>NC_135232.1:1110775796-1111380796 GCF_051348905.1 Ranitomeya variabilis
TGCTTCTTTAATCAAATATGCTAATTAGTGTGCCCGGTGCACCCTGAGTGTGGCCAAGTGCAGTCCCAAAATATAACATGTTAGCCTATCAATTTTTTTTTTCTTACAGAGTTTACTTTATGCATTAAGTAATTTTATATTTTCAGAGATTGGGACAGACACATCTAATTCCTAATATTTTATTATTTTCTTACTAATGTTTTAAAACTTTTCACTTGATTTTTTTTTTTTGTCCCCCTAGAGGAATTTAACCTGTCATTGCCTCAACTATATGACCTTAGCATATATTGAAAATCACGGTTACCTATGTGCGAACAGGCATCCCACCAGTATTGTGCCATTTTAAAGAGGTTGAGCAAAGTACATTTTAATTACCGTAATAGATCTTGGAATACTATTAATTTACACAATTGTATGTGATTAAATAAAATGTTCCTGGGCTGAGATAATCTTCTAAATGTGCCCCTGCTGTGTACTGTGTAATGGCTGCGTCCTACCATGCAGAGCTGCTCCAGTTCATGGTCAGCGAATACCACATCTTCTGTCCAGGAAGGAAGCATAAGTCACTTAGGATAAATGCGTTTACAGGCTAAATAGCAGAGGTTTGCAGCTTTCTGAGGTAACAAAGAACCTATAGGAGAGAAGAAGCGCACGTAGGGTCATATCCGACAATTTCAGAATCTGTTATTCAGAAAACTGCTCACCTGGTGCCCCTTTGATAGGGCATGTAAACGTCAGCTGCCGCAGATCCACGGATATGTGTGTGGTATTTCCCGAGGAAGAAGTCATATATAGACTTCGAAACGCGTCGAATAAAACCACCATTCCTTTTCATCAATATGTCCGGGTTTCCATTTGTTCAGCAGCGCGGACAATATCCACAAAAATCCTTTGTATGCTTTCTGAGGTAACACATTTCCCCAGCCTGTTTTATCACAGGAGCTAGTGACTCTGCGGCGCGTCATCGTTCAAGGGAGCTTGTCATAAATCAAGGCTGTGACATATGAGCTCAGCGCCTGCTGGATCCCCTATTATGATGAGATCAGAGGGCTGGAGACATGGCAGAAACACTCACTCCTGTGATAAAACAGGCAGGGAAATGTGTTACCTCAGAAAGCTGTGAGCCCCTGCTATTTCCTCTGTATACTCACTCATCATATGTCACTTATGCTTCCTCCCCAGAGTTAACCATTAACTAGGGAAGCTTTGCATGGTTGGACACAGCCTTCACACAGAACATAGCAGGGGAAGATATGATATATTTATGCTTCTGGAGTGGTAAAAACCTTTATTCGGCACTAGCCCGGCCCAGCTTTTCCTCCTGCACTCGTATTTCGAGGCGAAGACCGGACCCCTGTTGAACATCCCCCCTTTGCCTACGAGCTTGTGACCGGGAATGTTTTCAGTGTAAATATCCAGTAATTGGATCCGCCCGCTGCGGACCGCACATTTGTTTTCATTTCAGTTCTGAACATATGTTTCATGGGTCTTACAGAATGCAGAAGGTGCCAGGTGCAAGAATCTGATGAAAAGCGAGAATAGCGCAGAAACGAAAACACCGAAAACCCTCCATAGATTGCAATCCCAGATGCTGTACTTCTACCCATTTATTCCCAGTTGTATCCACCATCATTTGCCTGCAGAGCTGACACTCGCTTGGACGCATCGTCCACTGTATACAACCCACATTTAGCAGTGTGAGATGTCATGTATCCCCCGCTGTAAAACAAAATCACATTATTTGCTCCATTAAAGGAGTTCTATATTCTTAAATGTGTGTATTTTGGACTAAAAATAAGTTTTGGAGTTGGGTTTCATGAAAAAATTTGCTTTGTTTGTCTTTAATAGACTCTTTTTTTTTCCTTTTTGTGTTGCTGGCTGAATGATGAGTTAACTGAGAATCTGTCAGTGAGCTCATTGAGGAGTTTTTACTCTTTTATCTGTATTTTTCTGAACTCCTTTGTTCTTGGTTATGATCACAGACCACATCAAAGTTGAGCCCAGCTTTGCGGTGATAAATGAGAGATGCTTTTCTGAGAGATGCTCAGAAAAAGACAAATGGAAAATGGAGCAGATCATGAGGAGAATTAACCCTGTGGTTCCTCCAGGAGTTTTACAAGGCTGTCAAACACTCGAGTAAAATTATCTCAGTTTGACGGTTCATTAATTCCTAGGTTTATACTTAATGGGCTTTTTCTGATATCACAGCATTTATTTAGATGAGCTGCACTACCAGACATGACCTTTGCACAAGAGTGGCGCTGTCTCTGAACGTGGTCATGCTTTTCCAATCCCCCATAAGAGTCTTAACTATAGTTATCAAATTATCCTGAGCTTTTGATGACCATCATTAAGGCCATAAACCCTTTCCCCCTTCGCTAGATGTAAAGAGATTAGGATGCCAGTGATAAGAAGAATGTTTATCATATTAAAGAGAACGTCTCACTTACCATACATGTGTGTGGGTGTAAATGCCGCTGTTCTCCTGAATCCGGCGCTGTTTTTCTTTTGTTCCTGCGCCTCTCCGTTCCTGAGATATGGCCTTCTCTTTTTCTGAATGAAAATGTCTGTTTATCCAAGTAGTTGTTATCCTGAGCTCTTCTGTGGGTTTCTTCACGAGGACCACACCTAGATTAGCAGTGAAGAGGAGGCCATATCTCAGGAACAGAGAGGCGCAGGAATAAAAGAAAAACCACGCCGGAATCGGGAGAACAGCGGCATTTACACCATTACATATTTATGGCAAGGGCAGGAACTCTTTAAAGGGGTATGAGGCTGAAGCTAGCCGATAGCAGAACTTCAGAACCCCATTTGTGGAATCCATGGGGTTCCCAGCAGTCAGGCTTTTATTGACCCTTTAATGATCAGAAGCCCTGTCTTTGCAAGGTTCCAGAAATCGACCCCCAGTGATCATTTAAATGATGGCATATAGTCTACTGCAGTGCCATCACTTACTCAGATGGAAACACCCCTTTAAGCACAGTGTTTATTTGTATTCCCATTGCTCACAAATGCCATGGGGTGACATCCGTTTTACCAAATGTGCCGCATTCCAAGATGCTGAGACTTTCTGGGACGGCGGCCATCCCACGCTGACAATATTATATGAGCGCTCAGTGTCTTTTGCCTGTGCATGAAATCCACCATGATGTATGATTCCTGGGCTCGTCTGGAAACTTTCTGCAATTGATTATCTCTATTATTTCCATGTTAGTTGCTGTTTTGGTGAATACAGGACTCTACTTTTGCATAGAATGTTATGGGAGATTTTTTAGTAGCGGAAACCTCCGAGCCGTGTCAAAGGGGCCTTGTCTCTCTGCAGAGCCTTTCGATACTAGAAATCAGTGGTGGTCAACATGTGTAGAACAGATTTCTAATGACATTCTCTTTTTTTTTTTTTTTTTTTTTTTTTACAGGTCATCGCACAACGAGCTAGAAAAGCACAGGTAAGATGGACACTTCTGTCACATGCTGATTGTCTACACTGGGGACAGTGGGGGAAACCTGTCACTTCAAAAACTAGTGCTATGGTTGTATAGGTCTTAGTACAACAAGAAGAATGACACCTGTATTGTAAAAATCCGATGTGCCAGCGCGGAGATATACAACTTTGAAGCCACATGCAAATGAGCCTGGAAGTGCACTGGGGGCGTGTCAGTCTACTCAGAATTCAACACGCCCTGAACATACTTAGTCTCATTTGCATTTTGCTTCAAAGCTTGATTTCTCAGCGCTGGCACATCGGATTACTACAATACAGGTATCATTTTTCTTCTTGTGCTGTGACCTACACAGCCGTAACACTAATTCCTGCAGTAAAATTGTCCTTTAACAGCCAAGACTTTATGTTATAGGTGGAGCTGTCACCTTGTAAAGGTGGAAAATGACCCCAATAACCTTATTACTAATCCACCTTGTATTCAGTGAACTTAATGGACAAATAAAAAGGGACCGGGTGCTTAAAATTCGAAGACTTTGCTCACACCAGACACTGGAGGCGCTATAATGGCCGTCCATACACTTACATGCAAAAAATCTGAGCCGACAGTAGATAAAGTGACACAGCGCGTAACAGATCACTGTCAATGCAACCGTTTCAGATCAGACATTGGTGACTATCTTAGCGGATATGCTACCATTATTCGGGGTCAGCTACGTTCTTTTAAGGGGAACATTGGGAAGTTTTGTTTTTTTCCCATAGTGCAATTTTATTAACTGAAAACAACCACTAACCTAAGTTTCAGACGACAATCTTCATTTCTGCATTCATTTTCAGATATGCAATTTGCATTTGTGAGAGTTTCAGAGATTTTTTTTTTTTTTGGGGGGGAGTGTCTCTCTCTGTAATATAGGCTGAACGTGAGGTCTTTGTGTATCCAGGCTGCTGCTGTCCTCATTAGCTCATATATCAGCACAGCCTCTATCCTGCATTAATTTTCTCTTTCCCTTCCCATAGGTTAGTGGTTATCTTCAGTTAATAAAATCGCACTAAGTTTCAGTCTACTATCTTCATTTCTGCATTCATTTTCAGATATGCAATTTGTGAGTTTGAGTTTTCTTTTCTTTTGGGGAGTGTCTCTCTCTGTAATATAGGCTGAACTTGAGGTCTATGTGTATTCAGGCATATATATCATATGCTCATATATCAGCACAGCCTCTATCCTGCATGAATTTTCTCTTTCCCTTTCTTCCTTTTCCATAGTCTGTTTTCTCCGTCCTCTCTGAGACTGTAGATACTTTCTTCCCTCTCCACACTGGAGCTCTGTGTACATCTCCTCCCCCTACACATCCCTGCTGCTATCTCTAACTCTGAGAGAAGGGACAGCCGTCAGAACAGAGGCGGGGCTCTATCACATTTTTTTTTTCAAAACGTTCCACTAGATAAAAGCCTTACAGCAGCAAAATGGTAGAAAGCTTAATGACGACTGTGGAAAGTTTGTATTTTGGAAGCTGCTGGAAAGTTTCTGTCCCTGTTTCCGGTAGAGGGCTGTGGTATCCGGCAGGCAGAGAGCAGGGTGATGTGTAGTCACCGGACCCCGCTCTGTTCCCTCCCCGGACCCCGCTCTGCTCCCTCCCCGGACCCCGCTCTGCTCCCTCCCCGGACCCCGCTCTGCTCCCTCCCCGGACCCCGCTCTGCTCCCTCGCAGACCCCGCTCTGATCCCTCCCCGGACCCTGCTCTGCTCCCTCGCAGACCCCGCTCTGCTCCCTCCCCGGACCCCGCTCTGCTCCCTTGCAGACCCCGCTCTGCTCCCTCCCCGGACCCTGCTCTGCTCCCTCGCAGACCCCGCTCTGCTCCCTCCCCGGACCCTGCTCTGCTCCCGCTCTGCTCCCTCCCCGGACCCCGCTCTGCTCCCTCCCCGGACCCCGTTCTGCTCCCTCGCAGACCCCGCTCTGCTCCCTCCCCGGACCCTGCTCTGCTCCCTCGCAGACCCCGCTCTGCACCCTCCCCGGACCCTGCTCTGCTCCCTCGCAGACCCCGCTCTGCTCCCTCCCCGGACCCCGCTCTGCTCCCTCCCCGGACCCCGCTCTGCTCCCTCCCCGGACCCCGCTCTGCTCCCTCCCCGGACCCCGCTCTGCTCCCTCCCCGGACCCCGCTCTGCTCCCTCCCCGGACCCCGCTCTGCTCCCTCGCAGACCCCGCTCTGCTCCCTCCCCGGACCCCGCTCTGCTCCCTCCCCGGACCCCGCTCTGCTCCTTCCCCGGACCCCGCTCTGCTCCTTCCCCGGACCCCGCTCTGCTCCTTCCCCGGACCCCGCTCTGCTCCCTCCCCGGACCCCACTCTGCTCCCTCCCCGGACCCCGCTCTGCTCCCTCCCCGGACCCCGCTCTGCTCCCTCCCCGGACCCTGCTCTGCTCCCTCCCCGGACCCCGCTCTGCTCCCTCCCCGGACCCCGCTCTGCTCCCTCCCCGGACCCCGCTCTGCTCCCTCCCCGGACCCCGCTCTGCTCCCTCCCCGGACCCCGCTCTGCTCCCTCCCCGGACCCCGCTCTGCTCCCTCCCCGGACCCCGCTCTGCTCCCTCCCCGGACCCCGCTCTGCTCCCTCGCAGACCCCGCTCTGCTCCCTCCCCGGACCCCGCTCTGCTCCCTCGCAGACCCCGCTCTGCTCCCTCCCCGGACCCTGCTCTGCTCCCTCGCAGACCCCGCTCTGCTCCCTCGCAGACCCTGCTCTGCTCCCTCCCCGGACCCTGCTCTGCTCCCTCGCAGACTCCGCTCTGCTCCCTCCCCGTACCCCGCTCTGCTCCCTCCCCGGACCCCGCTCTGCTCCCTCCCCGGACCCCGCTCTGCTCCCTCCCCGGACCCCGCTCTGCTCCCTCGCAGACCCCGCTCTGCTCCCTCGCAGACCCCGCTCTGCTCCCTCCCCGGACCCCGCTCTGCTCCCTCGCAGACCCCGCTCTGCTCCTTCCCCGGACCCCGCTCTGCTCCTTCCCCGGACCCCGCTCTGCTCCTTCCCCGGACCCCGCTCTGCTCCTTCCCCGCATCCCGCTCTGCTCCCTCCCAGCCTTTCCTGCCTCCAGATCTATTTCCAGTGCTGTCTGACTCACTTGCCCTTTACAGGACTCGCTGGAGCTTGTGGTCGGCCTGTTTTAATGCAAAAAATAAAGGCTCATTTAATGGGCGCAACGTCCACTACAACGCGGGTGACGATCCCCCAGTGGATGGCAATGGCAGCAGCTCCACCATGAACACACACTGTACGTCGACTTAAAGGGGATTTCTATTTTAAGGACATATATGACTTTCACAATATCTCCTACCTCACTGCCAGTGACTGAAAACATTCTTATGTATGTACAGAGGCTGGAAAACCTACCTAGACCATGTCCCGGGGTTAGGCTATACCAAACTTTCATACACTGAACAAGCCCTGAACCACCCCTTTAACTGGACGGGATCAGGAGAGGATTTTAGCTTCGAAATAAAAACTAAATAAACTAAAAGCAGAAATCTGAGCATTGGTCAACACATTCCATAAGGAAGAGGCTTATGGTAGAATCAATGTATTGATTGCACCCCCTAGTGGAGGTCTGGGGCATCACTAGCGGATCTGTGCACAGCTATATACAGATAGCTCCCTCTAGTGGAGGTCTGTGGTATCACTAGTGGATCTGATCTGTGCACAGCTATATACAGATAGCTCCCTCTAGTGGAGGTCTGGGGCATCACTAGTGGATCTGATCTGTGCACAGCTATATACAGATAGCTCCCTCTAGTGGAGGTCTGGGGCATCACTAGCGTATCTGTGCACAGCTATATACAGATAGCTCCCCCTAGTGGAGGTCTGGGGCATCACTAGTGGATCTGATCTGTGCACAGCTATATACAGATAGCTCCCTCTAGTGGAGGTCTGGGGCATCACTAGTGGATCTGATCTGTGCACAGCTATATACAGATAGCTCCCTCTAGTGGAGGACAGGGGCATCACTAGCTGATCTGTGCACAGCTATATACAGATAGCTCCCTCTAGTGGAGGTCTGGGGCATCACTAGTGGATCTGATCTGTGCACAGCTATATACAGATAGCTCCCTCTAGTGGAGGTCTGGGGCATCACTAGTGGATCTGATCTGTGCACAGCTATATACAGATAGCTCCCTCTAGTGGAGGTCTGGGGCATCACTAGCGTATCTGTGCACAGCTATATACAGATAGCTCCCCCTAGTGGAGGTCTGGGGCATCACTAGTGGATCTGATCTGTGCACAGCTATATACAGATAGCTCCCTCTAGTGGAGGTCTGGGGCATCACTAGTGGATCTGATCTGTGCACAGCTATATACAGATAGCTCCCTCTAGTGGAGGACAGGGGCATCACTAGCTGATCTGTGCACAGCTATATACAGATAGCTCCCTCTAGTGGAGGTCTGGGGCATCACTAGTGGATCTGATCTGTGCACAGCTATATACAGATAGCACCCCCTAGTGGAGGTCTGTGGTATCACTAGTGGAGCTGATCTGTGCACAGCTATATACAGATAGCTCCCTCTAGTGGAGGTCTGGGGCATCACTAGTGGATCTGATCTGTGCACAGCTATATACAGATAGCACCCTCTAGTGGAGGTCTGGGGCATCACTAGTGGATCTGATCTGTGCACAGCTATATACAGATAGCTCCCTCTAGTGGAGGTCTGGGGCATCACTAGTGGATCTGATCTGTGCACAGCTATATACAGATAGCTCCCTCTAGTGGAGGTCTGTGGTATCACTAGTGGAGCTGATCTGTGCACAGCTATATACAGATAGCTCCCTCTAGTGGAGGTCTGGGGCATCACTAGTGGATCTGATCTGTGCACAGCTATATACAGATAGCTCCCTCTAGTGGAGGTCTGGGGCATCACTAGTGGATCTGATCTGTGCACAGCTATATACAGATAGCACCCTCTAGTGGAGGTCTGTGGCATCACTAGTGGAGCTGATCTGTGCACAGCTATATACAGATAGCACCCTCTAGTGGAGGTCTGGGGCATCACTAGTGGATCTGATCTGTGCACAGCTATATACAGATAGCTCCCTCTAGTGGAGGTCTGTGGTATCACTAGTGGATCTGATCTGTGCACAGCTATATACAGATAGCTCCCTCTAGTGGAGGTCTGTGGCATCACTAGTGGATCTGATCTGTGCACAGCTATATACAGATAGCTCCCTCTAGTGGAGGTCTGGGGCATCACTAGTGGATCTGATCTGTGCACAGCTATATACAGATAGCACCCTCTAGTGGAGGTCTGGGGCATCACTAGCGTATCTGTGCACAGCTATATACAGATAGCTCCCTCTAGTGGAGGTCTGGGGCATCACTAGCGTATCTGTGCACAGCTATATACAGATAGCACCCTCTAGTGGAGGTCTGGGGCATCACTAGTGGAGCTGATCTGTGCACAGCTATATACAGATAGCTCCCTCTAGTGGAGGTCTGGGGCATCACTAGTGGAGCTGATCTGTGCACAGCTATATACAGATAGCACCCTCTAGTGGAGGTCTGGGGCATCACTAGCGTATCTGTGCACAGCTATATACAGATAGCACCCTCTAGTGGAGGTCTGGGGCATCACTAGCGTATCTGTGCACAGCTATATACAGATAGCTCCCTCTAGTGGAGGTCTGGGGCATCACTAGTGGATCTGACCTGTGCACAGCTATATACAGATAGCACCCTCTAGTGGAGGTCTGGGGCATCACTAGCGGATCTGATCTGTACACAGCTATATACAGATAGCTCCCTCTAGTGGAGGACAGGGGCATCACTAGCGTATCTGTGCACAGCTATATACAGATAGCTCCCTCTAGTGGAGGTCTGGGGCATCACTAGCGGATCTGATCTGTACACAGCTATATACAGATAGCTCCCTCTAGTGGAGGTCTGGGGCATCACTAGTGGATCTGATCTGTGCACAGCTATATACAGATAGCTCCCTCTAGTGGAGGTCTGGGGCATCACTAGTGGAGCTGATCTGTACACAGCTATATACAGATAGCACCCTCTAGTGGAGGTCTGGGGCATCACTAGTGGATCTGATCTGTGCACAGCTACATACAGATGGCTCCCTCTAGTGGAGGTCTGGGGCATCACTAGTGGAGCTGATCTGTACACAGCTATATACAGATAGCACCCTCTAGTGGAGGTCTGGGGCATCACTAGTGGAGCTGATCTGTACACAGCTATATACAGATAGCTCCCTCTAGTGGAGGTCTGGGGCATCACTAGTGGAGCTGATCTGTACACAGCTATATACAGATAGCTCCCTCTAGTGGAGGTCTGGGGCATCACTAGTGGAGCTGATCTGTACACAGCTATATACAGATAGCTCCCTCTAGTGGAGGTCTGGGGCATCACTAGTGGAGCTGATCTGTACACAGCTATATACAGATAGCACCCTGTAGTGGAGGTCTGGGGCATCACTAGTGGATCTGATCTGTACACAGCTATATACAGATAGCTCCCTCTAGTGGAGGTCTGGGGCATCACTAGTGGAGCTGATCTGTACACAGCTACATACAGATAGCTCCCTCTAGTGGACGTCTGGGGCATCACTAGTGGAGCTGATCTGTGCACAGCTATAGACAGATAGCACCCTCTAGTGGAGGTCTGGGGCATCACTAGTGGATCTGATCTGTGCACAGCTATATACAGATAGCTCCCTCTAGTGGAGGTCTGGGGCATCACTAGTGGAGCTGATCTGTACACAGCTATATACAGATAGCACCCCCTAGTGGAGGTCTGGGGCATCACTAGTGGATCTGATCTGTGCACAGCTATATACAGATAGCTCCCTCTAGTGGAGGTCTGGGGCATCACTAGTGGATCTGATCTGTACACAGCTATATACAGATAGCTCCCTCTAGTGGAGGTCTGGGGCATCACTAGTGGATCTGATCTGTGCACAGCTATATACAGATAGCTCCCTCTAGTGGAGGTCTGGGGCATCACTAGTGGAGCTGATCTGTACACAGCTATATACAGATAGCACCCCCTAGTGGAGGTCTGGGGCATCACTAGTGGATCTGATCTGTGCACAGCTACATACAGATAGCTCCCTCTAGTGGAGGTCTGGGGCATCACTAGTGGATCTGATCTGTACACAGCTATATACAGATAGCTCCCTCTAGTGGAGGTCTGGGGCATCACTAGTGGATCTGATCTGTGCACAGCTATATACAGATAGCTCCCTCTAGTGGAGGTCTGGGGCATCACTAGTGGAGCTGATCTGTACACAGCTATATACAGATAGCACCCCCTAGTGGAGGTCTGGGGCATCACTAGTGGAGCTGATCTGTACACAGCTATATACAGATAGCTCCCTCTAGTGGAGGTCTGGGGCATCACTAGCGGAGCTGATCTGTGCACAGCTATATACAGATAGCTCCCCCTAGTGGAGGTCTGGGGCATCACTAGTGGATCTGATCTGTGCACAGCTATATACAGATAGCTCCCTCTAGTGGAGGTCTGGGGCATCACTAGTGGATCTGATCTGTGCACAGCTATATACAGATAGCTCCCTCTAGTGGAGGTCTGGGGCATCACTAGTGGATCTGATCTGTGCACAGCTATATACAGATAGCACCCCCTAGTGGAGGTCTGGGGCATCACTAGTGGATCTGATCTGTGCACAGCTATATACAGATAGCACCCCCTAGTGGAGGTCTGGGGCATCACTAGTGGATCTGATCTGTGCACAGCTATATACAGATAGCACCCCCTAGTGGAGGTCTGGGGCATCACTAGCGGAGCTGATCTGTACACAGCTACATACAGATAGCTCCCTCTAGTGGAGGTCTGGGGCATCACTAGTGGAGCTGATCTGTGCACAGCTATATACAGATAGGCTCCCTCTAGTGGAGGTCTGGGGCATCACTAGCGGAGCTGATCTGTACACAGCTATATACAGATAGCTCCCTCTAGTGGAGGTCTGGGGCATCACTAGTGGAGCTGATCTGTGCACAGCTATATACAGATAGCTCCCTCTAGTGGAGGTCTGGGGCATCACTAGCGGAGCTGATCTGTACACAGCTATATACAGATAGCTCCCTCTAGTGGAGGTCTGGGGCATCACTAGTGGATCTGATCTGTGCACAGCTATATACAGATAGCACCCTCTAGTGGAGGTCTGGGGCATCACTAGTGGATCTGATCTGTGCACAGCTATATACAGATAGCTCCCTCTAGTGGAGGTCTGGGGCATCACTAGTGGATCTGATCTGTGCACAGCTATATACAGATAGCTCCCTCTAGTGGAGGTCTGGGGCATCACTAGTGGATCTGACATGTGCACAGCTATATACAGATAGCTCCCTCTAGTGGAGGTCTGGGGCATCACTAGTGGATCTGATCTGTGCACAGCTATATACAGATAGCACCCCCTAGTGGAGGTCTGGGGCATCACTAGCGGATCTGATCTGTGCACAGCTATATACAGATAGCACCCTCTAGTGGAGGTCTGGGGCATCACTAGTGGATCTGATCTGTGCACAGCTATATACAGATAGCACCCTCTAGTGGAGGTCTGGGGCATCACTAGTGGATCTGATCTGTGCACAGCTATATACAGATAGCACCCTCTAGTGGAGGTCTGGGGCATCACTAGCGGAGCTGATCTGTGCACAGCTATATACAGATAGCACCCTCTAGTGGAGGTCTGGGGCATCACTAGTGGATCTGATCTGTGCACAGCTATATACAGATAGCACCCTCTAGTGGAGGTCTGGGGCATCACTAGTGGATCTGATCTGTGCACAGCTATATACAGATAGCACCCTCTAGTGGAGGTCTGGGGCATCACTAGTGGATCTGATCTGTGCACAGCTATATACAGATAGCACCCTCTAGTGGAGGTCTGTGGTATCACTAGTGGAGCTGATCTGTGCACAGCTATATACAGATAGCTCCCTCTAGTGGAGGTCTGGGGCATCACTAGTGGATCTGATCTGTGCACAGCTATATACAGATAGCTCCCTCTAGTGGAGGTCTGGGGCATCACTAGTGGATCTGATCTGTGCACAGCTATATACAGATAGCACCCCCTAGTGGAGGTCTGGGGCATCACTAGTGGATCTGATCTGTGCACAGCTATATACAGATAGCTCCCTCTAGTGGAGGTCTGGGGCATCACTAGTGGATCTGATCTGTGCACAGCTATATACAGATAGCTCCCTCTAGTGGAGGTCTGGGGCATCACTAGTGGAGCTGATCTGTGCACAGCTATATACAGATAGCTCCCTCTAGTGGAGGTCTGGGGCATCACTAGTGGATCTGATCTGTGCACAGCTATATACAGATAGCTCCCTCTAGTGGAGGTCTGGGGCATCACTAGTGGATCTGATCTGTGCACAGCTATATACAGATAGCTCCCTCTAGTGGAGGTCTGGGGCATCACTAGTGGATCTGATCTGTGCACAGCTATATACAGATAGCTCCCTCTAGTGGAGGTCTGGGGCATCACTAGTGGATCTGATCTGTGCACAGCTATATACAGATAGCTCCCTCTAGTGGAGGTCTGGGGCATCACTAGTGGAGCTGATCTGTACACAGCTATATACAGATAGCTCCCTCTAGTGGAGGTCTGGGGCATCACTAGTGGATCTGATCTGTGCACAGCTATATACAGATAGCTCCCTCTAGTGGACGTCTGGGGCATCACTAGTGGAGCTGATCTGTACACAGCTATATACAGATAGCTCCCTCTAGTGGAGGTCTGGGGCATCACTAGTGGATCTGATCTGTGCACAGCTATATACAGATAGCTCCCTCTAGTGGACGTCTGGGGCATCACTAGCGGAGCTGATCTGTGCACAGCTACATACAGATAGCTCCCTCTAGTGGAGGTCTGGGGCATCACTAGTGGAGCTGATCTGTGCACAGCTATATACAGATAGCTCCCTCTAGTGGAGGTCTGGGGCATCACTAGTGGAGCTGATCTGTGCACAGCTATATACAGATAGCTCCCTCTAGTGGAGGTCTGGGGCATCACTAGTGGAGCTGATCTGTGCACAGCTATATACAGATAGCTCCCTCTAGTGGAGGTCTGGGGCATCACTAGTGGAGCTGATCTGTGCACAGCTATATACAGATAGCACCCTCTAGTGGAGGTCTGGGGCATCACTAGTGGATCTGATCTGTGCACAGCTATATACAGATAGCTCCCTCTAGTGGAGGTCTGGGGCATCACTAGTGGAGCTGATCTGTACACAGCTATATACAGATAGCTCCCTCTAGTGGAGGTCTGGGGCATCACTAGTGGAGCTGATCTGTGCACAGCTATATACAGATAGCACCCTCTAGTGGAGGTCTGGGGCATCACTAGCGGAGCTGATCTGTGCACAGCTACATACAGATAGCTCCCTCTAGTGGAGGTCTGGGGCATCACTAGTGGATCTGATCTGTGCACAGCTATATACAGATAGCTCCCCCTAGTGGAGGTCTGGGGCATCACTAGTGGATCTGATCTGTGCACAGCTATATACAGATAGCACCCTCTAGTGGAGGTCTGGGGCATCACTAGTGGATCTGATCTGTGCACAGCTATATACAGATAGCACCCTCTAGTGGAGGTCTGGGGCATCACTAGCGGAGCTGATCTGTGCACAGCTATATACAGATAGCTCCCTCTAGTGGAGGTCTGGGGCATCACTAGTGGATCTGATCTGTGC
Source organism: Ranitomeya variabilis (assembly GCF_051348905.1). Taxonomy (NCBI): domain Eukaryota; kingdom Metazoa; phylum Chordata; class Amphibia; order Anura; family Dendrobatidae; genus Ranitomeya; species Ranitomeya variabilis. Next base: position 1,110,789,932 of record NC_135232.1, read on the forward strand.
ACAGCTATATACAGATAGCACCCCCTAGTGGAGGTCTGGGGCATCACTAGTGGATCTGATCTGTGCACAGCTATATACAGATAGCTCCCTCTAGTGGAGGTCTGGGGCATCACTAGTGGATCTGATCTGTACACAGCTATATACAGATAGCTCCCTCTAGTGGAGGTCTGGGGCATCACTAGTGGATCTGATCTGTGCACAGCTATATACAGATAGCACCCTCTAGTGGAGGTCTGGGGCATCACTAGTGGAGCTGATCTGTGCACAGCTATATACAGATAGCTCCCTCTAGTGGAGGACAGGGGCATCACTAGCGGAGCTGATCTGTGCACAGCTATATACAGATAGCTCCCTCTAGTGGAGGTCTGGGGCATCACTAGTGGAGCTGATCTGTACACAGCTATATACAGATAGCACCCCCTAGTGGAGGTCTGGGGCATCACTAGTGGATCTGATCTGTGCACAGCTACATACAGATAGCTCCCTCTAGTGGAGGTCTGGGGCATCACTAGTGGATCTGATCTGTACACAGCTATATACAGATAGCTCCCCCTAGTGGAGGTCTGGGGCATCACTAGTGGATCTGATCTGTGCACAGCTATATACAGATAGTACCCCCTAGTGAAGGTCTGGTGCATCACTAGTGGAGCTGATCTGTGCACAGCTATATACAGATAGCTCCCTCTAGTGGAGGTCTGGGGCATCACTAGTGGATCTGATCTGTGCACAGCTATATACAGATAGCTCCCTCTAGTGGAGGTCTGGGGCATCACTAGTGGAGCTGATCTGTACACAGCTATATACAGATAGCTCCCTCTAGTGGAGGTCTGGGGCATCACTAGTGGATCTGATCTGTGCACAGCTAGATACAGATAGCTCCCTCTAGTGGAGGTCTGGGGCATCACTAGTGGATCTGATCTGTGCACAGCTATATACAGATAGCTCCCTCTAGTGGAGGTCTGGGGCATCACTAGTGGATCTGATCTGTGCACAGCTATATACAGATAGCACCCCCTAGTGGAGGTCTGGGGCATCACTAGTGGATCTGATCTGTGCACAGCTATATACAGATAGCACCCCCTAGTGGAGGTCTGGGGCATCACTAGTGGATCTGATCTGTGCACAGCTATATACAGATAGCACCCCCTAGTGGAGGTCTGGGGCATCACTAGCGGAGCTGATCTGTACACAGCTACATACAGATAGCTCCCTCTAGTGGAGGTCTGGGGCATCACTAGTGGAGCTGATCTGTGCACAGCTATATACAGATAGGCTCCCTCTAGTGGAGGTCTGGGGCATCACTAGCGGAGCTGATCTGTACACAGCTATATACAGATAGCTCCCTCTAGTGGAGGTCTGGGGCATCACTAGTGGAGCTGATCTGTGCACAGCTATATACAGATAGCTCCCTCTAGTGGAGGTCTGGGGCATCACTAGCGGAGCTGATCTGTACACAGCTATATACAGATAGCTCCCTCTAGTGGAGGTCTGGGGCATCACTAGTGGATCTGATCTGTGCACAGCTATATACAGATAGCACCCTCTAGTGGAGGTCTGGGGCATCACTAGTGGATCTGATCTGTGCACAGCTATATACAGATAGCTCCCTCTAGTGGAGGTCTGGGGCATCACTAGTGGATCTGATCTGTGCACAGCTATATACAGATAGCTCCCTCTAGTGGAGGTCTGGGGCATCACTAGTGGATCTGACATGTGCACAGCTATATACAGATAGCTCCCTCTAGTGGAGGTCTGGGGCATCACTAGTGGATCTGATCTGTGCACAGCTATATACAGATAGCACCCCCTAGTGAAGGTCTGGGGCATCACTAGCGGATCTGATCTGTGCACAGCTATATACAGATAGCACCCTCTAGTGGAGGTCTGGGGCATCACTAGTGGATCTGATCTGTGCACAGCTATATACAGATAGCACCCTCTAGTGGAGGTCTGGGGCATTACTAGTGGATCTGATCTGTGCACAGCTATATACAGATAGCACCCTCTAGTGGAGGTCTGGGGCATCACTAGCGGAGCTGATCTGTGCACAGCTATATACAGATAGCACCCTCTAGTGGAGGTCTGGGGCATCACTAGTGGATCTGATCTGTGCACAGCTATATACAGATAGCACCCTCTAGTGGAGGTCTGGGGCATCACTAGCGGAGCTGATCTGTGCACAGCTATATACAGATAGCTCCCTCTAGTGGAGGTCTGGGGCATCACTAGTGGAGCTGATCTGTACACAGCTACATACAGATAGCTCCCTCTAGTGGAGGTCTGGGGCATCACTAGTGGATCTGATCTGTGCACAGCTATATACAGATAGCACCCTCTAGTGGAGGTCTGGGGCATCACTAGCGGAGCTGATCTGTGCACAGCTATATACAGATAGCACCCTCTAGTGGAGGTCTGGGGCATCACTAGTGGATCTGATCTGTGCACAGCTATATACAGATAGCACCCTCTAGTGGAGGTCTGGGGCATCACTAGTGGATCTGATCTGTGCACAGCTATATACAGATAGCACCCTCTAGTGGAGGTCTGTGGTATCACTAGTGGAGCTGATCTGTGCACAGCTATATACAGATAGCTCCCTCTAGTGGAGGTCTGGGGCATCACTAGTGGATCTGATCTGTGCACAGCTATATACAGATAGCTCCCTCTAGTGGAGGTCTGGGGCATCACTAGTGGAGCTGATCTGTACACAGCTATATACAGATAGCTCCCTCTAGTGGAGGTCTGGGGCATCACTAGTGGATCTGATCTGTGCACAGCTATATACAGATAGCTCCCTCTAGTGGACGTCTGGGGCATCACTAGCGGAGCTGATCTGTGCACAGCTACATACAGATAGCTCCCTCTAGTGGAGGTCTGGGGCATCACTAGTGGAGCTGATCTGTGCACAGCTATATACAGATAGCTCCCTCTAGTGGAGGTCTGGGGCATCACTAGTGGAGCTGATCTGTGCACAGCTATATACAGATAGCTCCCTCTAGTGGAGGTCTGGGGCATCACTAGTGGAGCTGATCTGTGCACAGCTATATACAGATAGCACCCTCTAGTGGAGGTCTGGGGCATCACTAGCGGAGCTGATCTGTGCACAGCTACATACAGATAGCTCCCTCTAGTGGAGGTCTGGGGCATCACTAGTGGATCTGATCTGTGCACAGCTATATACAGATAGCTCCCCCTAGTGGAGGTCTGGGGCATCACTAGTGGATCTGATCTGTGCACAGCTATATACAGATAGCACCCTCTAGTGGAGGTCTGGGGCATCACTAGTGGATCTGATCTGTGCACAGCTATATACAGATAGCACCCTCTAGTGGAGGTCTGGGGCATCACTAGCGGAGCTGATCTGTGCACAGCTATATACAGATAGCTCCCTCTAGTGGAGGTCTGGGGCATCACTAGTGGAGCTGATCTGTGCACAGCTATATACAGATAGCACCCCCTAGTGGAGGTCTGGGGCATCACTAGCGGAGCTGATCTGTACACAGCTACATACAGATAGCTCCCTCTAGTGGAGGTCTGGGGCATCACTAGCGGAGCTGATCTGTGCACAGCTATATACAGATAGCTCCCTCTAGTGGAGGTCTGGGGCATCACTAGTGGATCTGATCTGTGCACAGCTATATACAGATAGCTCCCTCTAGTGGAGGTCTGGGGCATCACTAGTGGAGCTGATCTGTGCACAGCTATATACAGATAGCACCCTCTAGTGGAGGTCTGGGGCATCACTAGTGGAGCTGATCTGTGCACAGCTATATACAGATAGCACCCTCTAGTGGAGGTCTGGGGCATCACTAGTGGATCTGATCTGTGCACAGCTATATACAGATAGCACCCTCTAGTGGAGGTCTGGGGCATCACTAGTGGATCTGATCTGTGCACAGCTATATACAGATAGCTCCCTCTAGTGGAGGTCTGGGGCATCACTAGTGGATCTGATCTGTGCACAGCTATATACAGATAGCACCCTCTAGTGGAGGTCTGGGGCATCACTAGTGGATCTGATCTGTGCACAGCTATATACAGATAGCTCCCTCTAGTGGAGGTCTGGGGCATCACTAGTGGATCTGATCTGTGCACAGCTATATACAGATAGCTCCCTCTAGTGGAGGTCTGGGGCATCACTAGTGGATCTGATCTGTGCACAGCTATATACAGATAGCACCCTCTAGTGGAGGTCTGGGGCATCACTAGTGGATCTGATCTGTGCACAGCTATATACAGATAGCACCCTCTAGTGGAGGTCTGGGGCATCACTAGTGGATCTGATCTGTGCACAGCTATATACAGATAGCACCCCCTAGTGGAGGTCTGGGGCATCACTAGCGGATCTGATCTGTGCACAGCTATATACAGATAGCACCCTCTAGTGGAGGTCTGGGGCATCACTAGTGGATCTGATCTGTGCACAGCTATATACAGATAGCACCCTCTAGTGGAGGTCTGGGGCATCACTAGTGGATCTGATCTGTGCACAGCTATATACAGATAGCTCCCCCTAGTGGAGGTCTGGGGCATCACTAGTGGATCTGACATGTGCACAGCTATATACAGATAGCACCCTCTAGTGGAGGTCTGGGGCATCACTAGCGGAGCTGATCTGTGCACAGCTATATACAGATAGCACCCTCTAGTGGAGGTCTGGGGCATCACTAGTGGATCTGATCTGTGCACAGCTATATACAGATAGCACCCTCTAGTGGAGGTCTGGGGCATCACTAGTGGATCTGATCTGTGCACAGCTATATACAGATAGCACCCTCTAGTGGAGGTCTGGGGCATCACTAGTGGATCTGATCTGTGCACAGCTATATACAGATAGCACCCTCTAGTGGAGGTCTGGGGCATCACTAGTGGAGCTGATCTGTGCACAGCTATATACAGATAGCACCCTCTAGTGGAGGTCTGGGGTATCACTAGTGGAGCTGATCTGTGCACAGCTATATACAGATAGCTCCCTCTAGTGGAGGTCTGGGGCATCACTAGTGGATCTGATCTGTGCACAGCTATATACAGATAGCACCCCCTAGTGGAGGTCTGGGGCATCACTAGTGGATCTGATCTGTGCACAGCTATATACAGATAGCTCCCTCTAGTGGAGGTCTGGGGCATCACTAGTGGATCTGATCTGTGCACAGCTATATACAGATAGCTCCCTCTAGTGGAGGTCTGGGGCATCACTAGTGGAGCTGATCTGTGCACAGCTATATACAGATAGCTCCCTCTAGTGGAGGTCTGGGGCATCACTAGTGGATCTGATCTGTGCACAGCTATATACAGATAGCTCCCTCTAGTGGAGGTCTGGGGCATCACTAGTGGAGCTGATCTGTACACAGCTATATACAGATAGCTCCCTCTAGTGGAGGTCTGGGGCATCACTAGTGGATCTGATCTGTGCACAGCTATATACAGATAGCTCCCTCTAGTGGACGTCTGGGGCATCACTAGTGGAGCTGATCTGTACACAGCTATATACAGATAGCTCCCTCTAGTGGAGGTCTGGGGCATCACTAGTGGATCTGATCTGTGCACAGCTATATACAGATAGCTCCCTCTAGTGGACGTCTGGGGCATCACTAGCGGAGCTGATCTGTGCACAGCTACATACAGATAGCTCCCTCTAGTGGAGGTCTGGGGCATCACTAGTGGAGCTGATCTGTGCACAGCTATATACAGATAGCTCCCTCTAGTGGAGGTCTGGGGCATCACTAGTGGAGCTGATCTGTGCACAGCTATATACAGATAGCTCCCTCTAGTGGAGGTCTGGGGCATCACTAGTGGAGCTGATCTGTGCACAGCTATATACAGATAGCTCCCTCTAGTGGAGGTCTGGGGCATCACTAGTGGAGCTGATCTGTGCACAGCTATATACAGATAGCACCCTCTAGTGGAGGTCTGGGGCATCACTAGTGGATCTGATCTGTGCACAGCTATATACAGATAGCTCCCTCTAGTGGAGGTCTGGGGCATCACTAGTGGAGCTGATCTGTACACAGCTATATACAGATAGCTCCCTCTAGTGGAGGTCTGGGGCATCACTAGTGGAGCTGATCTGTGCACAGCTATATACAGATAGCACCCTCTAGTGGAGGTCTGGGGCATCACTAGCGGAGCTGATCTGTGCACAGCTACATACAGATAGCTCCCTCTAGTGGAGGTCTGGGGCATCACTAGTGGATCTGATCTGTGCACAGCTATATACAGATAGCTCCCCCTAGTGGAGGTCTGGGGCATCACTAGTGGATCTGATCTGTGCACAGCTATATACAGATAGCACCCTCTAGTGGAGGTCTGGGGCATCACTAGTGGATCTGATCTGTGCACAGCTATATACAGATAGCACCCTCTAGTGGAGGTCTGGGGCATCACTAGCGGAGCTGATCTGTGCACAGCTATATACAGATAGCTCCCTCTAGTGGAGGTCTGGGGCATCACTAGTGGATCTGATCTGTGCACAGCTATATACAGATAGCACCCCCTAGTGGAGGTCTGGGGCATCACTAGTGGATCTGATCTGTGCACAGCTATATACAGATAGCTCCCTCTAGTGGAGGTCTGGGGCATCACTAGTGGATCTGATCTGTACACAGCTATATACAGATAGCTCCCTCTAGTGGAGGTCTGGGGCATCACTAGTGGATCTGATCTGTGCACAGCTATATACAGATAGCACCCTCTAGTGGAGGTCTGGGGCATCACTAGTGGAGCTGATCTGTGCACAGCTATATACAGATAGCTCCCTCTAGTGGAGGACAGGGGCATCACTAGCGGAGCTGATCTGTGCACAGCTATATACAGATAGCTCCCTCTAGTGGAGGTCTGGGGCATCACTAGTGGAGCTGATCTGTACACAGCTATATACAGATAGCACCCCCTAGTGGAGGTCTGGGGCATCACTAGTGGATCTGATCTGTGCACAGCTACATACAGATAGCTCCCTCTAGTGGAGGTCTGGGGCATCACTAGTGGATCTGATCTGTACACAGCTATATACAGATAGCTCCCCCTAGTGGAGGTCTGGGGCATCACTAGTGGATCTGATCTGTGCACAGCTATATACAGATAGTACCCCCTAGTGAAGGTCTGGTGCATCACTAGTGGAGCTGATCTGTGCACAGCTATATACAGATAGCTCCCTCTAGTGGAGGTCTGGGGCATCACTAGTGGATCTGATCTGTGCACAGCTATATACAGATAGCTCCCTCTAGTGGAGGTCTGGGGCATCACTAGTGGAGCTGATCTGTACACAGCTATATACAGATAGCACCCCCTAGTGGAGGTCTGGGGCATCACTAGTGGATCTGATCTGTGCACAGCTATATACAGATAGCTCCCTCTAGTGGAGGTCTGGGGCATCACTAGTGGATCTGATCTGTGCACAGCTATATACAGATAGCTCCCTCTAGTGGAGGTCTGGGGCATCACTAGTGGATCTGATCTGTGCACAGCTATATACAGATAGCACCCCCTAGTGGAGGTCTGGGGCATCACTAGTGGATCTGATCTGTGCACAGCTATATACAGATAGCACCCCCTAGTGGAGGTCTGGGGCATCACTAGTGGATCTGATCTGTGCACAGCTATATACAGATAGCACCCCCTAGTGGAGGTCTGGGGCATCACTAGTGGATCTGATCTGTGCACAGCTATATACAGATAGCACCCCCTAGTGGAGGTCTGGGGCATCACTAGCGGAGCTGATCTGTACACAGCTACATACAGATAGCACCCTCTAGTGGAGGTCTGGGGCATCACTAGTGGAGCTGATCTGTGCACAGCTATATACAGATAGGCTCCCTCTAGTGGAGGTCTGGGGCATCACTAGCGGAGCTGATCTGTACACAGCTATATACAGATAGCTCCCTCTAGTGGAGGTCTGGGGCATCACTAGTGGAGCTGATCTGTGCACAGCTATATACAGATAGCTCCCTCTAGTGGAGGTCTGGGGCATCACTAGCGGAGCTGATCTGTACACAGCTATATACAGATAGCTCCCTCTAGTGGAGGTCTGGGGCATCACTAGTGGATCTGATCTGTGCACAGCTATATACAGATAGCACCCTCTAGTGGAGGTCTGGGGCATCACTAGTGGATCTGATCTGTGCACAGCTATATACAGATAGCTCCCTCTAGTGGAGGTCTGGGGCATCACTAGTGGATCTGATCTGTGCACAGCTATATACAGATAGCTCCCTCTAGTGGAGGTCTGGGGCATCACTAGTGGATCTGACATGTGCACAGCTATATACAGATAGCTCCCTCTAGTGGAGGTCTGGGGCATCACTAGTGGATCTGATCTGTGCACAGCTATATACAGATAGCACCCCCTAGTGGAGGTCTGGGGCATCACTAGCGAATCTGATCTGTGCACAGCTATATACAGATAGCACCCTCTAGTGGAGGTCTGGGGCATCACTAGTGGATCTGATCTGTGCACAGCTATATACAGATAGCACCCTCTAGTGGAGGTCTGGGGCATTACTAGTGGATCTGATCTGTGCACAGCTATATACAGATAGCACCCTCTAGTGGAGGTCTGGGGCATCACTAGCGGAGCTGATCTGTGCACAGCTATATACAGATAGCACCCTCTAGTGGAGGTCTGGGGCATCACTAGCGGAGCTGATCTGTGCACAGCTATATACAGATAGCTCCCTCTAGTGGAGGTCTGGGGCATCACTAGTGGAGCTGATCTGTACACAGCTACATACAGATAGCTCCCTCTAGTGGAGGTCTGGGGCATCACTAGTGGATCTGATCTGTGCACAGCTATATACAGATAGCTCCCTCTAGTGGAGGTCTGGGGCATCACTAGCGGAGCTGATCTGTGCACAGCTATATACAGATAGCACCCTCTAGTGGAGGTCTGGGGCATCACTAGTGGATCTGATCTGTGCACAGCTATATACAGATAGCACCCTCTAGTGGAGGTCTGGGGCATCACTAGTGGATCTGATCTGTGCACAGCTATATACAGATAGCACCCTCTAGTGGAGGTCTGTGGTATCACTAGTGGAGCTGATCTGTGCACAGCTATATACAGATAGCTCCCTCTAGTGGAGGTCTGGGGCATCACTAGTGGATCTGATCTGTGCACAGCTATATACAGATAGCTCCCTCTAGTGGAGGTCTGGGGCATCACTAGTGGAGCTGATCTGTACACAGCTATATACAGATAGCTCCCTCTAGTGGAGGTCTGGGGCATCACTAGTGGATCTGATCTGTGCACAGCTATATACAGATAGCTCCCTCTAGTGGACGTCTGGGGCATCACTAGCGGAGCTGATCTGTGCACAGCTACATACAGATAGCTCCCTCTAGTGGAGGTCTGGGGCATCACTAGTGGAGCTGATCTGTGCACAGCTATATACAGATAGCTCCCTCTAGTGGAGGTCTGGGGCATCACTAGTGGAGCTGATCTGTGCACAGCTATATACAGATAGCTCCCTCTAGTGGAGGTCTGGGGCATCACTAGTGGAGCTGATCTGTGCACAGCTATATACAGATAGCACCCTCTAGTGGAGGTCTGGGGCATCACTAGCGGAGCTGATCTGTGCACAGCTACATACAGATAGCTCCCTCTAGTGGAGGTCTGGGGCATCACTAGTGGATCTGATCTGTGCACAGCTATATACAGATAGCTCCCCCTAGTGGAGGTCTGGGGCATCACTAGTGGATCTGATCTGTGCACAGCTATATACAGATAGCACCCTCTAGTGGAGGTCTGGGGCATCACTAGTGGATCTGATCTGTGCACAGCTATATACAGATAGCACCCTCTAGTGGAGGTCTGGGGCATCACTAGCGGAGCTGATCTGTGCACAGCTATATACAGATAGCTCCCTCTAGTGGAGGTCTGGGGCATCACTAGTGGAGCTGATCTGTGCACAGCTATATACAGATAGCACCCCCTAGTGGAGGTCTGGGGCATCACTAGCGGAGCTGATCTGTACACAGCTACATACAGATAGCTCCCTCTAGTGGAGGTCTGGGGCATCACTAGCGGAGCTGATCTGTGCACAGCTATATACAGATAGCTCCCTCTAGTGGAGGTCTGGGGCATCACTAGTGGATCTGATCTGTGCACAGCTATATACAGATAGCTCCCTCTAGTGGAGGTCTGGGGCATCACTAGTGGAGCTGATCTGTGCACAGCTATATACAGATAGCACCCTCTAGTGGAGGTCTGGGGCATCACTAGTGGAGCTGATCTGTGCACAGCTATATACAGATAGCACCCTCTAGTGGAGGTCTGGGGCATCACTAGTGGATCTGATCTGTGCACAGCTATATACAGATAGCACCCTCTAGTGGAGGTCTGGGGCATCACTAGTGGATCTGATCTGTGCACAGCTATATACAGATAGCTCCCTCTAGTGGAGGTCTGGGGCATCACTAGTGGATCTGATCTGTGCACAGCTATATACAGATAGCACCCTCTAGTGGAGGTCTGGGGCATCACTAGTGGATCTGATCTGTGCACAGCTATATACAGATAGCACCCTCTAGTGGAGGTCTGGGGCATCACTAGTGGATCTGATCTGTACACAGCTATATACAGATAGCTCCCTCTAGTGGAGGTCTGGGGCATCACTAGTGGAGATGATCTGTGCACAGCTATATACAGATAGCTCCCTCTAGTGGAGGTCTGGGGCATCACTAGTAGAGGTGTTCTGTACACAGCTATATACAGATAGCACCCCCTAGTGGAGGTGTGGTGATGACTCGGCCATTGCTGAATATTCCCCTTTGCTTTCCAGTATGCTTTGGGTACATTTTCCTTCTGTCCTGTGATGCTCCGTCCAATCAACCTTGCTGCATTTGGTTGAATCTGAGCAGAAAGTTTCGCCCTATACACTCGAGAATTCATCCGGCTGCTTCTGTCTTCACTCACATCATCATTAAACACTAGTGACCCGGTGCCATTGGAAGCCATACATGCCTACACCATCACACCGCCTCCACCATGTGTCACAGAGGATGTGCTGTGCGGAGAATGATGAGCCGTACCACGCCTTCTCCATACGTTCTCCATCCCATCATTCTGGTACAGGCTGGTCTTAGTTTCACCTGTCCTGTGAATGCTTTTCCAGAACTGTGCGGCTTCTTTAGATGTTTTATGGCCAAGTCTAATCTTTCTATTTTTAGTGGGATTATTGGTTGGCGCCTTCCTCCGTATTTGCTCCCATGAAGTACTCTCTTTGTGGTAGACTTAGATGCTGAGACACCGACTTCCTGGAGAGGGTTCCTCACTTGTGTGGATGTTATGAAGGGGTTTTTCTTCACAATGGAAAGGATTCTGCGATCATCCAACACTGTTGTGGACGTGCAGGCCTTTTTGATTTCCCAAGCTCATCAGTACATTCTATTTTTTTGATAGAATGTACCAAACTGTTAACATGGTCTCTCCTAATGTATCCGCTATCCCTCTGATGCATTTCTTCTTTTTTTTCATCCTAATGATGGTCTGTTTGTCTTCCATTGAGAGCTCATTTGACCACATGTTGTGGGTTCACAGCAACAGCTTCCAAATGCAAATGCCACACCTGGAATCAGCTCCAGACCTATTAGCTGCTTAATTTGTGATGGATTAATTAGGGGAAATCCATTGCAGCCCATTAAAGAGCTTCTGAGCTAATTGTTCAATACTTTTGGTCCCTTCTAAAAAAGGCAGCGACATATTAAAGAGCTGAAATTTCTTACTCCAATTAGGATGTAAATCCCCTTAAATTAAAGCTGAGAGTCTCCACTACAAGCCCACAGTGGTTTTATGACTGCATATTGAATATATTTTGGTAAACGGGTGAAAATGCACATCTGCGTCACTGTCCAAATATTTCTAGACCCAACAGTGTGTGATTTTTTTTTTTTAATTACTTTAATGTAAGGCAAATGTTTACTGTGTTCTTACTTCTCTTATAATGAATATTATCTACACAGAATATGGTGAAGGACATCTCCATGTTGTATCTGACGTATTCAGAGGACATTATATCATTATTGCAGCAAGGATTTATTGTTAGCAGTTCTGAAAGTGGAAATCTAACAGGGCTGGGACTGCTGTTCCCAGATGTGCAGTGATACCTGTATCTACCCTCAGTGATTGTCTATATATGTATATACCGCGGTGGGAGATGGCCGGCCCGGCCTCACTAATGCAGCGTCTGTGCCCATATCTCTAGGCGAGCAAAGCTGAGGCTCTACCTGGAGCAGCTGAAGCAGCTTGTGCCGCTGGGACCCGACAGTAACAGACACACCACGCTGAGCCTCCTGAAAAGAGCCAAAATGCACATTAAGGTGGGCGACGCCTGTGTGTCTAGTATTTATCTATCTATTATCTATCTATTATCTATCATCTGTTATCTATCATCTATTATCTATCTATCTATTATCTATTATCTATCATCTATTATCTATCTATCTATCTATCTATCTATCTATCTATCTATCTATCATCTTCATGACCTCCTATTTATTTGCTATGTGACCCTGTATATTTGGGACCATTATCAGGAGTGTAATAAACCTACAGATCCGTTCTTGCTTCTTTTCCTATCAGAAATTAGAAGAACAGGACCGAAAAGCACTGAACGTCAAAGAGCAGCTTCAGAGAGAACATCGCTACCTCAAGCGTCGCCTAGAGCAGCTGTCCGTCCACGGCATGGAGCGCATGCGCACTGACAGTATGGGCTCCATCATATCCACGGACTCCGAACAAGGTGAGGGCCACGTCCCAATGTCTGCGGCCATTACAGGGTAGCGGGGATGGATGTCGGTACTTTGAGGCGGTGCTGGTCGGCTTACAGCTGAGGATCCACGGACCGGGCCCAGTGCTTCCCCCATGCGGCTCCAGGATCCAGTTCTGCAAGTTTCGCCCCAGTGGGTCATCATCTATATCTTCAGATCTTCACACTCGGCATGGTCTCCTGATCTTCTCAGCTCACTAGCTCCTGTGAATCCTTTCACCTGGTTCCACAGCTCATCAATCTTCCCGTTATATCCCCTCCAGTCATTGGCGGCGCACTTACTTTTTTAGCCCCCTCCCTAAATATCCCCCAGAGCTCACATTGTGACTTTAAAGCTTTTAATGTGGATATATATATTTTTTTTAATCATTAATTATGTCGCTTAATAGTAATTTCTCTATGAATACGTCAAAATAGATTAAGATTAGGGAGTTTGAAATTTCTGGGAACAAGAACAGTTCTGGGTAGTAATAAAGTAATTCTGGCCTTATCTCTGATCCAGAGACCAGCGGGTACGGGGGAGACGGTCAGCGGGTACGGGGGAGACGGTCAGCGGGTACGGGGGAGACGGTCAGCGGGTACGGGGGAGACGGTCAGCGGGTACGGGGGAGACGGTCAGCGGGTACGGGGGAGACGGTCAGCGGGTACGGGGGAGACGGTCAGCGGGTACGGGGGAGACGGTCAGCGGGTACGGGGGAGACGGTCAGCGGGTACGGGGGAGACGGTCAGCGGGTACGGGGGAGACGGTCAGCGGGTACGGGGGAGACGGTCAGCGGGTACGGGGGAGACGGTCAGCGGGTACGGGGGAGAAGGTCAGCGGGCAGGACGATGGCCTGTAACTGGGCAAACATCAGCTCTGGCCTGCATATCTGATCCATTCTCGCCTCTCATTTCGCAGAGAATGACACCGTTACGGCACATGTGACATCACTGGCGGGAAGAGGGTTTAATTACTGAGATCATTGCCTATGGCAGAGGTGTCAAACTGCATTCCTCGAGGGCCGCCAACAGGTCATGTTTTCAGGATTTCCCTGTATTGCACAGGTGATAATTTAATCACCTGCACAGAATGATTCCAGCACCTTGTGGAATGCTAAGGAAATCCTGAAAACATGACCTGTTGGCGGCCCTCGAGGAATGCAGTTTGACACCTCTGGCCTATGGGATGTTTCTGGAGGGGGTCTGATTTTTTGAGGGGAGTTTAGAGGTCTGGAATTATAGGGGTTTTCCATCAAAAGGAGTAAAGGCCGTCCATAAATGTTAGATAGCGGACGGACAGTCAGCCGGCAGCTATCTTCCCCGACACTCCCACGCATAGGTCTTCTATGAGAGAGCTGATGCCAGACTCATCCTCTGGCGTTGGCTCATTTCCTTGCGAATAAAAGGCTCGACAGTCCGAAATTGGACGCGTCTGATTCTTATCTCCCCCCAGCATCATCTGTTGGGGGCCGCCATATGGACAAACCGACATTAGACTTCAAACTGCAAACTTGTGAATCCTCGCAGTGCGTGCACCTCACACTTTGAAGATTCTCCTCTGGGGACCACACGTATGTGATTTGCATACATGCGGTCACATGCCGACTAGTCGTGCGTAGCCTCACCTCACTCAATGGAAGTGTATTGAGCAAAGTTGGACAAGTCTAGTCGTAATGTGGCCGGGGGTATGCAATTCTCATACTTGCAGTCTCAGGACCACTCAGTCACGGCACCGGAGAATCCTAACAGCGTACAGTGTGCGCAATGTGAGAATTCATAAGCCTAAGGCCAGACAACCCCTTTAATGGATGTATTTGATCATTTTACTTAGTTCCTTATGGGAAGGTTTACCACGGTTAATACACTGCGCATCCATTTTTTATGTATTCTCCACCTAGTCTTCCTGCCTCAGTGTAGCTAAATGTACGCGAAGGATCACAGAAAGTTCTCTCTGCTATATAATATACTGCCCCTCCATACTGCACAGACTTGTTTTTAGGGAAAAAAACAATGCAAAAAAATAAATAAAAACAAAACGCTAAACTTCTAAGCAAGTTAGAAAATGGAGGTTGGGTGTTGGTGGAGGAAAGTGCAGTTTTCGGGGTTAGTAGGCCTCAGCAATGATTGTGTGGTGTTTCTGGCTACGTATCGTCGTGCCGTAACCGTCCCCATTCTCCTTGTCTTTTCAGAAGTGGACATTGAAGGCATGGAGTTTGCAGCGGGTGAGATGGACAGCGTGGGAAGCGCCAGCGATGTCGACGACCACTACAGTTTGCAGAGCAGCTCGAGCGACAGCGGCTACACCCCACATTCCCTGAGACTTAATTCCAGCCTCTTATAGTGGCCAAATGACTGGACCAACTCAGGACCACCCAGCTGAAGGCACTTATATGTATAGAAAAAGAAGAAAAAAAACTAAAAAAACAACAACA
The DNA here is from genome assembly GCF_051348905.1 of Ranitomeya variabilis. NCBI lineage: Eukaryota > Metazoa > Chordata > Amphibia > Anura > Dendrobatidae > Ranitomeya > Ranitomeya variabilis. The sequence goes on from NC_135232.1 coordinate 1,110,805,104, forward strand.
ATGGAAACAACTGCAAGAAAAGAAAGGTTACCCGCCGCTCAGCCGGGACTCGATCCATTGCTATGTCCTGAAGAAGGAGCTTTAGTGCTGAGCGGCCCCCTACACAGCACTCGGAGACCCCCAACTAGCCTCTGGTGGAATCCTTATGGTAGTAGCATAAAAAAAAAAAAGTGGCCCCAATTTGGCAGTCCTATCATTCCATTACTAAGTATTACACGAATACACGGGAGATATAAAGCAGGTCAGATATTTTTGATTACCAGAGATCATCTAGTTTATTTTTCAGAATTAATTAGTATTTGTACAAGAGAATAAAGGCAGCGACGCTTCCCGGAGTCAGTATTTCAAGCACTTTGAGCGGGAAGGGAGGGGTCCGATGGGGGCTGGGAGGTGATTGCAATGTACAGGTTGTACTGTATACACGGACCTCCTACACGTAGACGGCGTCTGGATCTCTCCCTGCCGACCAATCAGCTTTTACATTGCAGGCTAATATATACCTAATATATACGTTTCCTTAACGGGGGTTTTCTCCTGGTTTTTTTTTATATATTTGAGGCTAAAAATCATTTTTGCGATTGGGTTTCTGTACCAATTTTGCACCAGGCCTATTTTGTTTCATTGCGCATTCACCTTTGACGTGGTCCGCGGCTGTAAATCAGCCGAGAGGAGATTGGAAAAAGGATTTCAGACTGTTCTGTTAGGGCTTGTTTCCACATGCGAGAAACACGTCCGTGTCTCGCATGTGGGAACCAAGTTCTGGCGTCGGCACTCCAGAGCGGAGTGTGCAGCCGCATAGGAACACATGGAGCTGCACAGCTCCGCTCCAATGTGCCGACGCCAGAACTTGGTTCCCACATGCGAGACACGGACGTGTTTCTCGCATGTGGAAACAAGCCCTTAGAGTGAGTTCACTGACGGGTTCTCAGTTAACTCGTTCTTCAAATGCTACAAAAAACGAATGTGACATTTAAAAAAAAAAAAAAGAAAAAAAAACAGTTGCAAAAAATTATTTTTTTATCCCTCAAATAGATATATTTAGATTTTAAAAAATGGTCAATTAAGGGAGACGTAACCTATGTGGTGGCTTGGCGAGAGAGCTCCATAGTAGTGATCCGTATGGGCCCCCATTATGGTGCTAGGTGAGCCCCCATCACCGCTCGGTGCTTGTTTCTCTCTGTTTGTGACCCTCGGGCCAATGTGGCTTCTCTGGGGAGGGAAGCGCTGCACATGTTCCAGCCTTCACCGGGGCCCCACTAAAGATCTTGATTGACTTTGAATACCTATATCATGATAATAATACAAGATGATAATGATTTGCAAAAATCATGATATGCTGTGGGCCCCCCCAAAAAATGGAACTTCTGCATCCCCCCACTGCTCTGCATCCCCCCACTGCTCTGCATCCCCCCACTGCTCTGCATCCCCCCATGGCTCTGCATCCCCCCATGGCTCTGCATCCCCCCATGGCTCTGCATCCCCCCACGGCTCTGCATCCCCCACGGCTCTGCATCCACCATGGCTCTGCATCCCCCCATGGCTCTGCAGCCCCCTACGGCTCTGCAGCCCCACATAGCTCTGCATCCCCCCACGGCTCTGCATCCCCCCACAGTTCTGCATCCCCTCACTGCTCTGAAGTCCCCCATGGCTCTGAAGTCCCCCATGGCTCTGAAGTCCCACATATGGCCCTGCATCCCCCCCATGGCTCTGCATCCCCCCCATGGCTCTGCATCCCCCCCATGGCTCTGCATCCCCCCCCATGGCTCTGCATCCCCCCACGGCTCTGCAGCTCCCCGCGGCTCTGCAGTCACCCACGGCTCTCCCTGACCACACACTTGTATTATGGTTCTGCAGCCCCCCCACGGCTCTGCAGCCCCCATGGACCTGCAGTCTACCATGGCTCTGCAGTCCCCCACGGCTCTGCAGCCCCCATGGCTCTCCTGACCCCACAGTTGCATTATGGTTCTGCAGCCCCCCACAGCTCTGCAGTCCCCATGGTTCTCCCTGACCACACACTTGCATTATGGCTCTGTAGCCCCCCACGGCTCTGCAGCCCCCATGGTTCTCCCTGACCACACACTTGCATTATGGCTCTGCAGCCCCCATGGCTCTCCCTGACCACACACTTGCATTATGGCTCTGCAGCCCCCATGGCTCTCCCTCACCACACACTTGCATTATGGTTCTGCAGTCCCCATGGCTCTCCCTGAGCTCACACATGCATTATGGTTCTGCAGCCCCCCACAGCTCTGCAGCCCCCATGGTTCTCCCTGACCACACACTTGCATTATGGCTCTGCAGCCCCCATGGCTCTCCCTGACCACACACTTGCATTATGGCTCTGCAGCCCCCATGGCTCTCCCTGACCACACACTTGCATTATGGTTCTGCAGTCCCCATGGCTCTCCCTGAGCTCACACTTGCATTATGGTTCTGCAGCCCCCCACAGCTCTGCAGCCCCCATGGTTCTCCCTGACCACACACTTGCATTATGGAGTTTCCGCACTGCCTGGTGCAGTATACAGCATGGGACCGCCTGTCTAAGTCTTCTATAATATGCACTCAGATGTCCCCGTAAGACCCCCATAGACTCCCCTTCTAAACGTGGTACTCGGTTAGGAGAAAGCCGCTTGTTTTGTGTGTGACCTTTCCGCTACAGATGCAATATATAGATTTTTTTTTTTTGGCTTCCGGCTGCTGCGTATTATTACATTGTGTTTCCTCAGCACTATAGGAACTACGTCTGGAATGGCAAAAAACAAAAAAACAAAAACGTAGGGGAAAAAAAAGATCATGCTGTGAAACGGCACCGTTTATTTTGTATACTAATATATGTATCTATGAGAATTGTAGCAATACTATGAAGTCGTAGTCTAGTTTTATTTTGTGTAACGCGGCCGCGGTTCCTCAAGTGAAGTCCGGTAGAGGAAGGGCGGTATAACGGGGGGAAGAGGGGCTACTGGGGCGATAGTGTTAGCGCTTATAACGCCCGCCGGAGGAGGACCCGACGTCACATGGGGGAAGGCAGATGTCCAAATGTAGCCCCAGTCCTAGCACATCGTTAAAGCCGGCTGAACCATTGCTAAAGGTGGCCATAAACTTTAATTAATGGGGTATTCCCATTGCCAAGTAGGTGTAATAACAATAATATTGGCAAATAACTCCAATTAGCTAATCAGAAGAACTATACTAAATTTCTATGTCACTTAAATTATGTGCAGGGCGTTGCAGTAACTTAGATATCCATGGTTACGACCACTAGCAAATAACTGTCACTATATGAGTGGTCGTAACCATGGATATCTAAGCTACTGCCATGCCCTGCACATAGGGTAAGTGACATACCTAATCAGGAGAACTATACTACACTTCTAATTGGAGTTATTTGATATTATTATTAGACCTTCTACATATTGGGATAGGATCTTGGAGATGGGAATACCCATTTAACTCATTCAGCCAACCGAAATTCTTAACGAACCCTCACACATATGGGCGCTCCTTTCCACCAAGTGTGCATGTGTTTTTTTTTTTTTAACAAGAATAATGGAATCGCTACGAGACTCCTTATCTTCCTTAAGAACAAAGGATCGGGCATGTTGAAATCCAACATGACCGATCCGTCTGCCAAACGAACGTCGGCCAAACATTTCAACACAAGCCTAGTGTGTACGAGCACCTTAAGCTCCAGGACGCGTTTATGGTCTCACAAGTTGATGACAAAGCAGCTATTAAAGGGGTGATCCAGAAAACTGTAATGGAAAGATCTTCGTAAAGTTTTTAATTTACTTTGTGTTTCCATTTCTAAAAATCTCCGGTTGTTATCATTGATAGAGAACAGCCATGGTGGTATTCAGAACCTGTACAAACCGAAATAATGTTCACAGCTGAGGGTTTGCTGCAGATATATGCACTCTAAACAATCCTCCCAAACTCCAGTCTAATACTCTAATACCCTTTACAGCTAATTTGCATAGTTTCTTTCCCATGGAGCATTGTTTGGAGTGGTCACTTGCCATAAATATGTCATTTCTTTTACCTGGTATAAATGCCGCTGTTCTCCTGAATCCGGCGATGTTTTCCCCTTGTTCCTGCGACTCTCTGTTCCTGAGATACGGCCCTATATTCCCTGTATATAAAACTAGTCTTGTCAGCCAAGGGGGCGGGGCATACATAAAACTGAGGACCAAGCCCACTTGGCTTAAAAGACTAAATTCTTATGCATCAAAGAAGAGGCGATATCTCAGGAACGGAGAGGCGCAGGAACAAAAGAAAAACATCGCCGGATTCAGGAGAACGGCGGCATTCACACCAGGTTAAAAAAATACATATTTATGACAAGTGACAGGTCCTCCTTAAAGGGGTTGTCTCATGTTTCTATCTTCAGGAGCACAATTTTTCCCAGCGTCTTGACTTCTGCTTGTCAGGGATGGTTCCCTTCTGAAGATTGACAGTGCTGTACACTACAGAATTAAAAATCCCTCTGTTCCCGAGAAAGGAAAATATTTTTATTAAAAGGTAATTGCAATTTATAAGATGAGACAACCCCTTTAAGGAGAAACAGTACAATACATTTATATCACTAAAGTATTGGGTTTGGCAGAGATTAGGAATTAAAATACAATGGATATTAGAAAGTTCCAAAACTTTTTACAACATTATGACCGAGCCCTTTTATCGACCCTGCCATGTGCACACGTTCAGTATTTTTCGCGTTTTTTTTCGCGTTTTTCCGCTATAAAAACGTGATAAAAACGCGAAAAAAAACGCTTACATATGCCTCCTATTATTTACAGGGTATTCCGCATTTCTTGTGCAAATGTTGCATTTTTTTCCGCAAAAAAATCGCATCGTGGAAAAAAAAGCAACATGTTCATTAAAAATGCGGAATTGCGGGGATTCCGCACACCTAGGAGTGCATTGATCTGCTTACTTCCCGCACGGGGCTGTGCACACCATGCGGAAAGTAAGCAGATTATATGCAGTTGGTACCCAGGGTGGAGGAGAGGAGACTCTCCTCCACGGACTGGGCACCATATAATTGGTAAAAAAAAAGAATTAAAATAAAAAATAGTGATATACTCACCTTCGATGGCCCCAGAGGCATGCTGCCGCTTCCGTTCCTTTAGATGGTCTGTGTTCAGGACCTGCGATGACGTCGCGGCCTTGTGATTGGTCGCGTGACCGCTCATGTGACCGCTCAGCGACCAATCACAAGCCGCGACGTCATCGAAGGTCCTGAACACACACAGCATCTATAGGAACGGACGCCTGCAGGTGAGTATAACCATTTTTTTTATTTTTTTTAAAACATTCTATCTTTTACTATTGATGCTGCATAGGCAGCATCTATAGTAAAAAGTTGGTCACACTTGTCAAACACTATGTTTGACAACTGTGACCAACCTGTCAATCAGTTTTCCAAGCGATGCTACAGATCGCTTGGAAAACTTTAGCATTCTGCAAGCTAATTACGCTTGCAAAATGCTAAAAAAAAACGCAAAAAAAAACGCAAAAAAAAAATGCGGATTTCTTGTAGAAAATTTCCGGTTTTCTTCAGGAAATTTCTGCAAGAAATCCTGACGTGTGCACATACCCTAAAAAAAGCAAAAGTTTCCAGGCACCAATCGGTATAGACGGAGGAGATTATTATTTACCAATGGGACTGGTACGTCCATAAACTTTTGTTCTGGAGCACCCCTTTAAATATTTGTCAAAATGACCACCTTCCGCCACCTGATCATAACAGGTCGATATCCTGGATTTCCAGTTTGAGGTTGTAGTAAAAGAAGAAAAAGCTACAGACACTTTTCTGACGAGTGATTTTAGTACGTGTAGTCTATATTTCCTTGTAAAAAAAATAATATTTTTTGTATTATATTTTCCTAAATGTTCTCAATATATTGGGGGGTGGGGGAGGGGGAGATGGGGGGGAAAAAAAAAGGAAAGAATCCAAAATAGAGTCTCAGGGACTCTTTTATTTTTATTTTTTTTTCATACTGTGCCTTGTTAATCGATTATACTTTATTTTGGCTATGTCTGAGATTATTTTTTTGGTTACGAGACTTTATTTTAATACATATATTGTCTATTGTCTACAGAACCAGTATAGGAAGTCTGAATAACTGGCAAATATACATGTAAATATATAAGAGCTCCCTTTAAAGCCCCTATGGTGAAAGAAAGAAATATAACATAATTATCTGCCCCCATTAAGACTGTAAACACTAATTATCATTTTTTATTATAAAGCCCTTCTTATAGTTAGCGTATATTAATGACATCTTATATCTGTGAGTTCACTATATTTATACCATTTTTAAGAATTTCTACATATAAAAAAAATCTAACTTTATTCTAATATTGGATTAAAGGGGTTGCACCAAGTTTGAAAGTTATCCCCTATCTATAGAATAGGGAGCCGACCGTTGGGATCCCTCGAGAACGGGAATCTGCGGAGACCCGTCTGAATGGAGCGAAGTTCAAGCATACGCACCATTGTTTCATTCGTTTTACATGAGACTACCGGAGATAGCAAAGCACTGATTACCATTTAAGCACATGTATAGTATAGCGGAAGCTTTATCTGCTTTACAATGCACTGCCTCACCACGCTACACAGATTTGTTTAGTAGGTAACAAGAAACCAAAAAAAAAGGGCACCTGGATGTTTTTTTTATTAGTGCCGCAAACTTTGAATGGAGTTGTAGGGCATATGCTTGGCCACCGCTCTATTGAAATTTCTCTTGGGTCCTGTAGATGGCGGTATAGAAGTCCCCCGTTTCCGTGATCATTAATTGGACCTCCAACAATGTAGCATTTATTACCTATACCACTGTAGGAGATCCTCTAATTACCGCCTTCTGATATATCAGAAGAAAATGGCATCAGGTTCGTGAGCTAGAACCTCCGCCAATCACAAGATTAGGATTTAGTCCGGTTTCACGTGTCTGCCATTCATTATCAAAGTACGAACTATGATTTTTGTACCGAAGCAGATCTCCTGACCCGAATCCAACAGCCTTATAGGACATATAGGAGTTTGGGTTGGTTGGGCACCCATCGCGGTCCCTACTTTGTGAATATTGGATGTGTGAAACTGGCCTTAATAATTGATATTTTTGATACTGTAATATAAATCCGTGAGTGAAGATGAAAAAGGTATGGTGCTGGTAGACCGCCCTAACTTCCCCCCTGTTATTAGTTGGGGTCCCAGCTAACAGACCACCACAGGTGCTATACATAAAGGGTTTGACTGAAGTTATTAATAGTTAGGGATTAACTTATTGATCGCTGGTGGTCCGACTCCTTGGATCTAGAGAATCGGGCTCTGAAAAGCTCTGACTGAATGGAGAGATGGCCAGACCCCATTTATTCACGATGGGAGCACCGGTTTTTGGGATCGCTGAAGGTTCCAGTGGTTGAACCCCCGGTGATCAATAAGTTATTTTCTACCCTAACTTATTAACTTGGATCAAACCCTTTACAGGTGGTCACATCCTTTAAGAACCTTTTCTGACTTTTGCTGAGTACTTCCGGTCTTCGTCATTAAATGCGGCTCTTCTGTGGTCTGCGCACTTCCAAAAATTGTTATTTAGGTTGGTTAAGAAAAACAACACAGAGGCCGAAAGCTTTCTCTCCAAACACCAGTTACTATATAAATCTGAATTTACATTTTTGGCAGCTTAAGTAAAGGGCATATAAGGAAAAAGGTTCGGCTGATCAATCGGAATATTTTTTTTCTACTACAAAAAAAAAAGCAAGCCTCCGATTAGTCGTAAAGGAGCCTTTTTCCTTCTGTAATTTTTTTTAATTTTTTTTTTATGAATGTGCCCTTTTGTTTGCACTTACTTGGCTCATGTCTTGCCAACAACAACAACAGATATTTGTGTATGTTTTATTTTCTTACGATCTTATGATTCAGGTGTAACCCCTCGCTAAAGAATACAGCAGGGGAAGGAGGTGCAGTCACAACATGGCAGCTGACTATTCTCCTTGTGACTGCCCCGAAGAACTATAGTCTTTAAGACATTTTTTTGGCTTTTTACTATCTCCTAGTAGAGATAATTTAGTAATATTTTCATTTTTGTTGTTAAAAAAAAGAAGCATAGTTCTTCTGTTACGTCATATGCCTATTGCCTGTAAATCACGTGGGCAGCCATATTGTGGGCGGCTGAAAATATAGATATATATTTTTTTGTTATCCAAAGCTTAGGAGACGAGGTGCGTCCTCTTTAAGGGCATAACCCAAATTAAACTGCACAGCTAAAATCTGCCTAAAGCGTTAGGAGGCTTTTGAAATAAACTTTTCCATTTCTCATTTTGCACCGATTTTCGAGGTTTATGACATTTCCTTCTCCACTCACAAGCGAAAGCGAAAGTGCTCTGTGGACAGTCATGTGACCTGATCTCCCACAATGCACTGTTGTGTGGTCACCTAATTCTTATACGTAGCTTTCTGACTGAAAGGAGAAGGAGAGAAAAAGTCCTATAATTAAAAAAACGGTGCACAATAAGTAAAGCAAAGTATATAGAAAGATATTCAACGGAATATAGAGATTTAAATGGTGGGTTAATGGAATATGTTAGGAAAAAGTGGAGCTTTCCTTTAAGAAATCCTATAACATACCACCAATGTGAATGAATTATTTATGCCTAAAACATGGCCGCCCCTCTGTGTACGCGAGACCTCTTTGCTTTCATCACTGCCTTGGAAAACCCCCAATATTGAAATGCCTAAACTATGGATAAGAGGAAATGTCATTTATTGCACTATATCGAATGGAAAATTGGAGTCTTTCATTGGACGTCCATATTGGTGGTCTGCAACAGGTGACCCATCAGCGAGTGTATAAACTACATGTCCCAGAATGCCCTAACTGCAGACCACTAGTCGCCAATTAAAGGAGCCATCTTATTTGTCAGATTTGATGACAGAAAATTGCTCGCTTCTTTTTGAGTGTTTATAGCTCTCTCCTAAGTTCTTCCATATTGTGCACTAACCGCCGCCGCCGCACAAAGGACCTTATGTTTTGATAAGGTCGTGGAGATAAATTGCCTTTGGCAACCAATCAAATTACGGCTTATATCTTTCTGATGCAGGTTAGAAAATGAAAGCTGAACTCTGATTGGTTGCTGTGTTCAACAGGTCATTTTAGCCACTGGGATTTTAGTTGCTCATAGCAACCGGTTACAGCTGACTGGTTTCCTTCTGATTTAGAAAAAGGGGCTTCATTTTAAAGTAGAGACTCGAAAGCAGTTGCCTATAGCAACCAATCAGAATATAGATAAGATTTTCTAATTCTGGATAAAAAAAAGCGAAAGCTGAATCTTGATTGGTTGATACTGGCTGCAAGGTAAATTACTGTTGGGCCTTCTCTATAAGCACAGACAGCCATAACAACCAATCAGTTTCCAGCTTTCATTTATGATCCTGCACTGCAGAAAAGAAACATGGAATTTCATTGGTTGAGTCTTCAGTGTAAGCAGCCATTTTGTGGGGTGCGTCCACACAAGAGTTTTCGAGCCCACAAAATGGCTGCCAAAACAAATCTCAGTCTCCTGCGTTACCATAGCTTTAGCCATCCTTAAAAAGCACATTCCAATTATGGTTGATAATAATGTACCATTAATAAATGAATTACCATTGCTATGCAAGTTTTCTTTTCAGTCCTGTAAGAATTCGTATGAGCCCGGGTTCACACAGGGCTGGGTTAATTTTTTTTTTTTACAACTCCATTTCCTTAATAAAACCTGGGAATGTATTATATTCTCCAAATTATTCGGGGTGTACTTTTTACATTGTGGTGTTTTTTTTTTTTTTTTTTTGTTTGTTTTTTTAACATCTCTGATTGCAGTCAGTGAATGGAAACATTCTTATTTACTACCCAGAGGTGACTGCAATGTGGGATGTGTGAACCCGGCCTCACTCAATACTGTAAAATCCGACACTGGCGCAGCTTCTCGCCGACGTGGAGTGGCTGTGAATGTCCAGACGTCCAGTTGATGACACTGTGTCCTATCATAATGTCCTGGAGTCTCGGGACTTGTTTCCCAGGACTTTGTGCTGTTGATTTGAGAATATCTTGTACATATGTTTAACACGATGCTGCAATACACGTGATGTACGGAAATAAAATTGTCTATAAAGAGAAATTTGCGACTTTTTGTTGTTTTCATATATACATCCGCATCCATATACTGTATATATCCGATGAACATTCACTTATATTGAGTCGCTACCTATTTTTCCACTGCAAAGAAATTCCAAACCATGCAAATTTAGTTGAAAATTTTACACCCTTGTAATGCAACATGAGCAGTGCTTACAAGCTTTTTACAATGGAGCTTGTAAGCGCTGTTCTTAAAGGGAACCTGTCACCTGAATTTGGCGGGACCGGTTTTCGGTCATATGGGTGGGGTTTTCGGGTGTTTGATTCACCCTTTCCTTACCCGCTGGCTGCATGCTGGCCGCAATATTGCATTAAAGTTCATTCTCTGTCCTCTGTACTACACGCCTGCGCAAGGCAATCTTGCGCAGGCATGCTTTGTCCAACTGCGGGCAAAGCCGAAAAGCATTAGTGCGCATGCGCCGGCGCACTATGTCCCGGAAGTATTTCGCTGACCCAGGACCAGCTTTAGTTTTATGAGGATTTTTGGGCAACAGAATCCCAGTGAGCTCTCAATCAATTTCTCTTCCTCGAATAAAACTTTTTTATTTTTCGGTCTAGAGAGTTGTATGAAGGTTTTTTTTTTTTTGCGAAAAGAGCTGTCGCTTTTTTATCATTACCATCTTGGGTCCATGCAACTTTTTGATCTCTATTTATTCTGCTTTTAAGAAGATCCAGAAGCAGTGATTCTAGCATTTTCTTTCCTTACGTTTTGGTCATTCACTGTATAGTATAAGTAATATAATATTTTATTAGTTCAGACTTACCAATATCAAATGTTTTCTTTTTCATACTTTTTATATTTTATGTTATGGGTCGGAAAAAATGGCATGATATGAACTTTTATGTTTATTTGTTTTCCTTTTTCCTTTTTTTTTTTTATAGTTTACTTGACTTGATCACTATCACTTGCTCACTTATATACAATGTTTAGAAGCCTAATGATGCAACGGTTTTGCCAAATTTATTGATTCACGGTGGGGCCTTTATTAGGTAAGATAATGCCATCGGACCTTGCCCAGGTTTTCATGGTTAGTGGTCAGAAATTGATTTAGGAGTTATGGTAGCTTTAAAAATGTATTAACTTTTTTTTCAATGGGAAGGGTCGCTGAAACCATATTCAAGCTCGGAATCCTAACTACGCTCCGGTGCTCTTGGTCTGTCCGTCTCCGTCAGTCCAGGAGAGATTTGTCAAGACCACCAGTCACTTGATTGCTGAGGGCACTAATTGGCTGCAGAGTCAGGTTATCGGTGGGCAGGACATCATCTTATGTCAACACCACCACTCACCCGATTGTTGAGGTGGTCAGGACATCATCTCTTCCGGTGGAGATGGTCCAGAGCGGCAGCGCTGGAGCAGATTCCAGGGGTAAGTATGACTTAGAATCATAGAATGTTAGAGTTGGAAGGGACCTCCAGGGTCATCGTGTCCAACCCCTCTTAATGAAGGATCCACTATACCATCTCAGACAGATGTCTGTCCAGCTTCTATTTGAAGACTTCCATTGAAGGAGAACTCACCACCTTTCATGGCAGCCTGTTCCACTCATTAAAGAGTCATTTGTTTCTTTATCCTGTGATGCCGCGGTAGCACCGTACGCAGTGAAGAGGCAGTGACCCACAAAGTTCAAACACAAAAGTCTCTTTACTGTGTTACTTCACACATAAAGGTGCATAGCGTTTTACAGTACACAACATCAAAGTTAAATACACACAGCTGCATCTCGTCTCAGTGCCCGTTTCATAGCACTACACATTATATGGCTTTAGATTGCAGTCCCTAAACAGGCCGGACTTCCCTTTGTCCAGTTTCCCTGGACGACCGCACGCCATATTATAGTTTCCAAACACAGCTTCACATGGTGCAGACACTACACACGTCAGTCCTCCTCTGACAAGTTCCCGTGGGTGTCCTGCACCGTTGTATCATAGTCTCTTTACTCACACAGCCGTACACAGCCCAGGATATTCTTTAGATAACAGCTGGGCACCATATCCACCTGTTTGCAATCGTTACACATGCCAGTCCTCTTTCGGGCGCAGGACATCCACCTCCGGGCACAGGACTGTCCACATCCGACTCTTTCGGGCACCGGACATCCACCTCCAGTTCACCTCCGGGCACAGGACTGTCCATATCCGAGACCAGTTACCATGGATAAGTTGCATCGCTGCGGGTGCCAGGTTATTCAGCTGCCATAGCTGCTGGCTCCGCTGGCCTATGCTGCTTCACACACAGCCAGTTCTCTGCAGGCCTCTGCTCTGCACACCAGCACACACCAGACTGACACTGACGTTGCACCTGACACATCCATACCCCTTACTGCAGGGTTTTTAACAAACAAACCTGTGGCTTTCAGCCACATGGAAAACCCGGACCGGAAATCCGTGACTGCCATGCACACCTATGGACTTCATCCGTCTCCATGCACAACCTGGGGAGGACACACAGCGCCCCCTACCTGTGATATGAGTCACTGCCTCACACTTTCCACTGTTAAATTCTAATAAAAACCCAATTCTGTGATTTTCTCCTCTTTTTTTGGCCTAGAAAAGACTAATGGACATGAAAATATAATCTGTTACTTTACTCATACAATCTCCTTTCAGGTTTTTAGAGGAAGAGGATGCGAGTGCCAAGTCAGACATGGCAGCAGATGGTAGAAAGACTGCAGGACGTCGGGAAATTCGGATGCTCATTGGGCAGTGTAATGAGATCCTGGAAAATCATAGCTTAATCTCTGCAAAGAACACGGCGTCAGCAGAAGAAGGACTACAAGCCATGCAGCATGTATATAATAGTGGTGTATTGTTGCTGTTATATGGACAAAAAAGAGGGCACCGCCTCACAATAGTATAGGGATCTACATGTCACATAATGCAATAAATGCAAGATAGCTGTAGTTACAGATTCCCCGCCATGGGGGAATATAGAATTATTTTTTTTCAGATTGTTCTGGGTTCAGTTTTAAAGTCTGCCTGTCACAAAGAGTGTGCCTAAGAATAGAGGATAGAGCAGGGGTAACATATTTCCAAGGATATCTATTCCGTCAGCATCCTGTAAGAATGTACCTAGTGAACTGTTGTCATTTTGCTTTTTTTCATATGCAAATTATGCCTGCAAGTGCACTAATGGGTGTATCTGTGCACTTGCAGTCCACAGCTCTTCTTTGCTTCTCCCATTGACAGTGGTACAGAATATCACCTTTACTCTCCACTGTCAATCAAAAAGCGAGGGGCGCCGCCGGCAGGGAGAATCAAGCATTGCAAGTGCACTGTTGCACCCACTAGCGCACTTGTGAACCTAATTTGCATATGAATAAAACACGACTGTCGGTGCAAAGAAGCAGATTTGTCTGATGAAAGCCATGGTGCGATGGTTTGGCATTTTTTTTTTAATCAAAAAACATGTCAACTAAGTACTGTATATTATTTTCATGCACTATGCCGTTTATTTATTTGCTGAAGGGTATTTAATCATTATGTTTCTGTCTTTGGTTTTATCTCCTTAGGGATGAAGTGGAACAATTATCAATACAATGCTATAGTCAATTCTTCTTTTCCAACATCATCACTTGTTTTCTCAAATGACCTTTTTGTCAGTGAACTATTGTGGAAATCCAGGAGAATAGAGACTGGGCTGGAAAGTATCTTTAGGTGTTTTTTTTGGCAAAGTCTAATCTGGCCTTAATGTTTTTAATACTAATTAATGGTTTGCACCTTGTGGTGAACCCTCTGTATTTGCTGTCATTAAGTTTTCTCTTTATGGTAGACTTAGATACCGACACACCGACTTCCTGGAGAGGGTTCTTCACTTGGGAGGATGATGTGAAGAGATTTTTCTTCACCATGAAAAAGATTCTGTGATCATCCACCACTATTGTCTTCTGTGGAAGTACAGGCCTTTTTGAGTTTCCAAGCTCACCAGTGAGCTCCTTTTTTTGCAGAATGTACCAAACTTGATTTGTCCACTTCTAACTTTTCTGCTATCTCCCTGATGGATTTCTTCTTGTTTTTTTTTTCCAACCTAATGATAGTCTGACTTCACAGCTGTCGGCTGACCCGGAACCAGGGGCTCCTTCCTTGTTCCTAACACTAGGGGCGCCCTAGCTTTCCCTGCTTCCCAGGATACTTCTGAAGGTGAAGATGCCGGGGCCTCCTCCCTTTCCTTATCTTCTGAGTCCGCTCTCTGTCTGTTCTCTTCCCCCACCCAATTGAAGAGGGGCATTACTGTGCACCATAGTACACCAACCCGACAAACAAGGCAACACGAACAAGGGTTGACAGAAAACTCCAGGCATACAAAATATTCACTCACATAAAACAGAGGAATGCACCAGGGAGTGGAGGTAGGGGAATAAACCAAAATAGAGGATAGGGAAATACCACAGATACAACCAAGCAACAGTCACAGATAACTTCTCCAACGCTCCTTCTCATATGAACACCACCTACTCCTGAAACCATGCAGCAAATGCTAGCTCTGACAAGGATTTGCATCAGAGCCCAGATTATAAAGGGGAAAGGAGATGCGCTAACCGAGCTAAGCTGTTGGAGATTTCCAACACAGCCGATTAACCCCTGTTCTGCCAGAAGGAATAAGCACCATTAAAATGAAGTAGAAGTGCTTCTTCTCAGTGCCGAGGTAGGAGCAATCAGATACTGCGGTCTTCTGGCTCCACATTATCAAGGTAACCCCGTGACAGCAGCCAGTTAAAGAGCTTTTGAGATAATTGTACAATTACCTTTGATGCCTTTAAAAAGATTCAGCTACATATTAACGAGCTGTAATTCCTAAGCCCTTAATCCAATTAGGAGGTAAATATGATCAAATTTAAAGCTGTGAGTTTGCGCTAAGGGTATGTGCACATGTCAGGATTTCTTGCAGAAATTTTCCTGACTAAAAAAGGACATTTCTGCCAGAAAACCGCATGCGTTTTTTCATGTGTTTTTGATGCGTTTTTTGTGCGTTTTTTTCCAAATGCATAGAATTGCGAGAAAAACGTGGAAAATCCGCAAAATTAATGAACATGCTGCTTTTTTTTACCGCAATGCGTTTTTATCGCGGAAAAAAACGCACCATGTGCACAAAACATGCAGAATGCATTCTAAATGATAGGATCATAATGTATGCGTTTTTAATGAGTTTTTAAAAGCGTTTTTATAGCAAAAAAAACTGAACGTGTGCACATACCCTAACTGTATCTTGAATATGTCTTGGTAGACAGCTAATATTCCCAAATGTGTGTTACTGTCCAAATATTTCTGGACCTAACTCAATAAGGGCTTGGTAATCTTCTTTTGGCTGGAATCAAGAGTAGACGCCATGTCTCATTTGAAGATCCACGATGTGCCTAAACAGCGGAAACCCCCCCCATAAGTGACCCCATTTTGGAAACTAGACCCATAAAGGAACTTAACTATATGTGTGTTGAGCACCTTGAACCCGCAGGTGCTTTGCAGAAATTTATAAGTTGAGCCGTGAAAAGAAACAAAAATCACATTTTTTCCACAAAAATGTTCTTTAAGCCCCAAATATTTTATTTTCACAATAGTAACAGGAGAAAATGGGCCCCAAAATTTGTTGTACAATTTCTCCTGAGTATACCCCACATGCAAGGGAAAACTACTGTTTGGGCGCATGGCAGGGCTTGGAAGGAAAGGAGCACAGTTTGACTTTTCTACCATTAAAACAGTGAAGATAATTACATTTTTACCACAAACATTTTGTTTTAGCCCTACATTTTACATTGTCACATCGGGAAATGGGTAAAAATGGCACCAAAATGTGTCCCACAATTTCTGCTGAACATGGCAATACCCCATATGTGGCTGTACAGCACTGTTTAGCCACATGGCGAGGCTCAGTACGGACGGAGCGCTATTTGCCTCCTGGAGAACAGATTTTCCTGGAAATGTTTGCGAACTCCATATACAGGGCCCCTAAGTGGTAGAAGAGCAGAATCTCCCATCAAGTAATCCCATTTGGGAAATCATACCACTGCCAAACATGTGAATGCTAAATGTGGTTTAGGCACACTGTGGGGCTCAGAAACAAGAGGGCATTTGGATTTGGGAGTGCAGATTTTGCTGGATTTCTTTTGAGGGGTCAGGAGCCATTGCACTTTTCCATGCATTGAAAATGCATTATACCTATACAGAAGCTTCTTAGATCATGCTGGCACCGTCCCTGGCTGTTAATACAGGAGCTCGGCCACTAGCAGCGCCGAGCTCCTGCTGTGATCAGCCGAGAGATGCTGATATTTCAGCACCTCCTGCGTGATCTTGCTGTTGACTGACTGATCACAGTCCTTTGCTTGTGGGGATCACTGACATGGGTCATGGGTCCCCGTCCCTCTTTCCATAACGCTCAGCTGTCACTAACAGCTGTCGGCACAACACTGTCACTGCGTGTTCACATGAGATAGTTTAAAGCCATGAAATGAAGTTTAATTTTAAATCCAAAATAGTGGCCTGCAGAGCTGAAATCATGAAGATTTGTTCACTCTCCAAATATTTCTGATCCTAACAAAAAGTGTATGGTCAGGTGCCCCCGTATATTTAGACATATAGTGAAGTTTTGACCTATATCAGATCTGACCTACGGAAAACAATGTACACTGTGCAGCTTTTCCTCTCCTCTGCTCAGCATTCATCACAGTCATCTGCTTTCCACATGTTCTTCAGTTCGGATTCAGGCTGTCACAGAGCACTTAGCCTCCTGTCTTTCAGCTGTGGTTTTATAGCCTCCATTGTGTTTACAAGCCACACTAAAACCTAATAGAACCTTTTACAGTAATCCCCAAGCTATAGGTCACCTTATAAAATCATACGTTTACAAACTTCACATGGAAATCACAGCAGAATATTTAGGATCCGTAAAATATAGAGCGCTTAATGTATGTCAGACAGCAAAAACTTCTTTAACAGAAAGGAGATGGCGATGGACATCCTGCTAAACAGCTGACATGTTCACTTATTACAAATACACATTGTCCAGATGTGTCAGGAATGCCTTGTTATCCTGCCACTTTCCAGCACACATAGAAAAGGCAAAACCTTAAATTGAAGCTTCAGATTGCAGCCCTCGTATTATTGTAGGGAATGGCAGTCATTCCCTTATCCTGCTATATTGGGGTATTGTCAGACCCCATCACTGTACAATTAAGTATAATGGGAATTGTTCGGAGGAAAAAAGTAAAAATCTGTTGTTTCATCTCAGATTCTCACTGCAAGTGGAGTTTAGGCCAATCCTTGGACTCCATTTACAAAACTACCATAAACAGCCAAGTTTTCTTTTGTGATATCCTACTTACTTTGATTCCATTATTTATTAAGGTAATCGGATTTAGCCGACAACCAATTTGACTACCTATGCCATATGCTGCTCCCTGACTGGAAAAAAAAAGATATTTGAATTAATATGCAAAAGAGGCTTAAGTGCTCTGGGAGTGACAAAGCACTTCACAAGATTCTACCTCCCCAACTCAACGCCAAATGAACTGTCAATCAAGTAGAGGAAGGTGGGGCTTGTTGGGTTATAGAGCAGGGGAAGGCAGTGTCTTGCATATTCATTGAATATGAATTAAACCAGCAATTTTTCAGACAGGGAGCAACAGTAAGTAAAAGTATGGATGACATCTGCATGGAACCGCAGAGCTGAATATGCTGGACAGCACCTGGGTCTGCATGGAACAGCGGAGCTGAATATGCTTGATCACTACTGGAGCTTGCATGGAACAGCAGAGCTGAATATGCTGGACAGCACCTGGGCCACATAGAATAGCAGAGCTAAATATGCTGGACAACACCTGAAGTTGTGTAGAACAGCAGATTTGAATATGCTGGAACTGCAGAGCTGATTATGCTGGACAACACCTGGGCTATGTGGAGCAGCATAGCTGAATATGCTGAACAGCAGTTAGGGATATGTGGAACAGCAGAGCTGAATATGCTGGAAAGCTCCTGGGGCCACGTGGCATAGCAGAGCTGAATATACCGGACAGTACCTGGGACCGCATGGAATAGCAAAGTTGAATATGCTGGACAGCAGCTGGGGCTGCTTGGAACAACAGAGCTAAATATGTTGGACAGCTCCTGGAGCTGTGTGGAACAGCAGAGCTGAACATGCTGGGAAGCACTTGGGGTCACATGGAACAGCTGCACAACTCCTGGAGCTCCACAGAACCGCAGAGCTGAAAATGATGGACAGCACCCAGGGCTGTGTGGAACAGCAGTGCTGAAAATCCTGAACAGCACCTAGGGCCACGTGGAACAGCAGAGATGAATATGCTGGACAGCACCTGGGGCCACGTGGAACAGCAAAAGGGAAATCTTAATGTTTCAGCACACCAACACATTGTGGACAATTGTAGTTTCCATCTTTTTGGGAACAGTTTGGGGAAGGTCTTTTTCTGTTCCCCATGACTGTGCCCGGTGCACAAATTCCATAAAGACACGGTTAGAGAAGTCTGGTGTGGAAGAACATGACCGTCTGCTACTCCAACCCTTCAACACCTTTGGGGTGAACTGAACAGACATTGAGAACCTGGCCTCTCCAAAATCAGGGTCTGACCTCACAAATGCTCTTCTGGATGAAGGGGCAAAAAATTTTAAAAAACACCTCCAAAATCTTGGAAGCCTTCCCATAAGAGCGGGAGCTGTTATATCTGCAGAGGGGACAACGCCATATTATTATCAATGGATGTAGCATGGGAGGTCAGAAAAGCCAGTGTAATGTGGAGGGGGCACATACTTTTGTCCATATAGTATAACTGAGTGATCTCTCTGTCAGGCCATCTATGGGCCTGACATCTGCTATTTGAGATCCACTGGACTATAGGAAAGCCTGAGGGGGCAACACAAAATGAATGCATGGGATCCATTTATACGTATTTTAGCTCTGCCAGGCTCATAGTCATATTTAGCAAACGCAGAGCTCAGACACATTCTCTTGGCCATAGGCAACGACTTTGTTTTCACATCACGTCTCGAGCCTTTCAGAAGATCTCAGTCTCTGCAAAGTTCTGTTTCATCCAGAAAATAGCTGGGGCGGACGGGCGGCCGCCACAAGAGGACTTCATGTTCTGCAATGTTTACACTGTACCAGGAAAGGTCACAATGCTACATTCAGATCTCTCCGATACTTGATCGTGGAAGGACTGTTGGCTGGAATACAATGTTTGAAGCGGATCTTAAAGAGTATTTGCTGTTTTAATATTAATTTAATAAATCAATAGTATACATGAAAATTTAAAAAACTTTATAAAATATCTTATCAGAGAAAAATGCTTCTTTCTCCTCTTGGACTGATGGTTAAAGTCTGTAATCAGTGAAGAACGATTTCCCCATTACTGAGAAAGGAGACGGCAGTTGGTGCTTTTAAAATTCTATGGAGGAGGAGGAGCTAGTGGAACACAGACATTCCGCTGCAAGTTACAGTTCTCCATAGACCTTTATGAGCATCAACTGGCAACTCCTATCTCAGTAATGGGAAAATCTGTACTCACCGAAGACACATTTTACCAGTGAATTGAGAATTTCGAGAACAAATGATCAAAACAAGAGGAAAAAGATTTCTCTTACAATAAATATTACAAAGTTTGTTTTTTTCACGAGTACTAATTACTTATAATAAATAAAATTAATATTTTTGGTACTCACCGTAAAATCACTTACCGTACTTGTAGACTTCATTGGGTGACACAAGAACCATGTGGTTGGTCTGTTGGCATCTAGAGGCTGACACTAACAATACATCTTAAAAAAAGACTACGAGAAAGAGATTTTACACCGAGTACCAAAAATCTTCATTTCTCAGTCGCTTCATAGGGTGATACAGAAACCATGAAGCTGTCCCTGGGGAGGGGATAGGAAAAAAATATTATATTGTTACCACAGAAGTAATCGCCCTTGCTTAGGCCGCCGCTTGGGTAACTGCTGCCTGCTGTACCTTCCTGCCAAGACTTGTGAATGCCTACACAAAAAGTATGGACCCTGTAAAACTTAGAAAAGGTATGAACCGATGACTAAAGTTGCAGAACAGATGCCTTTTGACGGCCGGCCCAGGAGGCCCCCATGGACTGCATAGAGTGCCCCCGAATGGGGGAGATCTGGCCATCACCCTATATGCTTTAATAATGGACAATCGAATCCAGCAAGCAGTAGTCACTTTAAAAGGCAGCCAGACCTCTGCACGGGCCTTCCGCAAGGAATCTGAACGTCTGAATGGAGCAGTGGCTGATAAGTGACGCTGTGAGACTCTATGTCATGAATGTTCAAAGCTCAGTAGGATGAGAGGGCGAAGGGCAGAAGGAAGGTAAGACAATGTCCTCGTTAAGGACGCAACACAACCTTGTTCAGGTGAAGGATGAGGTAAGGAGCGCAACAAGAAAGGGCTGCTAACTCCAAAAAGGAACAGCGAGATGTCTCTATTTGGCTTAAAGGGTGGGGACTGAAGTACATCCAAAACAAGACTGAGATAGCAAGGATCAATGGGGGGAGGGCGCAGTACAGCAGCCTCTTGTGCTCCAATTCCTTGAATTAAATACTCGGAGGTCACCCGAGCGTGCTCGAGAAATCTCGAGTAACGAGTATATTCGCTCATCACTAGTCTTGACTTGCGGCATGAAGGCCAGATCTATATGAAACAGAATAGCCAAGGCAGAATTCTTACCCTTGAGGAAGCCAAGTCTCAGTTCCAACTCCAGAACAGACTGCAAAAAGTAGAGAAACATCAGCAAGGAGAAAGACACCGGGGCAATGTTGCTGGATTCACACCAGTGAAAGCAAGGCCTTACAAGTGTGATGGTAGAAGTGCAACAAGGAGGGCTTTTATGCACGGCTGTGGAGTAGGTAACCAAACCTCCGACTCCTCAATTTCCCTCACTCCGACAACACAGCACTGGTCACTGCTGAGCATGTCCAAAGAGCAGCACAGATTCATCTCAACTAAAATCCAAGATCCTTAGATCAGGGACAGAACAGACAATTATTGGACATTTCATTACTTTCCCAAATTCTTATGAAAAAATATACAGCACATCCTGCATTGTACTACTGTTCCCAATGTATTATATATTTTAGAACTTTTGAGTCTCTTCATTTTATACCTTCTCCAACTCCACCAAAATGGACACTGACTCCCCGACTCCAAAGCCCTGCTGTCATTCCTAAATTATAGCATGGATAATTGCATCCTACAGGCAAAATGTACTCAGAATTGTGGCTTAAACAGTCATGCCGTTAAAATGAGACACCGTAAATTCTGATGGAAGCGCGGAACCTGGAAAAGATCTGTACAGTCTTGGAGGCCGCATGAGACATTTGCCGGGATGTTGATGTGTGTATAACCAAGATCTTTGAGGCCAGTCTGGTGTGATGAGGATAATGGGGTTCCCCTCTGCCCTGATCTTCTTGAGCAGCCTGTGTAGCAGGGGCAGAGGTGGAAACAGGTATGGCAGGGTGAACGGAGACCAAGGGATTGCCAATGCATCAAGTGTGACCACCACTGGATTATGAGGTCTGGCCACAAACCTCAGCATCTTACATGCCATTAGTTCGACATCTGGAGTGCCCCACCGAAGACAGATCTGGCTGCAAACCTCTGGATGATGTGACCACTCTCCTGTAGATAACCCCTCACGGCTTAAAAAATCTGCATCTCAATTGTCCCATCCGGGTATGTGAATCACTGAAATAAACGGAACTCTGTCTTCCACCCAATCCAAAATCCGTGTGACCTTTGCCATGGCTGATTGACTTTGAATACTGCCCCGATATTTGATATATGCTGCTGTGGTGGCATTGTCGGACAAAATCCACACAAGCAAACCTGAGAGCAAGTGCTGCCAATAGAGAAGTGACAGGCGGGTGGCTCTGAGCTCCAATACGTTGATTGGGAGAAGCCTCTCCTGTCTCGTCCATGAGCCCTGAACGGAGAACTGACAGAAAACCATCTGAGGAGACTGGCATCCGTTGTTAGACCCTGCCACAAAGTAGGGTGGAAGGAGTGACCCTGACGTATCAGAGGCGACGTTAACTACCATCCTAAAGACCTGTCCCAACAAGATGGTAGGGCGTTCTGCAGGGGTTTGGAATGAAACTGGACAACAGTAAGGGACACACAGTGCTTAACTGTCCTGAATAAGCTTGATCCTGTGGCTGGGCATTGAGAAGTCCAGACACCATCTTCTACTCCATGCCATTGTACTGAGCTGTGGTGGGTAGGACGGAGTCAAAAAGAGCAAACGCCAAAGGTACCTGATCGCCAACTGCATCAAGGTACATTGTCCTGCCATAGTGATGAGAGAGGATACAGGCTGAACATTACAGGCTGTACTCTTCGTCGCTACGTGGGGTGAAACAGAATGGCCACTTACACTCTGTAATGGCACTTTGACATAGGAGGTAATTCCCTATGGGACAAAATGAACGTGGGACAAAACGCAGTGTGACAACACTCTTACCTCTTGACACAATCATGAGATCTAAAACACACAAAAAAAAGAGAGCTCAGCACCTAACCTACCAAAGCTCAGTCCCATGTCTGCCTCCAAATGACAAGCTAAAATGAGGAGGCTTGATGCCAGCAGGCGAGGTATAGTCTGCTGGGGAGGAGCCAACTTTTTTGTTAAGATGTATTGTTAGTACCAGCCTCTAGGTGGCAGCAGACAAACCCAAGGTCCTGTGTCCCCCAATGAAGTGCCTGGGAATTAACTCTTGCTCTTTCATCCCTTAAGAACCAGACAATTCTTATTTTATGCACGTTCACGTTTTCCTCCATTTCTTCCAAGATCCACAACTTTATTAATAATAATTTTATTTCTATAGCGCCAACATATTCCGCAGCACTTTACATTTTAGAGGGGACTTGTACAGACAATAAAAGACATTACAGAACAGCATTAATCACATAAATCAACAGATACCAAGAGGAAGGCGGGCCCTGCTCACAAGCTTACAATTTTCAGTCTTTTTCACCCATAACGTGGTATGGGGGCTTGTTTCTTTGCGAGAATAATTGTACTTTGAATGGCACCATTAATTTTACCATATAATGTACAGGAAAACAAGGAAAAAAATTTCAAGTGAAGTGAGATGGCAAAAAAACCCACATTTGTTTTTTCAGTCGTTTGGACAGCGCTTACTGTAGCGCTGTCTCCTGCACGGCACACGGACTGCACACAGCAACGTCCGTGTGCGGTACGTGTTTTACACGGACCCATTGACTTTAATGGGTCCGTGTAATCCGTGCGCTCCCACAAACACAGAAGTCATTGATTTTTTGCGGACCGTGTCTCCGTGTGCCAAACACGGAGACACGGTCCGCAAAAAATCAATGACTTCTGCACAGATGCATTGATTTTAATGGGTCTACGTGTGTCAGTGGCTCCGGTACGTGAGGAAACTGTCACCTCACGTACCGGAGCCACTGACGTGTGAAACCGGCCTAAGAGGGCGGTTTGAGGACATAATTTTTTTGTTTAATTATCATATTATGGGGTGGGCACATCATACTGTGTAAGAATCATATTTAGTGATGGGGAACCCAAATGGTAAAGTTCTGGGTCTGTAATGAACACTTAGTGTCAGTGCACAGTCTCCGAAAACTAACTTCTCCAGGAAGTCTGTTTTATTGTTCGGGTGTGGCAGCCCGAACATCGGGTGTTTCCCACGCTGTTGTTGAGTATTCCAGGAACAGGGGCTCCTTCCCTGCCCCTAACGCTAGGGGCGATATAGCTGTCCCTGTTCCCCGGTTTAATTCTGATGGTGAAGATGCCGGGGCCATGTACAGTACAGACCAAAAGTTTGGACACACCTCATTTAAAGATTTTTCTGTATTTTCATGACTATGAAAATTGTACATTCACACTGAAGGCATCAAAACTACGAATTAACACATGTGGAATTATATACTTAACAAAAAAGTGTGAAACAACTGAAATTATGTCTTATATTCTAGGTTCTTCAAAGTAGCCACCTTTTGCTTTGATGACTGCTTTGCACACTCTTGGCATTCTCTTGATGAGCTTCAAGAGGTAGTCACTGGGAATGGTCTTCCAACAATCTTGAAGGAGTTCCCAGAGATGCTTAGCACTCGTTGGCCCTTTTGCCTTCACTCTGCGGTCCAGCTCACCCCAAACCATCTCGATTGGGTTCAGGTCTGGTGACTGTGGAGGCAAGGTCATCTGGCGTAGCACCCCATCACTCTCCTTCTTGGTCAAATAGCCCTTACACAGCCTGGGGTGTGTTTGGGGTCATTGTACTGTTGAAAAATAAATGATGGTCCAACTAAACGCAAACAGGATGGAATAGCATGCTTGATGGTTTTTGCCACTGCACTTGGGGACACTTTCAAAGTTTTCCCAATTTTTAGGACTGACCGACCTTCATTTCTTAAAGTAATGAGGGCCACTCGTTTTTCTTTACTTAGCTGCTTTTTTCTTGCCATAATACAAATTCTAACAGTCTATTCAGTAGGACTATCAGCTGTGTATCCACCAGACTTCTGCTCAACACAACTGATGGTCCCAATCCCATTTATAAGGCAAGAAATCCCACTTATTAAACCTGATAGGGCACATCTGTGAAGTGAAAACCATTCCCGGTGACTACCTCTTGAAGCTCATCAAGAGAATGCCAAGAGTGTGCAAAGCAGTCATCAAAGCAAAAGGTGGCTACTTTGAAGAACCTAGAATATAAGACATATTTTCAGTTGTTTCACACTTTTTTGTTAAGTATATACAGTGGGGCAAAAAAGTATTTAGTCAGTCAGCAATAGTGCAAGTTCCACCACTTAAAAAGATGAGAGGCATCTGTAATTTACATCATAGGTAGACCTCAACTATGGGAGACAAACTGTGAAAAAAAAATCCAGAAAATCACATTGTCTGTTTTTTTATCATTTTATTTGCATTTTATGATGGAAAATAAGTATTTGGTCAGAAACAAAATTTAATCTCAATACTTTGTAATATAGCCTTTGTTGGCAATGACAGGGGTCAAACGTTTTCTGTAAGTCTTCACAAGGTTGCCACACACTGTTGTTGGTATTTTGGCCCATTCCTCCATGCAGATCTCCTCTAGAGCAGTGATGTTTTTGGCTTTTCGCTTGGCAACACGGACTTTCAACTCCCTCCAAAGGTTTTCGATAGGGTTGAGATCTGGAGACTGGCTAGGCCACTCCAGGACCTTGAAATGCTTCTTACGAAGCCACTCCTTCGTTGCCCAGGCGGTGTGCTTTGGATCATTGTCATGTTGAAAGTCCCAGCCACGTTTCAACTTCAATGCCCTTGCTGATGGAAGGAGGTTTGCACTCAAAATCTCACGATACATGGCCCCATTCATTCTTTCATGTACCCGGATCAGTCGTCCTGGCCCCTTTGCAGAGAAACAGCCCCAAAGCATGATGTTTCCACCACCATGCTTTACAGTAGGTATGGTGTTTGATGGATGCAACTCAGTATTCTTTTTCCTCCAAACACGACAAGTTGTGTTTCTACCAAACAGTTCCAGTTTGGTTTCATCAGACCATAGGACATTCTCCCAAAACTCCTCTGGATCATCCAAATGCTCTGTAGCAAACTTCAGACGGGCCCGGACATGTACTGGCTTAAGCAGTGGGACACGTCTGGCACTGCAGGATCTGAGTCCATGGTGGCGTAGTGTGTTACTTATGGTAGGCCTTGTTACATTGGTCCCAGCTCTCTGCAGTTCATTCACTAGGTCCCCCCGCGTGGTTCTGGGATTTTTGCTCACCATTCTTGTGATCATTCTGACCCCACGGGGTGGGATTTTGCGTGGAGCCCCAGATCGAGGGAGATTATCAGTGGTCTTGTATGTCTTCCATTTTCTAATTATTGCTCCCACTGTTGATTTCTTCACTCCAAGCTGGTTGGCTATTGCAGATTCAGTCTTCCCAGCCTGGTGCAGGGCTACAATTTTGTTTCTGGTGTCCTTTGACAGCTCTTTGGTCTTCACCATAGTGGAGTTTGGAGTCAGACTGTTTGAGGGTGTGCACAGGTGTCTTTTTATACTGATAACAAGTTCAAACAGGTGCCATTACTACAGGTAATGAGTGGAGGAAAGAGGAGACTCTTAAAGAAGAAGTTACAGGTCAGTGAGAGCCAGAAATCTTGATTGTTTGTTTCTGACCAAATACTTATTTTCCACCATAAAATGCAAATAAAATGATAAAAAAACAGACAATGTGATTTTCTGGATTTTTTTTTCTCAGTTTGTCTCCCATAGTTGAGGTCTACCTATGATGTAAATTACAGACGCCTCTCATCTTTTTAAGTGGTGGAACTTGCACTATTGCTGACTGACTAAATACTTTTTTGCCCCACTGTAATTCCACATGTGTTAATTCATAGTTTTGATTCCTTCAGTGTGAATGTACAATTTTCATAGTCATGAAAATACAGAAAGATCTTTAAATGAGAAGGTGTGTCCAAACTTTTGGTCTGTACTGTACCTTGCCTTAGCTCCTGAATCTGCCCTCAGTCTATACCCTTCCCCCACCCAGGGAAGAGGGCAGCATTAGTGTACCGTAATACACCAACCAGACTATCAAGGAAATACAAACAGGGATAGCAAAAAATAGCAATCATACAAATATACTCACACAAACAACAGAGGAATGCACTGGGGAGTGGAGGATGGGGTAAAACCAAAGTAGGAAAATGGGAATTATCACACACCCAAAAACCTAGGTACAGTCACAGATAAATCCACTAAACGCCTTCTCGAACAACAACCACCAACAACCTAAAGCCATGCAGCAAAAGCTACTCTGGCACCGAGTGCTAGCCAGGGCCTAGATTACATAGGAGATGGGAGTGGCTAACAGTGAACAGCTGAACCTTAATGCAGGAAAGCTTCCAGGAGCTCTCAACTGCTAAAAAGAAACCTGCCCGTTTAATATGAAGGTGAAGTGCTTCTAATCAGTGCCAGAGTAGGAGAAAGCAGACGCTGCGGTCTTCTGGCTCCTCTCTGTCACGGTAAACCTGTGACACACAGGTTCTGATCGGCAGTAAGTTCAATATCGCCGGTCAGAGCGCTGCAGTTCCCATTCAGATGACAGCATATGAACCAGCAGTAAAAAGGTTACCACTAGTGATGAGCGAGTGCACTCGGGTGATCTCCGAGTATTTGTTAGTGTTCGGAGATTTAGTTTTCATCGCTGCAGATGAATGATTTACAGCTACTACCCAGCCTGAATACATGTGGGGGTTGCCTGGTTGCTAGGGAATCCCAACATGTAATCAAGCTGGCTAGAACTAAATCTCTGAGCAGTTACAAATACTTGGAAATCACCCAAGCGTGCTCAGGAAAACCCAAGCAACGAGTACACTCGCTCATCACTAGTTACCGCCAGTCACAGGCGTCAGCTGATGAGAGTACTACTTTCATCATCGTACGCCTGCTCTTGCTGATAGCAGCAAGAGCAGGCATACGATGATGAGAGTATTCATCATCCGTCGCCTGTGCAATAATAAAAAAAAATATATGATGTGCGGTCCCCTCTACTTTTGTCAACCAGAGCAGGAAAAAACAAGTTGCGGGCTGCAGCCATCAGCGTTATATTGGTTAGGTCTACTATATAATTGTCTAAGGGTCACTTCCGTCTTTCTGTCTGTCTGTCACGGATATTCATTGGTCTCTATCTGAAACTCAACCTCTACAAAACTGAACTTCTGCTCCCGCCATCTACTAACCTCCCTAAATCTGACATTTCCCTCTCCGTGGGTGGCACCATAATAACACCTAGGCAGCAGGCACGCTGTCTGGGTGTTATGTTTGACTCCAATCTCTCCTTCACCTCCCACATACAATCTCTGGCCCGCTCGTGCCGCTTACACCTAAAGAACATCTCTAGAATCCGCCCTTTTCTCACCATGGAGACAACAAAAACTCTCACTGTCGCCCTAATCCACTCCCGCCTGGACTACTGTAACGCTCTACTAATTGGCTTCCCCCTCACTCGACATTCCCTTCTCCAGTCCATCCTTAATGCAGCAGCCAGAGTCGTCCATCTGACTAATCGTTACTCGGACGTGTCCGCTCTTCGCCAGTCGTTACACTGGCTGCCCATTCATTACAGGATACAATTCAAAGTACTTGTTCTCACGCACAAAGCTCTCCACAGTGCAGCACCCCCTTACATCTCCTCCCTCATTTCTGTCTATCGGCCTAGCCAACCTCTGCGCTCTGCAAACGACTTTCGACTAACCTCTGCACTAATCCGTACCTCACACTCCCGACTCCAAGACTTCTCCCGTGCTTCGCCAATCCTCTGGAATGCTCTACCCCAAGATATTAGGACCATCCACAACTTGCATAGTTTTAGGCGCTCGCTCAAAACACATTTGTTCAGAGCGGCCTATCACGTTCACTAATCAAAGTCATTTTATGTTTGTGTGTGTGTAGCCCATTCACTATCTCCATCTATCCCCCACCCCCTGAAGATGGCTGGACCATCATTGTAAATACATCAAACTAAATACACACCTGTACTTTGTATTTCCCCACCTCATTGTAGATTGTAAGCTCTCACGAGCAGGGGCGGCTTATTTTGCTTTATTACTGTACTAGCTATTGAACCCTTTCTACACCCGGGTGGCGAGCATTTATATTGGTATATGGTCTCCATTCTGACATGTGCTGCTCCCAACCTGCGCCCCCATTCTGACATGTGCTGCTCCCAACCTGCGCCCCCATTCTGTCATGTGCTGCTCCCATCCTGCACCCCCGTTCTGTCATGTGCTGCTCCCATCCTGCGCCACCGTTCTGTAATTTGCTGCTCCCATCCATATGCCCCATACGCTGTTCCATAAAGGTTTATGGCCCCCATAAGATGCTCCATATTATATGCCCCCGTACACTGCTCCATTATGGTTGATGGCCCCCATAAGATGCTCCATAGTATATACCCCTGTACACTGCTCCATTATGGTTGATGGCCCCCATAAAATGCTCCATAGTACTGTATATGCCCCCGTACACTGCTCCATTATGGTTGATGGCCCCCATAAGATGCTCCATAGTATATGCCCCCGTACACTGCTCCATTATGGTTGATGGCCCCCATAAGATGCTCTATAATATATGCCCCCGTACACTGCTCCATTATGGTTGATGGCCCCCATAAAATGCTCCATAGTACTGTATATGCCCCCGTACACTGCTCCATTATGATTGATGGCCCCCATAAGATGCTCTATAATATATGCCCCCGTACACTGCTCCATTATGGTTGATGGCCCCCATAAGATGCTCCATAATATATGCCCCGTATGCTGCTGTGATATATAAAAAAAATAATACCATACTCACCTATCGTCGCTGGGCGCCGAGTGCTGGGGGGCCTGAGCAGGCGGGGACACCGGCGTGCTGTGGGGGTCAGATGCCGGTATCGCCGCCAGCTCAGGCCCCCCAGCACTTGCTATACTCACCTGTTTGTCCCGTTCCAACGCTGCCCGCCGCTTCTTCCGGCTCCTCTGGCTGTGACTGTTCAGTCAGAGGGCGGCGCGCATTAAGCGCGTCATCGCGCCCTCTGAACTGTGACCGTCACAGGCAGAGGACCGGGACACGGAGACGGAGCCGCACGCAGCGCTGGAACGGGGGACAGGTGAATATACTTGCCCTCCTGGCGGTCCCTACCTCTCCGTTGGAGATCGCGGTGTGCGTTCAGTGTTTACGCTTACCGCGATCTCCTGGGAGCGTCACTCTGTGGGGTCCAGACTGCGAGTGACGCTCCCAGCGTTATATTATAGATTGTTAACGTTGTTACCTATGACTGTTGTGTTTGAAACTGTAAGGGTATGTTTCCACAGTCAGGATGGCCGGCGGTATCGCCGCTCGGCGCTAAGCCCCGCCCCCTTTCTGGGACGCGATCATGCCGGATGTGTTAACTCTTCACATCCGGGATGATCGCTCTCTCCCATAGCGCCGTGATATGCCTTGCGGGGACGCTGCGTCCCCGCAAGGCATACGGACATGCTGCGATCTGAAAAGACGCGCAGCATGTCCGGAGTCGCAGGGCTGCCGCGTGCGGGTTTCCACGCATAGTGGAGACAGGATTTCATAAAATCCCCTCCACTATGCTGGAACATCAGGACGCTGCAGCTCTGCGCAGCGTCAAACAAGCACCGTTTCCTGACCGTGGAAACATACCCTAAGGGCTCATTTCCACATGCGAGTCACACGTCCGTATCTCGCATGTGGAAACCAAGCTGTGGAGCCGGCACTCAGGAGCGGAGCTGTGCGGCCGCATAGGAACACATGGAGCTGCACAGCTCCGCTCCAAAGTGCCGGCGCCAGGGCTTGGTTTCCACATGCGAGATACGGACGTGTGCCTCGCATGTGGAAATGAGCCCTTAAACTGTAAAGCGCTGCAGAATATGTTGGCGCTATATAAATAAAGATTATTATTATTATTATTGGTAGCGGCCTCAGTCTCTCATGGAATCCAAGTCGCTGATTGGTCTTGCCAGCTGCCTGTCATGGCTGCCGCGACCAATCAGCGACGGCCACAGTCCGATTAGTCCCTCCCTACTCCCCTGCAGTCAGTGCCCGGCGCCCGCTCCATACTCCCCGTAGTCACCGCTCACGCAGGGTTAATGCCAGCGGTAACGGACCGCGTTATGCCGTGGGTAACTCACTCCGTTACCGCCGTTATTAACCCTGTGTCACCAAGTTTTTACTATTGATGCTGAATATGCAGTGTCAATAGTAAAAAGATCTAATGTTAAAAATAATAATAATAAAAAAAAAAATCATTATATACGGTACTCACCTACGCCGCCTTTCCCGCTCCTCGCGACGCTCCGGTGACCGCTCCATGCAAGCGGCAGGTTCCGGTGGCAAGGATCTTCCATGACGAGAAGGACCTTCCATGACGTCACGGTCATGTGACCGCGACGTCATCACAGGTCCTGCGCGCCTGCGTGAGAAGGACCTGCCATGACGTCACGGTCATGTGACCGCGACGTCATAACACCCTGGGACCGGAAGCTGCCGCCTGCACCGCACACAGGCGACAGAACTACAAGGAGCCCTCGGAAGGTGAGTATATGTTTATTTTTTAACCTGTGACATACGTGGCTGGGCAATATACTACGTGACTGGCCAATATACTATGTGGCTCTGTGCTGTATACTACTTCACTGGGCAATATACTTTGTGGCTCTGTGCTGTATACTGTGTCGCTGTGCAATATACTACATGGCTCTGTGCTGTATACTACGTTGCTGTGCAATATACTACGTGGCTTTGTGCTGTATACTACGTCACTGGGCAATATACTACGTTGCTGGGCAATATAATACGTGGGCTGTGATATATACTACGTGGGCTGTGATATATACTACGTGGACATGCATATTCTAGAATACCCGATGCGTTAGAATCGGGCCACCATCTAGTATTCAACAAAGAGGTCCCCACACCATTTTTTTTTTTAATTATTTAATCAAAGGCGTAGGGTCCCCCCATTTTTGATAACCAGCCAAGCTAAAGCAGACAGCTGGGGGCTGGTATTCTCAGACTGGTAAGAGGTCATGAATATTGCCCCCCAGCCTAAAAATAGCCAAACTCAACCGCCCCAGAAAAGGCACATCTACTAGATACACCAATTTTGCCCCTTAGTCTCGCTCTTCCCACTTGCCCTGGTGCGGTAACAAGTGGGGTAATAGTTGTGGGCTTGATGTCAACTTTGTAATGTCAGCTGACATCAAGCCCAGGGGTCAGTAATGAAGAGATGTCTATAAGATGCCCCCATTACTAAACCAATAGACAGATTGTAAAGAATACGCAGCCAGAATAAAGTTCTTTAATTGAAAAACACAGACTTCTTTTTTGTTTTAAACAAATACTCACTGTCCCTCTTTTTCCCATTTATTACTGTAATTTACTACTTTATTACTGTAAAATAAAAAATAATAAACCATCATATTCCTCACCTGTCCAATG
Organism: Ranitomeya variabilis; assembly: GCF_051348905.1. Taxonomy (NCBI): domain Eukaryota; kingdom Metazoa; phylum Chordata; class Amphibia; order Anura; family Dendrobatidae; genus Ranitomeya; species Ranitomeya variabilis. Next base: position 1,110,837,248 of record NC_135232.1, read on the forward strand.
AGAAGATAATCCATATTTGTTCCATGATGCGACAGCTCACCAAGCCAGATGGAACACACTGAGACAGGAGCGTGAGAACACCCCCGAAGTGTCTAGAGCTGAAGTGCGAAAGGTCACCGGGGTTCAACCCGTCAACTCATTGATGTCACCGCTCGCTATGTGAAAGCTTTCACATGATGGCAGCAGTGACGTCAGTGATATGACCTGGGTTCATCAGCTATGAACTCCGGTCCGGTGTTGTTTCTCAAGTCAGCGCTACACACTGCAGGAGCTTAATCATGCTCCTGTCTCAGTGTGAGCTGGCTGGTGTGGAGAGCAGTCGTATCATGCCAGCATTCAACAAACCACCCAGATGTAGCAGAACTGGGCTTCTTTGTGGGACAGATATGGATTATCTTCTCGTCGGACAGGTGAGGAATATGGTGTCTAGTTTCATTATTTTTAATTTTTGAAGAAAAAATATGGGCAAAAGAATGGTGGTATTTCAAATAAAGGACATTATTCTGACTGTCTACTGTATATTACAATATGGCTATAGGGTTAGTAATGGGGGCGTCTCAGACCTCTCTCCATTACTAACATCTGGACTTGATGACAGCTGACATTACAAAGCTGATATCAACCACACAACTATTATCCCACTTGCCACTGCACCAGGGCAAGTGGGAAGAGTGAGGCTAAGCGCCAAATTGGTGCATCTTATGGATGCGCTATTTTTGGGTCGACTAAGAGCTGATGTTTTTAGTTTGAGAGAGAGACAATATCCATGGCTCTTTCCTGGGCTACTTAACTAATTCCCATGTTGGGCGTAATAGTACGCTCACGTTAGACTCCCCGTTTGGTGCAGACTCCGGCGCTAAGCCCGCATCTTTCCGGGCACATGTCTGCTGCTGTATACAGCTGACGTGCCCATGACAGCTACGGGTGGAATCGCAATCCACCAGTGGCTGTTATGGTAATTAAATGCCGCTGTCAATCTCTGACAGCGGCATTTAACTCGCGCTTACTAGAAGCGCTAGTAAATTCTGCCCATCGGTGACCCTGTCACATGATCACGGGGCAACGATGGTCGGTATGACACCCAGAGGTCTGAAGCAGCCTCTATGGTTGTCATTGCGGATATGCCTTCTGCCTTTGACACTGTGGACCACTCCCTTCTGCTACAAATCCTCTCATCTCTTGGCATCACAGACTTGGCCCTTTCCTGGATCTCATCATATCTGACAGATCGGACATTCAGTGTCTCCCTCCGCCACACCACCTCCTCACCTCGCCCCTTGTCAGTCGGTGTTCCCCAAGGCTCAGTCCTAGGACCCCTACTCTTCTCCATCTACACCTTCGGTCTGGGACAGCTCATAGAATCCCACGGTATGCAGTACCATCTCTATGCTGATGACACGCAGATCTACCTATCCGGACCTGACCTCACCTCCTTACTTACCAAAATCCCGCACTGTCTGTCTGCTATTTCAGCCTTCTTTTCTGCTCGCTTTCTACAACTGAACATGGACAAAACAGAATTCATCATCTTTCCCCCATCTCACTCTACCCCTCCACCAGACCTATCCATCAATGTCAATGGCTGCTCACTTTCCCCAGTCCCACACGCCCGGTGCCTCGGGGTGATCCTCGACTCTGCCCTCTCTTTCAAGCCACATATCCAAGCCCTTGCCTCCTCCTGCCGCCTCAAACTCAAAAACATTTCCCGGATCCGCGCATTCCTTGACCGTGACACCACAAAAACACTAGTGCATGCCCTTATCATCTCCCGCCTCGACTACTGCAACCTCCTACTCTCTGGACTCCCCTCTAGCACTCTGGCACCACTCCAATCCATCCTACACTCTGCTGCTCGACTAATCTACCTGTCTCCCCGCTATTCCCCAGCCTCTCCCCTATGCCAAGCCCTTCACTGGCTTCCTATTGCCCAGAGACTCCAGTTCAAAACCCTCACAATGACCTACAAAGCCATCCACAACCTATCTCCTCCATACATCTGTGACATGATCTCCCGGTACCTACCAACACGCAACCTCCGGTCCTCTCAAGACCTCCTTCTCTACTCCCCTCTCATCTCTTCTTCCCACAACCGCATCCAAGACTTCTCCCGTGCTTCCCCCACACTCTGGAACTCTCTACCCCAACACATCAGATTCTCGCCTACCATAGAAACCTTCAAAAAGAACCTGAAGACCCACCTCTTCCGACAAGCCTACAACCTGCAGTGATCCTGAACCTACTGAACCGCCGCACAACCAGCTCTGCCCTCTCCTAGTGTATCATCACCCATCCCCTGCAGATTGTGAGCCCTCGCGGGCAGGGTCCTCCCTCCTTATGTACCCGTGTGCCTTGTTTTTTGCTCATGTTTAATGTATTTGTCTATATTTGACCCGTATTTCACATGTAAAGCGCCATGGAATAAATGGCGCTATAAAAATGAATAATAATAATAATAATATGCCCGTGGTCAGCGCTCATAGCAAGTGAGCATTTCTGCTACACACATGCGATCTGATCATCGAATGTATGTAGCAGAAGTGATGGAAGTACTGCAGCATGGAAACTATTGAAGCATGCAAAAAGTAAAAATATTAAACAGAAAAGGTATCGCCATGTTCAGAATTGCCTGATCTCTCAGTATAAAAAAAGAATTAACCCGAACGCTAAACGGCGTAATGATAAAAAATTAAAACCGCCAGAATTACAATTTTTTAGTCGCTGCTACATTGCAATAAAATGCAATAGCGGCGAACAAAAGATCGTATCTACACCGAAATGGTATCAATAAAAACGTCAGCTCAGTGTGCAAAAAATAAGCCCTCACCCAGCCCCAGATCACGAAAAATGGAGTTGCTACAGGTCTCGGAAAATTGCACCTTTTTTTAATTAACAAATTTTTGCTTTTTTTTTCACCACTTAAATAAAAATTAACCTATAATGTTTGGTGTCTGTGAACTCGTAATGACCTGGAGAATCATAATGACAGGTCAGATTTAACATTTAGTGAACATGGTAAAAAAAAAAAACAAAAAAAAAAAAACACAACTGTGGAATTGCACTTTTTTTTGGCAATTGCACCACAATTTTTTTCCCGTTTTCCAGTACACGATGTTAAAACCAATGGTGTCATTCAAAAGTATGACTTGTCCCACAAAAACAAGCCCTAACATGGCCATATTGACCGAAAAATAAAAAAAGTTGTGGCTCTGGGAAGTAGGGGAGCAAAAAACTGAAATTCCAAAACTGAAATACCCCTGGACAATAAGGGGTTAATATCAGCACACAGCTTCTTTTAGCCTTTGCTGGTTATTGAATATAAGGGCCCCGACATCATTTTTTTTTGTGGGGGTCTCCTCTATAATAACCAGTAAAGGCTAAGCAAACTGCTATTAATAGCCTGGGAACCTTTATGGCTATTGGCCCGTTCCCGGAATATTACCATCAGCCCCCAACCGTTGGCTTTCCCTCAGCTGGTTATTAAAAATAGGAGGGGTGCCACATATTTTTTCCAAAAGCAAAAAATAAATAAAAAAAACCTTTGGGGTTCCCCCCTATTTTAATAACCAGCTAAGGGAAAGCAGAAGCCTGAGGGCTTCAGCACCCAGGTGTCTGCTTTCCCTTGGTTGGTTATCAAAAATGGCTCCATCCATTCCTCCATTATTCATCTATCACTCCTATATCCATCCATCCATCATCCATTCCACTTTTTTTTTTTAAGTAAATTACTTAAAATACCAGAAACAAAAAAAATGGAATAAACAACAAAAAAAAATACAAGTGGAGGAGGGGGTGGAGGTGTACATGGAAAAGAGGGAGGAGGCCAACATTGTTTTAAAAAAAAAAAATTGTTAAAATTTTGGCATGCAACATAATTAAACAAAAAATATAGTGTAACCATGGCTAGATGCAGCTGGTATAATTGTCTAGTCAGCCGAACATACGGTCATGTCCTTTGTCCCCTTGTTCATTTTTAGGAATGTCATCTTCCCCACGGATGCGCCTGTCTGTGATGACATCACCTGAGGTGCTAAAGGCAAACTCTGACATGACACTTGCTGCAGGGTAGGCCAGCACCTCCAAAGCATACAGAGCAAGCTCTGACCATGTGTCCAGCTTTGACATCCAATAGTTAAATGGGGCAAACCCATCAGTTTGTACATGAATATGTGTGGACACATACTCTTCCACCATGTTCTGTAAACGCTGGGTCCTGCTGATACAGGCAGTATCACTTGGTGGTGCTGTATGTTGTGGTGGGCTCCTGAATTTTTGTACATTGCTTTTGTATATTAGCTTTCTGGTGCGCCAATCTGTGTATTTATTTAAAAAATAAATGAAAAAACTTGAGTGGGGTCTCCCATAATTTTCATAAACAACTGAGGGAAAGCCAATGGCTGGGGGAAGATGTTAATATTCTGGGAATAGGCCAGTATTCAGGCTATTAAAATCAGCTCACATCTGTTTGCTTACCCTATATTTGTTATTACAGGGGAGACACCCCTCCAAAAAAAAAAATGATGTAGAGGCCCCCCTATAATCCCTAACCAGCAAATGCTAAACAGAATTGCCAGCTGATATTAATAGCCCAGAAAAAGGCCATGAATATTGGCCGATTCACAGACTAAAACCATCAGCTCTCGGCAGACCCAGAAATGGCAATCCATTAGATGTGCCTATTCTGGCACTTAGCCTCAGTCTTCCCACTTGCCCTGGTGTGGTGGCAAGTGGGGTTAAAGTTGTGGGGTTGATGTCAGCTGATATTAAGCCCATAGGTTAGTAATGAAGATGCAAATATAGGCTGGGAAGGGCCAATATCCATGTCCCCTTCCCAATCTGAGAAAAACAGCCCCCAGCTGTCTGATTTAGCTTGGCTGGTTGTCAAAAATGAGGGGGACCCCAAACCATTTATTTTTAAATTATTTATTTAAATAATTAAAAAAAAGAAACAACAACAAACCGTGTGGGGCACCTCTATTTTTGATAACCAGACAATATAAAGCTGACAGCAGGGGCTTTTTATATACCTTACAAAAAAAACAGTAAATTATATAGTTTTTAATATCTGCTACAAGTAAGAATACAAGTTACAATAAACCCTATCCTATTATGTATTAACAGTAGCAGTTAGTCAACATCCTTATTCCTGCTCAATATCAAGTGATAGAATTTAATATAAAACAACAATAGTAATAAAAAAGGTCGGAATTTTGGTTCGGTCCTCTACTACTGTCACAGTATCTTATTTGGCCCCTTGGGAAAATTAAAAATTAATTGCCCACCCCTATTCTATGGAACTGCCGAAAAAAAATCCCACAGACAATGAATGGAGCAGCGAATGAGCATGTTCACCTACCATTCGAGGGAGTTCGGAATGGTCAGTTCCCCCCTACACAATCAGTACGATAACTTGCTATCCTTTTAATGTCTGATTTGTGACGTTGCAGCCACAGCATTCTTGTCTAAAATTTATATCTTCATTTACACTTTCAGTAAAAACAGATTTATATTATTGCACATACAATGATCAAATCCACAATAAAAGAAGGACCGCTACGAGGCAAAACGCTCGGCCTGAGACTCCAGGTTTTGCACGATGCTCTTCAGAAGCTCCTCGTTCTGGAAGAAGTAAACATAAAGTTCTTTTTCCAATCTGTCAAACCTGCTTGACTGTAAAATCTTCCGCTTTACCCGCAGATCCTCCAGAACCTCCAATAAAATCTTATTTAATTTGTCTAGATGTGAATATAATTGCTGAAAATTGGAAGACAGCTCCTGAAAACACAAAGGCGGAAAAAAAAGCAAAAAAAGAATCATTATAAAGTGATTACACATCAGTCTATTCATGTAAACTCAGCAAATGTGCCTCGCTCTGGGGAGAAAATTATCCTCTACATAACTGTAGACTAGACGCTCGGGACGCTCGGAAAGCTGGATGACAATCCTAGAGAGATACGTAATGACAGCCGTACTGGTTGTTTTTGACAGACCTAGATGAAGTTTAAATTGGACTAAGGACTTATTCACACTGGTTTTTGCCCCTGAAACAAAAACCTAAAGGGTTTGTTTGGCTACACTTATACTGATGACTTATCCAAAGAATAAGTGATATCAGATCTGTGAGAATCCGACCCCTCGCAATCAGCTGTGTGAACTGTGTAGTGGTCACTGCAGGGTACTGCAGATCTACTATGTCCTCTGCGTCGGCCATGTGACAACCAGTCCCAATTACAGCACAGACGAGTAGCCTAAGAAGTACTCACTGGGGTACTTAACATAAGCTCGTTTCCATCCGGATACATATAATCTTGTAATGTCTTCAGATTGGATTCCAGCTTTGACATATAAAGGGACTGTTCTTGCTCAGAGACGGCGAGCTGGTCCTTTAGAGACTGGGTGTCCCGGGATAGCTTCTGCGCCACAGATTCTAGACCGCTGTACGTTCTGAAGAGTTTCTGAGTGTCATCTCCGTCCAGAAGCTCAAATAATCTGCAAAATAAGAGTGCACAATAGTATGGTTACTGGCCTAGGACAGTGTGGATCCAACTGGTTGTTCAAGGGTTATTCTCATCTCAGTCCTGAATGGCCGAGACAGGAATAACCCTGAATCATTGACCCCGAAGGTAGAGGTAGAGAGATGGCCAAGGAATGAATGGGAGTTACAGACTTAGGGCAGCTCTTATCTGTTTCCATAGATCCATGGCTAATGGTTAGAGCTCGATGAAGTAAAGCTGGGATAACAGTCGGTCCAACGCTCGGTCCAACGCTCGGCCCAACGCTCGATCCAACGCTCGATCCAACGCTCGGCCCAACGCAAACGCAAAAACATGCTGCCATATTCCCCATTATTAACCTTTCAGGCATGAAAAAATTAGATGGGAATAAACCTTCAACAATATCCCTAGCACAAAACCTTCTATATGGGGGTCTAAGGGCAGAGACTGGCGCTCTGCTTGGTCCCTAGATACCCGTCCTTCTACATTAATAATAACATATGCACATATGTACAGACATCTCTATACTGGAGCGGCTCATTCAGGCATTACAACCCACTGACCTTGAGGTAAACCTTAATAAGCCAATTCACACATTCACCAATTCAGGAGCACAAAGGGACACGGCATTTACAAAAGTCGCCCATGATGGTGTCATCTAAAATGCACCCATAGCGCAGAGGCCTTTAAGTGTAGGTCTCCGGCAAGGACTGCTGACATCTTACCATGACCCGGCCAACAAAGGCCTCAATCACTGAACAATTGAATGATTTTTTTGCCTCTGCTTTTTAACAGCCATAACTTTTTTTTTTCCTGACTTGACTGTATTATGCTTTGTTTCATGTGGGAGAAATTATGTTTTCTGCTGTTTTGAGATACATACGAATTACAAAAATGAAAATGCAACTTTTGCATTAGTTTTTTTTTTCATATGTTTTAATGTTCACATTTCACATCAAAAATGTTTTTTTTTTTATTCTTTATGCACTTTTTATCTTGCATATTTGTATGCATGTGTGTGGGCCAGTATGCGCCGGGCGCCGCCTCCTCTAGCTTCATTATCGTCCCCGGCGCCTGCGCATTAAGTTTTTTTTCGGGCATGTGCAGTTGCGCTGCCCTTCGTACTTACAACGCAGGCGCCAGGGACAATAATAAAGCAAGAGGAGGCAGCGCCCGGCGCGCACAGGCCCGGAGTGACGGCTGGGAGGCGTCTCGCTTAGGAACGAAAGACCTGCCTTCCCTGGCGATTTCAGGGTATGAGGGGGCACATTTTATAAATGTTTATTTCAGCGTGTGCAGGGAGCATAACTAAAAGAGCCACCTTGTCACAATGCTGCACAAGTTGGCTCCTTTTAGTTACAAACGCCTGAGGAGGGGTGACAGGTTCCCTTTAAGAGGAGACTTTGTGCAGCAGGCCTTCATGGTAAAATAGCTGCTAGGAAACCACTGCTAAGGACAGGCAACAAGCAGAAGAGACTTGTTTGGGCTAAAGAACACAAGGAATGGACATTAGACCAGTGGAAATCTGTGCTTTGGTCTGATGATTCCAAATTTGAGATCTTTGGTACCAACCACTGTCTTTGTGCGACGCAGAAAAGGTGAACGGATGGACTCTACATGCCTGGTTCCCACCGTGAAGCATGGAGGAGGAGGTGTGATGGTGTGGGGGTGCTTTGCTGGTGACACTGTTGGGGATTTATTCAAAATTGAAGACATACTGAACCAGCATGGCTACCACAGCATCTTGCAGCGGCATGCTATTCCATCCGGTTTGCGTTTAGTTGGACCATCATTTATTTTTCAACAGGACAATGACCCCAAACACACCTCTAGGCTGTGTAAGGGCTATTTGACCAAGAAGGAGAGTGATGGGGTGCTACGCCAGATGACCTGGCCTCCACAGTCACCAGACCTGAACCCAATCGAGATGGTTTGGGGTGAGCTGGACCGCAGAGTGAAGGCAAAAGGGCCAACAAGTGCTAAGCATCTCTGGGAACTCCTTCAAGATTGTTGGAAGACCATTCCCGGTGACTACCTCTTGAAGCTCATCAAGAGAATGCCAAGAGTGTGCAAAGCAGTCATCAAAGCAAAAGGTGGCTACTTTGAAGAACCTAGAATATTAGACATAATTTCAGTTGTTTCACACTTTTTTGTTAAGTATATAATTCCACATGTGTTAATTCATAGTTTTGATGCCTTTAGTGTGAATGTACAATGTTCATAGTCATGAAAATACAGAAAAATCTTTAAACGAGAAGGTGTGTCCAAACTTTTGGTCTGTACTGTATATATATATATATATATATATATACACATACATACATACATACATACATAATTTGTTCCACAAGAGGTCAGGAAAGATTGTTTTTTTCTCCCCTGTAACCAGGGCATTAATAGGAGCTCCAGTTACAGTGGAAAAGAGCCCTAATTGTGAAGAAATAAAAATTCAATGACCAGACAGGCCACTATTTTGTATTAAGATCTATTTACCAATTATATGTCACTACCTGCTGTACGCAAGTGACCCAAAAAGAAAAGAAACTTCTTGCAATGATATCTTGTTCTATAAGAACACCCAATGAAAAGCTGCAAAACCTTCTGGGGTCATGTGGGAAAAGACAACGTCAACACAGGATGCTGGGTGGTACAGAGATCAAGACAGAGGGACCAAAAAAAACAAAACAAAAAAAACCCACTGGGGAAGGAGAGTGCAGTTCTCCAGACATGCTTTAATTGTGTCGCGACTTACCGCTCTCCATGTTGCCCTCGCCTTAACTAGTTCAGACTGCGACTCTCAGAGCCAGAGATACATAAGCATTTTTTGCAACTTGTAATTGGATCTTGAGAAATCAGGATCCTGTCTGCCCTGCAGAGTTGATCCAGCGCCTGTTCCCTCCTACCACCCGTCAATCACACGATTGATAGACCGAGAGGAGGAGGCGCTGTTAGTGTTTCCCATTACTGTATTTACGGCGCTCATCCATGCTGTGAGTATAGTGATCAGGAAGGCAGAGATGACACTTGGCTCCCCGCTCCTGCTCACTCTGCAATGACATTATAAAATGTCACTGTAGAGTGAAGTGTGGACCGGCTGGACGTTAAAGTCGCATGCGATTAAACACCTAAGTTTAGGATATAGTCTGTAAAGCCATTATCTATTACGATAGTATGCAGCTTTGGGATAATTGACCATCTTACCCATGGGCGGCTGAATCTCTAGAGTCGATGTTGATCCTTGGCTTGGTTGACACCAACAAAGAACCCTCAGACATCATCATTAATCTTGCTTCCAGACTGTCGGCGCTTTGTCTCAGCTTTTGAATTAAGGTTTCCAGTTGGCGGTTCAGAGTTCTGTGTTTCCTTAACTCCAGCTCAAAGCCGAGGAGTAAAAGCTCGAAGGAGGCCTTCTGCTTCATCAGATGGTGGCAGGCCAGATCCTGCCTGGACGTGTATAAACGGTAGCGATCTATCTGCATATCGTAGTCTCTTTTCACAATGGGCATTTTCAGCCTCTGAGAGCTTTCCTGGACTAGGGCTGGAAGAGTCTCCTTTTTTATGGATTCGATGTGATTTTCAATCTTTGAGGTCTCATCCTTCAAGCTTGATATTCTCAGGGCTAGCTTGTCTTTACGAGAGGCCTTTGTAATGCAAAGAAATCAGGTTTTAGCAAATAAAACATGAAATACAACAAGGAAACCAAAACAGAAAAAAGACAGGTCTGGAGAACGGATGTCTGATTTGGGAGATGGGTGTTTTTTTTATGTGGGTAGTTTTTTTCATGTTAGAGGCTTTTTTTTTTTTTTTTGCATTTTTAAAGTTTCAAGAAATGTCATGCCATGATCCCTTTGACTTGCAGGTCTCTTCCTATATGTATATAAGGATAGATTTTTAAGTCAACTGAAGAAGGGCAGACAAAGGCCAGACTACATCGGACTAGTCATCCAAGAGGAATAGTCCACAGCTGGCTTTTCACTATGTTTTTTTCCGAAATGTTGCTGCATTTCTGAGTAAAACATATCTGGCAGTAATTGCACAGGTGGTGTCTGATTCATGCACCTGTTGTTTGAGCAGCATGAATGTGATGACAGGTTGCCTTTAAGGGTATGTGCACACGATGCAGATTTAGTGCAGAATTGGTGCAGAACTGCAGCAGATTTTTCTGCTGCAGAAACGCTGCAGAACTGCACTGTGATTTACAGTACAATGTAAATCAATGGGAAAAAAAAAAGCTGTGCACATGGTGCAGAAAAATCTGCGCAGAAACGCTGCAGATTTCAAAGAAGTGCACGTCGCTTCTTTTGTGCAGTTCTGCAGCGTTCCTGCTGCAGATTTTTCTGCACCATGTGCACAGCTTTTTTTTTTCCCCATTGATTTACATTGTACTGCACAGAAACTGCACAGAAACTGCATAGAAACTGCATAGAAACTGCACAGAAACTGCACAGAAACTGCACAGAAACTGCATAGAATCTGCGCAGAAACTGCATAGAATCTGCATAGAATCTGCATAGAAACTGCACAGAAACTGCATAGAAACTGCACAGAAACTGCATAGAAACTGCACAGAAACTGCATCAAATCTGCAGATGCAGATTTAGTGCAGAAAATTCTGCACCACATTTCCTACGTGTGCACATAGCCTAAGCGTCACGTTTAAGAATTTGCATGGGACTGATTAAACTGTGAATTTCCAGAACCAATCACACGCTTACCTTGCTCTGAGCGGCACTGGCATTGGCCTCCACCCATTGTAGACCAGCCATTAAACTTGAATGCTTGGCCTTCGCCTCTATGAGCTTGTGTCTGGCACTGATGTAAGCCAGCTGGAGTCTCATTGTCTCCTTGTACTTTTCCTCGAGGGTCGGATCATCCTGGCTATCTCCGTCCAGCTGAATTTGCTTAAAATCTTCATTCGTCTCCTCTATGGACTTTGAGGGATTTTCTAAGAAATGTTCTTTAGTGAACTGTGTGAGTGAGGCCGTGCTCTGTTCTTCACATGATAAGTATTTATCTAGGAGGACCTGGAATAAGAAGATGGGTGGTGATGATGAGGACGTTGGACTCTTCTCATCGAGGCAATAGAAAGAAATGAGCCTCTGGATGCTCTCCAAAAGAGCCTGGAGCTCACGGTTCATCTTGTTGCCGATCAGTTGCAGGTCGCTCAAGGTTTTATTCAAGGCTTTGGCCTCCTTGTCTTCTATATCTTTGAATTTCAGACATGAGTGCATGTTGGCGGACGCCATCATCTGAAGCTTATTACGCCTATGTAGGTGCAGCCCTCGTAATTTCTGCAGGTTGCTAAGTTCTTCCTCCAACTTCTCCACCGTCACCTCCTCCAACGCAGAGACCTTAGAGCTGGAGGATTTGCATGTCTTCATCACCTCCTCTAAAGCCTTTTCATCCAGTAGAGCCTTTCCAGACTCCTTCAATTCATTAACGGTCTGCAGTTTGTCTTCTGACGCCACGTTTTGCTCGGTGATGCTGGCACAGAACCAGTCTAGGAAAGATTTAGCATCTGTGGTTTCAAACAGCCAGTCAAAGTCTTCTCCGTTCAACTTAGAGGCTTTAGGATAGTTCACCTTCCTCAACGTGTTAACAAAGCGATCTCCGTAATTCATGATTGTCTCTGTACAAATGATACAAGTAAAGAAAAGTTAAATCACAAATTCCGAGCATATTACCACTTTTCAATAGTTGCGACTGGTAACTCGCCATTAAAGAATTCATGTTACATGACTACAGGTCGCCGTCTTGCCCTAAATTGGCTGACCAGGATTATAAAAACATAGCAGCTGTCTCCAAAAAATAAAAAAGCACCAAACCTGTCCTGTCCATGGATTTCAAATGGCACTGGACCAAAGCCCCATCCACCTTCGAAACATTTCCGCGGCGAAATCTGCAGCTAAATAAGCAGAATATGGTGCAGATTTTACAGCTGCAATATTGAGCAGCAGATATGCCCCGTGAGTATATAACCTAAGATCGGGTTCAGACAATTGTCCGATTCTTCATTTGGTACCGTGTATGTTGTCATACTTTTCATGCATCAAAGACTAAAAAAAAATACAAGGCCAAACAGAGATTCTTATGTTAATTGCACTGGATCTGTCAAAAACAAAATCCGTACAATTGGCGTCTGTATGGTACCAATTTTTTATGCACCCATTGATTTTAACTGGTGAGCTTGACCCAAAAACGTATCGGACTAGTGCCTGGTGTGATTTTGTACAAGCAAACCATTGGTCCACATCTAAAACCATTCATTTCAACTACCCCACTAACTTGCGTTGGTCCGTCTGAGCTCGGTTTGGCACATGGACATTTATTTTATTTATTTGACGACCTTCGGCTCGATCTCGTGCCATGGTGACTTGATGGATGAACACTCAGTAGGAAGATCGATCTTGTAAGCCTAGGTAGATCCACCAGGGTCTTCTCTGCAGTTATCTTGATGGTATCAAGCCATTGCGTTGCTGGTCGTCTTCTTCGCCTTATTCCTTCCATTCTTCTGACCATGATGTTCTTCTCCTTTGATTGCTCTCTTCGTATGAGGTGTCCAAAGTAGGCAAGTCGTTAACTTGGTGGTCCTTGCTTCGAGTGACATGTCTGGCTTCATTTCTTCCAAAATTGACTTGCTTGTTCTTCTTGCCATCCATGGCATTGACAACATCCTTTTCCAGCAGCACATTTCTAAGGCGTTGATTCTTCTTCTGTCTGGTTTCTTTATTGTCCATGGACATTATACGCATTGAAAATACACACGCTTGAACGAGCCTTTAAATCCCTGTGCACCTTGAGTAAGCCCTATGTCCAAGGCCGGTTTTACACATCTGCACTCGTATTGCAATCTCCGGCCTGACTGCCGAGTCTCCTGACATAAGCTAACCGCCTCTTGGACTGCTGAGCTCGGGTCAGTCCGTGTACGGACATATGAATTTAACCTAAACCCGCAGTCAGACGTCCATTTTTCCCAGAGAGAACACTTACCCTTTATAGTCTATGGATCCGTTGACATGTCTTTGGGAATCAAGTGTCTGGAAAACTGAGTCACAGATCAATGTGTCTGTGGGAAAAACAGAGATACCATCTTAGTGCGGCGTTTTGTTTTGTTTTAATGGATAGGAGAAGCCTGTAAGTTCATTTTTTGCACCACAAAAAAAGGGATGCCAGATTGATGATAAAAATGGACAAATAGATTAAACATCAACTAAAACTGGTAAAAAAACGCTCATTTTTTCACAATATCTGCATGAAGGCCTTCGTCTCGAAGATTCCCTGATGTATGCCATGTGTCAATAGCCACAAGGCAAAAAACAATATATACAGTATGTGGTACATGGTTTTTGTGTCAGCGTGTGAATGGATATGTTTAATGTGAGCCTTTTCTTAGCCTATACACCAAATGTTACCCCCAGCGTTGCCTAACGACATGCAATAAATGTGAAATATACCCACAAATAGTATAAAACCTCATTAATAAATCTACAAGAATCTATCTGCACCCCACAAATGGATAAACTCTAACCCCTTCTTGACCAATCATTTTTTTCTTTTTCGTGACACATTGTTCTTTATGTTACAATTAATAATAATCAAGAATTTAAAAATTGTTTTTTTTTTAAAGTTCACAGTTTACAAATTTGTATTCTTTATATTTTTTAAACCAAGTAGTCATACCACACAAACTAGGCAATAAACCATTAATTAACAACTAATTACCAGTATGTCTACATTACAACAGCGTCCTTTTATTTTGTTAGGATGTTAGAAGGGTTAAAGCAGCAATTTTTCTATTTTTTTTTTCAAGGAAGTTTAGAAAATATTCTATTTAGGGACCTTTTTCAGTTTTGAAGAGATTTTGGAGGGGCCTATATATTGGAAATGCCCCAAAATGAGACTATTGTAAAAACGGCGCCTCTTGAAGTGTTCAATTCTGTGTTCAGGATGTTTGCCTTGGAGCACCTGAAGATATAACAAAGTGGAATGGAGAAATAAGTGACATTTTTTTCCACTAAAATGTTGCTAACAGGTCACCATGGCGGGCAGACGCCCGAGGACGTTATTTGCTTCAGGTTGCTGTGGCAACCTTCAGGACAAAACGATCGCAGGGAGCCAAAGGTGCTCGCTCCTTCTATTAACCACCTAGGTGCCGCCATCGCTGGTGACAACAGCATCCAGGTGGGTTATACGGACGTGACCGAAGCAAACGCCGATCGTGGCCGATGGAGCTGGGTGTCGGTGATAATAAACAGCGGACACTCGCTTTATTTTCGCCCTTCGGGGGGCGCTATTCTCTTATTCATCAGGTCAGTAAAACAGCATATTGGCGATTAAGGGGCTAAGCACAATATGGTGAGATCAGTGGTGACCTAACACTACTTTTTCTGATTAATGCTCTCAGTTTGACACAGTTTTCAAGATCTCTGCTTGCTGTCAGTAAATACGGAAGTTGAAAACCCATTCTAACCACAAGCACCTGACATACACAGGTGCAGGGGTCACTACAGTATATCAGAGCTGTGACAAGACCAGGACAGGGGCCCAGACGCTATTCACTGACAGCAAGGGCGAGAAGGCTGGAAAACAGCACAGGGATCTACATAGCAACCTGAGAAAACAGGTAGTGTCTCCCATAGCAACTAATAACAGGGCAGTTTAGATAAAGAAAGCAGCAACCTTATTGGTTTGTAAAGGAGACACGACTGTGCATAGCAACCAATAACAGTGTAGCATAGTGAAAGCAGCAACCTTATTGGTAGCTATCAGACACCACTGTACGTTGTAACCAATAACAGTGCAGTATGATGACAGCAGCTACCTTATTGGCAGCTATCAAAAACACCACTATACATAGCAACCAATAATAGTGTAGTATAGATAATGAAAGCTACAACCGTATTGGTAGCTATCAGACACCACTGTACATTGTAACCAATAACAGTGCAGTATGATGACTGCAGCTACCTTATTGGCAGCTATCAAAAACACCACTGTACATTGTAACCAATAACAGTGCAGTATAGATAATGAAAGCAGCCACCTTATTGGTCTTTACAGGCAAATCTTAAATTTCTATATAGTTCTATCTGCGCAATGCATTCCGGGACTTGTAGTTCAAGCTAACGCGTTATTGCATGCCTACGAATGTGACTAAACGCCGATTACAGCCTCCGGTATACGCCTAGCAGTATATAATGACATACGTACTTTTTCTCTGACTATTTTTCCCGCTGCCGGTTCCATACTGAATTCAATCATGTGACGTCACGTTAAAAACGACGAAGCGCTGCGAGGACCAAAATGAGAGAAAAAACGCGCCAGTCGTCAAATACACACCCATAGCGTCATTTGACCAAAAGAGGGCAGCAACGTAACGCGAAATATATTTACAGTTTAAAAATAAACGTCCGGAAGGTGGCGCTGACGGGCGCTGTGAGGTTTCCCGCCTTCAGTGACTCGGCGTCGTGAGGAGAAATTGTACGTGAGGGAATTAGGAGTTGATGTCGCCGCCATGTTCCCACTCGCAGTGCATTCTTCATGATCACTGCTGTATGTGGAGACCGATAACTGACCACAGAAGTCACGGGCATCAGCAGCTGGTTTATGTCTGCCACATTCCTTGTGCTTTGTGAGACCCGGTACATTGTGTTACTGACAGCAGTTTGGGTGCATGGGATGTGAGGAAACGTTCTGAGAGAACAATGTGTTGGTTTATTGTTCTAGCGTTAACTATGCGGTATAACTGGTGGTATCTGTAGTCTGTGGGTTGGTACAAATGCGCTAATACCAAAATTATATTTTATTTTTATTTTTCTCTACTCGGGACACAATTTTTTTTTAAGTTGTTTTCTTTATGTGCTCTTATTTTTAGAGACATCAATTTTTTCCTTCTTTGGACATCTGAATGAGGCCCAATAGTGACCTTAGTGAAAACTCCTAGTTTTCCCACACACAGAATGACACATCCCCGCACAGAATGACACCTGCCGGTACCCCTCCACACAGTATAATGCGAGCCCATATACAGTATAAGGTCCCCACAGATGCCCCCCACACAGTATGACACATCCCCGCACAGAATGACACCTGCCGGTACCCCTCCACACAGTATAATGCACCCACAGATCCCCATATACAGTATGAGGTCCCCACAGCCCCTCTTATACAGTATGATGCCCCCCACACAGTATGACACCTCCCTTCACAGAATGACACCTGCTAGTGCCCCTCCACACAGTATAATGCACCCACAGATCCCCATATACAGTATAAGGTCCCAACAGATGCCCCCCACACAGTATGACACCTACCTGCACAGAATGACACCTGCCGGTACCCCTCCACACAGTATAATGCACCCACAGATCCCCATATACAGTATGAGGTCCCCACAGCCCCTCTTATACAGTATGATGCCCCCCACACAGTATGACACCTCCCTTCACAGAATGACACCTGCCAGTGCCCCTCCACACAGTATAATGCGAGCCCATATACAGTATAAGGTCCCAACAGATGCCCCCCACACACAGTATGACACCTACCTGCACAGAATGACACCTGCCGGTACCCCTCCACACAGTATAATTCACCCACAGATCCCCATATACAGTATGAGGTCCCCACAGCCCCTCATACACAGTATGATGTCCCCCACACAGTATGACACCTCCCTTCACAGAATGACACCTGCCAGTACCCCTCCACACAGTATAATGCACCCACAGATCCCCATATACAGTATGAGGTGCCCACAGCCCCCACACACACAGTATGCCCCCACACACTGTATGACTCCTTCCCACACAGAATGACACCTGCCAATGCCCCTCCACACAGTATAATGCACCCACAGATCCCCATATACAGTATGAGGTTCCCACAGCCCCTCTTATACAGTATGATGCCCCCACACAGTATGACACCTCCCTTCACAGAATGACACCTGCCAGTACCCCTCCACACAGTATAATGCACCCACAGATTCCCATATACAGTACAGCCCCTACACACAGTATGATGCCCCGACAGACCTCCACTCAGGAATTGACACCCACACAATGCCCATGCACGCAGTATTATGACCCCACACACAGTATAATGCCACACAGACCCCACACTCTGTATGATGCCTTCACAGACCCCCACACAGAATGACACCCGCACAGTGCCCCTACAAGCAGTATAATGCCCCACACACAGTATGCTACCCCACAGACCTGCATACTTAAACTGAGACCTGCACAATGTTGCCTTTCCACACAGTGTTGTGACCCCCCACACACAATATAATGCTCTTAACAGGATGACACTTGCACAGTGCCCCTCCACACAATATGATGCTCCCACAGACCCCCACACACAGTATGATGCCTCCACAGAGGTTATGATGCCTTCCCAGCCCTCCACAAACACAGTTTTGGGTCTGCACAGCATCCTCACACATGATGCTTCAGCCTTCTACAGCGCCACACACAGTATAATGCCTGGCTACCCCTACACACAGAGTATGGTGTTTGCACAGTATTCAACACACAGTATGATGCATCCACACTCTCTTCACACACAGTATGATTCCCCTACAGGCCACCTCAGGCCTCGCATATTGCTGAGGAGGGCGCTCCACTGGCAACACAGCCAGAATCACTTGTCATAGTCATTGGCAGCACCAATTTACCCCATAAATAGAACTAGTGGGTCTGGATCTTTTTCTTTAACCTTGCCTATACAAAAGGCTCTAAACATTTCAAATCTTACTACCTTGGCACAATTGTTGTAAATGTGTGTCCATTTTTTCCGGTGGATTTTACGCAAATATAAGTACAGTTACGTCTTGGAAAAAGGGCGAGGAAGGAGCGCCATCTAAGCGTAGCAGATGTGAACAAATATATCAAGGTGAATGGATAGTTGTTATTTTCACCTGGTGGAGTTGTGCAAGTAGGCACATTAGATGTCACTTATAATACAAGGAATCCTTCAAAGGGCATGCTGCCAGTCTGGAGTGCCATAGACAAAAATACTTTCCTGAAAACCTTTTCAACGTGAAAATTTAAGTGGGTGGTAGTCCAGTGAGACGCTTATGTAGTTGGATTAAGGACTCCAATAGAGAAGTAGCAGAATATATTCATGGAACGGTATATCCCAATGTGGTCCGTTTAAAAAGTGCAACAGTTACAATGCAGAAGGTACACTGAGGATTAACACACAACGCGTTTCGGCTAGATAAGCCTTCATCAGGTGTCACAAAATATTTTCCATGGGTGGAGTTTCCCAAAATGAGGATCCAATCATTGTTATCCTCTTATGGGTTTCATGTGGTGGGTAATTCAAATTTCAGTGTACAAATATATATGTATATAATTCAATTAGTAAATGTCATGACATGTTACTGTTTGTCAGGAGAAATTGAAACATCCAACCAGCCAAGGACAAAAGTTTGTCTAACACACTTATAAACCTTGCAGAGTGTGATCCTGTGCGTGTGAAAGCCGTTTTGCTGCAAAACGTCTGCGGTTCTGCCAGACGCCAAATTAAACCATCACGGCCCCTCTCCTTCCACCTTACAGTTGTGTACCGTCCGATCCCCAATGACGGAATGCAAGACTGTCCCGCAAGGTGGAACGCCGCTGGATCTATCCACAGACCTCTACAGATGCCGCCCCCATCAACTACTCGATCTCGGGTTCACACGACAGACAGCTGAGGATCTCCTCCGCACCAACTGGCAGCCGCCCACAAACTTCCCCATTCCACACAAACAATCCGGAACATCTTAAATAAATATTGGGATCTTTTAAAAAAAGATCTTATTTTCAAAAAACTAATTCTGTAAAGACCAATTATTGCACTCCATAGAGGGAAACCTATAAAAAAAAATTGTATAGCCCCTAGTCTCTTGAAAATCTCTTGTAACTGTTGCACTTTTAAAATAAAACATTTTTAAATGGGCCACATTCAGATATACCACTCCATGACGATATTCTGCTACTTCTCTATTGGAGTCCTTAATCCACCAGCAAAAGCGTTTCTCTGGATTGCAACCCATTACGGTTACATATTGGTATCAGCAAAAAGGTTCCTCTAGTGCAGAGGTCCCCAACCTTTCTGACCTTGAGAGCCACATTCAGCTCTTAGATAGGGTCGCAAGCCACATTCAGCTCATAGAAAGGGTCGCGAGTCACAGGGCTGTGGAGTCGGAGCCCATTTTGGTGGAGTCTGAGTTTGTATAAAATGGTGATGAATATGGGGAATGCGGGCCCTCCCTCGGGTGGGTCCCAGTCCCATGAAGCAATGGGGAAGCTAATATAAAGCTGATATTGATTCAAGCCATGGTGGCAAGTTGAGATAAAGAAATAGCATCCACACTGTGGACGCGTCCGGGGTGGTGTCACATGTAAATTAAAATCCAGATAACCACATGTCCAACTCCGGAGTCTCCCTGAACACAATCCACGGCGCCCAAACATTATAAAATTTTTCGGGATCCCCAGTGGACTGGTTTATCAATTGTTCCATTCTGTAAATATCATTCAGTTCCGTAACAAAGTCAGAGCCCGAGGGGCAACAATCCTGCTTCCAGTATCGGGGGATCAAGTTCCTGATTGCTGTGAGAAAGTGTCTGAGAAGACTCCTCTTAAACCCAGAGATAGATAGGTCACACAGAGACAAAAGGGCTAATTCTACCGTGGGCTGTAATTTGCTAATAGATAATTTATTATAGAGATCAAAGACTAACATCCACAGTTTCTTTACAGGCGGGCACTCCCACCAGATATGGACATATGTCCCCTTTTCTGTTGTACATCTCCAGCAGATATCTGGGATCACCGGGAACATAGCATGAACCCGGCAAGGGCATCTATACCACCTAGACAGAATCTTGTAGCTCCTCTCCTGTGACACAGCAGACAGCGAGGTCCTAAAAGTAAATAATAAAATCTTGTCCCTCTCCTCTCGAGACAAAGACCTCCCCAGGTCGTCCTCCCATCTCGAAAAGAACCCCGGGAAATCATGTGTTGGGGTTTGACTCTCCTGAAAAAGATTATACAACAAGGAGACCTTGCGGGTCGGGGGCTCCCCAGCGAGACAAATTCTCTCGAAAGGGCTCAGTGTTCCCATGGACTTATTATGTTTGAATGTTGCGCCTATAAAGCTTTTTAACTGCTCATAGAAGAACCAGGAGCCCTCAGGAGGCTCCCCCCCCTGATAAATTTCATGTAAGGGCTTAATACCAGTCTGATCTATGAAGTCATGTATGATAGGCCTTGAAGCCCTGTTCCTGTTCAGGTATGTCTCCCTACGAATCCCTGCAGGAAAGTGAGGGTTGTCATATATTGGTGTTAGTGGTCCCGGGGATGTAGAGGTTTTTATATTCCTGCCACTCTGCCGGACAAGCATGAGCATGTTTCTAGTCATGAAGGGTAAGCTATTGCGTTCCACAATATTGTCTGAGGATCCCCATCAACAAGATCACTCTCCAGACCAACCCACTTCTTATTATTTCTGCTATGGTATAGATCTAGAATGCAGGTTCCGACTGAGGCACGACTATAAACCAAAAAGTCTGGTAGGCCAACTCCCCCCACCTTCTTGGGTCTACTCAAGACAAAATATGATATTCGTGATCTGGTGTGGGCCCAGACAAGTCGTATGACCGCCTTCTTAAGACGCGAGAAGAAGGAGGCAAGAAGGTATAATGGGATGGTCTGGAAAAAATATAAAAGACGTGGCAACAGGTCCATCTTGATTACGTTGACTCTGCCAAACCAAGACAATTGAAGCTTATGCCACTTCTCCAGATCCCGCTCCGCTTTTAGTAACGCCGTTTTAAAGTTTGCGTCGTACAGGCCGGAGGTTTTGGCTGTTATTTTAATCCCCAAATACGTGAGCGAGTCAAAGCGCCACCCAAACGGGAAGGAGGCGCGTAACTGACCCACCTCAGATAATGGTAGTGATATATTTAAAATCACTGATTTGTGGGAATTTAATTTTAAAATTGCTTAGATGTCCAAATTTTGTTAATTCTGATATAATATTTGGTATACTAGTTATAGGGGAAGTAATATATAAAAGGATATCGTCGGCAAAAAGCGCTAACTTATGTTCCTCCGATCTTAGTTTAACTCCCCTGATTGAGGGATTATTGCGTATGGCGGTGGCCAGATATTCCATTGACAAAATGTACAGGAGAGGGGAAAGTGGGCACCCCTGCCTCGTGCCATTCCTAATTGCAAATGCCTCAGAGAGGACGCCATTTACCTTTACCTGGGCACTAGGGGAGGTATACAAGGCCTTAATTCTATGTAGCATGCTTTCTCCTAAGCCAATCCCCCTCAAAGCCTGGAATAGAAACTCCCAATGCACCCGGTCGAAGGCCTTTTCGGCGTCAATCGACAGGATGCACATAGGAACTCCCCCCTCCCGCCCCACCTGGTCTATCAAAGAGATGGTCCGTATGGTGTTATCCCGTGCTTCCCTACCCGGGACAAAGCCCACCTGGTCCTGATTTATCAAGTCCTGAAGGAGAGGACTCATTCTGTTTGCAATCATTTTTGCATAGATTTTTACGTCTAGATTTATTAGGGATATTGGACGATAGTTATTGCATAACGAGGGATCCTTATCCGGTTTTGGCAAGACCGTGATGTGGGCGGCTAAGGCCTGAGGAGGAAATGAACCGCCGGAGGAAACAGAATTGCACATTGTAAGGAAGATCGGGCTCAATGATGTGGAAAATAACTTATAAAAACCAGCTGAATACCCATCTGGACCTGGGCTTTTCCCCTGCTTCAGATCTTTAATAGTTTCCAATACCTCCTCCAGAGTAAATTCCCTTTCTAGATCCAATACCTTATCTTCCGATAGAAGGGGTATATTATTTTGACCAAGATATGTATTAATTTTATTATGGAGAAAGGATGAGGACATATCTTTATAGTGACCCTCTATGTTATATAAGTCTTTATAATAGTCACTGAAGCCCGAAATGATGTCCCTGGTGTTGTGCACCTTTTCCCCCCTCCCATTTTTAATAAAGGGAATAAATGTGTTTGGACCGCGTGGATTAATACATCTAGCCAGAATCTTGCCACTTTTATTTCCAAATTGATAAAAGCGATTTCGGAGCCTTTCCCTGAGGTATCGTGATTTTTGGTCTAATAGGGCGAGCAACTTTTGCCTGGCTGTAGACAGATGTGCAAACGTGACATCATTAAGATCTCTTTTGTGTTGCGTTTCTAATTTATTGATTTGGTTTGATAGTTTAATTATTTCCGCAACCCTCTCCCTCTTCAGGCGTGCACCATGCGAAATGAGAACACCCCGTATTACGCTTTTTAGAGCCTCCCACTTCACAGGAGGGGATGTGGAATCCCCCTCGTGATCTGTTACAAAGTTAGAAATCGCCTTCACCACATCGGCTTTGCATAGTGTATCCTGAAGTAAGTTCTCATTAAGGCGCCATGAAAATCCCGGTTTTAAGTTAGAATGAAGCAGAATTGAAAAATAAATCGGTGCATGATCCGACCACAGGATCGAACCCACCTCTGCCTCCACTGGGAGATCCAATAAGTTGTGTGAAATAAAAAAATAATCAATTCTGCTATATATGTTGTGGACTTGTGAAAAAAAGCTGTAATCCCTTGTGTCAGGGTGGAGAACCCTCCATATGTCTACTAATCTCATATCGCGCATTTGCTTGCGGATCCGGCTAATAGAAGAAAATGAGTAGGAAGTCCTACCCGAAGAGACGTCTACCGTTGGGTTCATGGGGATGTTGAAATCGCCCCCCAGTATCACAGGAGAGGAGCCAGCAAACTCCCCGAGGCGCCTTCCACACTCCGCACCGAAACTTTGCTGACCCTGATTTGGGAAATAAACATTAGCTAAGACCAATTGACGTGAATCACAGGAAATTTTTAAAAACACATATCTACCCTCTGGGTCCATTAAGGAACTCAGCACTTCAGGCATAAAATTTTTATGGAAAGCTATCGAAACCCCTTTGGACTTAGCATAAGGATTGGAACTGTGGTACCATTTGGGATAATATTTTGAAGTACATAGAGGAACAACCCCAGTCTTAAAATGGGTCTCCTGTAGCATTAAGACCGAAACTTGCTGTTTGTGGCTTGTGTATAAAACCTGCCTTCTTTTTTCAGGGATATTTAGCCTTTACATTAAAGGAGCAAAACCTTAATTTACCCATGGTCCAAATGTTTCATGATACAGTAAATTTTCATCGGTCCACCCGAGAGAAATACCCGCATGAGTAAGAGACATTTAGGAAGGAGAAGAAAGGGGAAGAGTATAGAGTAGAAAGAAGAAGAAACAACAACAAAAAAAAAAATGAAACACGACCATAGTTACAATGGAGCCTAGGCTCAGTGATTCTTGTAACGCTAAGACGCGTTCTGGTAGCATGCCACCCGAGATCTCAGCCAAAGGGAAGGAAGCCCAAAGAGGGACCATGAACCCCCCCCCCAACCCCAAAGAACATAAAGGATAACAATTGGACACATGTCAACACTACTATCCATAAACATTGTATATGAAAACAAGACAAGTAATAATCTGTGCAGATAACAAGGTGTAAAGTCAAGGCTGTTTATATGCTATAGAAAATATTGATATAGGCCTATTTATGCATTCAAATCTCCCGAATAAGTGAGGAGAAAGGAAAAAAAAAAAAAAAGGGGGAGGGGGGAGGGGAAAGGAGGGAAAAAGAAGGAGAGAAGAGGAGGAAGGAAGAAAAGAAAGGAGAAAAAAGGAGGGGGAAAAAAAAAAAAAAAAAAGGGGGGGGGGTGCGAAAAAGGGGGACAACTGGAAAGGGGGGGAGGGGGTTTGGAGGGAGAACTCATTCTACGAACCTAGGACTTCCCTCGGTCCGCGACATCTGCACATGAGAAACTAAGAATATAGAAATGACGTGTTAACAGGATAGAACTATACAGTGATAGCCAGACAACCATGTCTAGCAGGACAGATAAAGGAGAAAAACCAGACTATAAAAGCCGTCGCATGGAGCCCACTCTATCAATAGGCAGGACCCAACCACCAGGACACACGAGCAGAAACAAGGAGTTCTCATGGCGGCTCAGTTGAAGAACGTTTATTATCTCGTTTTTTAGCCTGCTGGACCTTGAGCCATTTTGGTGGGGCTTCCGGAAGCATCGGACTCACGGGCCACTCAGGGAGATTCACCATGGGAAGTTCGAAGGTGCCTAGGAAAGTAGACAAATCACATAATCTTCGAAAAGAAGCCGTTTTGCCTCCCTTAAACGCTGTTAATTGAAAAGGAAACCCCCATCTGTATGGGATGTCTTTCTTTTTAAGTTCTGCCAGTAATGGTTTCAGTGCTCTGCGCAGCAGTAGGGTGCGTCTAGATAAGTCTGAAAGAATTAGAATTTGATGACCCTCAAATCGGACAACTTCTTTTTTCCTGGCAGCCATCATTATGGCATCTTTAATCCTGTAATAGTGAATCCTGCATATGACGTCGCGTGGACGTGAGTCAGAAGTGGGTTTGGGACCCAGAGAGCGATGGATCCTATCAAACTCAATTGAGTTGCCCTCCTTATCGTCCAGCAAGTCCAGGAAGATTCTTTGTACTGTGCGGTCTAGATCAGTGTAGCCAATAGATTCTGGTAGACCTCGTATACGAATGTTATTTCGTCGATTGCGGTTTTCGAGGTCTTCCAAGCCAGATGATATGTCTTCTAGCTTAAGAGTATGGTCTATTAAGATGTCTCTATGAGCTTGCAATTCTCGGAAGATGTTCTCCTGGGTTTTTTCTACATCCTCTATTCGCGTAGTAAATTCCTTCTGTAGGTTGTGAATTTCTTGTTTATATGAATTTTCAAGCCTACAGGCAAAACCCTCGAGATCTTTTTTTGTAGGTAAAGCCTTGATATATTTGCTGAGTTCTACGATGCTCATTTCTTCAGAATCCGTGTTATCCTCTACGAAGTCATCGGCCAGCGAACTACGTGCACCCACTGACTCCTCTAGCGGTGAATTGTCGCGATTAGCAGTAGGTGTCATTGCAGACCTTGTGTGTCTAATCTGGGGGGTTGGATTCAAGAAGCGTTTCATATCCTCAGAGGTGGTCTCTCCAATTGAGTTTGCTTTCTGATCAGGAATCCTTCTGGTTTTCCCCATAGGTGTCTGGGATTAATACCATGTGTCTAGAATGAGATTGGGATACAGGGGGGAGGGTCAGTCACCCCACGCGGTCTAGTCCCCCATCAGCAAGCCCATCCCGGGCCGAGATCCCGATTTTCAGTAGGAACAGGCACAAGATCCTGTAAGCTGAGTCCCAATACCTTTAGAGTAATGAGTATAATGTAAATCTGGCGTTATTCCAAATTTCGCCACAAGATGTCAGCAAAGGCCCTTAATGTTTGTTTCAGCGTTTTTATGTAAGATCAGGCAGACTGGTTGTTACTGAAGAATCCAAAAGATATAATAGATAATGGCTCATATAGTACTAGAAAAGATCAGTAAAATCTCCAGTTTATGTCACAAAAGCTCAGCCCGAATATTAGCACAACCAGATCAGGGCACAATGTCAAGCTGTCTCCCCAATGTAACCCACCAACAGATTTTTGCTTTGTGGGATTTATGCTGAATATATGAGTATGGGGCAGCAGGGGGGTAGGCACAAAGACGAGCTATAGAGGGGGAATGATCCTGACCTGTGTACAGCCCACAGGAATTCTTCTCCCCTGTACCATGCGGAGGGTTCAAGATGGCGCCAGGCTTGGCGGGAAGGATCCTTCACCCCGCTCCTAGGGGCGCGCTGTCCCTCCGATGTAGCCGCCGAGTCGAGGGGGACACAGAGCGCCGCTAAGGACGGTGAGCCCACTCCGCAGACCTGCCGACGTGCACGGCCTCTTTCTTCCCCGCTAAGCACCGGAGGCAGGGAGCGGCAGCAGCGCCCAGCAGCCACAGTCCAGCGCGCCGTGTGAGATGCCGGACTACAGGAGGCGTCGGCACAAGCCAGCGACAGACCGTGTGAGCTGGGACTAAGGTGGGTGAGGGAGTCCAGGCAAGGGGCCGCTCGTACCTTCACGGCGCCGCTGGGATCCACAGCACTCCCAGCCTGCTGGTCGGCCAAGATGGCGGCACCACCTCCACTTCACTCCTTCTCCCCCAGGGCCCGTCAGTCCCGCGCCGAGACGAGGTGTGACTCCCGTTCAGAGGTGCCCACTGGGTTAGGCAAAGTGTCTCCAGCCGCTCCTGGGGTTAGAGTTGTCGCTGCGGAGCCGGTAAATTAGGAAGAATCCCAGGCCCGGCAGGAGCTTCCAAAGTATGTGACCGCTCTGCTGCACGGTTAGGCCACGCCTCAGTCACTGACTTTCATTTAGCGTCAGTTGAGGGTTAGCCATGTCTACAAGAAAGGTTTTCAGCTCAACCAAGCGCTGAATCATTAAGTAAGTACTGCCCCATCGTGTGGCTTGATTAATAATTGCCCCTTTTCCAGCACGTCTCTTCAAAATTGAGTCAACTTTAGGGGTTCTGGCAACAGTAGCCAATTTTCTCACCTTGCCAATCAGTGCAGCAGCATGTCCTTCTTGCAGACTGTCAAATATAGCCAGCTGTAGTGTATGCACAACACAGCGCATGTGATGAATGAAAGAAAGTATTGACACAGTTTCAACAAGATCATCTAAACTATCATGTTGCAGTTCATCTGAAGCAACTTCAGTTTTGCTCCTCAGTTACAATACTGTGTTCCTCTATTTCAAACATTTCTGTGTCTGTGGACCCAGAATGTTCTTCTAGCTGCTGGTCACCATCATTACTCTCATTCATTAGCTTAATAGTACTTATCATATTTGAAGCATTGTCAGTTACGACAGAAAGAACTTGCTCTTTTTTAAGTTCATAGTCTTGCAGAACTTTTTCCACCAAGACCTGGAGAAACTCACTGGTGTGATGAGCTTTGGTGTCTTTTACTGCCAATGTCTTGGTAACTATTTCATTTTTGTCAC
Organism: Ranitomeya variabilis; assembly: GCF_051348905.1. Classification (NCBI taxonomy): domain Eukaryota; kingdom Metazoa; phylum Chordata; class Amphibia; order Anura; family Dendrobatidae; genus Ranitomeya; species Ranitomeya variabilis. The sequence goes on from NC_135232.1 coordinate 1,110,864,735, forward strand.
AAACAAATCGGACATTGATGGCAAAATAGTTAACTCTGTGACGTGTGCAGGCATCCATTTTAAGAAACAGCGTCCCTTGAGAGTTTTTTAAAGTTCTTCCTTTTGTTTAAAAGCTTCTTCGATTACTAATTTTCTAATACTCTCTCTCTCCAGAGAAACACCAAGCTTGCGGGCCATTTCCCCATTCAGACACAAAAAAGCTGGTCGTGAAAATAATGAAATTGGTACCCTATCCTTTACAACAAGCTCTATGATCTGTTTTTTTAAATGTATCTACTGTCATTGTCACAGTAACTTTGTTACTGACAAAATATCTTGCAACTGATGGCTGCAAAGTTCTCTGCTCCTTTGTTTGGCTGGAAGAGCTGGGCACTGGTTCATTGGTTTGGATGCAGTCTTGCTCATCCACTGCTTTCAGTACTTCTGGATGAAAGCGCTGTAAATGTCTCTTTAGATTAGAAGCTCTGGTAGGAGCATTTTTATCTTTGCCTGAATATGCACTGATCTTGGCTTCACAGCATTTAGTAACATAGTAACATAGTTAGTAAGGCCGAAAAAAGACATTTGTCCATCCAGTTCAGCCTATATTCCATCATAATAAATCCCCAGATCTACGTCCTTCTACAGAACCTAATAATTGTATGATACAATATTGTTCTGCTCCAGGAAGACATCCAGGCCTCTCTTGAACCCCTCGACTGAGTTCGCCATCACCACCTCCTCAGGCAAGCAATTCCAGATTCTCACTGCCCTAACAGTAAAGAATCTTCTTCTATGTTGGTGGAAAAACCTTCTCTCCTCCAGACGCAAAGAATGCCCCCTTGTGCCCATCACCTTCCTTGGTATAAACAGATCCTCAGTGAGATATTTGTATTGTCCCCTTATCTATATATATAATTGTCTAAGGGTTTTTCCGTCTGTCTGTCTTTCCTGGAAATCCCGCGTCTCTGATTGGTCGAGGCCACCAGGCCTCGACCAATCAGCGACGGGCACAGCATGGCGACGATGATGTCATAAAGGTTGCCTCGACCAATCAGCGACGGGCACAGTATCGATGTAGATGTCATAATGGTTGCCATGGCGACGATGATGTCATAAAGGTTTCCTTGGCCAATCAGCGACGGGCACAGTCTGCCGCGAATTCTGGAATCATCATTGTCCATATACTACGGGGACATGCATATTCTAGAATACCCGATGCATTAGAATCGGGCCACAGTCTAGTATACTTATACATTGTTATTAGATCGCCCCTCAGTCGTCTTTTTTCTAGACTAAATAATCCTAATTTCGCTAATCTATCTGGGTATTGTAGTTCTCCCATCCCCTTTATTAATTTTGTTGCCCTCCTTTGTACTCTCTCTAGTTCCATTATATCCTTCCTGAGCACCGGTGCCCAAAACTGGACACAGTACTCCATGTGCAGTCTAACTAGGGATTTGTATAGAGGCAGTATAATGCTCTCATCATGTGTATCCAGACCTCTTTTAATGCACCCCATGATCCTGTTTGCCTTGGCAGCTGCTGCCTGGCACTGGCTGCTCCAGGTAAGTTTATCATTAACTAGGATCCCCAAGTCCTTCTCCCTGTCAGATTTACCCAGTGGTTTCCTGTTCAGTGTGTAATGGTGATATTGATTCCTTCTTCCCATGTGTATAACCTTACATTTATCATTGTTAAACCTCATCTGCCACCTTTCAGCCCAAGTTTCCAACTTATCCAGATCCATCTGTAGCAGAATACTATCTTCTCTTGTATTAACTGCTTTACATAGTTTTGTATCATCTGCAAATATCAATATTTTACTGTGTAAACCTTCTACCAGATCATTAATGAATATGTTGAAGAGAACAGGTCCCAATACCGACCCCGGCGGTACCCCACTGGTCACAGCGACCCAGTTAGAGACTACACCATTTATAACCACCCTCTGCTTTCTATCACTAAGCCAGTTACTAACCCATTTACACACATTTTCCCCCAGACCAAGCATTCTCATTTTGTGTGATGAAGATTTTTAGAATCACTTTTTATATTACTTTTTTCTCCCCAGTTTAATGGGTTAATCATTCATATTTGGACACCACTGTTCTGTTGTACTTAGGAAGGAGAAAAATAATCCTGACCTTAATAACAATTAGATTTATTCAACTGAAACAATAACAACATTACAGCATAAGTTATTTGCTTAAACAAACATCCATGTTTGTTAACTAATTTGGCTAAACAAAATATATATATTTTAAGAAACTTAGACTGTCAGCCCAGCCGACACATGAAAAACTTAAATACTACTGTCCCTGCTGTCCTCTGTAGCTCACTTGTCGTCATCTTCATCATCATCTTCTTTTTTGTTCCTATTCATAATCTGGAAAAGAAAAACAAGCTTTCCTGCTTTATTGGGTCCCAACCGATTTCTCAATTTAGAATGAATGAGTCCAAAGGAAGAGAATATTCTTTCAACGCCTGCAGAAGAAGCTACTGCTGTTAAAAGTGAAATCATTACTTGAACAGTCTCTAAATCAAAGCGCTTAAGTGACTTCCACCAGTTTACTGGTGTGACCTTCCTTAAAATATCTTCAGCAAACATATATTTCTTGAATGGTTCCCCCTTAGCTCTGAAGTTTATTATAGTTGGCATTAAAGATGGATGATTGCTGGATACCCATGTCATAGCTAACTCCTCTTCCTCAGCACTTAGGTTTTGACCCTGATATTGGATATTGACAATATTTGCCAAAAAATGAGCTGGAGTCAGTGCTTGTCCCATTCGTTTGTTTACTGCTTGTAATTTAATTCTGTCCATGTGTAGTTCTGTTTTTAAGTGTTCACTCAGTTCCTTCCAAATTTCAACAGCATCCGCAATAAAACAGCTATTTTTCTGTATTTTGTTTAAAGCTTGAGAGATGGGTTTCAGGAAGCTCAGCATATGTTCAACATTTCTCTTAAGCCCAATGTTGAGGATTTTGGCCGTGACAGTGCCATCTATTTTATCTCGATTTTCTTCACAAAGTGTCATCAGAATAGGCCAGTTTTTGATATACTGCTCAAAACAGTCCACCACAGAGTTCCATCTAACATCTTGTGGGAGCGTTAGCTTGGTTCCACCCATCCTTTTCAGAGCTGCTGCAGCAAAATGATTATTACGGAAGTATTTAGCAATTTCAACAACATTAGCCTTTATTTCTGGAACACTTAAGTCTTTGGCTAAGAGGTGCAGCAAATGAGCACTGCAACCATATGTTATTAGCAGCTTTGTATTCCCTCCCTGCTCTTCTAAATCTCTTCTCATCTTGGATACGTTTGCAGCATTGTCAGTGACCAAACTGCGTACTAGACATTTGAATTTTTGTTCACATGTCGTTATAGCTTTTACTGCCACTTCTTGTAAGTATTCTGCTGTGTGTGCATTTCCTGACGTATCAGTTGTTTGTGCAAGGAAGACTTTACCTTCTTCTGTTGTTATACAAGCACATACAATAGGATAATTGTGGACATTACTCCACCCATCAATACTTAGGTTAACAATTTTACCCTCCAGAGCTGTTGCACATTGCTCCATTTCTCTGTCATACACTTGATCCAGCAGTTTCCCTGCAACATCAGCTCTGCTGGGTGGACTGTATCCTGGTCTCAGTGACTGAACCATATTAATGAAATGTGGGTTCTCAGTCAGACGGAAAGAAGAGTTCGTTGCATAAATAAACTGGGCAATTTTTTCATCAATCAACTCTTTTTCTAATCTGCTAGTTCTTATCACAAACCTATCTATGGTGGTTCCAGGAGGTAAAGGTTTTTTCTTCCTTTTGGGTGATGGTGATATGTGGCTGTGGGTGTCTGATGATGATGCTGCTGCTAATGAAGCACTATCCTGGATGGATAACTCTGAAACTGTAGAACAGGATGATGGTGATCTTGGAGGTGGATAGTTTCCAGAATCCATGAATTCCCCTAAACAAAAAAAGTCAATGCTGTTATTTTATTGTTTATAGAATTTCTGCTTATTGTACACAACACATCATTGCCCCTGCCCCAAAAGGAATATTTGTTTTTCTTCATAACTGTACCAAATGACAGTAACATGCAGTAATAATAAGAAATACAATTTTTCTCACACATGACAGTTCAGTCTTTAGAAGTAGGATTCAATAAAAATGTTTACCAACCTGAAGATCCTGCCTGTTCAGAAGTGTTTCTTTGGTCATCTTCATCACTGCACTTCTCATGATGTTGCCTCATTCGCGCCACCAGGCCTTGCATCTCTTTGTTGCATTGTTTGCATTTTGCACGCATGCCTGCCTTACCGATAGGCGAAGGAGCTTCATTAAAATATTTCCAAACTGGGTCTCTTTTACGGCCTGCTGCCATTATAAGGAAAGAATGTAATAAACCTCAGATCGTACACACAAACAGATCCAGACTTGTCTGTCTGTGTCTATGCTGCAGTATTGTGCTCAAAGTTTCACTTTCATTTTCTTGTCTGCTTGCCCTTCCTCCTCCTCACACTTAGATTCACATTCTTCTTGTGTTGTGCAGATCTATTCCACTCCAAACAATCAGAAACATATTGTCTAACTTCTTGGACTTGGCACTGAAGGGGTTGATTCTGTATTCATAGGTTTGTAGAACAATAGGATTAAGGTCTTTTTCTCAACTCTGTTCATGTTGTAACATTTTTGCCGTGAAGAAGAGGCTGGGACCTCTGCGGAGTCAAATTCAGTTTTGAGAACTGTGTAAGTAAAGCGAGCGTCTGTGATAATATAGGAGAGAAACTGCCCACTAATCCTACAGAAACCTCTGGAAGAGCATGGCATTGTGAATGTAAGGCTACTTTCACACACAGCATATTTGCTGCGTATTTTTACGCGCGCGTATTTTGCTGCTGCTTTACCTGCGTTTTTTTACGCAGGCAAAAAACGCAGCTGCTTTCACACACAGCGTTTTTTGCTGCGTTTTTTGCAGCTGCGTTTTTTTCAGCATTGTGTACTGAAAATAAAGTTTGAAAAAAAAAAAAAGGGGAAAAAAAAAAAGAGTCATTGAGGTCATTTCCTGTCTTTATGACTCAGAATACAATACACACTGGAGTTAACATCATGTCGATTCTGCCAGCTGCAATGGCCTTGAGCCAAAGACGCCTCAGCAAGCGGAACAGACATCAGCTGGGGTTTACTAACCCCACTGTCACTAACCCCAGGTTACTAGGGCAGGCGTCAGTCAGACGCCCCCCCTCGTAACCCTGTACGGTAAGGGTATGTTCACACGATCCTGATTTCAATCCTTTTTTTTCAGGACAAAAACCGCAGCTCTTGGCAGAAAACGCAGGTGCGTTTTTGGTGCGTTTTTGATGCGGTTTTTAGTGCGGTTTTTTATGCAGTTTTCTCTGCAGATTGTCTGTGTTTGACACAAATAAAGCTTTAACTGCAGTGGGGGAAAAAAAAAAGAAATGATGTCATTTCCTTGTCCAACCCTTTTCTTCTTCCATCCTCCATTTTGGGACTAAACACCAAAATGAGTGGACGTGTTTTGAATGACAGCGCTCCGCAGAGTGCTGAGCGTAGGCCAGATCACAGCCCGCGGATCCAGCTCTATCTAGCTATTTAAGTCTACGTTCACATTTGCGGTCTGCGCCGCAGCGTCGGGCGCCGCATGCGTCATGCGCCCCTATATTTAACATGGGGGCGCATGGACATGCGTCGCACTTGCGTTTTGCGCCGGCCGCATGCGTCACTGCAGCGCACGCATCCGGCCGCAGAGGACGCAGCAAGTTGCATTTTTGCTGCGTCCAAAATCAATCAAAAAAAGGACGCATGCGGCGCACAACGCAAATGTGAACATAGCCTAAGTGCCACGTATTTCAGTGCCACGTGCCACGTATTTCAGTGCCACGTATTTCAGTGCCACGTATTTCAGTGCCACGTGCCACGTATTTAAGTGCCACGTGCCACGTATTTAAGTGCCACGTATCACGTAATTCAGTGCCACGTATCAAAGTGCCACGTGCCACGTATTAAAGTGCCACGTGCCACGTATCAAAGTGCCACGTATCAAAGTGCCACGTGCCACGTATTTAAGTGACACGTGCCACGTATCAAAGTGCCACGTGCCACATATTTCAGTGCCACATATTTCAGTGCCACGTGCCACGTATCAAAGTGCCACGTATCAAAGTGACTGAGCGCCGGCCCTAAAGTGAAAGTGAAAGCAGAGCGGTGACGTCACCGCTGTGCTGTTAAGGCCGGAGCTCAGTCAGTGTCAGGAAGCAGAGGCTGGGGGACGCGCAGGTGAGCATGTACTGTTTGTTTTTTTTACTTTTACGCTGGTAACCAGGGTAAACATCGGGTTACTAAGCGCGGCCCTGCGCTTAGTAACCCGATGTTTACTCTGGTTACCCGGGGGCCTCGGCATCCTTGGTCGCTGGAGAGCGGTCTGTGTGACAGCTCCCCAGCGATCAAACAGCGACGCTGCAGCGATCGGCATCGTTGTCGCTATCGCTGCAGCGTCGCTACACACACACACACTCACACTCCATGCTGCTTCACTGGGGGGCGGGGGCTTCCCTCTTCCTGTCCGACGTCACGTCCGGTCCTGGGTGTCAACCCCTCCGTACAAAGACGCCGACACCCAGGACAAAGGCGCTGTGTGTGCACGTTAATATGGGGCCCTAGGGGGATACGCAGACACGCCGCTGCGTAAAGAATTGACATGTCAATTCTTTTTACGCCGGCGTGTTTGCAGACAAAAGCGCCGCGTTTTTTTGCGGTGTGTCTGAACGGCAAAGTGAATTTCTCATTCACTTTGCCGGCAGACGAAAATGACATTGCGCATTTTTGAAAAGCGCCCGCAAAATAGCGCTCAAAAATGCGCTATGTCTGAAAGTAGCCTTACACATATACAGCCTTTATTCTACTGAGTTAAACAACTCAGCTTTATCTCATGATGGAAGAACCTTTGGATGGTAAAATATTTTCCTCAAAAAGCAGTTTATTGAAAAAAATCCGATTTAAATAAAAAAAATCCGATTTAAATCAAAAAAATCCGATTTTTTTGATTTTTTTTTTAAAAAACATTGATTTTTATCCACCCTGCATGTGGCATAAAGTAAGCTCCACATTGGGGAAAAAAATTCCTTCCCCACTCCACATACGGCAATCAGACTAGTTCCCTGGATCAACGCCCTATCAAGGAATCTAATATATATAACCTGTAAAATAAGTACAATTAAACTGATGAATGAGAATAACGAAGGTGAACAGCAGCTAGAAGAACATTTCACATTCAGTATATTGGAGATGGAAGGCCACAGTCCTGTTCCCATAACGGAAGAACTAACAGATATTACAGAAGAACAGCAAAATAATTCTTTACAATTAGATGATCTTGTTGAAGCTGCTTCACACCTCTTTCGTATTCATCACTTGCGTTGTGTTGTGCACACGCTGCAGCTGGCAATAAGAGATAGTCTGCAAGAGGGACATGCTGGAACTTTGATTAGCAAAGTGAGGAAATTGGCTATTGCTGCCAGAACCCTTAAAATTGATTCCATCTTGAAGAGACGTGCTGGAAAAGGGGCAATTGTGCATCAAGCCACTCGGTGAGGCAGCACCTATTTGATGATTGAACAATTGCTTGAGCTGAAACCCTTCCTTGTAGATATGGCCAACCCTCAGGTAACACTATATGAAGGTCAATGGACACAGGTGGCTGAATTGAAGGAATTGCTTCACCCATTTACAGTGACTAAAAAGTTGCAAGCTGAGGATTTAACTCCTGGCATTTTTATAAAGGAGTGGAAGAACTTGTTGTTTTGCCTGTCCCAAAGAGGAGGTTTAATCGCAGGTGGCATTGCTGCTTCAATGAAACAGAGAGAGACACTGCTATTAGAAAATAAAATTATTCTGGCAGCTGTTTATGTGGACCCAAGTCATCGTACTGTATATTGCTGGATGATGAACAGCTTACTAAAAGAAAAGAACCTTTGATTGAGGTAGCAGTTAGGATGGGGCTACAGGACGGCCAAGAGCAAGAGGACTCGGGTCCTGCCAGTGGTGCTGCTGCCGTTCCTTCATCCTCATCAGATGAGGAGTTTGATTTCGACAAGTATTTGGACGACATGGAGCAGGCAAAGCGTTACTGCAGGGAAAGAGATTCCTCTCCCATAGAAAACAGAGTGACCATATTTCAGGAAATTTTTTCACTTGCTCTCAAAGAAGTATAAGAGTTCAATCGTTCATCAAAACTGACTGTGCATGAGGCAATTCCTTTATACCTTGAAATTGATAGAGATGTTTCCCATGTGGTTACTGCTTTGCCACCAACCCAAGTTAGTGTAGAGAGGTTGTTCTCTAGCCTTAAAATAATTAGGTCAGATTTGAAGTCATCTATGAAGGAGCATCTGATGGAGGTGATACTATTTGTCAGAACAAATTCATAGACTGCACAAATGCTATTCAGTATGTTTTTGTTGAAAACTGTTTTTTTCCACTTACCGCAGAATGAATAATACATTGTAAATATGTAAAGTAATAATAATCTTTATTTTTATATAGCGCTAACATATTCCGCAGCGCTTTACAGTTTTTTTTTGTTCTAAAGTTGTATTCCAATAAATATATTTTATGTTCTTTCTAAATGGCTTGATTATTGTATCATAATAAAGATTGAAAGCCTGTTGTTACCATTTTACTACAGTAAATTTATCACATAAACTTAAACATGAGCCATGTATGAGGGAGTTGGTGTCGGTGTCATGGGAATTGAGGAGTCGGAGGTTTGGCTTACCGGCTCCACAGCCTTGGCGAGCCACATTCAGCTCTTAGAGAGAGTCGCGAGCCACATTCAGTTCTAAGCCCCTTTCAAAGGGCGTAATAGTATTCCGATGTCGGACACCCTCCCTTTGATGTGGGCTTCGGCACTGAGCCCACATCTTTTTCGGCACATGTCAGCTGTTTTGAACAGCTGACATGTAATGCTAACAGCCATGGGAGGAATCGCGATCCTTCTGCGGCTGTTAACTCATTAAATGCTGCTGTCAAACTCTGACAGTGGCATTTATCACGCGCTTCCGGCACGCACAACAGAAATCTGCCCATCGGTGACCCCATCACGTCATTGCGGGTCACCGATGGGTTGGCATGACAACCAGAGGTCTCGTGCAGACCTCTATGGTTGTCACTGCCGGATTATTATGAGCCCCACCCAGTGGTCGGCGCTTATAGCAAGTGAGTAATTCTGCTACATTCAGGCGAACTGATCATCACCTGTATGTAGCAGAGGCAATTGGGTTATGGCAGCTTCTACTCTCCCATAGAGACCGTTGAAGCATGCCAAAAGTAAAAAAAAATGTTTTTAAAAATATATAAAAAAAATCTAAAAGTTCAAATCACCCCTCTTTCGCCCCATTCAAAATAAAACAAACAAAAAAATCGAACCTACACATATTTGGTATCGCTGCGTTCAGAATCGCCCGATCTATCTATAAAAAAAAAAGGATTAACCTGATCGCTAAACGGCGTAGCGTGAAAAAAAATGAAAACGCCAGAATTAAGTTTTTTTGTCTCCGCGACATTGCATTAAAATGCAATAACGGGCGCTAAAAAAATCGCATCTGCACCAAAATTATATCATTAAAAATGTCAGTTCGGTGCAAAAAAATTAAGCCCTCACCCAACCCTAGATCACGAAAAATGGAGATGCTACAAGTATCTGAAAATGACGCTTTTTTTTTTTTTTTTACAAAGTTTTGATTATTTTTTCACCTTGTAGATCAAAAAGAACCTAGGCATGTTTGGTGTCTATGAACTCGTAATGACCTGGAGAATCATAATGGCAGGTCAGTTTTAGTAATTAGTGAATTAGTAAAAAAGCAATACAAAAAAACAACTGTGGCATTGCACTTTTTTTGCAATTTCACCGCACTTTCAATTTTTTTCACATTTTCCAGGACACGACATGCTAAAACCAATGATGTCATTCAAAAGTACAACTCGTCCTGCAAACGACAAGCTCTCACATGATCATTTTGACCAAAAAATAAAAAAAAGTTATGGCTCTGGGAAGAAGGGGAGCAAAAAATAAAAATGCAAAATCCAAAATACCTCTGGTCGCTAAGGGGTTAGAGTGGGTCGCGAGCCACATTCAGCTCTTAGGGTCTCGAGAAACAGTCAGCTATTAGAGCGGATCATGAGCCGCATTCAGCTGTTAGGGAGGGTCGCGAGCCACATTCAGCTCTTAAAGTCGCGAGACACATTCAGCTCCCGCAAATAAAGCCGCCGTCATGGGTATGATAACCAAAGCTTTTCCACAGAAATCACTCCAAAGCAGTTTACCAAGATCCAGGGGTTCCAAGAATACCCCCATTCAGTATTCTTCCATCAAGCTCGCCCAACAAACTGTCGCATCCAGCTTCAAGCACCTCCTCTGACCAGTAGTATCATCTTGTCTCCAGCGTTCCATACTTAAATGATCTCTAAATCCCTAAGATCAGTATATGTGCATCCAAATCTGCTCTTCTGTACAGGGCTACTCACAAAATTCACCATTTTGAGATGTGCTCTTCATACTTGTTTGTTAGACCTGGAGCTAATGTAGCAAGCTCGCGGACAGCCGCAAGCCACAATTCATGGGACCGCAAGTCACTTGTGGCTCCCGAGCTACAGGTTGGGGACCCCTGCTCTAGTAGGTCTAAAGCTATGACTATACATACAAAAACATTTTGTTCCATAAATGCTTTATTATGTAAAAATATATATCATGTCGTTGGGTTTGCTGCAGTTGTAATGATCCAAACTTTAAAATGATCTATTCTCTATACTGTAGGCCCTCTAAAGGTATGTGTAGATTATGTTTTTTTCAGGCGCGTTTCAGAAAGTGCTAACTAAACACTCAAAAGAATGCACATATTCATTTCTATATAAAAACAACTCTCTGTACCTATATTCAGGCTTTTGAGATGGTTCTAACAACGTCAGTTTTCCAAAGCCACTATGAGGTTAAAAGATTTAGCCGGTGTATTCTTCAGGTGTTTTCTGCTCTGATGTTTTTCTATACTTTACAATACAAGTCAATGGAAGATTCAGAAGTCACTTGGGCGTCTTTTTGAGTGTTTTGTCAGCATACTTCAAATAGCTAATTAGCGTTTTTTTTCATGGTCGAATGGAGTTTAACAAAATGTCCAGATAACTCCAGTAAAAAAAAAGATGCCACAAACATGCAGGAAAAACGATCTGAAAAACACGCCGTTAAAAAGTCTCAAAAGCACTCAAGAAACAAATGAAAAAAACGCTAAAAAAGCGTTTCCTAAAGTGTCTTCCTCTTGAAAAAACACCATGTGCACATAACACTAAAAAACTTGATTATTCGATCTACAAATTGTTTCCATAATGCAAAGCAAACAATAATTCTCTATTCTGGTGTATTATGCCTGGATGACTAATGGAGACCCTCTTTATCTAACTACTCAATGCTGGCCACGGCATCTAAAAGGTTCGATGGCTCGGAGTTATGTCAGCTTTTGGCCGTTACAGTTAAGTGACTGCTGTAAAGTACAGCTGGCACCTGTAAGTAAATCTTAAGTACTTGGAAACAGTAAATCTTGAGAAATGCTAAGTTCCAATGTTGTGATAGCATGTCATACAGAGAAAAGGGGTTAAACACCTTTTTATCTTTCATATTTATGGCATATCTACAGGATACTCCATAAATGCTTAACAGGAGCAGATCCCACTATTGAAACACTCAGCTGTTGCAAGAATAGGGTCATGACTTTTATAATGCAGTTCTTCTCAATTGAATTCTATAGAGTCCTGAGATAATATACAACAATATTTGTATTACTGAGGTTTTCCCAAAATCATAATTTATCCTTTAGAATAACTTGCTGTTCATCGCGGATTCAACTGGTGGGACATCCAGCAATGCCTTGAACAGAGTTCTATAAAGCATCTTGAACATAGCTGCCAGAATAGTACTGCCTGAGATAGTGGTGCTTTGTATTTGGCTTTGTCTCCTATGTGATGTATACACAGCTGTCTCAGTGTATTCCATGTGATCTATACAGCAGTTTCAGTATCTCTTATGTGATGTATATACCAGGGCTTTGGAGTCAGTGTCCATTTTGGTGGTGTATAAAATAATAAATTGGGTACAGTAGTTCAATGCAGTATGTGCTGTAAATTTTTTCATAAGAATTTGTGAAAGTTATGATATGTCCTATAAATGTCTGTTCTGTTACTGAATAAGCATCTAGGCTTTTAGGTGATATGAATCTGTGCTGCACTTTATGTACATACTCAGTAGCGAGGCTGTGCTGTGGAGTCAGAATCGTGGAGTTGAAGTCAGGAATGTGAGAAATTGAGGAGTAGGAGGTTTGGCTTACCGACACCACAGCCCTGGTATATACAGCAGATTTGCAGTGTCTTCTTTGTGACGTATACAACATTCTATGTCTTCCATGTGATGTATATAGAACAGTCTCAGTATATCCTCTTTGTATTCATGTCATTGCTTTTTGGCATCACCTGACATTTTGGAGCAACTATTATCAAGATTGAAGCACTCAAGACTAAAATTAGAACCAAAATATCTGATGAGCAACTTTCTAACTCACTGAGAATCAAACCAGATAGGGTGTGTGATCTCTCACATGTGTTCACGCAAGTGAACCATAGGGACACAGATTTCCATTACAGAGTGGAGTTGGGCTAACTCCCTGTACTGCTAGTGGAGAAAGTCTATCAGCAGCAGGAAGATAGTTATTGGTAGAAATTGTGTCACCGAGATCATCTCCCTCAGCAAACCCTCCTCCATTACATTGTGCTACAAGCAATGCTGTGTACACTGTGCTTTTGTAAAGAGTCTTGATCTGTGCTGAACTGTGCTATCAAAAGAGAATGTTGGTCAATGTGCCTCTAAGAAGCAACTGTACTGTTTATAAAGCCTGTGCTTAAGAGACTTGAATTGTACTGTATGTGCTGTGACATTAAACTACCCGATTCATGTTCATGAGGACTCTATCAATTGTATCTGTGTGAGCAAGTGGGTCCATCTTGTGCCTGAGGAAGCTGCAGTACATGGTCGCCCTGAGTAACGGATCTCCCAGAGTTCCAAAGAATTCATGAGACCTGTCCCGCCCCTATCTGAACCTAGTGGCGTACATGCAACACAATACATCCCTGTGGTTCTTCTGGGCAGGGATTGCCTAGTTTCATTTAGATGTTTTCATTGTAGAAGGAGGTTAACTGTTATTTCTTTTTGTTTTTAGGTCAGACATGGACAACTATACACAAGATTTTGGATTCTATTGCAGTAGAGAACCTATGTCCCATATTGCTGGAAAAATACTGTCAGCACTGCGTCCTGGCCATTCAGGTAGTGTCTTCCATCCAGTGGTGCTGCAATGCACAGAACCACAAAAAGTGGTAGTTTATACTGGTACCTGTAATGCTGCTTCAGTGCAGTATAGTGCAACCTCCACCAGGGGATGCTGGTGAGGGAAGAGAGGTTGCACACACTGCGTAATACCACAGAGCAGCATCACAAGCGCCACTAAATGGCGAAAGAGTGGTCAGGCGAGCTGAGTCAGAAACCGTCAGGACAAGAAGTCAGATATACGTGGTCAGATACAAGCCAGAAGTCAGAGCCAGACGGGAGCCAATATAACCGATTCGAGAGACAGTAAAACGGGTCTGAAGACAAGCCGGGTCACATACCAAGAGGTCCAAAAACAGGGAGGGAACACGAAGACAAAGCAGGGAGGCAGGAAAGGGAAGTCACAGGAACAGAAGACAACACACGGTATCAAAGGGTCAGCTGCTCTAGCCTGGGAGCATGAACTCACTGACATTGGTCTGCAGGCCACAGCAGACTGAACTAGTCACACAGAACCCAAAACGAGGTAGAGAAGGTTAACCCCCACATGACCAGACCGGGGAGAAAATAACAAGAAACAAACCCCGGCCTGGCTCATGACAGTACCATTTTGGAACATGTTTGACTTTTGATCACTTTTTATTTCATTTTTTCTTAATGAAGCGATATGAAAAAACAAACAGTAATTCTGATAGTTTTTAAATGTATTTATTTTTTTTAACTGTTCACCATGTAGTTTTATATACAGTATGTGTTATTTGGTGATGCCAAATATGTGTCATTTTTGTGGCCTTTTCAAAAATGAAGGAAGCAATTTTATAAATTAGAAATAAACTTATATAAACCTCTTGCATATAGTAAATATAGGTCACCACCATCGAAATCCATGTGGTTAGTCATAGAAATATGACATGCGGTTAGTCATAGAAATATGACATGTGGTATATGTGAATTAACTCTTCCTTTTTTTTCTTTTTTTTTTGCAGATGAGCCATGTATATCCAGCACATGCCAAGAAAAATATAATATGTACGTAAAAACCATAACCCTGTCAGGGCCGGTTTTAGGCAAAGTGAGGCTCTAGGCAAAAGTTTAAAATGGGGCCTCAAATGCTAACATATTGACATATTGCACATAACACTGAAGCATTTCTGTTGTATTTACATGCGCTGATCTCAGGCCGCTAAACGAGTGTGATCGACAATATTGAAGTCATTCGACACTTGTTTCCCAGCCTCTTTACACCAACTGAGAAAGAATGATGGGAATAGAACAATCACTAATAGATCAATCTGTCCCCATACAGTATCATGTTATCAGCAGCACATCTACGGTTTACAGTGGCGATATGCTGCTGAGAACAATGATTTCTATTCCGGCATAAACAATCTAATCACTCAATCAATATAGCATTTTATAATGTGCATCACAGTCCTCCATATTGTTAAATGCACACCCCATAGTCCTCCATGTAATATAATGTGCCCCATAGTCCTCCATATATAATAATTTTAATAATAATTTTTATTTATATAGCGCCAACATATTCCGCAGCGCTTTACAAATTATAGAGGGGACTTGTACAGACAATAGACATTACAGCATAACAGAAATCACAGTTCAAAATAGATACCAGTAGGAATGAGGACCCTGCTCGCAAGCTTACAAACTATGAGGAAAAGGGGAGACACGAGAGGTGGATGGTAACAATTGCTTTAATTATGTGGACCAGCCATAGTGTAAGGCTCGGGTGTTCATGTAAAGCTGTATGAACCAGTTAACTGCCTAAGTGTGTAGCAGTACAGACACAGAGTGCTATTAACTGCATAACGTGTATGAGAACATGATGCGAGGAACCTGATTATGTGTTTTTTTTTTGTTTTTTTTTTAATAGGCCACACAGGGATAGTTAGGTTAATGCGTTGAGGCGGTAGGCCAATCTACACTCCCCTTAGTCCTCCATATAGTATAATACACTCCCTATGGTCCTCCATATAGTATAATACACTCCGTATAGTACTCCATATATTAAAATACACTCCTCAGTCCTCCATATAGTATTATATACTACCCATAGTCCTCCATATAGTACAATACACTCCTCATAGTCCTCCATATATTAAAATGCACTCCTCAGTCCTCAATATAGTATAATACACTCCCCATAGTCCTCCATATTGTATAATACACTCCTCAGTCCTCCATATAATATAATACACTCCTCAGTCCTCCATATAGTATAATACACGCCTCATAGTCCTCCATATATTAAAATACACTGCTCAGTCCTCCATATAGTATAATAAACTCCTCATAGTGCTCTATATAGTATAATGCACCGCCATATTCATCCATGTAGTACAATTCACTTCCTATAGTATAATGCACCCCATAGTTCTTCATATAGTAAAATATATTCTCCATAGTCCTCGATACAGTATAATTTAGCCACCACCCTACAGAGTATAATGCAGCCACCCTACAGAGTATAATGCAGCCACCCCACAGAATATAATATAGCCCCCTCAAGAGTATAATGCAGTCACACCATACAATATAATGTAAGCCCCCATAGAATATAATGCAGCCCCCCTCATATAGTATAATGCAGCCCCTCCATAGAATATATGGTTGCCCCCACATAAAGTATAATGCAGCCCCCCATAGAATATAATGCAGCCCCCTTATATAGTATAATGTAGCCCCTCCATAGAATACAATGTAGCCCTCCTCATATAATATAATGCAGCCCCCCATAGAATTTAATGTAGTCCCCCTCATAGAGTATAATGAAGCCCCCATACAATATAATCTAGCCCCCATAGAATATAATGCAGCCTCCGTAGAATACAATGTAGTTTCCTCATATAGAATAATGTAGCCCCCTCATAGAGAATCACACAATCCTCCCTCATAGAATATAATACAGTCTTCCATAGAATATAATGTAGCCCCCCCATATAATATAATATAGCCCACCTCCCCATAGAATATTATGTAGCCCTATCAAAGAGTATGATGCAATCCTCCCTCATAGAATTTAATACAGCCCTCCATAGAATATAATGTAGCCCCCCTTGGAATATAATACAGCCCATCTCCCCATAGAATATAATGGTTGCCATGGCGACGATGATGTCATAAAGGTTGCCTCGACCAAACAGCGACGGGCACAGACTGCCGCGAATTCTGGAATCATCATTGTCCATATACTACGGGGACATGCATATTCTAGAATACCCAATGCGTTAGAATCGGGCCACAATCTAGTAGAATATAACACAGCCCCCCCATAGAATATACTGTAACCCCCCATAGAATATAACACAGCCCCCCCATAGAATATACTGTAACCCCCCATAGAATATAATGTAACCCCATAGATAATGCAGCCCCTCATAGAATACAGTGGGGCAAAAAAGTATTTAGTCAGTCAGCAATAGTGCAAGTTCCACCACTTAAAAAGATGAGAGGCGTCTGTAATTTACATCATAGGTAGACCTCAACTATGGGAGACAAACTGTGAAAAAAAAATCCAGAAAATCACATTGTCTGTTTTTTATCATTTTATTTGCATTTTATGATGGAAAATAAGTACGGTATTTGGTCAGAAACAAAATTTAATCTCAATACTTTGTAATATAGCCTTTGTTGGCAATGACAGAGGTCAAACGTTTTCTGTAAGTCTTCACAAGGTTGCCACACACTGTTGTTGGTATTTTGGCCCATTCCTCCATGCAGATCTCCTCTAGAGCAGTGATGTTTTTGGCTTTTCGCTTGGCAACACGGACTTTCAACTCCCTCCAAAGGTTTTCGATAGGGTTGAGATCTGGAGACTGGCTAGGCCACTCCAGGACCTTGAAATGCTTCTTACGAAGCCACTCCTTCGTTGCCCAGGCGGTGTGCTTTGGATCATTGTCATGTTGAAAGACCCAGCCACGTTTCAACTTCAATGCCCTTGCTGATGGAAGGAGGTTTGCACTCAAAATCTCACGATACATGGCCCCATTCATTCTTTCATGTACCCGGATCAGTCGTCCTGGCCCCTTTGCAGAGAAACAGCCCCAAAGCATGATGTTTCCACCACCATGCTTTACAGTAGGTATGGTGTTTGATGGATGCAACTCAGTATTCTTTTTCCTCCAAACACGACAAGTTGTGTTTCTACCAAACAGTTCCAGTTTGGTTTCATCAGACCATAGGACATTCTCCCAAAACTCCTCTGGATCATCCAAATGCTCTCTAGCAAACTTCAGACGGGCCCGGACATGTACTGGCTTAAGCAGTGGGACACGTCTGGCACTGCAGGATCTGAGTCCATGGTGGCGTAGTGTGTTACTTATGGTAGGCCTTGTTACATTGGTCCCAGCTCTCTGCAGTTCATTCACTAGGTGATCATTCTGACCCCACGGGGTGGGATTTTGCGTGGAGCCCCAGGTCGAGGGAGATTATCAGTGGTCTTGTATGTCTTCCATTTTCTAATTATTGCTCCCACTGTTGATTTCTTCATTCCAAGCTGGTTGGCTATTGCAGATTCAGTCTTCCCAGCCTGGTGCAGGGCTACAATTTTGTTTCTGGTGTCCTTTGACAGCTCTTTGGTCTTCACCATAGTGGAGTTTGGAGTCAGACTGTTTGAGGGTGTGCACAGGTGTCTTTTTATACTGATAACAAGTTTAAACAGGTGCCATTACTACAGGTAATGAGTGGAGGAAAGAGGAGACTCTTAAAGAAGAAGTTACAGGTCTGTGAGAGCCAGAAATCTTGATTGTTTGTTTCTGACCAAATACTTATTTTCCACCATAAAATGCAAATAAAATGATAAAAAAACAGACAATGTGATTTTCTGGATTTTTTTTTCTCAGTTTGTCTCCCATAGTTGAGGTCTACCTATGATGTAAATTACAGACGCCTCTCATCTTTTTAAGTGGTGGAACTTGCACTATTGCTGACTGACTAAATACTTTTTTGCCCCACTGTATACTATAACCCCCATAGAATATAATACAGCCCCCCATAGAATATACTGTAACCCCCCATAGAATATAATGTAACCCCCATAGATAATACAGCCCCTCACAGAATATACTGTAACCCCTATAGAACATAATACAGCCCCCCATAGAATATACTGTAACCCCCCATAGAATATAATACCGGCCCCCATAGAATACAGACCCCCCCCCCCCCCCGAGAATGGCCCCACAGTCTATTACTCACTCGCTGATATTTAAAAAAAAAAACACACACACCATCCTCACCTCTCCTCGTGCCTCGCACTGCTCCAGGATCGGCTCCGGTCTCAGCGGCGGCACACAGTGGGTGCGCGATGAAGTGACGTTATCACGCACCCGCAGTGTCAGAGGCAGAGGGGAATGATGGGAGAGAGAGTGTCATCTGACTCTCTCCTCCATTGTTTCTTTGAACTGGGCATAGTTGAATTCGGCGGCGGGGAGAGTTGGCTCTGGCGGGCCCCCCTGACTCACGGGCCCCATAGTGGTGGCACGCCACTGGCTGAGGGTCCCTGGGGAAGTGGGGGCCCTAGACAGCTGCCTGGTCTGCATGCCGCTAACAGCGGCCCTGCCCTGAGTGCGCGAAGACACTTTCCACAATAAACATGGGCTATTATCCTTACCCTTCCAGTACACATGACTATAGTTCTGCACTGTTGTGGGCAGATTGGAAAATGCACATTCTGGTCCCTTTTTTGTCCCCCCCTTATATAAGCATATAAAATATGCATGAATTTTGTGTTTTTTCCCTTTAAGTGCAATTATACAACACATAAATTTCAGGGCAAATGATGGCGATGCAGATATGGACTACTGGAATCACAGCAAAGAGGAGATATTTACAGAAAAGGAGACCCCATCTGATCCTAGTGAGTTAGAAGCAACATCTACTTCAACGAAGAACCAAATCTTTGGTAAGGCTAGATATGTATTTATATTTGACACATTACAAATAAATGGAGACATTTCACTTCTGCTTTGAAGATTTAAAAGAATCTGTTCGGTTTTGGGTTAGGATTACACAGTGACTTTGGCGGCAACACAGGTCGTACTGCTAAAGATCTCTATGTTGTTACTAGACTGTAGCTTAAAGGGGTGGTCCGAAGTCCAAATTAATTTTATCCGAAGGGTAAGTTCACACTAGACCTTTTTTCAGCGTTTTTTTTCATGCTTTTTTTTTTGCAGATATTCAGCTGCTTTTTTCAGTACCAGCAATGTCTATGTCAATGCCTTGTGCCTCAAACCTTGTTCCTCTGAATTCATGCCTGTGCCTCTGGCTTCATGCCTCATGCCTTTGATCTTTTGGCTTGGTGCATTGTACTTCATACCTTTTACCTCTGGCTTCATGCCTCGTGCCTCTGGCTTCATGCCTCGTGCCTCTGGCTTCGTGCCTCTGTCTTTGTGCCCCTGGAGCATGACTGATGGTAGGGGCATTTATTTAAGCCACTTTCATCAAGTCCAGAGCCAAGACTCCCTGTGTCGTTAATGTCAGTGTGAGCAGGTTGCGGGATGCAGTGAGGGACAGGAGACAGAGCAAGGGTTAACTTATTTACAATGTGTTCCAAATTATTATGCAAATAATATTTCCTCATATTTTCTCTAAATTACCTATCTGAATTGCAGTCATTGTTATTTTCCAGTCATCTACTATTCTAGTATAATTGCAATGTTTTGGAACAAACTGCCTATGAAATCAGTATCTTTTAAAAAAAAAATAAACGCTCAAAATGCATGTTCCAAATTATTATGCACAGCAGAGTTTTCAACCGTTTTTTTTATTATTTTGAACAAAAAATGGTCAATTGTGAAGTTATAAGCATTATCAGCTTATTACAAAATGAAATCAAACAGTTTTCAAGTGCAAACTTTATTCTAGGTGATGTTACATTTGCACATAGGACCCCTTGTTCGAAAGAAGCTTCTGAACTCTCTCGTCCATTGAATTTGTCAGTTTTTGGATGGTTTCTGCTTCAATTGTTTTACATGTGGGCAGAATACCCTCCCAGAGCTGTTGCTTAGATGTGAACTGCCTCCCGCCATGATAGACACTCCTTTTGATGATGCTCCAGAGGTTCTCAATGGGGTTGAGGTCAGGGGAAGATGGTGGCCACACCATAAGTTTGTCCTCTTTTATGCCCATAGCAGCCAGAGATGCAGATGTGTTTTTTGCAGCATGAGACGGTGCATTATTATGCATGAAAATGATCTTGCTGCGGAAAGCACGGTTCTTCCTCTTGAACCATGGCAGGAAGTGTTGTTTTAGAAACTCCACATAGATTATGGAGTTCATCTTTACCCCTTCAGGGATCATAAAGCGGCTGACAATCTCTCTCCCCATGATTCCAGCCCAAAACATTACTCCACCTCCTCCTTGTTGGCGCCTTAGTCATGTTTTCATGGGGTGTCCATCAACCAGAAACTCCACTCCATCCATCTGGACTATCGTGTGTTGCACGGCACTCATCGGTGAACAAAACAGTTTGCAAGTCAGTCTTCATGTATCGTTTGGCCCACTGGAGCCGTCTCTGCTTGTGTGCAGTGGATAGAGGTGGTCGACAGGATGGCTTATGCACAGCTGCAAACCTCTGAAGGACCCTGCATCTTGTTGTTCTGGGGATGTTGGAGGCACCAGCAGCTTCAAAAACTTGTCTGCTGCTATGACAAGGCATTTTTGCAGCTGCTCTTCTAACCTTATGCAATTGCCTGTTGGAAAGAGTCCTCAATTTCTCCTTATCAGCACGCACACGTGTGTGCTGGGAATCAGCTACTTTCTTCTTGATTGTGCGATGATCACGATGACGTGTCTTGGCAATGTTGATTGTAGTCATGCCTTGACCTAAATACTCCACAATTTGTTGCTTCTCAGCAGCCGACACATCCTTTTTCTTTCCCATTTTGGCAAAAAATGTAGGCTGCTTAATAATGTGGAACAGCCTTCTTAAGTAGTCTTGCCTTTATTTGGACACACCTGCCAAACTAATTTGCACAGGTATCTGCAATTGCTTTCAGTGATATAAAGAGCCCTGACACACATCACCATCAATGAATTTAAATGACAAACAAAAAAATTCTAAACTTATCACTCCGAAACTCTATGTGCATAATAATTTGGAACACAGTGTACTTAACAGGAATGTACTCCATGCAGGGAGATAAAACAGTTCAACAAGGGTAATGCAGATAATGTGAAATAGAGGGTATGTGCAGCGCCCCAGAGTCCTGGTCGTTGCAGTAATGTCACTTTGCCACTAAGGGGAGTGATGTTACGTCTGATGGCACTGAAGGAGTTCATCTGACCAGGTATCACATACACCAATACATTTCACAGTCGGGCCTCCAGGGGGAGCTAAGGGTACTATTCACTAGGCCACTCATCACACACTGGTAAAACTGGGGGTCAGGCAGGAAGTTAGAAAGAAAGCTGACTGGGTTGGAACCAGGCAACACCTTGTGGCAGAGGGTGTTGTGGGGGAAGATTCGGTAGGGTCCCTGTCAGGGGTGGGATCCTGACAGAGGCCTGGCAACCAGAGAGAACGTTACGGGACCGTGCCTGCACAGTATCGCGGCGGTGCCCCAAGAAAGGATAAGAAGCGAGATTTATTGTGCTGAGTGAGAAACGAGATCAAAGCAAGAAGGAGAATACCAGTAGGGGTCGTGCTGTAAGACCGATGCAACATCCTACTGAGGCGCACAACCGGCGGCCGGAACACCGAGGAAGTATATCTATATAGCTCCAGGCAATACTTCAAACCAACGGCAGGACAGTCAGTCACAGGCGGGCTGTCTCACCTAAATCACCTACGAAGACATAGGGGGCAACCTTTGGAGAGGGGCGACTCTAGGGTCCCGGAAGAGCTCCGAGCCTACCCGTCATACGGGTGCGTCCCAACCGTAACATCAGGGAGGGACGGATTAGCAGAAGATCATCTAATCGAGTTGTGAGGGAACACGAGAAACAGACACAACAGTTGTGGGGACTATCCCGTAAGCACAGCAGGGGAGGACCACAACACATAGCGCTAGCAGGAAGGCACAGATTTCCACCTGCAAAGGGAACTCCGGAGGTGCCATCGGGCCGGCCGGACTTGCGCAGCCTGGTTTACCGTATTCCGGATTGAGGACTCAGAATTCTTCAGTAAAGAGGTAAAGAGACTGCAACCTGGTGTCCTCGTTATTTACTGCGACCTGCACAGCACCACTACATCACCACCATTTCCACCACCTTTCACTGGACGCCCCACAGCAGGGTCACGGACCGGGTCTAGCCACCGTGACAACCCCAGAACAGAGACTCAGAGGCCCGGTACCGGGTACCCCTCGGCCCTGCGGCAGTGGGGGCGCTACATATGCAGGGTGGGGGTAATGCAGGTTTAAAATAGCAGTAAATTGTAGAGTTCATGAAACAAGCGATGGCGCCAACAACAGTCAGCATGGAGTTGATCCGGTGTAGTCCTGAAGACAACGTCGAGCTGGGTCTGGGCGGCAGCGGTTATTCTTTGATGCCCTCTGTGCGATTCTTATTCCAGGGGTAGCTGTGGTGAGGATTAAGGCAATGACCACAGCGCTGTTGGGGCCCAACGTGGCCCGACAAATATGCACCAGGAGGTCAGGGTACAGTTCCAGGTCACACACCAAGTGCTTCTTAGACGGTACGAGCGCAGCAGCCTCTCGCCTGGTCCTTTTGGCACTTTGCTTTGCGGGGACCAACGGGCGCATTGGCACGTCTCTGCTGACAGTTTCTGCGGGTGACAGCGGGGATACACGGACGCCGACCTGCGCTGCTACGGTGCTCGGAGGATGGAGCACTCACCTCCCCCTGCCGCGCGCTGTCTGTTCCTGCCGAGTCAGCCTGCTTCCGCACGCGCTTTCTCTTTTTATCCTCAAACACGCCCCCTGCTGCCAAGTGCACAGGTTGGTCCAGTTCTGTAAGCTTTCCCCCAGACAATAGGGGAGACAGCCCCGACAGTTCCGGACCCAGTGCAAGGAAGGTACCCCCATCCTGGTCCTTCAGCTTACATCAGCACCACAGGAGTGATGATCTACGCTTCTCTATGAGGGGATCTGATGATGGTCTCAGCGTTGGTTATGACGGGGGATGTTACCTGCCAGACTGAGTATTTCCTTAGTTTCAATAGTGTCCAGCTCATTAGTTGAGACATAGAGATTTAAGGATTCAGAATAAACGTCCATGTGCTCCAAGGTATGTAATGTATAAGCATCCCAATGCTCTGCCTATTTATATACTAAAATGTTATTGGTTTGATCTTTTGGCAATCCAGAGCCTCTGCCCTGCAGGACTTATTATACTATGGTAAGCTGATCTGTAACCCATCCCTAAAATTATAAACTTTATTAATTGAACCTGTACGTTGGTTCACACCACAAAATTTGACCACAGGATACAAAACAAATACTGTGCTCACACACAAACACTGAATTTAAAAATAAGGTATACTAGGCATCCCTGGTGAGCACTAAACTCACACCTGCCTGACTGCGGGGGTTGGCACCCTATAGGGAAACGTTGTGGCGCCCCCACTCCACGGTGGCTGTTCCTAGAGGCCCTGTTGAACCCTATAACCACTACGGAACACCTACTACCCGCAGCCTAGGAACCCACTGTAGGCTATACACAGATATTCCTACACTAAAGGAGTCCTAGTTCCCCACGCATAAAAACATGTATAAAGAACACAGAAGGCAAAAAAAAAAAAAAAACATTGGCGTGCTAGCAAGGGAGTTATCTTGGGGCACAGTCCTTCACAGGTTCATCATATTTGTTATAGACGAGCCTACTGTGATACCCCCCCCAAAGATTCACACATGTATAGACGTATAACCATACACATAGATAGCACGGTACAATCACTTAGCTCCCTTCATCCGCCATTTGCCCAAGACCACAGCGCCTCTATGCGTTTCGCCCCATTTGGGCTCCTCAGGAGGCTTGATTCATGGATACGATGTGTCCTGATGCGGTGTAATGACTGCACAACCCTGATGCCTCCCGCTTTTTAAACCTACCGCCATAATGGTGCCCCGAGGCGTGTCCAGCCTTTCACCTGTTCATTTCCGGTGACCAGTACACCCCTCCGTGTAACGGCGCATGCTCCCGCTGGGCCGCAGATGCTGAGTCGTCGCATAACGAGTTAGGTCTCAGGTTTACGTCGGAGATTCAGAAGGAAGAGTTGGCATTCCTAGATGTAAAAATCAGGAAAGAAAAAAGAGGTGGCATATCCACAAGTATATACCAGAAGCCAACAAGCACAACTAGTCTCCTACATTGGCAAAGCCACCATTCGGCCCCCCTAAAAAGGGGGATTCCTAAGGGACAGTTCCTGAGACTAAAAAGGAACTGTTCTAGAAACGATCTGTTTGATAGACAAGCGGGCGATATGTATAGAAGATTTAGAGAGAAGGGATATCCCGAGCATGTGTTGGATACGGCATTTGAGCATGCCAAAAAAGCGGATAGGCAAAAACTTCTACAGAAAGAGAGGAAAAATGATGCAAAAGAGGCCATCAGAATAATCGGAACATTTGATGTAAGGCATCAAGAGATCAGGAAAGTATTGCTCAAGCATTGGGATATCATAAGACTGGACCCCGACCTGAGAGATGTGGTGGAATACCCCAGCATTACTTTCAGGAAAGGAAAAATTGCTCAGGGATATGCTCGTACATAGCCAATAAAGGAGACCGGAATTGAGTGGAACCTGGCTGGATAGAAAACCGTGTGGTTTCTTCAAGTGTGGGAACTGTAGTATGTGCAGGTGGATGGAACCGGGGAAGTCGTTCCGTAGCTCAGCCACAGGGAAGACCTATTACCAGCGTAACTTCTCCAACTGTAAAACTACAGGGGTAGTTTATATGGCAAAATGCTCCTGCCCAAAAGAGTACATAGGCAAGACCAAGAGGGAGTTTAGGAGATGGGTGGGTGAGCATATGGGGGATATAAGAAACAACAGGGACACCCCATTAGCAAAACACGTACAGACCCACCATGGAGGGGATGTGAGGAGTGTAAAATTCATGATCATTGAGGTGGTGAATATAAACCCTAGAGGGGGTGACACTGATAAAACCATTCTGAGGAGAGAATGTGAATGGATCTTCAGGATGGGCAGCCTCGAACCAAAGGGGCTAAATGAACAAATGTCATTTGCATGTTTTCTGTAATTTAGCCTAATTAGATACATACAGTGGGGCAAAAAAGTATTTAGTCAGTCAGCAATAGTGCAAGTTCCACCACTTAAAAAGATGAGAGGCGTCTGTAATTTACATCATAGGTAGACCTCAACTATGGGAGACAATCTGTGAAAAAAAAATCCAGAAAATCACATTGTCTGTTTTTTTATCATTTTATTTGCATTTTATGATGGAAAATAAGTATTTGGTCAGAAACAAAATTTAATCTCAATACTTTGTAATATAGCCTTTGTTGGCAATGACAGAGGTCAAACGTTTTCTGTAAGTCTTCACAAGGTTGCCACACACTGTTGTTGGTATTTTGGCCCATTCCTCCATGCAGATCTCCTCTAGAGCAGTGATGTTTTTGGCTTTTCGCTTGGCAACACGGACTTTCAACTCCCTCCAAAGGTTTTCGATAGGGTTGAGATCTGGAGACTGGCTAGGCCACTCCAGGACCTTGAAATGCTTCTTACGAAGCCACTCCTTCGTTGCCCAGGCGGTGTGCTTTGGATCATTGTCATGTTGAAAGACCCAGCCACGTTTCAACTTCAATGCCCTTGCTGATGGAAGGAGGTTTGCACTCAAAATCTCACGATACATGGCCCCATTCATTCTTTCATGTACCCGGATCAGTCGTCCTGGCCCCTTTGCAGAGAAACAGCCCCAAAGCATGATGTTTCCACCACCATGCTTTACAGTAGGTATGGTGTTTGATGGATGCAACTCAGTATTCTTTTTCCTCCAAACACGACAAGTTGTGTTTCTACCAAACAGTTCCAGTTTGGTTTCATCAGACCATAGGACATTCTCCCAAAACTCCTCTGGATCATCCAAATGCTCTCTAGCAAACTTCAGACGGGCCCGGACATGTACTGGCTTAAGCAGTGGGACACGTCTGGCACTGCAGGATCTGAGTCCATGGTGGCGTAGTGTGCTACTTATGGTAGGCCTTGTTACATTGGTCCCAGCTCTCTGCAGTTCATTCACTAGGTCCCCCCGCGTGGTTCTGGGATTTTTGCTCACCGTTCTTGTGATCATTCTGACCCCACGGGGTGGGATTTTGCGTGGAGCCCCAGATCGAGGGAGATTATCAGTGGTCTTGTATGTCTTCCATTTTCTAATTATTGCTCCCACTGTTGATTTCTTCACTCCAAGCTGGTTGGCTATTGCAGATTCAGTCTTCCCAGCCTGGTGCAGGGCTACAATTTTGTTTCTGGTGTCCTTTGACAGCTCTTTGGTCTTCACCATAGTGGAGTTTGGAGTCAGACTGTTTGAGGGTGTGCACAGGTGTCTTTTTATACTGATAACAAGTTTAAACAGGTGCCATTACTACAGGTAATGAGTGGAGGAAAGAGGAGACTCTTAAAGAAGTTACAGGTCTGTGAGAGCCAGAAATCTTGATTGTTTGTTTCTGACCAAATACTTATTTTCCACCATAAAATGCAAATAAAATGATAAAAAAACAGACAATGTGATTTTCTGGATTTTTTTTTCTCAGTTTGTCTCCCATAGTTGAGGTCTACCTATGATGTAAATTACAGACGCCTCTCATCTTTTTAAGTGGTGGACTTGCACTATTGCTGACTGACTAAATACTTTTTTGCCCCACTGTATATAAGTGGTCATATTTTAAGAAAGTCGTGCTATATTCCAATTTTTGTTTGAATCTCCCGGTATGAAGGGGAGCTATACAGATTACTGTGTTAAAATTCTTTTGACATCATTATTCCGCTTTCCTACTGCTTATAATGATGCCCCAAAAAAATTCTTTATTCCCGGTCCTTTCCCAGTGTATAGACCCTGATTAGGGTAACAAGCTGGGAAGTATCAGACAGTTATGAAGGACAATCTCTCATATCAGTCCCAGAGGGGTATGATTGGATACACCTTGATATCAGGGATGTGAAACAATACTGGGGAGGAGGGAATATGGTCCCATTTGCCACATAACATATGTCTGCGGTTTAAAGGCTCTGCGCATGCGCTAATGTATCACGGCGATGCGCTGATTATCATATTTTGACAGTTGAGTATCTGCCGTGCAGGCAAGGACAAGAGGAAAATCCGGGTGATCGTCCGGTTGTTATTTAATCGAGCGAGGATAACGGTGCATAACGAAGTTTTTATGACACCGAGTGTAAGCAGGATGCATGCGCAGAATCCTCCGGGAAGTGTGCGCAGGCGCGGCTCTCGCCACTGCATCCCATACCTTGGATCAGGAGGTTGGAGCATGCACAGCATCCACATATGAGGGGACACACAACGACCCGGAAATAGTTCGGGCCTTGGATTTTGTGCGACAGGAAGGACATCGTCATAGCAGATCTGATGCTGCTTATGCGACGACTCAGCATCTGCGGCCCAGCAGGAGCATGCGCCGTTACACGGAGGGGTGTACTGGTCACCGGAAATGAACAGGTGAGGGGCTGGACACGCCTCGGGGCACCATTATGGCGGTGGGTTTGAAAAGCGGGAGGCATCAGAGTTGTGCAGTCATTACACCGCATCAGGACACATCGTATCCATGAATCAAGCCTCCTGAGGAGCCCAAATGGGGCGAAACGCGTAGAGGCGCTGTGGTCTTGGGCAAATGGCGGATGAAGGGAGCTAAGTGATTGTACCGTGCTATCTATGTGTATGGTTATACGTCTATACATGTGTGAATCTTTGGGGGTGTATCACAGTAGGCTCGTCTATAACAAATATGATGAACCTGTGAAGGACTGTGCCCCAAGATAACTCCCTTGCTAGCACGCCAATGGTTTTTTTTTTTTTGCCTTCTGTGTTCTTTATACATGTTTTTATGTGTGGGGAACTAGGACTCCTTTAGTGTAGGAATATCTGTGTATAGCCTACAGTGGGTTCCTAGGCTGCAGGTAGTGGGTGTTCCGTAGTGGTTATAGGGTTCAACAGGGCCTCTAGGAACAGCCACCGTGGAGTGGGGGCGCCACAATGTTTCCCTGTAGGGTGCCAACCCCCGCAGTCAGGCAGGTGTGAGTTTAGTACTCACCAGGGATGCCTAGTATACCCCATTTTTAAATTCAGTTTTTGTGTGTGAGCACAGTATTTTTTTGTATCCTGTGGTCAAATTTTGTGGTGTGAACCAACGTACAGGTTCAATTAATAAAGTTTATAATTTTAGGGATAGGTAATATGATAATATAATTGAGATCCTGGTCAGTATTTAATTTCTTTATATTGATCTGTAACCAAGGTTTAGTTTGAGCCCAGGAGGACTGGTGAAAGATCAGTCCTGTTTTATTAAGCACATGTGAGTTTATTATTTGTCTACAGTAGTCCTCATTGCGTTAGTGGCAGTAGCTATCACCATACTTTTGCTGTGCAGTAGGAGGTGTTTAAGGTTTATTCTATAGCTGTTGTGTTTATACATATAATTCATCTAACAATTACTGTGGCTCATTATTGGTGTTGGGGTACAACAGAGGAGTGTTTCACTTTCTCCGTTTCTGCGGTATAATTTGTTTTCCACATTTGTACTAAATATTAGACATTATAGACATATACCAGGCACTTACTACGGTGATTAATCTTCGCAGATATCTATAGTTGTCTGTTTTTTCTTCTGATCTCACAGACCGGTTACTATATCTAGCCTAGTTCTTGCCCAGGACTTCGGTCCTTTTGGGCTTCTGTACCTTCACTTGTGCTGTTTCTCTGGAACTACTCCTGGTGTGCTGTCCGGAGGGACATATTGGAAAAAGGGAATTCGATTTCCAGGCAATTCCTCAGGACAACACCCTTATTTATTATGTTTATCTTTAGGCTTACAGAAAATCAATCTTCCTACAGATCGTTCATCCATCACGTCTCCATGGCTCGAGATTGAGCTGAGGCCGTTAAAGTGTTTATCTAAACAAAAGTAGAAACAGAAGGCGCTCCAGCTCCAATAAAAGCGATTCTTTATTAAATAATTAAAATCTTCAGATATAGTAAATCCTTGCTATGATACAAATGTGGGGGTGCAGAGCACATGCAACGCGTTTCGATCGCTCCCGATCTTAATCAATGCATGCTTTAACAGAGAAACGGTAACTACTTTATAAAAATAATGAACCAATACTGTGAAAGGTTCAGATCACATGACTTATACCACAGATTTAACCAATGAAATAACCTTGCTTAAGAAATGCAAATGCTGAACATATATATAAATTATTCCAAAACATTAATACATAAAAAATTGTTATTGTTTAAAGAGTACAAGAAAAGGAAAAAGGAAATATGGAAAGTTAGCAATAATGATACATAATTTAGTTTTTTCTATTTAAACCACCAGGATGTCTCGTTTGTAAATTATACATCCAGAAAGCCTCCCTGGTCAGCAGGCGTCTCTTAATATCACCACCTCGTTGTGGTAAACTAACTTTCTCTATTCCCTGGATAGTCATATTGGACACATTACCAAAGTGATGTGAAATGAAATGTTTAGCAACAGCTGATATGTTTCTATTTGTGGCGTTACTACTAGCAAGATCCCTCAAATGCTCTGTTATTCTAGTTTTTAATTTTCTTGTGGTGCATCCAATGTAGGATACATTACACACAGTGCAGTCCACTTTATAAACCACATTACTTGTGTGGCAATTAATAAAATCTTTAATTTGATAAGTTTTAGTTTTTTCTTTGTTCTGAAAGTTATTTTTTGTTAACGCATGACGGCATGTGCTGCAAGCGGTAACGCCACATTTATAGAAACCCCTGCATTCTAGCCAGGTTTTCGAAAACGGTTTGAGTGGGAGAAAACTGGGAGATAAAGAGCTGCCAATAGTTGGCGCTCTTCTAGCTACCACATTGAGACCATCTTTCAAAATTTCAGAAAGTGCATCATCTTCTCGCAAAATGGGTAGTCTATTATGTATTATCTTTTTGATTTCATTAAATTCAGTACTGAATTGAAAACATATATATGGCTTTTGTTTCATTCTCTCTTGTTTGCTTTTATTTTCTGGATTAGATGTTAGCAAACTATCTCTAGATTTATTATATACTATTTTGTGTGCTCTCTCCAATGTCCAGTTTGGATATTTCCTTTCTTTCAATCTAGCTTCTAATCTCTTAAATTCATTCTCTCTAAATTCCGTCTCACTGCAATTTCTCTTCAGCCTTGTATATTCGCCTACTGGAATAGATTTGATGGTGTGTCTGGGGTGACTGCTTTTTGCGTGTAATACTGTGTTCCCACTAAGGGGTTTCACATGCGTTTTACTTTTGATGGTTTCATTTTCTAATCCAATAAGAACCAGATCTAAAAAAGATATCTCCTCCTGATTCCATTTATGGGTAAATTTGATCCCATAAGTATTGGCATTGATATATTTGATGAAGTCTGGTACGGCAGACACATCACCCCCCCAAATTATCAGGGTGTCGTCTATGTATCTGCCGTACCAGACCAAGGACTCACAAAATGGATTATCAGTGCAGTAAATATATTTTTGTTCCCAGTATGCCATCGTTAAGTTTGCCATTGAGGGGGAGTATTTCGCCCCCATTGGAACACCGGTTTTCTGTTGATATATTTCGTTTTCAAATGAAAAAATATTATGTTCCAATAGAAAAAACGCAACTTGTAAGACAAAATTTATAAGATCTTGGGTGCATGCACTGTGATGTTCTAAATGAAATTGTAATGCTTCCATGGCTAGCGTGTGTGGTATGCAGGTGTAAAGTGACACCACATCACAGCATAGCCATGAATAATCTTTTTGCCATAATTTATTAGAAAAAATTCTCAGTACTTTTCTGGAGTCCTTAATGTAGCCAGGCAATCTAACTACAAGTGGTTGGAGAATAGAATCCAACCACTCGCATAAATGTTCATTCATGGAACCAATGCCCGATACAATGGGCCTCATTGCAGGCAGGCCCTCCCCTTTGTGTACTTTTGGTAATCCATAAAGTATGGGCATTTTTGGACACGGAACATATAAATATTCAGCTTGTTTTTTTATTCAGAACACCTAGACTAAGGCCTTCGTTAATAATATTCTGAATTTCTTTATTATAATCTTTAGAGGGATTTCCCTTCAATTTTCCATAGGTTTCGTGATCATTCAAAAGTTCCAACATTTTCTCTACATAGTCTTTTTTGCCCATGACCACTATCATGCCCCCTTTATCACTTTTCTTAAAAACAATTTCTTTCATATTTTTTAGTTCTCTGAGGGCTTTTTTCTGTTTTAATGTGAGATTTTGATTTTCTTTCTCTCTATTGTTAGTTTTTTTATCCTTTAATATTTTTAAATCCTTCTCTATTAGTTCTTGGAATTTATCCATACAATCTACCCTAGATTGTATGGGATAGAAGTACGGATTTTTTGTTTTCAGAGTCATTGATTGATTTTCACACGCATTACTCATTGCACCTTGTGTAGATAGATCTTGTAAACATAGGAGCGCTAATTGTTCCTTAAACTCCATATTAGTGAATTCATTAACTTGTTGTTTTCTAATGTTATCACTAAATTCATCCTCATTTTTTAGAAAATGCTTTTTTATAGTAATGTTACGAATACATTTATTGACATCTAAAATGGTCGTGAACAAATCAAATTCTATGTCAGGCACAAAATTCAGTCCTAAAGACAATACATCCAACTGATCATTTGTTAATTCTATTGATGAAAGGTTGACCACAGTACATTTAGTTATTTCTTTTGCTTGCCCCTGTATCTGGTTACCATTTTCGGAGTGTTTTTTATGTTTTCTCCCACTCCTTCTCTTCCGTTTTTTGGCAGTCTATACGTTTTTCTCCTGTTCTCCCACGTGTTGCTCTCCACAGAAATGTCCGATGTGCTAGCATTCGCATCTGAGGACTCTGCATCTGATGAAAAAAATCCAACCTGCGGTTTTTTGATCGTTTTTTTATGAGCTGAACCATTTTTTAAAATAGATCTCGGGGATTTATAGATTTTATCCCACTGACCCCATTCATAGACCTTATCTGAGGCATAGTCTTTGAGATCCCTCTCAAATCAGCGTTTTTTTCGATCCATGATTTCTGTTTCCAATGAACCGACATTATCCTTAATTGTTTTCATTGTAGATTCGAACTGAGGTAGATCTTTATATTGTTCAATGGTGCTCATGATTTCCTCGATGTTTTTTTCGGTTTCTTTCAATTTTATTTCTTCATTTCTTATCAATAATCTCATCAAATTAAGAGAGCAATTCGTCAGAATTTGATTCCACTCTTTTGTGAAGTCATCTGAATAAATTGTAGTCGAGATTTTCTTTATTCTAAGACCCCGTGGGATCATGTCTTTCGTCAGATAATTTTGTAGGGTGGTATTATTCCACCAAATCTTCATTTCTTGTTTAGACAATTTTTCTAAATCTGACATATACTTTGAGAGCTCTGTGTTTTCAGATACAACACTATTCGAATTTCCAAAAACTTGTGCAGCTTTTGCTGATCTCTCATTAGTGTCCATAATGACTATACAATGCTCAAAGCACCCCCAACATAAGTAAATAAATTTAAGAGCAGGATATAATTTGATCAGGAGATCACGGCAACAGTCCCAATGTATAAACAAAACAAAATTAGAATATGGCTAAAAAAGCCACGGCCAGCTCACCGATCACTGCAGGCGCACGGAGCTTCGTCTTGGATCCAGACGAGGGATAATTACAAAAGTAGAAACAGAAGGCGCTCCAGCTCCAATAAAAGCGATTCTTTATTAAATAATTAAAATCTTCAGATATAGTAAATCCTTGCTATGATACAAATGTGGGGGTGCAGAGCACATGCAACGCGTTTCGATCGCTCCCGATCTTAATCAATGCATGCTTTAACAGAGAAACGGTAACTACTTTATAAAAATAATGAACCAATACTGTGAAAGGTTCAGATCACATGACTTATACCACAGATTTAACCAATGAAATAACCTTGCTTAAGAAATGCAAATGCTGAACATATATATAAATTATTCCAAAACATTAATACATAAAAAATTGTTATTGTTTAAAGAGTACAAGAAAAGGAAATATGGAAAGTTAGCAATAATGATACATAATTTCGTTTTTTCTATTTAAACCACCAGGATGTCTCGTTTGTAAATTATACATCCAGAAAGCCTCCCTGGTCAGCAGGCGTCTCTTAATATCACCACCTCGTTGTGGTAAACTAACTTTCTCTATTTCCTGGATAGTCATATTGGACACATTACCAAAGTGATGTGAAATGAAATGTTTAGCAACAGCTGATATGTTTCTATTTGTGGCGTTACTACTAGCAAGATCCCTCAAATGCTCTGTTATTCTAGTTTTTAATTTTCTTGTGGTGCATCCAATGTAGGATACATTACACACAGTGCAGTCCACTTTATAAACCACATTACTTGTGTGGCAATTAATAAAATCTTTAATTTGATAAGTTTTAGTTTTTTCTTTGTTCTGAAAGTTATTTTTTGTTAACGCATGACGGCATGTGCTTTTTTAGCCATATTCTAATTTTGTTTTGTTTATCTTAACCCCTTCCCGACCTTTGACGCCACGTAGGCGTCATGAAAGTCGGTGCCAATCCGACCTGTGACGCCTATGTGGCGTTATGGAATGATCGCGTCGCTGCAGATCGGGTGAAAGGGTTAACTCCAATTTCACCCGATCTGCAGGGACAGGGGAGTGGTACTTCAGCCCAAGGGGGGTGGCTTCACCCCCTCCCCCCCCCCCCCCGTGGCTACGATCGCTCTGATTGGCTGTTTCACTTTCAACAGCCAATCGGAGCGATTTGTAATATTTCACCTATGAAAATGGTGAAATATTACAATCCAGCCATGGCCGATGCTGCAATATCATCGGCCATGGCTGGAAAACCTAATCTGCCCCCCACTGCCACCGATCGCCTCCCCAGTCCTTCTTTCTGCCCCGTACTGTGGTCCGCTCCCATCCGTCCTCCTGTCCGCTCCCCCGTGCTTCGATCCACCCCCCCGTGCTCCGATCCCCCCCCGTGCTCCGATCCCCCCCTCATACTTACCGAGCCCCGCGGTGTCCGTCCGTCTTCTTCATGGGCGCCGCCATCTTCCAAAATGGCTGGTAGATTCGTTCCAGGTACATTTTGATCACTGTGATAAAACCTATCACAGTGATCAAAATAAATAAAATAGTAAATGAACCCCCCCTTTATCACCCCCATAGGTAGGGACAATAATAAAAATAAAGAAAATATACATATATATTTTTTTCTTCCACCACTTGGGCTGAAAGGTGGCAGATGAGGTTTAACAATGATAAATGTAAGGTTATACACATGGGAAGAAGGAATCAATATCACCATTACACACTGAACGGGAAACCACTGGGTAAATCTCACATGGAGAAGGACTTGGGGATCCTAGTTAATGATAAACTTACCTGGAGCAGCCAGTGCCAGGCAGCAGCTGCCAAGGCAAACAGGATCATGGGGTGCATTAAAAGAGGTCTGGATACACATGATGAGAGCATTATACTGCCTCTGTACAAATCCCTAGTTAGACCGCACATGGAGTACTGTGTCCAGTTTTGGGCACCGGTGCTCAGGAAGGATATAATGGAACTAGAGAGAGTACAAAGGAGGGCAACAAAATTAATAAAGGGGATGGGAGAACTACAATACCCAGATAGATTAGCGAAATTAGGATTATTTAGTCTAGAAAAAAGACGACTGAGGGGCGATCTAATAACCATGTATAAGTATATAAGGGGACAATACAAATATCTCGCTGAGGATCTGTTTATACCAAGGAAGGTGACGGGCACAAGGGGGCATTCTTTGCGTCTGGAGGAGAGAAGGTTTTTCCACCAACATAGAAGAGGATTCTTTACTGTTAGGGCAGTGAAAATCTGGAATTGCTTGCCTGAGGAGGTGGTGATGGCGAACTCAGTCGAGGGGTTCAAGAGAGGCCTGGATGTCTTCTTGGAGCAGAACAATATTGTATCATACAATTATTAGGTTCTGTAGAAGGACGTAGATCTGGGGATTTATTATGATGGAATATAGGCTGAACTGGATGGACAAATGTCTTTTTTCGGCCTTACTTACTAACTAACTAGGGTTAGGGTTAGAACTAGAGTTAGGGTTAGATTAGACTATGTGCACACATGGTGCGGATTTGGCTGTGGATCGACAGCGGATTGGCCGCTGCGGATTCGTAGCAGTTTTTCATCAGGTTTACAGTACCATGTAAACCTGAAAACCAAATCCGCTGTGTCCAATTTCTCCTGTTACCCTTGCGAAAATAAAAAATTGCTTTCTAAAACATAATTTTAGAGGAATGAAAAATTATTTTTTATTTTCACGGCTCTGCGTTGTAAACTTCTATGAAGCACTTGGGGGTTCTAAGTGCTCACTACACATCTAGATAAGTTCCTTAAGGGGTCTAGTTTCCAAAATGGGGTCACTTGTGGGGGGTTTCTACTGTTTAGGCACATCAGGGGCTCTGCAAATGGAATGTGACGCCCGCAGACCACTCCATCAAAGTCTGCATTTCAAAACGTCACTACTTCCCTTCCGAGCCCTGACTTGTGCCCAAATAGTGGTTTACCCCCACATATGGGGTATCAGCGTACTCAGGAGAAACTGGGCAACAACTATTGGGGTCCAATTTCTCCTGTTACCCTTGGGAAAATTAAAAAATTCTGGGCTAAAAAAATATTTTTGAGGAAAGAAAACACATTTATTATTTTCACGGCTCTGCGTTATAAACTTCTGTGAAGCACTTGGGGGTTCAAAGTGCTCACCACACATCTAGATTAGTTCCTTGAGAGGTCTAGTTTCCAAAATGGGGTCACTTGTTAGGGAGCTCCAATGTTTAGGCACACAGGGGCTCTACAAATGCGACATGGTGTCCGCTAATGATTGGAGCTAATTTTCCATTCAAAAAGCCAAATGGCGTGCCTTTCCTTCCGAGCCCTGCCGTGCGCCCAAACAGTTGTTTACCCCCACATATGGGGTATCATCGTACTCAGGACAAACTGGACAACAACATTTGGGGTCCAATTTCTCCTGTTACCCTTGGGTAAATAAAAAATTCCGGGCTAAAAATCATTTTTGAGGAAAGAAAAAAATATTTATTTTCACGGCTCTGCGTTATAAACTTCTGTGAAGCACCTGGGGGTTTAAAGTGCTCACTATGCATCTAGATAAGTTCCTTGGGGGGTCTAGTTTCCAAAATGGGGTCACTTGTAGGGGAGCTCCAATGTTTAGGCACACAGGGGCTCTCCAAACGCGACATGGTGTCCGCTAATGATTGGAGCTAATTTTCCATTCAAAAAGTCACATGGCGCGCTTTCCCTTCCGAGCCTTGCCCTGTACCCAAACAGTGGTTTACCCCCACATATAAGGTATCAGCGTACTCAGGAGAAATTGCCCAACAAATTTTAGGATCCATTTTATCCTGTTTCCCATGTGAAAATGAAAAAATTGAGGCTAAAAGAAATTTTGTGTGGAAAAAAAAGTACTTTTTAATTTTTACGGATCAATTTGTGAAGCACCTGAGGGTTTAAAGTGCTCACTATG
Source organism: Ranitomeya variabilis (assembly GCF_051348905.1). Taxonomy (NCBI): domain Eukaryota; kingdom Metazoa; phylum Chordata; class Amphibia; order Anura; family Dendrobatidae; genus Ranitomeya; species Ranitomeya variabilis. Next base: position 1,110,901,821 of record NC_135232.1, read on the forward strand.
CATCTAGATAAGTTCCTTGGGGGGTCTAGTTTCCAAAATGGGGTCACTTGTGGGGGAGCTCCAATGTTTAGGCACACAGGGGCTTTCCAAACGCGACATGGTGTCCGCTAACGATGGAGATAATTTTTCATTCAAAAAGTCAAATGGCGCTCCTTCCCTTCCAAGCCTTACCATGTGCCCAAACAGTGGTTTACTCCCACATGTGAGGTATCGGTGTACTCAGGAGAAATTGCCCAACAAGTTTTAGGATCCATTTTATCCTGTTACCCATGTGAAAATGAAAAGATTGAGGCTAAAAGAATTTTTTTGTAAAAAAAAGTACTTTTTCATTTTTACGGATCAATTTGTGAAGCACCTGGGGGATTAAAGTGCTCACTATGCTTCTAGATAAGTTCCTTGGGGGGTCTAGTTTCCAAAATGGGGTCACTTGTGGGGGAGCTCCAATGTTTAGGCACACAGGGGCTCTCCAAATGCGACATGGTGTCCGCTAAAGATTGGAGCCAATTTTTCATTCAAAAAATCAAATGGCGCTCCTTCCCTTCCGAGCCCTGCCGTGCACCCAAACAGTGGTTTACCCCCACATATGAGGTATCAGCGTACTCAGGACAAATTGGACAGCATTGTTCGTGGTCCAGTTTCTCCTTTTACCCTTGGGAAAATAAAAAAATTGTTGCTAAAAGATCATTTTTGTGACTAAAAAGTAAAATGTTCATTTTTTCCTTCCATGTTGCTTCTGCTGCTGTGAAACACCTGAAGGGTTAATAAACTTTTTGAATGTGGTTTTGAGCACCTTGAGGGGTGCAGTTTTTAGAATGGTGTCACTTTTGGGTATTTTCAGCCATATAGAACCCTCAAACTGACTTGAAATGTGAGGTGGTCCCTAAAAAAAATGGTTTTGTAAATTTTGTTGTAAAAATGAGAAATCACTGGTCAAATTTTAACCCTTATAACTTCCTGGCAAAAAAAAAAATTGTTTCCAAAATTGTGCTGATGTAAAGTAGACATGTGGGAAATGTTATTTGTTAAATATTTTGTGTCACATAACTCTCTGGTTTAACAGAATAAAAATTAAAAATGTGAAAATTGCGACATTTTCAAAATTTTCGCCAAATTTCCATTTTTTTTCACAAATAAACTCAGAAATTATCGACCTAAATTTACCACTAACATGAAGCCCAATATGTCACGAAAAAACAATCTCAGAACCGCTAGGATCCGTTGAAGCGTTCCTGAGTTATTACCTCATAAAGGGACACTGGTCAGAATTGCAAAAAACGGCCAGGTCATTAAGGTCAAAATAGGCTGGGTCATGAAGGGGTTAAATATGAGTTTAAAGGGCTCGTATAGACCATTTGCATCCATCCTTCTGTGATACTTTGAAAAACACTGGAGCATGGATGTGGGAGCGGCCTCTTAACCCCTCGTGACCCTGTCCCATCATAGGTCAAGGAAAGACTTCCCTCTGGTGTGCTGTCCTGAGGGACTACCTTGAAATCTAATTACCAGTAGCATTTGCGTGGCTACTGGAGCTGGGTCCTGCGAACTGATTCGCTCATCTCTTATGTAAGAATTGTATAGCAGAGAAATCACAATGCGGGGGCCCGACTTTATATGCCGGAGGCCCCCTGACTGGCCGACCAAGTTTTTATTGTTTTCCTACCCTGTTCTCCGGAACGCCAGGAAAGGGTTAACTATTCCACGGTTCCCCCCCCTTGAGCTGTGAGTGCGTCACTTCCGGTGACAGTTTACGAGGAGTCAGCTGCAGCGTGTGAGGTGGTGTCTGAGGCGATTCCTGCCGCTTTCTATATAGGTTTGATTTAGCTGCCCACCCACCACCCTCCCAATGTTTTTTCATTCAAGGGATGAAATGGTTGATTTTGTTTAATAAGTTATAGAAGTTATGAAGTCGCAGTGTTTGGCGGAAGAGTAAGTTGGGTAACATGTGTCGGGAGTCCGGCGGCATATCTCCACAACTTCCGATGGTAACAGGAAAAGCTGCGACCTTACCCCTCCAATAAACAGGGTTGTTGCAGATTTAAGATGAGAGATGTTTTTATGGTTACTCTCCAAATAAAAGTTATGAATCAATTTCATGTGTTTTCTTTCCGTGTGTCGGGGGAACAGGGGAGGAATGTTAAGGTAAGGGCAGTCTCTCCACCATTGGCTTGCGAGAGCGTCAGCAGAGTGCGTGCCGTCATTGACGACAGTCTGACTAGAGCTGTAGATACAAGTTGCCGTAAAGCAGCCCATGTCCGCTGCTGACAAAAAAATAATTCAAGAATTTACGAATTTACTGTATTATGGAGTCTAGAGTAATTTCTACTGCCGTTACAGTTGCTTTGGAAATAAAAGGTTTACCGAAAGGAAAAAAAACCTTTTGCCTTTTTTTTTCTTTATATGAAGAGTCCCTTTCATAACCACAACCACATTTGTTGAAGATTTTCTGTTTTGACAGATAGCGCGGATGTCTGCAGCAGCAATACATATTTCACAGGAGATGATAAGGCAAGTTTTAAGAAAATACTATACAGCTCTTTTATGTTTGCATACATGAAACAATAGGTCAGCAGTCGCCTGCAATCCAGGTGTTGTGAAGCTACAACACCCAACATTCCCTTGCAACCTTTTGGGAGTTGTAGTTTCCCAAGAAGCCTACTTGGGAACCACTATATGCTGGGAACATCCTACAACAACTGCCGTTTTGGAGATAGTTTGACCATCTAGTCACCACAAATGATAGTTTGACCATCTGTGTCATCTAGTCACCACAATTTGTCCTTGCCATTGTTGCTTACATTCTTACTGTTATCCATTTTTCTTGCTTTCAGCACATTAACTTCAAGAACTAACTGTTCATTTGCTGTAATGCTGATTTCACATGTTTTCCTTACAGTTTATGCTTTAGTGCTGTTTTCTGAAATTTTAGAAAATCATTGCAAAATGTAAGGGTTTGATTCATCATTTGCTCCTTTTTAAGTGTTTGTATTTTATGTCTTGTAGTATTCATTACTGTTTTTTACCCCAAATTCTTCAAAATGGCGCAAGCCGTTGATGAATTTTGCCCTACATACAATTTTTCTTTTTTTCCCCATCTTTTACCATTTTTTGCGCCTTTTTAGCAAAAAGTTGAGTAATTATTTTAAAATGCTGTGCATTAGTCTTTTACTGCGCCAAAATAAAAATCCGTGTGTATAGAGGAAAAGGGAAAAAGAGGGAGAAAAATCAAGTAAGCTCACCAGTCTCACGCAGAGTTCAGTATATGTCCACGCACGGAGCCACCCTGATTAGAGGCGCAGTCCAAAGCCAGAAATAGAAGAAGAAAGTTCTCCAGCGTAGATCTTCATTAACAAATCAATTTATTGAAGACATGTTAAAACTAAAAATTAGGTCATATACAACATAGAAAAGGGGTCCCTGTTGGTCCACACCGACGTGTTTCAACCATTCAGGTCTTATTCATGGTATAAAGACAGACCCACATCACTGACATTAAATACAAAAGGACTTAAGAACAACAGGTGCATTAATTAAAAACATCAGGAGAGCAATCACAAACACTCCAAGGATTAACCCTGTAGAAACCACATGAGCAAAGATTATAACATTGGAATCCTTGCGGTAATGAACCGGTAACTTTGAAAAACCGCACTAATGAAACTTGTGAGCAGAGCAATGGTGGTAAATTTTTTACTATAAAAGCCCACCAAAGATACTGGAATTAATTAGGACTAATGAAAAAATCATATAGAAATTATTCTTACAAGGTCTACATGTCTATAAAAATTGGTTAATCAAGTTGCAATATAAGATCCAGGCGTTTATTTAAACCTAGCGGCACTCTCGACTGGAGTCTAAATATCCAAAAGGATTCACGATTTAATACTTTTCATCTGTAGTCCCCCCCTGGGTGATTTAAAGACTTTCTCTATAGCAGTTACCTTAAGATTGTCAGTATTACCATTTTGCAATGATTGGACACCGCTGAGATATTATGAGTCACAGTGCTAGTAGCTTCTGAGAGGTGTTTTCGAAACCTTCTTTTAAGGGGACCTATAGTGTATCCCACATACTGAAGTTTAGGTATAAACACATTCTACCAAGTAGATAACTCCTTCAAAATTACAATTTATATTTGTTTGAATAGGATATGTAATACCCATCACGCTGGAAGTAAAACTATTAGTTTTTTTTTAACAAAATTGCACGTTTTACATGGATAGTGACCACATTTAAAAAAGCCTTTGTATGTTAACCAGGTTTTATTTTTTGTTGCAGTCAAATTACTGCTTGAATAGAGACTCGGGGATAAGATGTCTCGTAAAGAAGGTGCTCTTTTGGCTAAATAGCGAATGCGAGCATTATCTAAGATATGTGCAAGTTTCGGATCATTATGTAGAATGCGAACATATTTCTTAATAATTTGTATAATTTCATCATATTGAGGACTATAATTTATAGAAAAATTAATCATAACCGGGGAGCATGCAACATCTTGGAGATTAGGGCTACTATATTGTTTCTTTCTATTTTTTCTACCATTGTTGGTATTTCTTTTATTTTTATTAATCGTTTTTGTAGAAAAGGAATCTGGATTCACATCATTATTGGACAGTAATGTGTTTCTGTCTATTCTATTAACCACTGTTTTTGCCCTAGTTAAATTCCAGTTAGAATAGCCTCTATCTTTAAGTCTAAGTGTTGCTAATTCAGCTTCCTGTTCATATTTCATTGCTGAACTACAGTTTCTTTTCAACCTAGTCAACTCACCCGCTGGTATATTCTTGATTACATATTTAGGGTGACAGGAATGTGCCTCCAAAATCGAGTTGCTGTCAGAGGGTTTTCTGAAAGGGGAAATTGTTACCTTATCCGTAAACTTATCCACTGATAAAGAAATATCTAGGTAATCAATAGAAATTTTAGACAAGGTAAAAGTGAAACACAAATTAAATTCATTATTATTGATGTAACTGATAAAATCAGTGACCAAAGTGGTTTCACCCTTCCAAACCAATATCAAATCGTCAATATAGCGACCAAAAAATTCTATATTCTCAATAAAGGGATTATTTTCATTGAGGATGTACTTCTCTTCCCAATCCGCTACAGTAATATTATCTAGTGAAGGGGAGCAATTGCCTCCCATACTAACACCCTGTTTTTGAATAAAAGATACACCATCAAACGGAAAATAGTTATGGGTAAGTAAAAAAGAAACCGAATCCAAAATAAAAGATTGGATCTCCTCCCTATAGGAGCTATATTTATCAAGAAAGTATGTCAAACTGGATAGAATAGTTTTATGGGCAATAGAGGGGTATAAACCCACCACGTCACAAGTTACCCAAGAAAAATGGGGAGACCACTGAAAGCCGTCCAATGCGGAAATTACCATTTTTGTATCTCTAATATATCCAGGAAGGTTAATAACTAAAGGTTGTAAATAATGGTCACCCCATTCCACCAAATTTTCAGAGAGTGAACCAATACCAGAAATAATAGCCCTAAAGGGGGGAGGGAAAACATTTTTGTGGATCTTGGGAAATGCATGATAAATGGGAGTCACAGGGTCTTTAAAAATCCGGCTTAAACTTTATTCCGGGAAAAGGGTAGAAGGGCTTTATTCAGGGAATGTCATAGTAAAAAGAGACAAAAAAATGCAAAGTGAAAAATGCGATAAAACCGCAAATAAAAAAACAAAACTAAACTCACCAAATACTCTTTGTGGGAACATTACCATAGGGCTCAGTCAAACTTCTGATTTTTCAACATCTGAGAAAAAGAGACTCATTTTTTTGATCAGACTTTGATCAGAGAGTGGTTTGAGTGTCATCAGTTTTTCTCGTACATGGAGAAAAAAATAAGAAAGTTTCTCAACCTTCTCCATTTTGACAGTTCAAGTTTGGTCTGATGTTTTTGATGGACCCATTCACTTGCATTGCTGATTTTGAGCAGGCCCCCAGATCACAATCGAACATGTCTACGTGATTTTCTGTCGATCATTCGGTCTGCAAAAAATCATGGGCTTGTGAATGGCATCATAGACTTATCACAGGTACAAGTACTAGCAGTGAAACACACAGATAGCACTCATACGTGAAAATTGAATGTCTAAATGAGCCTTTGCATTGTATATCCAACCGTTGGCAGGTGGGGTTGTCATCAGATGATTAATGTTATTCACTTCACCTGTCAGTGGTTTTTGTCTGGGCTTCCACATTTAGGTATTTTAAGGCAATCTGTGAAACTAAAACCAAGAATGGATCATGAATGGAAGTCACTTGAAAAAAAATGAGGTCCATTCATGAAGAAGTTTTTAACAAAATTATGTTATAAAACTCCTTGAAAAACATCTACCGCACTTTTTTTTTTTTAAATCCATTCTTGACTTTGGCTTCAAAAACTACAAACCCCCCTCTGAACGTGGAAACCCAACCTGTTGGTCTATGTTAGATATGAAGACATGTGTCACTACTCCATGACACCTGCTACCGATGAGCCCAGCAGAAGTATTTTGTAATACTGTACGTACTAATAACGATGTTTGCGTTTTGTTATTAGTCTGCTAAAACTGAACTTCCCGAGAAGTTTAAAGTCATTACGACATCTTTATCATCCAGTATTATGAGCAGGATTGATATAAATGAAGATCAAGTCCAAACATCCATGATTATTCCTTCTATAGAACAGGAGAGTGGAGAAAGCGAAAGACACAGGAAGATACTGTTATCATTAGATACAAATGCTGAAGGTCAATCACTTATACCTGAATTAAAAAGACATTCAACTGAAAAGCCAATGAGTTTTCCAGAAGTTGAAGTTAAGAGAAAATGTAATAGGACAAGTGATGGGATAAATCTGTGGAACGTTTGGTCTATGAATCAGGAGCAGCACTGCAGCTTGCTAGATGAGGCCAGCCGGGCTGAGGCCATTGTACTGACTGTGCTGTTTCAGAATGGATCATCACAGCTTTGTCCAGCCAAGGTCAGTTTTCGTCATATATTTCAGACAACAATAAAATAATAATTGATTGAATGGACATTAATGTATACCTCCATTATATTGTCCACAGAAACAGGGATAAATACATCATAGTTGGGGTCCGCTAGGACACCTACTGATCATGAGAATGGTGGTCTAAAAATCCTTGTGTGAATAGACTGGTGCATGAGACCATTAAAATATACACACATGGACAAAATTATTGTTACCTTTCTGATAAAGTACTAAAACCCCATAATGGTCACTGAAATAACATGAAACGGACAAAAGTAATTTACAATTTAAATTTATTGACTATCAACTTATGAATATCAGACATTGCTTTTCAGTTGTGGTCATGAGAAGAAAAAACTAATGAAAATGACCTGGAAAAAATGAAAATAATTCGACCACATGGACATGCTAAACTAAGGTTTGTTCTGTTTAGCATGTCTACAAACTAGTAATCAGTCAGTAATGATATTGAGGGTGAAAAGTAGTCACTGTGCTGTTTAGGATCATGGTGTGTACCACACTGAACATGGACCAAAGAACGCTAAGGAGAGAGTTATCTCAGCAGGTAAGAAAGCAAATTATAGACCAACATGGTAAAGGTAAAAGCAATAAGATCATCTCCAAACATCTTGATGTTCCTGTTACTACAGTTGCACATATTATTCAGAAGTTAAAGGTTTATGGGTGTATAGCCAACTTCCCTGGACCTGGCCTCAAGAGGAACATTGATGACAAAATGAAGAGAAGTATGATGGTAACCCGAGAGCCCAGAACAACTTCTAAAGAGATTAGAGGTGAACGTCAGGTCCATCAGTGTCAGATTGCACCATTATGTCACTATATATTGGCCAAAGTGAACTTCATGCAAGATGACCAAGAAGGAAACCATGGTTGAAAGCAAATCATAAAAATGCGAGACTGAAATTTGCCAAACTGCATAGTGACAAACACAAAGGCTCTGAGAGAATGTCCATAGGACAGATAAGACAAAATTGGAGCTTTTTGGCAAGTCACATGAGCTCTATATTCACAGATGCAAAAATGAAGCTTAGGAAACAACATTTAACTACTATTACACATGGAGGAGGCTTGGTGATGTTTTGAGGCTGCTTTGCTGCATCTAGCACAGGTTTTCTTGAATCTGTGCACAGTACAATGAAATGCCAAGACTATGAAGGCATTCTGTAGCAATATGTGCTGCACAGTGTTAGAAAGCTTGGTCTGAGTAACAGGTCATGGGTCCTCCAACAGGATAATGACCCAAAACACACAGCTAAAAACATCCAAGAATGGCTAAGAGGAAAGCATTGGATTATTGTGAAGTGGTTTCTATGGGCCCTGATCTGCTGTCTGGCCGTGATCTAGCGGTATCCGTCTTTTTAGGCATGCATAAAAACACGGTCGGCTACAGTTTTGTGCATCTCTGAAAAGAAGGATACCGCTGAACAGAGGCCAGATGGAGTCCAGAGTAACTGCTGCCTCATTATAATGAATAGATCCCTCTGGGAATTTATCTACAAGTGTAATCAAGATTTTGACTTAATTGTTCTTGTCCAGAAATGAGTAGCAATGGATGTTGCTAAGTGAAAATTGCAAATCTGCCATTGTAGTGCCCATACATTGTAGTGCCCAGTATTTTGTAGTGCCCAGTATATTGTACTAAACTCATGCTTCTGGAGACATGCACCCGTAAATTAAGCGGGCTCTCATCGCTATAGAAGTGCCAGACATGCAGCACTAAATGTGGTTTAGATACACTGGGGCTCAGAAGATTTGGATTTGTGAGCACAGAATTCCCTGGATTTCTATTGGGGGCGAGGAGCCATAGCACTTTTCCAGAGCCTTTGTGATACTAGTGACGTGGAAGCCCCTATTTTTCATTAACAAACGATGGACCCGAATGTGACTTGCTTTTTTTGTGGATTGAGTTAAAGCTTTTATTGGGAACATTTCATATAACCTTTTGGATCACACTTATCCTGTGCTCTACGCTGAGCGCTATCTGCACTATGATATGGTGCTCCTTCCCTTCTGAGCTTTCCACTGAGTCTGAAAAGTATTTATCAATTACATGTAGGGTATTGGTGCACTCAAAAGAAAATGCACAATCCAGTATGCGGTCCATTTTTTCCTATTTGCCCTTATAAAAATTAAACTTGGGGTAAAACAACATTTTAATGGTAAAAACTTAATTATTCTTTCTTCACTGACCAATGGTATAAAATTATGTGAGGTACATGTGTCAATATGCTAACTAGAAAAGGGAAAAAATCCAGCAATCTCAAATAGAATATTTTTTTATATTACAACTTCATGTTTCATAGATAATCTATAATGATGATGTATCTTGTATAGATTATCTATTAACCCCTTCCCGACCTGTGACACAGCATATGCGTCATGAAAGTCGGTGCCAATCCGACCTGTGACGCATATGCTGCGTCACAGAATGATTGCGTTCCGGCAGGTCGAGTGAAAGGGTTAACTGAAATTTCACCCGACCTGCAGGGACAGGGGGAGTGGTACTTCAGCCCAGGGGGGGTGGTTTTGCCCCCGTGGCTACGATCGCTCTGATTGGCTGTTGAAAGTGACGTTTCACTTTCAATCAGAGCAATCGTAATATTTCACCAATGAAAATTGGTGAAATATTACAATCCAGCCATGGCCGATGCTGCAATATCATCGGCCATGGCTGGAGACCGCGATCTGCCCCCGCCACCGATCCACCGCCGCATCCTCCATCCTGTCGTGTGCTCCCCCCTCCGTCCGATCTCACCCCCCCCCACTGTCCGATCCCACCCCCGCATACTTACCGACCTCCAGTGTCCCTCCCGGTGTCCATCTGTCTTATGCATGGGCGCCGCCATCTTCCAAAATGGCGGGCGCAGTGCGCCTGCCGAATGTGCCGGCCGGCAGATTCGTTCCAGGTATATTTTGATCACTGTGATAGGTTCTATCACAGCGATCAAAATAAAAAAAATAATAACCCCCCCCCCCCCCTTTATCACTCCCATAGGTAGGGACAATAATAAAATAAAGAAAATATATTTACTTTTATTTTTCCACTAGGGTTAGGGTTAGAACTAGGGTTAGGGTTAGAATTAGGGTTAGGGTTAGAACTAGGGTTGGGGTTAGAACTAGGGCTAAAATTGGGCTATATGCACACGGTGCAGATTTGGCTGCGGATTCGTAGCAGTTTTCCATCATGTTTACAGTACCATGTAAATGTATGGAACACCAATCCGCTGTGCCCATGGTGTGGAAAATACCGTGCGGAAACGCTGCGTTGTATTTTCCGCAGCATGTCAATTTTTTGTGCGGATTCTGCAGCGTTTTACACATGTTTCTCAATAGGAATCCGCAGGTGAAATCCGCATAAAAAACACTGGAAATCCACGGTAAATCCGCAAGTAAAACGCAGTGCGTTTTACCTGCGGATTTTTCAAAAACTGTGCGGAAAAATCCTCACATGAATCTGCAACGTGGTCACATAGCCTTAGGGTTAGGGTTGGAATTAGGGTTAGGGTTGGAAATAGGGTTAAGATTAGGGGTTTTTTCTGCAAACTGAACTTTGTAAAAACTAAACGCCAAAAAAACAACAGCAAAATTTCAGTTTTTTTCTCCTAATCCCACCCCATTTGGATATGTTATTGCTCTTGGAAGAAGAGGAGGAAATAACGTAAAAAGACCATATCTCCAATGGGTTAAGTCAGCGTATCAACCGACCCTGATTTGTGATATTCATCATCATCATCATCATCATTATTATTACTCACTCTTAAGAAAGTTTTCCATGCAGTAGTAGTAGCAGGATTGGTTAACGCATACACATGTGGTCAAAATTGTTCGTACTCCTCATTCAATTACATAAAAACCCACAATAATCACAGAAATAACTTGAATCTGACAAAAGTAATAATAAATAAAAGATCTATGAAAATGAACAAAGTCACACTGCTTTTCAACCATGCTTCCACAGAATTTCTAGAAAAATAAACCATATGAAATAGGCCTAGACAGAAATGATGGTATCCTTAACTTAATATTTTGTTGCACAACCTTTTGAGGCAATCACTGCAATCAAACGATTCCTGTAACTGTCAATGAGAACAGGTATTTTGGCCAACTCCTCAAGAGCAAACTGCTCCAGTTGTCTCGTGTTTGATGGTTGCCTTTTCCTGACGGCTTGTTTCAGCTCTTTCCAAAGATGCTCAATAGGATTTAGGTCACGGCCACTTCAGGATAGTCCAATGCATTCCTCTTAGCCATTCTTGGGTGTTTTTTTCTGTGTGTTTATGGTCATTATCCTGTTGCAAGACCCATGACCTGCAACTGACACCAAGCTTTCTGACACTGGGCAGCACGTTTCTCTCTGGAATCCCTTGATAGTCTTGAAATTTCATTGTACCCTACATAGATTCTAGACACCCTGTGCCAGATGCAGCAAAGCAGCCCCAGAACATAACATAGCCTCCTCCATGTTTCACAGTAGGGACAGTGTTTTTTTTCTTGATATGCTTCATTTTTCCATCTTTGAACATAGAGCTGATGTGCCTTGCCAAAAAGTTCCATTTTGTCTCATCTGTCCATAGGACGTTCTCCCAGAAGCTTTGTGGCTTGTCAACATGTAGTTTGGCTAATTCAAGTCTGTTTTTTTATGATTTTTTTTCAACAATGGTGTCCTCCTTGGTCATCTCCTATGAAGTCCACTTTGGCTCATACAATGACGGATGGTGCGATCTGACACTGATGTTTCTTGAGTTTGATGTTCACCTTTAATCTGTTTAGAAGTTTTTCTGGGCTCTTTTGTTACCATTCGTATTATCCGTCTCTTTGATTTGTCATCAATTTTCCTCCTGTGGCCACATCCAGGGAGGTCGGCTACAGTCCCATGGATCTTACATTTCTGAATAATATGTGCAACTGTAGTCACAAGAACATCAAGCTGCTTGGAGATGGTCTTATAACTTTCACCTTTGCTTCCTCTGGTCCATGTTGAGTGTTATAAACACCATGTCACCAAACAGCACAGTGAGTATCTGTAGCCCTATATACCGGCCACTCACTGATTCCAAGACTGTAGACACCTGTGATGCTAGTTAGTGGACACACCATGATTTTGCATGTCCCTTTTGTCACATTATTTTCAGGGGTACCATCATTTCTGTCCAGGCCTATTTCATGAGTTTTATTTTTTTTTTTTACAAATTCTGTTGAAGCATGGTTGAAAAGCAATGTCTGACTTTCATCTGTTCATTTTCATAGATCTTTTATTTATTATTACTTTTGTCAGATTCAAGTTATTTCTGTGACCATTGTGGGTTTTTCTGTCAGTAAACGAGGAGTACAAACAATTTTGACCACGTGTGTATTTCCTCTTTAGTTAATGTTATTATATTTTTAATTCATCATTATTTTAATCATCATTCTTGGTTAATTGTAAATGTAATGAATATTGCCTTGCACTTAGTTTATACCTAAATATTTTCTCACAGGATGGAACTACATTAATGAATGGAATTCTAGTACTAATTAAAAAGAAGAGAGATGATGTGTCTAGTAATGCTGAAACAGATCAAGATGACAATAGTTACGTTCATATGACCGTGACAGATAATAATTTGTGGGAAAAAGATCAGACACAACATAACTTTTTAAGGTATACTTATTTTTTGTGTGACTCAGAATTATGTCATAACTGAATGACAACATTATTTTGTATTTTATCAACTCAATATTTTAGACATTGTATGTACCTCTGGACACTTTTACATATAAATACCTTAATTATTAGTTTGCTCAAAATTTACATTAGTATTACTATAACAAAAAATTATTTAGATCCTGGATTGTAAACCAGAGCTGAACTCACTATTCTGCTGGTGCAGTCACTATGTACATACATTACATTACTGATCCTGCACTGAGTATGAGTTACTTCCTGTTCTGTACCCCAGACATGAACTCAAAACTCTGCTGATGCAGTCATTGTGTACATACAATACATTGCTTATCTCATACTGATCCTGAGTTACTTCCTGTATTATACTGCAGAGCTGCACTCACTATTCTGCTGATGCAGGCACTCTGTACATACTTTACATTACTTATCCTGAGTTACATCCTGTATTATAATCCAGAGCTGCACTCATTATTCTGCTGGTGCAGTCACTGTGTACATACATTACATTACTGATCCTGAGTTACACCCTGTATTATACTCCAGAGCTGCGCTCACTATTCTGCTGGTGCAGTCACTGTGTACATACATTACATTACTGATCCTGAGTTACACCCTGTATTATACTCCAGAGCTGCGCTCACTATTCTGCTGGTGCAGTCACTGTGTACATACATTACTGATCCTGAGTTACATCCTGTATTATACTCTGGAGCTGCGCTCACTATTCTGCTGGTGCAGTCACTGTGTACATACATTACATTACTGATCCTGAGTTACATCCTGTATTATACTCCGGAGCTGCACTCACTATTCTGCTGGTGCAGTCACTGTGTACATACATTACATTACTGATCCCGAGTTACATCCTGTATTATACTCCAGAGCTGCACTCACTATTCTGCTGGGTGTTGTGATTTTGTGATTTAATTCTTAAAATAGTTAAACTTAAGCTAAATGGGTTGTCCCCTTTCAGGAAACCCCTGTCCCTGGGTGCAGTTTGTTACTAAAAAGCAACTTAGCACCTAGCTTATGAATTAAAACTAAAAAACTAATCTTATGTAAACTAAATAATCCTTGTGTGTTGTGGTCTATTGATTACAGCAGCGTGCTACTCCACATCTTACAGAGCAAAGCTACGGTTATTTGTTTCAATGCTAAGGATTTTCTTCGAATGATTTACCGGAAGTTTATAAACTGCAGAAACGGTAAGATGCAAATAAAGGTGGGTGCAGAGGCAGCAGTTGTACCCCGGCCTTAGAGGCTGAGGGGGTCCAGTGGTCCCTCTGGTACATGAAAAATACAGCAGTAGTACAAATGGCACATGGTGGTTACAGGCGGGAATGAGGGCACAGTAACAGTTCTCGAATGTTTTATCCTTTTCGGTTGGTATGGGCTACCGCTCACCCTGTTGTGATGGAAATACCAGCTAGTTACCAAAGTTATCTCTGGGGGTTCTGCCCCAGACAACATCTAACCAACCCCTTCATATACTGTGCATTCAATCTGTCCAGCTGCACAGTGACCCAGTAGAAAATGTTGGTCTCTCCTATCTCAAAAGAACAGTAATTCCTACTACCTACTAGACTGCACACAATCCCTTAGGCTGGGTTCACATTACGTTATAGGCGTCTGTTAGACGGACTACGTTACACCGCGGCATAACACGGTGTAACACAGTCCGTTAACGCCGCCATTACTTCCTATGTCGTACGCATCGCTAGCCAACGCCCACAATGGTTGTGCACTAGCGATGTGCTGTCATTGAGTGACGGACCCTGGAACGCGGGCTGCAGCGTTTCCGGGTCCATCACCGCTAGTGCAGATAGAGCATCTGCTAGCTCTACAGTATATGCGCTAGCGATTTGGCATGTCGGCACTTGCGTTAACGCAGCCCGTTTAACGCATATGTTGAACAGGCTGCTGTTAACGCAATGTGAACCCAGCCTTACTAAGAGTCCCGGATAACTGGTTGGTCGGTACCCAAGTGAGGGATGTGGAAGTTTGGATTATTTTTATTTTCTTCCATATTTTCTTCCCTTTATCGTGTTTATTATGAATGGTTTTTTTAGACTCCATGTGATATTAATTGCTGTATTATTATTTTTACGTTTTTCCTCATAGACCTCATATGTTATTTATATTTTATTTTTAGTGGCACACAGCGTTATCTTAGATCCAAGAATAGCCGCCTGGCTTTTAAATCCAGCTGACAGCAATTCTTGCTTTGAAGATTTAGTGAGGAAACACTGTGAAACTTTGGACCCCGGCGTTGTAGGCGATGCTCCAGATAGTCGTGTTTGTATAATAAGTATTTCTGCTGTTGTATTAGATGTTTTCCACTATCACATAGACACAAAAATGCAGCAGTTGAAATTGATGAGTTGACTAATATTTACAGATGCTATGTAGCAAAGGAAAGTTCCACCTGTAGGATTATTCTAATGTTTGTTTCATCATACTTTTTCATTGTTTATTTATTTATTATACTTTTCTTATATAGCACTATCATATTCCACAGCGCTTTACAGACATAATCATCACTGTCCCCGATGGGGCTCACAATCTAGAATCCCTATCAGTTTGTCTTTGGAATGTGGGAGGAAACCGAAGAACCTGAAGGAAACCCAAGCAAACACGTAGAGAACATACAAACTCCTTGCAGATGTTGTCTTTGGTGGGATTTGAACCCAGGACCCCAGCACTGCAAGGCTACAGTGCTAACCACTGTGCCACCGTGCTGCCCATTGGACAAATTTGCATCATCAAACAAATTATTTACCAATCTTCGGCCACTTAATAGCCTTTTTACACAGGCAAACTGCATTTCAGATGCACACTGATCTGTAACAGATCGTTCAGTGCGCATAGAGTGCCATTTCTCTCAACAGTTTATGTCCTGTTTATACAAGATGACGCGCTGCTGAGAACGATGATCTTTTGTGTAAACCCCCAAAATTATTTTACTTGACAATAATGAGCTCCGCCAATGAAATATTTGATATTCTGTCTATTCCCACCCCCCATCGTTGATGGCATTTTTCTGCCTATGCACAGTGAAAGTTAATCAGTGGCAGGGATGGATTTATACAGAGCTCATCACTGAGAGGACTAGCAGAGCTGCAGCTGATAAAGCAGTGATATGATCAAAACTATAAGAAGCTGGACTCAGAGTCACTATCCCTATTTTATGCTGCCCTCAGATTGGGAAGCATAAATTTGGTGACAATTTTCACCTTTAAGAATTCTGTTTCTGTGTTGTGTGTTTCAGCTCCATATCACTTGCAAGAAATTGTCTATTTTGTATCATCTGATGGTGAGTCTACAGCACCGGCTTCAGGTAAGAAAAGGTCTGTATACTGTCACATCAAGAGTTGCCTGTTTTGTTTCACTTACAGGAAAGATATATATCTTGGTACCGTGTTAGCCAGTAGATAGAAACATATTTAGAACTAGCTGAAGAGCCCGGCGTTGCCTGGGCATAGTAAATATCTGTGGTTAGTTATAGCACCTCACTTCTCTTATTTTCCCATCACGCCACTCATTTTCCCCATCACATCTTTCATTTTCCCCCTCACACCTCTTATTTTCCCCCTCACTCCTCTCATTCCCCCCTAACACTTGTCATTTCGACCTCACATGTCATTTTCCGATCACTCCACTATTTTCCCTCACTCCTCTCATTTTGCACTCACACCTTTTCATTTTCACCTCACACCTCTCATTTTCACCTCAGAATATACATGTTTGTCATCTCCCTTATATATAGTATACACCTGTATGTCATCTCCTGTATATAGTATATACCTGTATGTCATCTCCCCTGTATATAGTATATACCTGCTGTGTCATCTCCCCTGTATATAGTATATACCAGTATGTCATCTCCTATATATAGTATATACCTGTATGTAATCTCCTCCTGTATATAGTATATACCTGTGTCATCTCACCTATATATAATATATATCTGTGTGTCATCTCCTCCTGTATATAGTATATACCTGTATGTCATCTCCCCTGTATATAGTATATACCTGCTGTGTCATCTCCCCTGTATATAGTATATACCTGTATGTCATCTCCTATATATAGTATATACCTGTATGTAATCTCCTCCTGTATATAGTATATACCTGTGTCATCTCACCTATATATAATATATATCTGTGTGTCATCTCCTCCTGTATATAGTATATACCTGTATGTCATCTCCTCCTGTATATACTATATACCTGTAGGTAATCTGCTCCTGTATATAGTATATACCTGTGTGTCATCTCCTCCTGTATATAGTATATACCTGTATGTCATCTCCTCCTGTATGTAGTATGTACCTGTATGTCATCTCCTCCTCTATATAGTATATACCTGTGTGTCATCTCTCCTGTATATAGTATATATCTGTCATCTCCTCCTGTATATAGTATATACCTGTGTGTCATCTCCCCTGTAAATAGTATATACCTGTTTGTCATCTCCTCCTGTATATAGTATATATCTGTATATCATCTCCTCCTGTATTAGACCTCGTTCACACGTTATTTGGTCAGTATTTTTACCTCAGTATTTGTAAGCTAAATTGGCAGCCTGATAAATCCCCAGCCAACAGGAAGCCCACCCCCTGGCAGTATATATTAGCTCACACATACACATAATAGACAGGTCATGTGACTGACAGCTGCCGGATTCCTATATGGTACATTTGTTGCTCTTGTAGTTTGTCTGCTTATTAATCAGATTTTTATTTTTGAAGGATAATACCAGACTTGTGTGTGTTTTAGGGCGAGTTTCGTGTGTCAAGTTGTGTGTGTTGAGTTGCGTGTGGCGACATGCATGTAGCGACTTTTGTGAGATGAGTTTTGTGTGGCGACATGCGTGTAGCGACTTTTTGTGTGTCGAGTTGCATGTGACAGGTTAGTGTAGCAAGTTGTGTGCAGCAAGTTTTGCGCATGGCGAGTTTTGCGCGTGGCGAGTTTTATGTGTGGTGCCTTTTGAGTATGTGCAAGTTTTGTGTGAGGCAACTTTTGCATGTGTTGCAACTTTTGTGCATGTGGCAATTTTTCCGCGTGTGCAAGTTTTGCGTGTGGCGAGTTTTCCATGAGGTGAGTTTTGCACGTGTGGCGAGTTTTGCATGTGGCGAGTTTTGAGCAGCGACTTTTGTGTTTCGACTTTTATGTGGCGAGGTTGGTGTATGTGTGGTGAAATGTGCGCTGAGGGTGGTATATGTGTTCGAGCACGTGGTAGTGTGTGGCGCATTTTGTGTGTGTGTTCATATCCCCGTGGCGGTGTGGTGATTATCCCATGTCGGGGCCCCACCTTAGCAACTGTACAGTATATACTGTTTGGCGCCATCGCTCTCACTCTTTAAGTCCCCCTTGTTCACATCTGGCAGCTGTTAATTTGCCTCCAACACTTTTCCTTTCATTTTTTCCCCATTATGTAGATAGGGGCAAAATTGTTTGGTGAATTGGAAAGCGCGGGGTTAAAATTTCACCTCACAACATAGCCTATGACGCTCTCGGGGTCCAGACGTGTGACTGTGCAAAATTTTGTGGCTGTAGCTGCGACGGTTCAGATGCCAATCCCGGACATACATACACACATACACACATTCAGCTTTATATATTAGATTGAGAGTCCTCAGTGGTTGATATCTTTTAATGGCTAATTGAAAAGATGGTAACAAATTGCAAGCTTTTGAGACTACTCAGGTCTCTTCATCAGGCAAAGAATAATCTGAAGAATCACATATTTATACACAACACAGCAGAGAGATAATGCAATATTGCACTTAGTATTTATCATTACTATAAGTCACATGTTAAGCATTATTATTATTATTTTGCAGGCAGAAGGATTGTGGGATTTGTTTTACACCATTGAGCTTCCACTTATTACTATTTTGGCTGGTAGGAATGGATATTATTTTTAATAGTGCTTATTTGCTTTTATTTGTGTAATCAAAAGATCATTTAATATGCTTTAGTTGTTTTTTTTTTATTTATTTTTTCAGAATGAACCCAAACGTTTCTAATAATTAATAATATATTTGAAGGGGTTATCTGGCCATGCTCACTTCTTCATCACACATACGTGCCCGGATGCATGCACAATTAACAGGTATTGTGCATTTGTCCTGGTTGGCAGAATCATGCATGCATTACAGCAGGTTTTCTAGTCCTATAACAGCAAACTTTGGATAGGCCATCAAAATTAGATTTGAGGCAGTCTGACTATGATTGCGGGGTCCCCTAAATTGTCAACTAGCTATAGTCTCATATTTGTTTAGTAGTGGCAGTGCTTGGTATGACAAGTTAGTGTCTTTCACTTAAAGCGGTTGTCCGGTCTAAAATGAAAAGTCTGCAGTCACTCTGTGTGACTGCAGGCTTGTGAATCCCCCCAGCACACACACTATGTTCTATGAGGATTTGCATGTTTCTGAGCCAGGAACAGCAGTGATGTATGTGATATGCATACTCTCGGGCAGAAGCAGAGGTGTAGCTAGGGTTTTGGCTCAGGGGGCGCGAAGCTTCTGAGTGGGCCCCTAACCAGATAACTTTGATTACAACTGGGCGACGCACCTTAATAGTGGATGAGAACCTCAGCAGATGACCACACTGTTGCTGAAAATAATCTCTCTATAAAGACCAATATTGATATTACCGCCATATGGTCAGTGGTAGATACCCGTCCTACAGAACATATAAGAGATCACAGCACAGTTACAGATAATGACTTACCGCTGACGTTCTTTCTGATGGAATCGTTCACTTTTCACGTCTTCTCCATCTGGCCCAGACCGACACAACTTCTTCCACCCAGGACTCGTCTGCAGAGAATACAACAAAGACACGTTTCAATTCTCATATTCCAGCCCCATCACCATCTATTCCCAACCTGCACCAACCCCTTATCCTGCTGACACCCCAATACTGAGCTGCTGCTGCTCTATGTGACTCTATTACTGCACCTGCTGTGTGGTTCTATGTGCCTTCTAAATGCTAAAGCAACCCTCTAGAATATGGTAATGCCGGGTGCAAGTGCCCTAGAAAACAGTGCCCAAATTTTGCCTCCTAGAAAGTAATAATGCCCTGTGTGCTCCTTTGATAGTAACAGTAAACTGAGTTCCCCTATAACAATAAATACCCACTTTACATTTAATAATGTCCCAAGTCTCCCCCTGTACAGCTCCCCAATAAACACAGTATGATGCTCTCTTATACACAGTATAATGCCCCCTCACTGTATAGTACCACCCACACAGTATACTGACCCCTTAGTAGCCTCCAAACTGTTGGATGGCTCCAACACATGATGGCCCCTTCACTGTAATCCTCACACTGTACGATGGCCCCCTCGCTGTAATCTCCACATTGTATGATGGCTCCCTAGATAGCCTCCATATAGTATAAGGCACCAGATAGTCCTAAATGTAGTATAATGCACTCCCCATACGCCTCCATATAGTATAATGCACTCCCCATAGGCCTACTATATATTGTATAATGCACCTCCCATAGGCAGACACTATAGCACAAGGCAGCCCCATATGCAAACTCTACAGTATACTGTATAATGCATCCCCCATAGGCAGACTCTATTGCACAAGGCAGCACCCATAGGCAGACTCTGTAGTATAAGGCAGCACCCCATAGGCAGACTCTATTGCACAAGGCAGCACCCCATAGGCAGACTCTGTAGTATAAGGCAGCACCCCATAGGCAGACCCTGTAGTATAAAGCAGCACCCCCATAGGCAGACCCTTTAGTATATGACAGCACCCCTATAGGCAGACCCTGTAATATAAGGCAGCACCCCTATAGGCAGACCCTGTAGTATAAGACAGCACCCCTATAGGCAGACCCTGTAATATAAGGCAGCACCCTTATAGGCAGACCCTGTAATATAAGGCAGCACCCCTATAGGCAGATCCTGTAATATAAGGCAGCACCCCTATAGGCAGACCCTGTAATATAAGGCAGCACCCCTATAGGCAGACCCTGTAATATAAGGCAGCACCCCTATAGGCAGACCCTGGAATATAAGGCAGCACCCCTATAGGCAGACCCTGGAATACCGGAATATAAGGCAGCACCCCTATAGGCAGATCCTGTAGTAAAAGGCAGCACCCCTATAGGCAGACCCTGTAATATAAGACAGCACCCCTATAGGCAGACCCTGTAATATAAGGCAGCACCCCTATAGGCAGACCCTGTAGTACAAAGCAGCACCCCCATAGGCAGACCCTTTAGTATATGACAGCACCCCTATAGGCAGACCCTGTAATATAAGGCAGCACCCCTATAGGCAGACCCTGTAGTATAAGACAGCACCCCTATAGGCAGACCCTGTAATATAAGGCAGCACCCCTATAGGCAGATCCTGTAATATAAGGCAGCACCCCTATAGGCAGACCCTGTAATATAAGGCAGCACCCCTATAGGCAGACCCTGTAATATAAGGCAGCACCCCTATAGGCAGACCCTGGAATACCGGAATATAAGGCAGCACCCCTATAGGCAGATCCTGTAGTAAAAGGCAGCACCCCTATAGGCAGACCCTGTAATATAAGACAGCACCCCTATAGGCAGACCCTGTAATATAAGGCAGCACCCCTATAGGCAGACCCTGGAATACTGGAATATAAGGCAGCATCCCTATAGGCAGATCCTGTAGTATAAGGCAGCACCTCTATAGGCAGACCCTGTAATATAAGACAGCACCCCTATAGGCAGACCCTGTAATATAAGGCAGCACCCCTATAGGCGCCGATACAGTTGCAGTAGTGTAGCTCGGGGTGGGCCCCCTCAGATTGTGGGGCCCTGGGCGACCGCCCCCTCTGCCCCCCAGTAGCTACGCTACTGGGCAGAAGCCGTCTAGTTGGTGAGGCCGCGCTCATAACAAATGTGTATATTGATGTACTGATGGTGGTTCTGGTGATGTATTCATGTAAGTGCCTCTTTAAATTTTTTGCAGTCCTTGGGATTAGTTTATTATGACATTGTTGTCCTTGGATCAAAAAATGTTGTGCACTCCTGCTTTAGTCAAATGATTCAGAAACTAATAGTGAATCTGCCTGCTAGCTTATGAACCACACACAAAGATCGTCTGTACTAAATAACAACCATACTAAGATGGAGGAAGCTAAACTATGTGAAGTCCTAGATACGTTACAAAGTTGTTAATTTCATCTTATGATGTTCAGCCGTTGTTGTTGTTGTAATTTTATGTAAAACTATGTGTTTATTTGGTTTCTAGCAATGGAAAACTGCTCCATAGTAATAAATCAAGAAGAGCTAAAGAGGACATCAGTGCTGTTAGGGGTAAATACAATGTGCTTTTTATTGTCATTCTGGCTGCTTTAAAGGTATATTATGAAATAACTTATGTACTACTAGATGGTGGCCCGATTCAAACGCATCGGGTATTCTAGAATATGCATGTCCACGTAGTATATTGCACAGCCCACGTAGTATATTGCCCAGCCACGTAGTATATTGTCCAGCCACGTAGTATATTGCCCAGCCACGTAGTATATTGCCCAGCCACGTAGTATGTTGCCCAGCCACGTAGTATGTTGCCCAGCCACGTAGTATATTGCCCAGCCACGTAGTATATTGCCCAGTCACGTAGTATATTGCCCAGCCACGTAGTATATTGCCCAGCCACGTAGTATATTGCCCAGTCCCGTAGTATATTGCCCAGCCACGTAGTATATTGCCCAGCCATGTAGTATATTGCCCAGCCACGTAGTATATTGCACAGCCCACGTAGTATATTGCCCAGTCACGTAGTATATTGCACAGCCCACGTAGTATATTGCCCAGCGACGTAGTATATTGCCCAGTGACGTAGTATATTGCCCAGTCACGTAGTATATTGCCCAGCGACGTATTATATTGCCCAGCCACGTAGTATGTAGTATATTGGTCAGCCATGTAGTATATTGCCCAGTAACGTAGTATATTGCCCAGTGACGTAAAATAAAAAATAAACATATACTCATCTTCCGAAGTGCCGTGGAAGTCCTGGCGCCTGTGTGCGGTGCACGCGGCAGCTTCCGGTCCCAGGTTTGGTATGAGCGCAGGACCTTTGATGACGTCGCGGTCACATGACCGTGACGTCATGGCAGGTCCTTCTCACGCAGGCGCGCAGGACCTGTGATGACGTCGCGGTCACATGACCGTGACGTCATGGCAGGTCCTTCTCGCATAGCATCCTTGGCACCGGAACCTGCCGCTTGCACTGCCGAGGACACCGCGCCACGTCGGAGGGTGAGAATAATCTTTTTTTTTATTATTATTCTTTGTAACAGATCTTTTTACTATTGATGCTGCATAGGCAGCATCAATAGTAAAAAGTTGGTCACACAGGGTTAATAGCTGCGTTAATGGAGTGCGTTACACCGCGGTCCATTAACGCTGGCATTAACCCTGTGTGAGCGCTGACTGGAGGGGAGTATGGAGCGGGCACTGACTGCTGGGAGGAAGGAGCGGCCATGTTTCCCCTGGACTTTGCCCGTCGCTGATTAGTCGTGGCAATGGTCGTGGGCGTTTTGCCACGACCAATCAGCGACTTGGATTTCCATGACAGACAGAGGCCGCGACCAATGAATATCCGTGACAGACAGAAAGGCAGAAGGACAGACAGAAAGACGGAAGTGACCCTTAGACAATTATATAGTAGATTATGTTTGGATAAAGCTGCGAGAAATGTTGCTTTTTGAGGGGAGGCAAACTTGTGACTTAAACCCCAGGAACAAACTAAAAGCCCTCAGAATTATTACTTTTTTTGCATTATATGTTATTTAGGCCCTATGGGGAAATTATTCGGTGGATAGATGGATATTGTCAGATAATGCTTGTTAAAGCAAGCTCTTTTGCAATTTTCAATTTGAGATATTAACACTTTTTTTGTTTACAGCTTGTTGTCTAGGAGGCGACCACCGCTGTTGTCTACCTTTTAAGCGCTGAGCTGAAGCTGATTGGGACTAGGAGGTAACAGCGCCCACCAACGACCCTGGCCAGCTTCAGAGCAGCGCTTGCAAACTCAATAGAAAACAGTTTGTAAGCAACTGAGCATGTTCTGCTGTCAGGCAGAGGTGGTCGGTCTCCAAGGCAACGAGTTGTAAACAAAGAAAACATGTTAAAATCTCAAGAACAGCTGAAGATTTTAATAAGCAGTAAATTGCAGATGGAATATCGCTTTAGGGGTTAAAAATTGCATTTTTCTGATGTTGTGATGTGTGGGTGATATCCTTGAAATGTACAATTACAGATCCATCTTAAAGAATTGGAAAAAGAGGCACAACATGCTGCAGGACAAAAGTTCAGGTTAACTAGCAATAATGAACTTCGGACAGTAAGTGTGTTTCCTTTAAAATAATAAAATGTTGATAAAAGGCAAAGCCAGGAAAGAAAAAAAGAAAAGCGAGGGATACGCTGCATTAAGGTTTGTTTCCACAAGCAAATAATCTCTTAGTTCCTTCTCACTGCGTCCAGTTTTCATTTTTGTTTCTGTTTTTTTCCTCCCGTTCTTCACAAAGCCATAACTCTTATTTTTCTGTCCACATACAGTACAGACCAAAAGTTTGGACACACCTTCTCATTTAAAGATTTTTCTGTATTTTCATGACTATGAAAATTGTACATTCACACGGAGGGCATCAAAACTATGAATTAACACATGTGAAATTATATACTTAACAAAAAAGTGTGAAACAACTGAAATTATGTCTTATATTCTAGGTTCCTCAAAGTATCCGCCTTTTGCTTTGATGACTGCTTTGCACACTCTTGGCATTCTCTTGATGAGCTTCAAGAGGTAGTCACCGGGAATGGTCTTCCAACAATCTTGAAGGAGTTCCCAGAGATGCTTAGCACTTGTTGGCCCTTTTGCCTTCACTCTGCGGTCCAGCTCACCCCAAACCATCTCGATTGGGTTCAGGTCTGGTGACTGTGGAGGCCTGGTCATCTGGCATAGCACCCCATCACTCTCCTTCTTGGTCAAATAGCCCTTACACAGCCTGGAGGTGTTTGGGGTCATT
The DNA here is from genome assembly GCF_051348905.1 of Ranitomeya variabilis. Lineage (NCBI taxonomy): Eukaryota > Metazoa > Chordata > Amphibia > Anura > Dendrobatidae > Ranitomeya > Ranitomeya variabilis. Next base: position 1,110,926,546 of record NC_135232.1, read on the forward strand.
GTCCTGTTGAAAAATAAATGATGGTCCAACTAAACGCAAACCGGATGGAACAGCATGCTGCTGCAAGATGCTGTGGTAGCCATGCTGGTTCAGTATGCCTTCAATTTTGAATAAATCCCCAACAGTGTCACCAGCAAAGCACCCCCACACCATCACACCTCCTCCTCCATGCTTCACGGTGGGAACCAGGCATGTAGAGTCCATCCGTTCACCTTTTCTGCGTCGCACAAAGACACGGTAGTTGGAACCAAAGATGTCAAATTTGGACTGATCAGACCAAAGCACAGATTTCCACTGGTCTAATCTCCATTCCTTGTGTTCTTTAGCCCAAACAAGTCTCTTCTGCTTGTTGCCTGTCCTTAGCAGTGGTTTCCTAGCAGCTATTTTACCATGAAGGCCTGCTGCACAAAGTCTCCTCTTAACAGTTGTGGTAGAGATGTGTCTGCTGCTAGAACTCTGTGTGGCATTGACCTGGTCTCTAATCTGAACTGCTGTTAACCTGCGATTTCTGAGGCTGGTAACTCGGATAAACTTATCCTCAGAAGCAGAGGTGACTCTTGGTCTTCCTTTCCTGGGGCGGTCCTCATGTAAGCCAGTTTCTTTGTAGTGCTTGATGGTTTTTGCCACTGCACTTAGGGACACTTTCAGTGTTCCCAATTTTTCGGACTGACTGACCTTCAATTCTTAAAGTAATGATGGCCACTCGTTTTTCTTTACTTAGCTGCTTTTTTCTTGCCATAATACAAATTCTAACAGTCTATTCAGTAGGACTATCAGCTGTGTATCCACCAGACTTCTGCACAACACAACTGATGGTCCCAACCCTGTTATGGACCTGGTGGTTAGGTGCACCAGGAATGACCCGATAATTAACACAGAATCTGGACGAGCTCTGGGGAAATGGGAACTCTGCTGACCGCAAACCCTACTCCTATCAACACAACTAGAAATAGCCGTGGAGCGTGCCTGACTCTGCCTAGACGCCTCTTCACAGCCTAAGAGCTAACTCCCCCTAAAGAAGGAAACAAAGCCTCACTTGCCTCAGAGAAATTTCCCCAAAGGTAAAAGCAGCCCCCCACAAGTATTGACTGTGAGTTAAGAGGAAATCACAAACAGGATGAAATAGGTTTTAGCAAAGGGAGGCCAGTGTAACTAAACAGATTGAGGATAGAAAAGGGATCTTTGTGGTCAACACAACAAACTACAAAAACCACGCAGGGTGTGCAAAAAATACCCCCGCACCGACTCACGGTGTGGTGGTGCCACTCTGCACCCCCCAGAGCTTCCAGCTAGCCAGGCAGTTTCATGATAGCAAGCTGGACTAGAACTTAGCAAGAAAAACCATATGTAACAAATGTACAAGCAGGAACTTAGCTTATGCTGGAGTAGAGAGGTCCTCAGAAAGATCCAGGAGAGCTCTGAACCAGTACTAGAACATTGACAGCTGGCATGGAGTAACGATCTGAGTGGAGTTAAATAGAGAATCCAGCCTAGCCCTAAACGAGGGCAGCTGGAGAAGGAATCTCAGAACCAGCAGCTCCACTCACAGCCACCAGAGGGAGTCCACGGACAGAACTCACCGAAGTACCATTCATGACCACAGGAGGGAGTTCGAGAACGGAATTCACAACACAACCCCATTTATAAGGCAAGAAATCCCACTTATTAAACCTGACAGGGCACACCTGTGAAGTGAAAACCATTCCCGGTGACTACCTCTTGAAGCTCATCAAGAGAATGCCAAGAGTGTGGAAAGCAGTCATCAAAGCAAAAGGTGGCTACTTTGAAGAACCTAGAATATAAGACATAATTTCAGTTCTTTCACACTTTTTTGTTAAGTATATAATTCCAATTGTGTTAATTCATTGTTTTGATGCCTTCAGTGTAAATGTACAATTTTCATAGTCATGAAAATACAAAAAAATCTTTAAATGAGAAGGTGTGTCCAAACTTTTGGTCTGTACTTGTAGATATATTATGAGGGCATGTTTTTTGTGGGCAAGTTATATTTTTGAATGACAAATGGATGACCATTCATTTTACCACATAGTGTACAGGAAAATGGGAATAAAGTGGGAAGAAATTGTGAAAAAAATGCAATTCTGACATTGTATCCCATATATTGGCTATATGATTCTACTCATCAATACGATTATGGCGATACCGAGCATTATAATTTTAGTACTAAAAAAAATCAGAAGTTTAAAAAAAAATTTTGGGGGGGTTGTGTAGCTATTTTCCAAGACCCATAACATTTTCATTTTTTGGTCAAGGGAGCTGTGCGAATGCTTATTTTTTGCGAGGCAAGACTACGTTTTTATTAATACCATTTTGGGATATGTGTAACTTTTTGATAGTTTATTACAGCATTTTTTGTGCAATTGCAGCTACCAAGAAAAACGTAATTTTGGCGTTCTTCAATTTTTTTCATTTACGGTGTTTACCTACCAGGTTAATTGTTATATTTTGAGATCACACTTTTCACAAGCAGATATACCACATGTGTATTTTTTCTATTTTTTTTTAACCCCTTCCCGACCATTGACGCAGCGTATGCGTCATGAAAACCTGTGCCAATCCGACCTGTGACGCAGCATATGCGTCATGGTCGGATCGCGTCACTGCAGGCTGGGTGAAAGGGTTAACTCCAATTTCACCCGACATGCAGGGACAGGGGGGAGTGGTACTACAGCCTGGGGGGGGTGGCTTCGCCCCCCCCTGTGGCTACGATCGCTCTGATTGGCTGTTGAAAGTGAAACAGCCAATCAGAGCAATCTGTAATATTTCACCTATGAAAATTGGTGAAATATTACAATCCAGCCATGGCCGATGCTGCAATAGAATCGGTCATGGCTGGAGACCCCGATCTGGCCCCCCCACGACTGACGGCGGCGATCTGCAGCCGCCGTCAGTATTCCGTACCCCTCTGTCCTGTCCTAAGCGCCTTCCTCTCCCCTCTGACCCTCCCCCATCCTCCCCTCCGCCCCCCCCCCCTGCTGTCCGATCGCACCCCCCATACTTACCTAGTCCCGGTGTCCCTCCCGGTGTCCTCGGTCTTCTCGCATGGGCGCCGCCATCTTGGAAAATGCAGATTCGTTCCCTGTACATTTTGATCGCTGTAAATAAACCCCCCCCTTTATCACTCCCATAGTTAGGGACAATAATAAAATTCAGAAAATATATTTATTTTTGTTTTTCCGTTAGGGTTAGGGTTGCACTTAGGGTTAGGGTTGCACTTAGGGTTAGGGTTGCACTTAGGGTTGCACTTAGGGTTGCACTTAGGGTTAGGGTTGCACTTAGGGTTAGGGTTGCACTAAGGGTTAGGGTTGCACTTAGGGATAGGGTTGCACTTAGGGTTGCACTTAGAGCTAGGGTTGCACTTAGGGCTAGGGTTGCACTTAGGGCTAGGGTTGCACTTAGGGCTAGGGTTGCACTTAGGGTTAGGGTTGCACTTAGGGTTAGGGTTGCACTTAGGGCTAGGGTTAGAATTAGGGTTAGGGTTAGAATTAGGGTTAGAATTAGGGCTAGGGTTTAAATTAGGGTTAGAATTAGGCTATGTGCACACGGTGCGGATTTGGCTGCGGATCCGCAGCGGATTGGTCGCTGCGGATTCGTAGCAGTTTTCCATCACGTTTACAGTACCACGTAAACCTATGAAAAACCAAATCCGCTGTGCCCATGGTGCGGAAAATACAGCGCAGAAGCGTTGTATTTTCCGCAGCATGTCAATTCTTTGGGCGGATTCCGCAGCGGTTTACACCTGCTCCATAATAGGAATCCACAGGTGAAATCCACACAAAAAACACTGGAAATCAAATCCGCAACGTGGGCACATAGCCTTAGGGTTAGGGTTGGAATTAGAGTTAGGGTTGGAATTAGGGTTAAGACTAGGGTTAGGGGTGTTTTGGGGTTAGGGTTGTGGTTAGGGTTGGGATTAGGGTTAGGGGTGTGTTGGGGTTAGTGTTGGAGTTAGAATTGAGGGGGTTTCCACTGTTTAGGCACATCAGGGGATCTCCAAACGCGACATGGCGCCACCATTGATTCCAGCCAATCTTGTGTTGAAAAAGTCAAATGGTGCTTTCTCCCTTCCAAGCCCCGACGTGTGCCCAAAGTCTGCATTTCAAAACGTCACTACGTCCCTTCCGAACCCCGATGTGTGCCCAAACAGTGGTTTACCCCCACATATGGGGTATCAGCGTACTCCGGAGAAACTGGACAACAACTTTTCTGGTCAAATTTCTCCTGTTACCCTTGGGAAAATAAAAAATTCTGGGCTAAAAAATTATTTTTGAGGAATGAAAACTTATTTATTATTTTCACGGCTCTGCGTTATAAACTTCTGTGAAGCACTTGGGGGTTCAAAGTGCTCACCACACATCTAGATAAGTTCCGTTGGGGGTCTAGTTTCCAAAATGGGGTCACTTGTGGGGAGTTCCTACTGTTTAGGCACATCAGGGGCTCTGCAAACGCAACGTGACGCTCGCAGAGCATTCCATCAAAGTCTGCATTTCAAAACGTCACTACGTCCCTTCCGAACCCCGATGTGTGCCCAAACAGTGGTTTACCCCCACATATGGGGTACCAGCGTACTCAGGAGAAACTGAACAACAACTTATGCTCACTATGCATCTAGATAAGTTCCTTGGGGGGTCTAGTTTCCAAAATGGGGTCATTTGTGGGGGAGCTCCAATGTTTAGGCACACAGGGGCTCTCCAAACGCGACATGGTATCCGCTAACGATGGAGATATTTTTTAATTCAAAAAGTCAAATGGCGCTCTTTCCCTTCCGAGCCTTACCATGTGCCCAAAGAGTGGTTTACCCCCACATGTGAGGTATCGGTGTACTCAGAAGAAATTGCCCAACAAATTTTAGGATCCATTTTATCCTGTTGCCCATGTGAAAATGAAAAAATTGAGGCTAAAATAATTTTTTTGTGAAAAAAAAGTACTTTTTCATTTTTACGGATCAATTTGTGAAGCACCTGGGGGTTAAAAGTGTTCACTATGCTTCTAGATAAGTTCCTTGGGGCGTCTAGTTTCCAAAATGGGGTTTGGAGCCAATTTTTCTTCCCTTCCGAGCCCTGCCGTGCGCCCAAACAGTGGTTTACCCCCACATATGGGGTATTGGCGTACTCAGGACAAATTGGACGACAACTTTCGTGGTCCAGTTTCTCCTTTTACCCTTGGGAAAATAAAAAAATTGTTGCTAAAAGATCATTTTTGTGACTAAAACGTTAAATGTTCATTTTTTCCTTCCATGTTGCTTCTGCTGCTGTGAAACACCTGAAGGGTTAATAAACTTCTTGAATGTGGTTTTGAGCACCTTGAGGGGTGCAGTTTTTAGAATGGTGTCACTTTTGGGTATTTTCAGCCATATAGAACCCTCAAACTGACTTGAAATGTGAGGTGGTCCCTAAAAAAAATGGTTTTGTAAATTTTGTTGTAAAAATGAGAAATCACTGGTCAAATTTTAACCCTTATAACTTCCTAGCAAAAAAAAAATTTGTTTCCAAAATTGTTCTGATGTAAAGTAGACATGTGGCAAATGTTATTTATTAACTATTTTGTGTCACATACGGTAACTCTCTGGTTTAACAGAATAAAAATTAAAAATGAAAATTGCGAAATTTTCAAAATTTTCGTTTTTTTCCACAAATAAAGCAGAAATTATCGACCTAAATTTACCACTAACATGAAGCCCAATATGTCACGAAAAAACAGTCTCAGAATCGCTAGGATCCGTTGAAGCGTTCCTGAGTTATTACCTCATAAAGGGACACTGGTCAGAATTTCAAAAAATGGCCAGGTCATTAAGGTCAAAATAGGCTGGGTCATGAAGGGGTTAATATCTTTATTTTAAATGTGGAAAAGGGGGTTAAGTTGAACTTTTTTTTCATATTTTTAAAAAAAAAACATTTTTTGACTTTTCGCTGTTCTTTTTTGTGTTTTTAAGAGTCTTGAGAATGCAGTCATCTGATCGCTTATGCATCTCTGAATATAGCAGAAATCACGGTCTCCTTTGAAGCCCAGCCACAGGCAGGGTTTCAAGGGAACTCCGTAATGGCAGGCATGGAGGTCATCAGCTGACCATCGGCGACCCGCGATCACAGGCGCACTGATGCATGGAGAGAATGACGCACACGCATGCCAGCGTGTATTAATTGATGCTGTCAGAGATTAACAGCAGAATTTAACAGGTTAACAATCACAAGCAGAGCTCCTCTCTACCCTCGATTGTTAGCACCAGGTCCTGGCTGTAATACACAGCCATCACCGGCCAGGTATGGGGCGGGCTTGCCGCGTGAGCCCACTGCATACACCTGCATCCGACTTGTGCCACACATGTACAGTGGATGTAGTGAAGGGGTTAGACTATAAACGATGCAACTACGTTAATGTTAGACTGGTGTAAACAAAGACTTTCATTAGATGTAAAGCTGACATTTGAACTGTGCTTGGATGAAGTAGGACTGACTTCTTTGTGAGATCCTTTTCTCCTTCCTTGATCAGGATCTCAGTGGCTCTTTCAACTGAGTAATTTCTACCTGATGAATAGTTGGCCTCAGCAGTTTCTGCCATTTGAAGCCTATCAGCTTCACAAGGCCTTGTCCAATTTCACAAAACTTTTTCTTATATACTCAAGTTAATTGAAAAAAAAAACACAAAAAACCATAACTGTGCTTACTAACCCTCCCCGGGGCCAGCTCTGAGTATCTCCGGTCTCTGTTTGGCTGCATCAGGAAAAAATATTCTTTAGAGAGGGATAATTAGTATAATCTAACATAATAAATACAAACAATATGCAGCATAGCTCAGCAAACATTATATTCAGAACACTATCCACTATTGCTACAAACTAGTGGTGAGCGAATGGATTCGCATGACCTTGGGCCAGTGAGCAGATCACTATTCCATGGCCGGCTTCTCTTCATTAACCGAGCTGGCGCAACATCATTGTTGACATTACACATGATATTGCACAGCTAATCAAAAGAGGAGAATCGGGTTGCCGACAAGTAGGAGGAGGTCTGTGGTGCTCCCGTCCATCAGCCATGGAATATTGGCTTTGGTGCTGGACCAGAGACCTGTATTATGAAGTTATAATTCTGTTTCTGTTATTTTAGATACTTTTTGAAAAGTTCCACCTGCACCTGAAGTGTAAAAATAAGCTTCCCCAGACAAACTTGGGTCATCTCTTATCTACGGCTGAGCCAGCGGTAATGTCAATTTATGTGATGCTCTGTTTTCTGATGACATTTCATATGGGGACGCATAGGCTTATATAATCGTAGGCTGGACCACCATATCCCATAATATTAAAGGGAATCTGTTAGCAGGTTTTTCCTATGTAATCTGGCAACAGCATGAGGTAGGGTCAGTCACTTACTTTACTGGGTGCAGCAGTTGCGATAGCATCGCAGTTTTGTTTGCTACAGATCTAGCAGAGATCAGTTGTTGAGCTATGTATAATCTGAGGTCTCGATATCACTAGAGCCTGCAGTATAGCCTCCAGCTCACTCTTCAATGCGTGTTTCGCAAATGCTTCTTCAGAGAGTGCATAGCAAAAACCTGCTGACAGTTTCCCTTAGTCCTGGATTCTGAAGCAGAAGAGGCCTGCAGTCCCAAAGTAAGTGTGATGGCCCTCACACATAGCGGCTCACCGGCACTGGGACACGAGATGTCTGTAGGATGCCAAAGTGAGTGGAGACTGAAGCTCGACAATGACTACCTCGCTTGGTCATCTTAGAAGTGAATTCATAAGTACTACATTTCATCTGGATCTCCAGGACATTGGACTTCTATCCTGTATATTGATGAATAAGTGCAAAGTCTGATAAATGTTTTGATTTTTGTCTGGATAAATGTCCTCCATTACCTTTAAAGCACATTGCAACCTCTTTTCCGAACAGTCCAGGACACAGGCTTATTCACCACAGATTTGCAGACCTATGATCTGATTGCTTCTCTTGTAAGATATATTATTAGTGTGCATATTTATATACCCCTATTGATATGACAGATGACAAAAGGTTGGTTGGTTTACATCTATAAGCTAAATATCCTGGTAATATAGCAAACTTGTCAGCTATACCCCATCCCACATCGTCATGTACATGTACGTTACTGGAAGGGTTTCTTCCCCTCTTCTTGACATCATCACCAAAAGAGAGAAGGAGGCATGTACGCATCAGTAATAAATATGTGTTCAAACTAGATGGTTGCTATTGTAGATATATGACTAATCACGGTCAGCATTTTTGTTTGATATATAGACACTAGTGATGAGCGAGTGTGCTCGTTACTCGTGATTTCTGAGCATGCTCAGGTGTTCTCCCAGTATTTTGGGCATGCTCAGAAATTACGGTATGTTCGAGTCGCCACAGCTGCATGATTTGCGGCTATTAGACGACCTGAACACATGCAGGGATTGCCTGTTTGTTAGGGAATCCCCACATGTATTCAGGTTGTCTAGCAGCCGCAAATCATGCAGCTGTGGGGACTGAAACATAATTTCCGAGTACGCCCAAAATACTCGGAGAGCACCCGAGCATGCTCGGAAATCTCGAGTAACGAGCACACTCGCTCATCACTAATAGACACTGCTCAAAAAATGAAAGTAATACTTAGTCCATGTTCACACGATGTCTGCCACAGTTTTATATATTCACTGTAAAATCACAGAATCTTTATTGCAATATTGGAAACGCTGCAAAAAATGCATCTTATGAACATGGCCTTAAACATCACAGTATAATATGAAAGTCAATTGAACTTTAGGGATATCAATCTATCGAGTTAAGAAGCATAAGCGATTGTGAACTACTTTCATCTGCTTTGTGCAAATTAAAGTGACAACAGGAGCACTGGAGGGGAACAGCAAAACAACCGCTAATAAATGGGAATGGTTTTGCAGGAGGTGGCCACCGATAATGCTTCTCTAATGCAGTTCGTCTGGCATTCAACAGAAAACACCAGATTGGGCAGGTCCGCCATTGGTGTCCCATTCACTTCACAGACAAGAGCGCATTTGACAGATGGCTAAGAATCCAGAGACACAGTAGTAAACTTTATGATGACTGCAACATCTTCCAGGACCGGTTTGGTGGTGGATCAGTGATGGGCTGGAGAGATATATTTTTGGAGGGTCACACGCAAACCTCCATGTCATAGATGACACTACCCACTGCTGTTAGGTACCAGATGAAATCTTCACAGCCATATTCAGACCATATGCTGGTGTATTGAGCCCTGCTCTCCTCCTGGCACTGGACAATCTCCAGCTTCATGTAGCCAGAGTGTGCAGGCAGTCCCTGGATGACGAAGACATTGATGCCATTGACTGGCCATCACATTCTCCAGGCCTGAATACAAATGTATCTGTGCAAATAATTCTGGCAAGAAGCACCACACACTTTCCAGGAGCTCATTGTTGCCCCGATCCATGTCTGGGAGAGATCCCCCAGGACACCATCCGTGGTCTCATCAGGAGCATGGCCAGACCTTGTCGAGAGTGCACACTGGCACATGAAGGCCATACACACTACTCAGTCACATTATGAATTGTTGTAATGAAAGGTATCAGGAAATACTTTTATCTATACAGTGCCGTGAAAAAGTATTCATTCCTTGTGAACTTTTTCATATTTTGTTCACATTACACCCACAAACCTAAATATATTTTATTGTGATTTTATGTGAGATATCAACACTAACTATCAAGTATTTGTGCAGGAATTGATACACAATTTTCTATGTTTTTCAAAATGCAAATTTTAAAATTGTGAGTTGCATTTGTATTCAGCCTCCCTGAGTCAATACTTTGTTGGACCACTTTTCACTGCAATTACTGCTGCAAGTCTTTTGGGGTCTGTCCATACCAGCTTTGCACATCTAGAGGTGACATTTTTGCCATTCTTCTTTGCACACTTACTCTAGCTCAGTGAAATTGGATGGAGGCGTCTGTAAACAGCATATTTCAACTCTTGCCACGGGTTCTCAATGGGATTTTGGTTTGCACTGTGACTTGGCCATTCACACACCATCCATCCATCACACACCTCCTCAGAGGTGAACCTACACTCCAGTCTCAAGTCTTTTTCAGCCTCTAACAGGTTTGTCTACAGTGTTACCCTGTCTTTAGCTCATCTTCCCATTTAATCTGACCAGCTTCCCTGTCCCTGCTGAAGAAAGGCCTCCCCACAGCATAATGCTGCCATCATCATATTTTACAACGAGGATGGTGTTTTCAGGGTGAAGTGCAGTGTTAGTTTTTTGGTTTTCTGCCACACTTTGCATTTTGCATTTAGCCCAAAAAGTTCTACCTTGGTTTCAACTGACCAGAGCACCTTCTTCCATCTGCTCACTGTGTCACCTACATGGCTTTTTGCAAACTGGAAACACAACTTCTTATGGCTTGCATTCAAAAAAAGCTTTCTTATTGCCAGTATTCCATAAAGGCAAGATTAGTGGAGTATATAACTAGTAGTCATCCTGTGGCCTGATTCTCCCACTTGAGCTGTGTAACTCTGCAGCTCCTCCACAGTGACCATGGGCCTCATGGCTGTTTCTCTGATTAGCGCTCTCCTTAGGATGTCAGGTTAGGTGAACGGCCATGTTTTGGTAGGTTTGCTATTGTGCCATAATCCTTCCCGTTTTGGATGATGGATTGAACAGTGTTCTGTGAGATGTTCAGAAATACATAAAATACGTTTATATTTGTGGGTGTAACGTGATAAAACGAGGAAATGTTCACGGGGTATGAATACTTTTTTCAAGGCACTGTATACAGTATACTGTATGTATGTATATATAAAATATATATTGTATATGCCTGTGAACAATTCAACATAAACTTTTCCATTAATACCCTAGTTAAATCAACTGAAAGACCTGCATCCTCTGCCTGGAATTGTTTTACAATTTAGACAAGTAAGATTATTTTTATTATTTGCCCTTTTGTATATTTTGTTATTTATGTTTTTTTACATTGTTTAAATGCTTCTAGACTGCCCATACACTCTAAATCACTAGGTGGTACCTCTTATAATCAGCAGTGATGTTGTAAAGCGATCCTGTTGCTGCAGAAGCAGAGATACGACTGTCAGAGACAGCTAGAGTCCTCATAGAGAAGGCACAGACTGTTTATTGATCCCTGTGTATAGTGAAAGAGCAGGAGCTGCTGGGTCATAGCACTGCTACGTAGACAGGAGGCTGCATTTCCCCTGTTACTGGTGCTAATATACCAATATATCAAAAGCTTTTGATACGGTGCCACACAAAAGGTTGATACATAAAATGAGAATAATGGGGATAGGGGAAAATATGTGTAAGTGGGTTGAGAGCTGGCTCAGGGATAGGAAACAAATGGTGGTTATTAATGAAGCACACTCGGACTGGGTCGCGGTTAGCAGTGGGGTACCACAGGGGTCAGTATTGGGCCCTCTTCTTTTTAACATATTTATTAATGACCTTGTAGGGGGCATTCAGAGTAGAATTTCAATATTTGCAGATGACACTAAACTCTGCAGGGTAATCAATACAGGGGAGGACAATTTTATATTACAGGATAATTTATGTAAACTAGAAGCTTGGGCTGATAAATGGCAAATGAGCTTTAATGGGGATAAATGTAAGGTCATGCACTTGGGTAGAAGTAATAAGATGTATAACTATGTGCTTAATTCTAAAACTCTGGGCAAAACCGTCAATGAAAAATACCTGGGTGTATGGGTGGATGACAAACTCATATTCAGTGGCCAGTGTCAGGCAGCTGCTACAAAGGCAAATAAAATAATGGGATGCAGTAAAAGAGGCATAGATGCTCATGAGGAGAACATAATTTTACCTCTATACAAGTCACTAGTTCGACCACACTTAGAATACTGTGCACAGTTCTGGTCTCCGGTGTATAAGAAAGACATAGCTGAACTGGAGCGGGTGCAGAGAAGAGCGACCAAGGTTATTAGAGGACTGGGGGGTCTGCAATACCAAGATAGGTTATTACACTTGGGGCTATTTAGTTTGGAAAAATGAAGACTAAGGGGTGATCTTATTTTAATGTATAAATATATGAGGGGACAGTACAAAGGCCTTTCGGATGATCTTTTTAATCATAGACCTGAGACAGAGACAAGGGGGCATCTGTTGTGATTTCTGCTCTTGGGCTCCCTCCGGTGGTTGTAAGTGGTAGCGCTGCTGTCTCTGAATCACAGCATTTATCAGCTGTTTTCACCTTTTGCAATTTGGACAGGGCTATTTAGTCTTGCTTCTCCCTTTAGTCAGTGCCAGTTGTCCATTGTTCCTGGAGGATTCACATCCCTGCCTGGTCTCTTCTGCTTTGCAGTTCTTTTCATCAAAGATAAGTTCTGGCCTTGATTTTGCTGTCCACATGCTGTGGTCTTATTGTTCAGTTATTTTCCATGTTTTGTCTTGTCCAGCTTGGTCTGTATAATTATTTGTTTAGCCAAGCTGGTATCTCTGGAGATGCAGATATACCCTCCATGTCTTTAGTTAGCTGTGGAGTTTTTGTATTTTCTGTGGTGGATAATTTCTAGTGTTTTAATACTGACCGCATAGTACTCTGTCCTGTCCTTTCTATTTAGCTAGAAGTGGCCTCCTTTGCTAAATTCTCATTTCAGTCTGTGTATGTTTTTTCCCTCTCTCACAGTCAATATTTGTGGGGGGCTGCCTGTTCTTTGGGGATTTTCTCTGAGGCAAGATAGTTTTCCCTTTTCTATCTCTAGGGGTAATTAGTCCTCCGGCTGTGTCGAGATGTCTAGGGAGCGCTAGGTACATTCCACGGCTACTTCTAGTTGCGGTGTTAGGTTTAGGGTCTGCGGTCAGTACAGGTACCACCTTCTCCAGAGTACGTCCCATGCTGCTCTTAGGCCACCAGATCATAACAGGCATCCTCTACGTCTGGAGTAAAGAAGGTTTAGGCATAATAAGAGACGCGGATTCTTTACTGTAAGAGCAGTGAGACTATGGAACTCTCTGCCGTATGATGTTGTAATGAGTGATTCATTACTTATATTTAAGAGGGGACTGGATGCCTTTCTTGAAAAGTATAATGTTACAGGGTATATACACTAGATTCCTTGATAGGGCGTTGATCCAGGGAACTAGTCTGATTGCCGTATGTGGAGTCGGGAAGGAATTTTTTTCCCCAATGTGGAGCTTACTCTTTGCCACATGGGTTTTTTTTTGCCTTCCTCTGGATCAACATGTTAGGGCATGTTAGGCTATGGGTTGTACTAGATGGACTGAAAGTCTTCCTTCAACCTTAATAACTATGTAACTATGTAACCCAGTTACAGGGGAAATAAGTTGAATATAAAAATATTTCAAGATTTAAATACCCCTCAAAGGTCTTTTATGACCTTGTGGGGGGGGGGCACAATGTGCAAAGTAAATGACAAATAAATAAAAAAAAATAGGTAAAAAATAAACAAAAAAAATGCCACTGTCAATCCAAATTGTTGTAACTTTGTAGAAAAAAAACACAACTTAACCAATATATAAAAATATTTGTTACAAAATGAAAACACTTTTTTTTCATATGAGGAAAAAAAAGTGAGAGAGAATATCACACTAACATAAAAATGAATCCCAGGGTATCTTGAAAAAAAAGATAAAAAAAATTACTTTACTATCTGAACAAAAAAAAATGTTAAACATCATGTTTGAAAAAAATGAAAATATCCCAGTCTTGAATTGGTGAATATCATAAAGTGTATTTCTATATTTTTACTTTTGGGAACGGATTTTCCAAAAATCAGCATTACATGTATTACACTGCAGGCTGCAAGTCCTCATGATGTAATATGGCTGTATTATTGCTACATGTTGTACGGAGCCGTGATACATCACCCTCAGAGGTGCATAGAGCAAATAAATAAATATTGTATAAAGCTAAATTTTGCATGCACCATATATCATACTTACCATTTTTACTGTGCTATCCTTGCCATAAAAAGTCTTTCATAGTTTTAATGTCTAGTAGTTATTCTGCCGTGGTCTGATTTTACATGTTTCTACAATTAAATATTCTGTATTAGGTTATATATAAAGAGGTTAATATATTGTCACACTATTATTATATTTATACTTTTTTACAGATACAAAAAATAAAGTCAACATTTGTTGATGGGCTCTTAACCTACGTGAATAAGGTAGTAATGATAGCGTTCCTTAATGTGCTTAATTAATAAATTCAGCTTTTACAATTTTTCCTTTGAAAGTGGACTATTTTTACATATTTATTAATAATAATAATAATCTTTATTTTTATATAGCGCTAACATATTACGCAGCGCTTTACAGTTTGTACACATTATCATCGCTGTCCCCGATGGGGCTCACAATCTAATTAAGAATACATTTCTTAAGAATTAGGCCGGGGTCACACTTGCATGTGCAATGCGAGAAACTCACGCATCATTAACTGGCACTGCCGCCCTCACTTGGGACCGGAGCATTCAGCTGCATGTATTTCTATGCAGCCGCATGCTCCGGTCCCGAGAGCCAGCGGCAGTGCGGGGTATTGATGCGCGAGTTTCTCGAATTGCACATGGAAGTGTGACCCCGGCCTTAAACACATAATTTGTAATTTAAAAAATTCAGACATGGGATTTCAACCGAAAATAGATGGGGGACAAACAGCTTATTGTCAGTGGTTCATTTCCATTTCAATTAATGTTATATGCCACAAATGCCTGGAGCCTTGTCCCAACTCTTAAGCTTCTGTGAGGGGTTGACTCACTCGACTGCTTGCAGAGGTAAACACAGGAACGCTTCTGGTAAACTGGTAGATCTCCTGCTGGTTTATTAGAGCACAGCATAGACCGTTATAGCAGGGTCAAACAAAGTAATCATGGCCTTTCTGACCTAATGGCAAAACGAAACAAATATAAAGTCTACTAGAGTTCTTTTTTCTGCAAGATTCACCTGCAGGAAACACTCAATGTCCTCAGCTCCCCCTGGAGCTACCATCTGGAGAACAAAAACAGTTGCTGAACATTTAAGTCCCCAGTCACACCCTTGAGGTGGAGATATGGTGAGTAGGCCTCCTGACCATCTCTTACCTACTCACCAAAAACCCAGTCCCTGATAATGGCTGGTTAACACGCCACATAGCATGCTGGAGAGAAACTTATGGGTTTCAGATCAAGGAAGAAAGCAATGTTCGTGACAACACATACAGTGTCAGTGACCCTGTCACACTGCCCATACATATTAGATAGCTGTACAGTACAGACCAAAAGTTTGGACACACCTTCTCATTTAAAGATTTTTCTGTATTTTCATGACTATGAAAATTGTACATTCACACTGAAGGCATCAAAACTATGAATTAACACATGTGGAATTATATACTTAACGAAAAAGTGTGAAACAACTGAAAATATGTCTTATATTCTAGGTTCTTCAAAGTAGCCACCTTTTGCTTTGATGACTGCTTTGTAAACTCTTGACATTCTCTTGATGAGCTTCAAGTGGTAGTCACCGGGAATGGTCTTCCAACAATCTTGAAGGAGTTCCCAGAGATGCTTAGCACTTGTTGGCCCTTTTGCCTTCACTCTGCGGTCCAGCTCACCCCAAACCATCTCGATTGGGTTCAGGTCTGGTGACTGTGGAGGCCAGGTCATCTGGCGTAGCACCCCATCACTTTCCTTCTTGGTCAAATAGCCCTTACACAGCCTGGAGGTGTGTTTGGGGTCATTGTCCTGTTGAAAAATAAATGATGGTCCAACTAAACACAAACCAGATGGAATAGCATGCCGCTGCAAGATGATGTGGTAGCCATACTGGTTCAGTATGCCTTCAATTTTGAATAAATCCCCAACAGTGTCACCAGCAAAGCACTCCCACACCATCACACCTCCTCCTCCATGCTTCACGGTGGGAACCAGGGATGTAGAGTCCATCCGTTCACCTTTTCTGCGTCGCACAAAGACATGGTGGTTGGAACCAAAGATCTCAAATTTGGACTCATCAGAACAAAGCACAGATTTCCACTGGTCTAATGTCCATTCCTTGTGTTCTTTAGCCCAAACAAGTCTCTTCTGCTTGTTGCCTGTCCTTAGCAGTGGTTTCCTAGCAGCTATTTTACCATGAAGGCCTGCTGCACAAAGTCTCCTCTTAACAGTTGTGGTAGAGATGTGTCTGCTGCTAGAACTCTGTGTGGCATTGACCTGGTCTCTAATCTGAACTGCTGTTAACCTGCGATGTCTGAGGCTGGTGACTCGGATAAACTTATCCTCAGAAGCAGAGGTGACTCTTGGTCTTCCTTTCCTGAGGCGGTCCTCATGTGAGCCAGTTTCCTTGTAATAATAAATAATAATAATCTTTATTTTTATATAGCGCTAACATATTCCGCAGCGCTTTACAGTTTGCACACATTATCATCGCTGTCCCCGATGGGGCTCACACTGTAAATTCCCTATCAGTATGTCTTTGGAATGTGGGAGGAAACCAGAGTACCCGGAGATAACCCACGCAAACACGGGAGAACATACAAACTCCTTGCAGATGTTGTCCAAGGTGGGATTAGAACCCAGGACTCCAGCGCTGCAAGGCTGCAGTGCTATCCACTGAGCCACCGTGCTGCCTGTTCCTTGTAACGCTTGATGGTTTTTGCCACTGCACTTGGGGACACTTTCAAAGTTTTCCCAATTTTTCGGACTGACTTTCATTTATTAAAGTAATGATGGCCACTCGTTTTTCTTTACTTAGCTGCTTTTTTCTTGCCATAATACAAATTCTAACAGTCTATTCAGTAGGACTATCAGCTGTGTATCCACCAGACTTCTGCACAACACAACTGATGGTTCCAACACCATTTATAAGGCAAGAAACCCCACTTATTAAACCTGACAGGGCACACCTGTGAAGTGAAAGCCATTCCAGGTGACTACCTCTTGAAGCTCATCAATAGAATGCCAAGAGTGTGCAAAGCAGTCATCAAAGCAAAATCAAAGCGTAAATACGGCCTCACAGCCATACGGCGTACGGCGCTCTGGAATTATTGTGGCCCGTTTTGCGGCCCCATAGAATTCTATTGGGGCCCCATAACGGGACGCAAAACCACAGTATGTGTAAAAGAAGCCTTAGAGTTAGGAGGCCACTATACACATTAGATGACATTGGTCTATTACCAATATATAGGAATCTTTGACCCTGTAGGCAAATTTGAGGGAGAGTTCCGATTTGCCAAATCCCAGTCAT
Source organism: Ranitomeya variabilis (assembly GCF_051348905.1). Classification (NCBI taxonomy): domain Eukaryota; kingdom Metazoa; phylum Chordata; class Amphibia; order Anura; family Dendrobatidae; genus Ranitomeya; species Ranitomeya variabilis. The sequence goes on from NC_135232.1 coordinate 1,110,943,772, forward strand.
TGCTATCAGACCTGAACCCATCAGACATAAATGGAATAATCTGTGAATATGGCCCTAAATACTTAATACAAATTAAATTCTGCCCATGATGACACTTCGTTTGAGTATCCCAGTATGGACCGGAATTCTCAAATGAAACAATTATAAAAAGGAACTATAAAAAAAAAAAGAAAAACCTTTAGATTGTGTAGTTAGTGAAGGAGAGGGAATTTTTAATTCAAGTATATTAGAAGTTACGGTAGTTTAAGTAGAAAGGAATAATGGCTGAAAATTACTTTGCATGTTGTACCACGCCTTTTAGATTGCATTTAAAAGGATATTCCGATCTGTCAGCAGGCTTTTGCTATTTAATTTGACAATTAATTTGATGGAAGGACAGAGACCCCCAAGAGATCCACTGTCATGTTATGTTATTTTCAGGGTCCTAACCCCTGTGTGATCAGGTAAGTGACAGAAATAGGGCTTTCTAGGTTCCAATAGTTTCTTCCTAATTTTCTTCTTGACATTTTTATCTGCAATCAGTAGAGGGAATCCTTTCATACGTGTATACATGTGTATGTATGTTTGTGTGTGTGTATATATATATATATATATATATACACATACAGGTGCTTCTCCCAAAATTAGAATATCATCAAAAGGTTAATTAATTTCAGTTCTTCAATACAAAAAGTGAAACTCATATATTATATAGTGTCATTACAAACAGAGTGATCTATTTCAAGTGTATATTTCTGTTAATGTTGATGATTATGGCTTACAGCCAATTAAAACCCAAAAGTCATTATCTCAGTAAATTAGAATAATTAACAAGGAGGGGAAGCAACAAAAGGTCATTGCTAAAGAAGCTGGTTGTTCACAGAGTGCTGTATCCAAGCACATTAATGGAAAGTTGAGTGAAAGAAAAAAGTGTGGTAGAAAAAGGTGCACAAGCAACCGGGATAACTGAAGCCTTGAAAGGATTGTTCAGGTCCTTTTTTAATGCAGATCTATTAATTTATTTTTTTACGAGATTTTCTTACTGTGAGACATTTTGCGCTCTGAGTGCCGCATGATCTAGGGTAAGAGCATGATTCCAGTGATGTGTCACTTACTAGGCTGTGTTTTCCTGTTTCAATACAAGCAGTCTTTTATCAGAGAGAGATTATCATTAAAGGAAAACTGCCTTCATGCTTCCTAGTCCGACCCCACCAACACCATTGATTAGCAGCTTTCTGTCACTATTTAATGTACACAGAAAGCTGTCAATCAGTGGCATGGGCGGGGCTATACAAGGCTCAGCATTCCAAGCTCTGCTAGATCTGCAGCAGAGAAAACTGACTAGCGTAACTGCTGCGCCAAGTAAACAAAGTTACACATCGCTGGAATCAAGGTCTTTGTTTCTACATCTTGCTGCTGTCAGATTACATAGCAAAAACCTGCTGACATATTCCCTTTAATACTGTGATATAGATATAAGATATATTTAGGTCATGAATGCAGTCCAAATGATATTATTTACTCTCTACCTGTGGTAAATTATCTAGGGTATATATATGTTTATTATACAAACATTTTGTTGTTGGCGTTCTGGCAACACATAATTAAAAAGTTACACGAGTGCTGAGAGTTGAACTGGTGTTAAAACATAACGGAAGCGTAAATGACAGCTTTTGTGACCTTGAAATACTGCACTTGGTTATTCCTCTGTTATTTCTCCTGGAATATACACTGCTCAAGAAAATAAATGGCACACTTAAACAACAGAATCTAACTCCAAGTAAATCAAACTTCTGTGAAATCAAACTGTCCACTTAGGAAGCAACACTAATTGACAATCAATTTCACATGTTGCTGGGCAAATGGAATAGACAACAGATGGAAATTATTGGCAATTATCAAGACACTGTCAATAAAGGAGTGGTTCTGCAGGTGGGGACCACAGACCACATCTCAGTACCAATGCTTTCTGGCTGATGTTTTGGTCACTTTTGAATTTTGTTTGTGCTTTCACACTCGTGGTAGCATGAGACGGACTATACAACCCACACAAGTGGCTCAGATAGTGCAGCTCATCCAGGATGGCACATCAATGCGAGCTGTGGCAAGATGGTTTGCTGAGTCTGTCAGCCTAGTGTCCAGAGGCTGGAGGCGCTACCAGGAGACAGGCCAGTACACCAGGAGACGTGGAGGGGGTCATAGGAGGTCAACAACCCAGCAGCAGGACCGCTACCTCAGCCTTTGTGCAAGGAGGAACAGGAGGAGCACTACCAGAGCCCTGCAAAATGACCTCCATCAGGCTACAAATGTGCACGTGTCTGCACAAACAGTTAGAAACCGACTCCATGAGGATGGTCTGAGTGCCCGACGTCCACAGATGGGGTTGTGCTCACAGCCCAACACTGTGCAGGACGCTTGGCATTTGCCACAAAACACCAGGATTGGCAAATTCACCACTGGCACCCTGTGCTCTTCACAGATGAAAGCAGGTTCACACTGAGCACATGTGACAGACGTGACAGAGTCTGGAGACGTCGTGGAGAGCGATCTGCCTGCAACATCCTTCAGCATGACCGGTTTGGCAGTGGGTCAGTAATGGTGTGGGGTGGCATTCTTTTGGAGGGCCACACAGCCCTCCATGTGCTCGCCAGAGGTAGCCTGACTTCCATTGGGTACCGAGATGAGATTCTCAGTCCCCTTGTGAGACCATATGCTGGTGCGGTTGGCCCTGGGTTCCTCCTAATGCAGGACAATGCCAGACCTCATGTGGCTGGAGTGTGTCAGCAGTTCCTGCAAGATGAAGGCATTGAAGCTATGGACTGGCACGCCCGTTCCCCAGACCTGAATCCGATTGAAAACATCTGGGACATCATGTCTCGCACCATCCACCAACGTCACGTTGCACCACAGACTGTCCTAGAGTTGGCGGATGCTTTAGTCCAGGTCTTGGAGGAGATCCCTCAGGACACCATCCACCAACTCATCAGGAGCATGCCCAGGTGTTGTAGGGAGGTCATACAGGCACGTGGAGGCCACACACTACTGAGCATCATTTCCTTGTTTTGAGGCATTTCCACTGAAGTTGGATCAGCCTGTAGCTTCATTTTCCACTTTCATTTTGAGCATCATTCCATCTCCAGATCTCCGTGGGATATTAGTTGTGATTTACGTTGATAATTTTTAGATTTTATTGTTCTCAACACATTCCACTATGTAATAATAATATAATAATAATAATCTTTATTTATATAGCGCCAACATATTCCGTAAGTAACAACGTTAACAATACAATAATTAAAGCTAAATAAGACAACCCTGCTCGTGAGAGCTTACAATCTACAATGAGGTGGGGGAGATACAAAGTACAGGTGTGTATTTACAACGATGTATTTACAATGATGGTCCAGCCATCTTCAGAGGGTGGGGGATAGATGGAGATAGTGAATGGGCTACACACACACACAAACATAAAATGACTTTGATTAGTGAACGTGGTAGGCCGCTCTGAACAAATGTGTTTTGAGCGAGCGCCTAAAACTATGCAAATTGTGGATGGTCCTAATATCTTGGGGTAGAGCATTCCAGAGGATTGGCGCAGCACGGGAGATGTCTTGAAGTCGGGAGTGGGAGGTACGGATTTAGTGCAGAGGTTAGTCGAAAGTCATTTGCAGAGCACAGTGGTCGGTTAGGCCGATAGACAGAAATGAGGGAGGAGTTGTAAGGGTGTGCCGCACTGTGGAGAGCTTTGTGGGTGAGAGCAAGTACTTTGAATTGTATCCTGTAATGAATGGGCAGCTAGTGTAATGACTGGCGAAGAGCGGATGCGTCAGAGTAACGATTAGCCAGAAGGACGACCCTGGCTCCTGCATTAAGGATGGACTGGAGAGGGGAAAGTCGAGTGAGGGGGAGGCCAATTAATAGAGCATTGCAGTAGTCCAGGCGGGAGTGGATCAGGGCGACTGAGGTTTTTTTTTGTTTCCATGGTGAGAAAAGGGCGGATTCTAGAGATGTTCTTTAGGTGTAAGCGGCATGAGCGGGCAAGAGATTGTATATGGGAGGTGAAGGAGAGAGTCAAACATAACACCCAGACAGCGCGCCTGCTGCCTAGGCGTTATTATGGGGCCACCCATGGAGAGAGAAATGTCAGATTTAGGGAGGTTAGTAGACGGGAGCAGAAGAAGTTCAGTTTTGGAGAGGTTGAGTTTCAGATAGAGAGCGGACATGATGTTGGAGACTGCAGACAGACAGTCAGTGGCGTTCTGTAGTACAGCGGGAGTAAGGTCAGGGGCTGACGTGTATAGTTGTGGGTCATCAGCATAAAGATGGTACTGAAAGCCAAATCTGTTGATGGTCTGTCCAATTGGGGCTGTGTAGAGGGAGAAGAGAAGGGGGCCAAGGACTGAGCCCTGAGGTACCCCGACAGTGAGAGGAAGAGGAGATGAAGTGGAGCCAGAGAACAGAACACTGAAGGAGTAGTCAGAAAGATAGGAGAACCAGGAGAGAGCAGTGTCCTTAATGCCTAGTGACTGGAGCCTAAAGAGTAGGAGAGGGTGGTCAACAGTGTCGAAAGCTGCAGAAAGGTCGAGAAGAATAAGGAGAGAGTGGTCAATGTTACATTTTGCTGTCAGAAGGTCATTGGTCACTTTGATGAGTGCAGTTTCTGTCGAATGTAGGGGGCGGAAACCGGACTGAAGGGTCTAGGAGGGAGTGAGTGGAGAGGTAACGGGTAAGGCGGGAGTAGATCAGGTGCTCCAAGAGTTTAGAGATGAAGGGGAGATTGGAGACCGGTCTGTAGTTGTTTGTGCAGGATGGGTCGAGGGTGGGTTTCTTGAGTAATGATAGAGTGTTTGAAGGAGGAGGGGAAAATGCCAGAGGAGAGTGAGAGATTAAAGATTGTAGTTAGGTGAGTAGTGACGACTGGAGAGAGACTGGAGGAGGTGTGAGGGTATGGGGTCGGTGGTGCATGTAGTTGGATGAGAAGAGGAGAGGAGCTTGGAGACTTCTGTGATGGGATCGAATGTGGAGAGTGAGCCAGGGAAGATGCAGGGAGGGATGGGAGTCACTGCGCTTGGTGTCTGGGAGCGGATTTCCTGATGAATATTGTCCATTTCCTCTATAAAGTGGGAGGCCAGGTCATCAGCACAAATGTCGGTGATAGGGGCTTGTGCTTTTGGCCTGAGGAGGGAGTGAAAGGTGTCAAAAAGTTTCTTGGGGTTGTTGGATAGTGAGGAGATCAGGGTGGTGAAGTAGGTCTATTTGGCGAGGTGAAGGGCAGAGTTATAGGTCCTTAGCATAAATTTGAAGTGTATGAAGTCTTCTGGTGTGCGTGTTTTCCTCCATAAGCGTTCAGCACACCTAGAGCATCACTGGAGAAATCGGGTTTGCGATGTGAGCCAGGGCTGTTTCACTCTGTGTTTGGAGGTTCTGAGGGTGAGGGGAGCTACTTGGTCAAGGGTGCTTCTAAGAGTCATTGAAGTGATGTACAGCCAGATCAGGACAGAAAAAAGAAGAGATTGGGGACAATGATGAGTGTAGGGAGTCTGAAAGTGTGTGAGGATTAATATCATGTAGATTTCCGAATGTGTTGTAGGTAGGAGTGTGCTGGGGTGAGCGAGGATTTGTGAGCATGAAGGAGAGAATGTTGTGGTCAGAGAGGGGAAGCGGTGAGTTATCTAGGTAGGAGATTGAACAGAGCCGGACAAAGACCAGGTCCAGGGCGTTACCGTCTTTGTGTGTTTCAGAGGTTGAGAGCTGTGAGAGGCCTAGAGAAGTGGTTAGTGATAGAAGCTAGGATGCAGATGTGGAAGTGGGGCTGTTTATGGGGATGTTGAAGTCTCCCAGGATAAGGGTTGGGAGTTCTGAGGACATGAAGTGCGGCAGCCAGGCAAAGAAATGGTCCAGGAAGTGGGTGGGTGAGCCTGGGGGCCGGTATATGACCGCTACTCTGATGGAGAGGGGACGAAAGAGCCTGATGGTGTGGACCTCAAAATAAGTGAATGAGAGTAATGGAACTGGGGGGATGACCTGGAAAGTGCATTGTGGGGAAATGAGTATGCCGACTCCACTACCATGTCTGTTTGTGGGTCTCGGGAAATGTGAGAATTGTAAGCCACCATGGGAAATCGCAGCAGGAGAGACAGTGTCGGAATCCTGAATCCAGGTTTCCGTGAGGGCCAACAGATTCAGAGAGTTTTTCAGAAAGTAATTGTGTATGAAAGGAAGCTTGTTACATACAGACCGTGGATTCCAAAGGGCACAATTAAAAGAAGGAGATGAAGGAGTGCAATTAATATTAGTAAGATTATTAAGGTTTCGATGTGAATAGGGGTTGAGGTTGGTGGATGGTGGACCAGGGTTGGGGGAGATGTCCCCTGAAATCAGTAGGAGTAGGAAAATAAAGAGCAAGTAGTTTTTGGAATTGTATGAAGTTTTTTTGTGCAGTGTGTTTGGGCAAGATGGACTGAGGTTTTTCAGGAAGGTGAGAAGTGCATGGGAGATGTACATGGGAGAGGGAAGGAGAGAGGAGCTGATGTATATGAGTTGTGATGGAGGGGGGATTGGGTGGTGAATGTGGATTGCAAGGGAGCATAGGAGGATAGGAATAAAGCACTATGTAATGAATAAAGATTTACAACTGGAATATTTCATCCAGTGATATCTAGGATGTGGAATTTTAGTGTTCCCTTTATTTTTTTGAGCAGTGTATATTAATAATTTGACAACCTCTTCCTTTGTCAGTACAGTGTGCACTATATAGTCTGACACTACCAGCAATGACTCAGGATTAAAAACGTCACATTGACAATGAGAATTATGTGAATCTGTTGAGGAAGGATCTAAAGTGATCCTTCACGGTTAACTCAGTGATTTCCAAATTAATCTACAGGGCGTTGCCGGCAACTGAAAATGACCAGACGGAGACGTGTGTCTCTGTATGGGGGAATCGAGCAGATCTCTAGCCCCCGTTTTATTGTGTATCACTTTTTATAATCATAGAAATTATACTTCAACCAATCAGCATAACAACACGCTCACAGTTCTTAACCTATAAGAATGCAGGAAAAACTTAACCCATGAGGATACAGAAAAAACGGAAACTACAGATATGGTCGTGTCTTCTTGGCATAGAAAAAGCATACCAACGGGTACCTCAGAGTCTTGTATAGCGATACACCCCCGAGTCCATTATCTGGCTCGAGTTAGAACACTCAAGGTCTTTATACCAATTATGAACCATAGCCTAGTTGAATAACAAACTTGTGAACAACAAGATAAAGTTACTTCATAGCAGCTATAACCTTTTACCTAATTAAATAACAGAATTTATCTTTAAGCAACAAGAAAATGGAGTCAAAAGCACAAAATGGAGAATCTTTCCTAATGTGTTCCTTCACAAATCCAAGTATTTATATTCCTGTCTTATATTTTAGGGCTGTGTGTCTCCAACCTGGAATCAGACAGGGACTGTCAGCGGCAGACTTTCTGCAAAACATCCAGTACGTTTTGTATTACGTTCATTAATAAGGCCAAAAAGCAAACTAAGGAAAGGCCAGTATATATAACTATACCTGCAGTAATGTAAACAGCACTGAATGCTCCTACATGAGTAGCAATGACAGGATTAAAGGCATTGTCCAGTACTAATTTTTATATTAAAGTCGTGTCCACGGTGATGTAAAAGATAAAGGTTATCTACTGTACCATTGTTTTTTTTTGCATTACTGCCTGCGTCCCCCTGTTAACAGGTATGTGGATGCAACAACGCAGAGAAGGATGAACCAGTGGTAACTCAACTAACAGATATTTATTTTATCAATTTAATTGTGTATATGGCACAATATGAAAGGGTAAAGCAAGCAGTGGAATTACAGTAAATTATTATAAAGTGTGAAACAGCAGTTTGGCTACACTGGGTATTAGGACACTTCTATTAACACACTTTGTTTTGTAACGTGTCACGGTTCGGTAGCCGTGAGCGAAGTACTTGTTTGTTACATCCTGGCATGTTACATGAATGTGGGGGACAAGACTGGGCATGTGGACTTGTGCTGTGAGGGCGCTATGCTCGTGCAGGCCGCATGTTAACAATGATGTTGGTTTGTCAGGACCAGATGTTTCACAGTTCAATTACGAAGACCACCATTCAAAAATAAACTTTTTAATGAATAAGAACTTGGTAAGGAATATATATAAGAGATAGCTGGAACAAAGTCTAATAAATGTTTCCTTTCCAAAACGAAGTATATTCCAAACACAATTTCCTTCCTTTACTTCTCTATTGTCCTCTATCTTTATTTTTCCTCTTTTCTCTCTATATTAATCTTCTGTATTCATTGTTGCTCACTACTTCACCACAACCCAGCTTTAACAGTACACTCCTGCTTAGCAAGAGTCATTTACTTGTCCCGTTTCTCGTCATCTTTCCCCTTAGGTTGCCAGTATGGCCCGTAATGTTGATGCTCTGGCAGTGGCGTATCTAGGGGGGAACAGCCGGCAGGGGGGCGCAGTCGGGCCGCCTAAAGCGGCGGTCCGCAGTGTCTCCCCCGGCGGCTGCATTCTGCCGCCCCCCCGCACTGGGAGTCAGCTGTTCTCTGTGCCGACTGTCAAGCTGACAGCCGGCACAGAGAAGCTGCGGTGCGCCGGCTCCCAGTGTTCAATTGTACTCGTTATCTGTGATGCGAGTACAATTGAAGCTCTGACTGCCGGGTCAGAGCGATGCCAGCAGTGTGATCAGGTCATGTGATCACGCTGCTGACGTCACTCACCTGCGCGACAGAGCAGGAGCTGCAGATCGAGCAGGAGCTGCAGATCGACCAGTAGACACAGAGCGGTGGTAAGTGCTCCAGTGGAGCTGAAGACACCGAAGGTGCAGGGGGGGATTTACTGTGAGTGGGGATGGGGACATATATTGTGGGGGGGATTTACTGTGAGTGGGGATGGGGGATATATTGTGGGGGGGATTTACTGTGAGTGGGGATGGGGGATATATTGTGGGGGGATTTAATGTGAGTGGGGGGGATTTAATGTGAGTGAGGATGGTGGGATATATTATTGGATGGGGGATATTTAATATGAGTGGAGATGGGAGGATTTATTGGGGGGATTTAATATGAGTGGGGATGTGGGATTGAATGTGTGTGGGGGGAGATTTGTCATGGGGATGGGGGGGATTTAATGTGTGGGGGAGATCTAAGGACACAAAATGAAGAGCAAAGGGGGAGATGGGGGGCATGTATGAGGAAACAGGATGGGGGATGGGTGCAGACAGTTTGGGGTCAAACGGGGGAATGTATGCGGACATAGTATGAGTAGCGATGTGAAAAACGTATGTGGACAGAGTACGGGGAGTGAGAGTGTTGGGATGTGTGCATGCGTAGCATGGGGGACAGTGTAAGGGCACAGCCAGGAGGGGATAGTATACAAAGGAGGGGGAGTGTGATGAGAGGGTACAGTATAAATACTGGGCCCTATAGGGACACAGTGTGAGAGGACAGTATGAAGAGGGGGCCAGTATGGAAAGGGGAGGTCCGTGTAAAGAGCGTGTACCATAAGAGGGACAGTGTGGGGGTCATATTTTATGCAGACAATATAGTGAGGGGCAATTTTTTTATTCAGGAGCATTATAATGACACTTGTATCTTTAAGGGCGTCATGTGGAGATTTTCTGCAAAAGAGCGAAGAAGATGGAAGTCTGCAGAGACGGCTGTTGGTGAGAAAACTCATCATGGGGATCTGGACAAGATGAAGAAATGAAGGAGAACAACTCCAGAGACAACGTCATCTATAAGGTACCTGGATGTAAATGTTATTTGTGATACTGACTAACTCTCATGTTTTTAATTATGTTAGGAGCATTAAAGGGGATGTCCAGGTTTGTGATGAGTCTGCAGTCATTCTTTGTGACTGCAGACTTCTGAGTTCTCACAGTGCGCACTGCACGCTGTCAGGATTCTCTCGTGCTGGCGATTTACATACATGCGGTCACGTGCTGACTAGACATGTGTGGCCTCACTCAATGATAATGAACTGAGCGAGGCCAGGCACGTCTAGTCGGAATGTGGTCAGAAGTATACAAATCACATGCTTGTGCTGACATGACTGTCTACCCGCAAGGGAGAATCCTACAAGTGTGCAGTGCATGAGTTGTGAGAATTCAGAAGCTGCAATGTCAGGATTCAGCTCTGCAGGTTCCAGTAGTCGTCACATGGACACTTCACACATGTGACTTTCATACTTATGGTCCTGTGACAACGAGCTTCTCTTCTGCTTCTCTCAGTTTTTCACTGAACATTGGGAGCTTAAGGGAGAGGAACTCATTGGTACATGACTAACTGCTAACTGTGCAAATCGCATACGTTCGGATGGGGGGGGGGGCGCCAAACTGAATTCTTGCCCCGGGTGCCAGAAACCCTAGATACACCTCTGTGCTCTGGGACGCCCATCCGGTACACTTCACTTATCTCTCCTACGCAGTCCATAACTCTAGCCGCCTTCGTCCCCTGAAGTATGTCTACAATTCGCTATGTACCGTACATACACTCACTGGCCACTTTATTAGGTACACCTGTCCAACTTCTTGTTAACACTTAATTTCTAATCAGCCAATCACATGGCGGCAACTCAGTGCATTTAGGCATGTAGACATGGTCAAGACAATCTCCTGCAGTTCAAACCGAGCATCAGTATGGGGAAGAAAGGTGATTTGAGTGCCTTTGAACGTGGCATGGTTGTTGGTGCCAGAAGGGCTGGTCTGAGTATTTCAGAAACTGCTGATCTACTGGGATTTTCACGCACAACCATCTCTAGGGTTTACAGAGAATGGTCCGAAAAAGAAAAAAAATCCAGTGAGCGGCAGTTCTGTGGGCGGAAATGCCTTGTTGATGCCAGAGGTCAGAGGAGAATGGGCAGACTGGTTCGAGCTGATAGAAAGGCAACAGTGACTCAAATCGCCACCCGTTACAACCAAGGTAGGCCTAAGAGCATCTCTGAACGCACAGTGCGTCGAACTTTGAGGCAGATGGGCTACAGCAGCAGAAGACCACACCGGGTACCACTCCTTTCAGCTAAGAACAGGAAACTGAGGCTACAATTTGTACAAGCTCATCGAAATTGGACAGTAGAAGATTGGAAAAACGTTGCTTGGTCTGATGAGTCTCGATTTCTGCTGCGACATTCGGATGGTAGGGTCAGAATTTGGCGTAAACAACATGAAAGCATGGATCCATCCTGCCTTGTATGGAGCATCTTTGGGATGTGCAGCCGACAAATCTGCGGCAACTGTGTGATGCCATCATGTCAATATGGACCAAAATCTCTGAGGAATGCTTCCAGCACCTTGTTGAATCTATGCCACGAAGAATTGAGGCAGTTCTGAAGGCAAAAGGGGGTCCAACCCGTTACTAGCATGGTGTACCTAATAAAGTGGCCGGTGAGTGTATATATCGGAGGCTACAACTCACATGAACGTCTCTTTTCTGCGACCTGGTCGTTTCTCAACCTTGGCCCTGCTCATTCAACTCAGATCTCCCAGCTCTGGTTTTCCGTCTCCGGTTCTGGTCACTCGACTCAGGATCCAGTTACTTACTTCTTCAGTTGGACCTACTCTTTCGGTTCCTCACTTGGTTCTTCACTCGGATCTGGTTACTAAATTCCTCACTCTGGTCTATTTACCTGGTTTCTCACTCGGGTCTGGTTACTTGGTTCCTCACTCGTAATGGAGCTGTAAGACCCACTCTGGTGCTTCGCACGTCCGACCTTTCACAAGTCCAGGCGCCGGCTCTTCCACTTCACTGCCCTCCTGGGCCTTTTATAATTGCTAGCTACACCACAGCTATCACCTGATCTGGTGTCTCCTCCAATCTTTTCCCACAGGGAACATGCACTCTTCAGTCCCTACCAATGTAATTCTCTCTGCTTTCTCTTTTACTATCATCTTTGATTAGCAGATGACGGTACTCGCATGCAGACACTCAGTAAGGTTGTGTGAATTTTCTCACTTGTCAATCTCCTTACACCCTGCTGGCATCCTCGCTTTTTTTCCCGCCAGAGATATCAAGTGAGTTCTGCTACCAATTAATGGCCATTGGCTGCAAATGTCATGTCTCTTCTGGTTCAGATAGAACATTACCGCTACAGCCAATCAGTGGTTGCTGATTGTCCACAGTACTCATGTGATGTCCTCTGAAAGAGTAAGCGAGGAGGCCTGTTGGTTACTCAGGCAGCAAAGCGGAGGAATACCAGAGGATCTGTATGTGCAGTAAAGGGAGTAACTGTTTATTTTGCACCACCCTGGACACAATTTTAATATAGATATCAGTAGTGGACAATTATTTTAATGATAGTGCTGTGACTGAGTCACTGGCAGAGTGGTAGAAGGGAGATATGTGTCACTGAGCTTAATGGCGTCAGTGATATGAAACTAGAACATTTTTTCTCCAGCACACTACGTGTTAAGAGGGTTAAGTTGCATAAAAGGGCTGGTTTTATGTGGACCCTCATAGAGCAGGTGGGAGAGGGTCCACTTTATCTCCTGGGCAGGCCTGCCAGGACCTGTGTGAGGTCATGATCATGTGATCCATCACATGATGGAAATCAGAGGCTTAAGTTTAAATAACCAAACTCTACAGGCAGTTGGTGTTCAGCTAGCCAGGAGAAAGGAGTCTCCAGAGGGTTTGTGGCTTGTTGTGCATAGACTGAACCGGTACTGCTCCAGAGCAGGATGCCACCCGCAACATACAGATGGTGTTGCAGCACTCGTTTTTTTTCCTTTTTGATTGTTTGGACCCGTTTTAGCCAAAAAGGCTGAGTTTTGTTTCCATGAGTTGGTTTATGCTGCCTGACAAGAGATGGTGTACACAGTTTTTCCTACCTCTCTGTGCCGCCACGAGAGTGAACTACCACAGTGCCTTTTATCAATCGTTCTGCTTAATTCAGAATCCATGTAGCAGAAATTCACTATTATTGCATGATTTCCCCCTCTTAGGCCGGATTCAGACTAGTTTTAAAAAAATCGTCCATTTTTCATCCTCAAAACTGGGACGATTTTCATCCGTATTGTCATCAATGTGTCCGTATTTTCTGTCCCTGTGAAACCCATGTGACTTCCTTATTTATAAATCATTCTAAAATGTACATTATCAAATTCTGTTTCCTATGTTAATATTGTAAATGTATCTTTAAATAGGTCTGCTTTTGAGCCTTCATAACTCTAAAGACTTTTTTATGCCTAATCAAAAGAGAACGTTTTCAGCCTAAATTTTGAACAATGAGGGAGTTTGATGTAAAAAAAGGAAATTTTGGTATTTGTTTTCCTAGGTGTAAAAGTCCAAAGTACCCTTAGATGTTAAAATATGGTGTCAGTGGAGGCCTGTAATTTTAGGGCTGAATACTTAAAATTATGGGCTGTAGACAAGGCCAGCTCTTCTGGAGTAATACCCATGGAGTCTGGCTATCTATGTGCTACCCAGTAATATGTCTGTGTTGTTTTTTGCCACATGTATCAAGTTTTCACAACATACACTTCTAAGGCTTATTTGGTATTTGGCATCAGTGTTTGTATACCAAAACTTGGACTGAGTAATGGCTGACCTCCACCTTACGAAAACAACTGAATGGCTTTCCCTCCCTGTCACGGGTTTACTGCGACAGAGAGGAGCCAGAAGACCACATTAAATGGTGCAGGTATCTTTTTGCAGTGCAGGGGTTAATCTGCTCAGTTGAGCGCTTGGAAGCTTTCCTGCATTGAGGTTCTCAGCTGTGCACTGTTGGCCTCTCCCATCTCCTATATAATCTGGGCCCTGGCTAGCACTCATTGCCAGAGCTAGCTTATGCTGCTATGCTGCATGGTTAGGAGATGGTGGTTTGGGGTTGTTATTTGAGAAAAGGTTTGGTGAATTTATCTGAGACTGTTGCTAGGTTTTGGGCCTGTGCTAATTCCCCTCCTTCTCCTACTTTTGTTTTACCCCATCCGCCACTCCCTGGTGTTTACTTCTGTTGTTTCTGTAAGTGTATTTGTATAATTGGTAATGTCCTTTATTCCTGTTTGTATTACCCTGTTGTACCGTAATACACCAACCAGTCTATTACTACCCCCATCTTCCCTGGGTAGGGGAAAGTTACAGACTGAGAGCGGGAACAGAAGCTAAGGCAAAGTACGTGGCCCCGGCATCTTCACCATCAAAAGTAATCTGAGGAACAGGGCTAGCTAGTGCGCCCCTAGCTTTAGATACAGGGAAAGAGCCCCTGGTCCTGGGACACCTGACAGAGTTGTGATGCTGCCCCTATCTTCCCTATCCCTATTATCATATCATATACAGCTCTGGCAAAAATTAAGAGACCACCACATCAAAACCCTGTCATGGACAGCCCAATCTCCAGACCGGAACCCCATTGAAAACCTCTGGAATTTAATCAAGAGGATGATGGATAGTCACAAGCCATCAAACAAATAAGAACTGCTTAAATTTTTGCGTCAGGAGCAATGTGAAAGACTGGTGGAAAGCATGCCAAGACGCATGAAAGCTGTGATGAAAAACCATAGTTATTCCACAAAATATTGATTTCTGAACTCTTCCGGCGTTAAAACATTAGTATTGCTGTTTCTAAATGATTATGAACTTGTTTTCTTTGCATTATTTGAGGTCTGAAATCACTGTTTGTTTGTTTTTAATTTTGACCATTTTTCTTTGTCAGAAAAATAAAATACAAAATGTATTGCTTGGGACTTCAGAGACATGTTGTCAGAAGTTTATAGAATAAAAGAACAATTTACTTTATACTCAAAAATAATAAAGAGAAAAATCAGACAAACTGATCATTTTGTAGTGGTCTCTTAATTTTTGCCAGAGCTGTATTTATGTCATTACATATAAAATGCTGCTGAGGATATTTTATGTGTAATTTTATCTCTTTGTGTTGTAGAACATCCAAGGTGTTTCAAAGTTTTCACTTCAGTTTGAGAAGAAGCAACACTTACAAGGTGAAATAACGGATTGTGCTTAAAATAACATTAAAAGCAATGGGCTTGATTGATAATGCAGCTTTGTACAAAAACCTTTATTTTGCAACTTTTGGCATTTTTCACGCTAGTGCTGGCCAGCTTCACCAACTTTTAGAAAATGGATGGAGCAGAAGAAGAACAGGGCAAGACAACATACAGTTATATGAAAAAGTTTGGGCACCCCTATTAATCTTAAGCTTAATGTTTTATAAAAATTGCTTTTTTTGCAACAGCTATTTCAGTTTCATATATCTAATAACTGTTGGACACAGTAATGATTCTGCCTTGAAATGAGGTTTATTGTACTAACAGAAAATGTGCAATCTGCATTCAAACAAAATTTGACAGGTGCATAAGTATGGGCACCTCACCAGAAAAGTGACATTAATATTTAGTAGATCCTCCTTTTGCAAAAATAACAGCCTCTAGTCGCTTCCTGTAGCTTTTAATGAGTTCCTGGATCCTGGATGAAGGTATTTTTGACCATTCCTCTTTACAAAACAATTCCAGTTCAGTTAAGTTTGATGGTCGCCAAGCATGGACAGCCCTCTTCAAATGATCCCACAGATGTTCAATGATATTCAGGTCTGGGGACTGGGATGGCCATTCCAGAACAGTGTAATTGTTCCTCTGCATGAATGCCTGAGTAGATTTGGAGCGGTGTTTTGGATCATTGTCTTGCTGAAAGATACATCTCCTGCGTAACTTCAACTTTGTCACTGATTCATGAACATTATTGTCAAGAATCTACTGATACTGAGAGGAATCCATGCGTCCCTCAACGTTAACAAGATTCCCGGTGCCGGCATTGGCCACACAGCCCCAAAGCATGATGGAACCTCCACCAAATTTTACTGTGGGTAGCAAGTGTTTTTCTTGGAATGCTGTGTTTTTTTATGCCGCCATGCATAACGCCTTTTTGTATGACCAAACAACTCAATCTTGGTTTCATCAGTCCACAGGACCTTCTTCCAAAAAGAAATTGGCTTCTCCAAATGTGCTTTTGCAACCCTCAGCCGACTCTGTTTGTGACGTGCTTGCAGAAACTGCTTCTTTCGCATCACTCTCCCATACAGCTTCTCCTTGTGCAAAGTGCGTTGTATAGTTGACCGATGCACAGTGACACAATCTGCAGCAAGTTGATGCTGCAGCTCTCTGTAGGTGGTCTGAGGATTGTCCTTGACTGATCTCACTATTCTTCTTCTCTGCCTTTCTGATGTTTTTCTTGGCCTGCCACTTCTGGCCTTAACAAGAACTGTACCTGTGTTCTTCCATTTCCTTACTATGTTCCTCACAGTGGAAATTGACAGGTTAAATCTCTGAGACAGCTTTTTGTATCCTTCCCCTGAACAACTATGTTGAATAATCTTTGTTTGACAGTTGTTTTGAGGAGCCCATGATGCCACTCTTCAGAGGAGATTCAAACAGGAGAACAACTTGCAAGTGGCCACTTTAAGTAGCTTTTCTCATGATTGCATACACCTGGCTATGAAGTTCAAAGCTCAATGAGGTTACAAAACCAAAAAAAGTGCTTTAGTAAGTCAGTAAAAAGTAGGTAGGAGTATTTAAAACAAGAAAATGATAAGGGTGCCCATACTTATGCACCTGTCAAATGTTGTTTGAATGCAGATTGCACATTTTCTGTTAGTACAATAAACCTCATTTCAAGGCAGAAACATTACTGTGTCCAACAGTTATTAGATATATGAAACTGAAATAGCTGTTGCAAAAAAAGCAATTTTTATAAAACATTAAGCTTAAGATTAATAGGGGTGCCCAAACTTTTTCATATAACTGTAGCTTCATAATTTACAGCACAAGGTGATGTAAATTATTACAGAAATATACAGCAGCCCTTGGCTGGCGGATATTTCTAGCAGTGGCGAACAGCAGTCGAACGATCCGCCAAATTCATTACAGAGGCTCACGCCTCTTAGTGAATTGGATCAATTGCACTCCAACATTCCCTTCATTAAGACTGGTGTGCAAAACGCCATTCTTAATGAATAGGGCACAAAATATTTGTGTTTATATTTTCATGTAAGAAAATGATTGCATATGTAGTATTTTACATAAAAATTTTCAAGTGCCATTATAAGGGATAGGCATTGAATGGGACAAGTATACAAGCCATATTTCTAAAGTATCAAGATATAAATACCATTTTTGAGGTCAGATCTAGCATACAGTGAAAAAGTCCACATTCAAGTAACTGAGTTCTGTGGAGGAAAGTCCACACTCTGTTTGTTTTTCACAGTTATCACCAACTCTATAAAAAGCATGGTGCTGCCCACATCTCCCGCACAGCGAGAAAAAATAAAAAAAAACGCTTTTAGCAACTGTGCGAATTCTCAAGCTTTCTATCTTGCCATTCACTATTTTTCTACTTTACCAGCATACTTACAACACTATAGGAGCTGGGACTTCCTTTTCACTCACCTCCCAGCATGTATTTCTCTTTTCGTTGTCCAATGGTTTGTCTGTCTATACTGGAAGCCCGCCAGCATGACAGACTGGGCCAGAGGGACAATGACCCAGCCCCACTTCCTGTAATTTGTCTCAGTTGTTTAGTTGCTGATGTCAATAATCTAACTTTCCATAAATAAATCAATATTAATTTTTAATTTAAAGGGAAAACCGATGAAACAATAACTATTAACCCCAGGTCCATGTTTGTGTCCTCTAAGAACCATTCATTTCTTGCAGCAGGTAAGTTCCTCAGTATGCTGGATATCTGTACCATAATTTTGGATTTGTGTTAATTACATTTTTCATAACAATATATTTTCTGTAAAAACATATTTTTATCTAGTTTGTGTACCCAGAGGTGCAGCACAAGGGAAATGTTGGAGATATGAGATTGTAGTAATAACTGTTAAAAGTAGACACAGAAAACATTTACCAGTTATGATGTGCATAGTGTTTTCATGGAGAATACTGTACATTCAGGTGGTGTACCATTTGAAGACCGAGGGACGTATTTTTCATATATGCAGTAGTGAAAAGGATAATCAGCTCACCTCTCCATTGCATATTTAAATGCTCATGCAGCACCCCAGAGTCCTGGTCGTTGCAGTAATGTCGTTCTTCCACCAGGGGGAGTGATGTTACGTCTGAAGGCAATAAAGGAGATCTCTTTACCAGGTATCACATACCACACAACACACTTCACACTCCAGTCCACCAGGGGGAGCTATGCTCCTATTTATTAGGGCACTCCTCACAATTAGGTAAAACTGGTGGGCTGGATAGGAAGTCAGGCAGAAGCAAGCTGGGCTTCACCCAGTAAGTTGCTATCTGAGCTCCGCTCAGGTAGTGGGTCCCTGACAGGGGTGGGATCCTGTCAGAGGCCTAGACAGAAGGTCACAGAGCTGCGCCTGCCCGACGTGCGGCAGCTTTACTAAGAAAGAGACATTGGAAGGGAATTGTATTGTAGCGAGTAAGAAACCAAGTCATAGCAAGAGGAGAGGAAACCAGAAGGAGTTCTGCCCTGCAAAAGGCTTCCTAGGCGTGCTAGAGTCCCTGTAAAAAGCCTCAGGCCATCAGTCATACGGGTTTGTCCTATCCTTACCATCAGGGGGACAGAGAGAGAGACATAACATCTAGAACATCTACAACCGTTGTGAGGACCTTACCGAGAAGCTCAGCAGAGAGGTACTACAACACCCAGGCGCTAGAGGAAGGCTACTGATTTCCACCTGGATAAGGGGACTCTGGATTTGCCTTCAGACCGGCCAGACTCTGCCTGCCCTGTGATCTGGTGCTCTGGACTGTGGATGCTGAAGCCTTCAGTAAAGGTAAAGAGACTGCAACCTTGTGTCCTCGTTATTCACTGCGCCTCACACCATCCACCATCTACACTCTGGGAAGCCCTGGGGACATACTTCACCTGTGGGAAGGTATACCATCTAGCTACCATAACATCACCCCAGCGGACCCCTCACAGCAGCGTCGGTCACCGTGACCGAATACCACAGGTGGCGTCCATTATCCATTTAAAGACCTTTCCCTTCATTTTCAACGGACGTCCCTAGGGCCACGGACCGGGTCAGCCACCCTGACATCCCCCGAGAACCGAAGGACCCGGTACCGAGTACCCCACGGCCCTTGGGGGGCGATCCACTCATCAACAAGTAGAAGTCCAAAGAGAAAAAAACAGTACTTCCAAGGTAAGAACTGGGTTAGTTAGCACAGCGGTACAAAGCAATGGCAAGGGGGGAGAGCACAGAATTCTCAGGAAACGAGTTTTTGACTTACATGGTCCTTAGTCTAAGCCTGAATATCCGAAAGAGACAACACCTGGATATGCAATCCAAGATTCATTAATTAAGAAACATATGTGTGGAAGTCAAAAGTACCAAAAAATGTTAATTAAAACTTATATATAAATGTATAATATGAACAGCACCTAAATGTGATAAATCATTAATAATGCAAAATCAGATCTTTTATTGAGACTAGTGATGAGAGATGTACGGATCCCAAACACAGACTTTTCCCCGGAAGTCTGTCATAATGTTCGAGTTTGCGGCCAAATAAAGTTTGTTGAAATGCTGGTTTGCAGCTAATCAACAAACTTTTAGGGTGTGGGCACTTCCAGAGCCATCACAGCCATGCTAAGTACTGGACAGCTTGTCGTTAACTCTGGGCAGACTAGCTCACATGAGCCAATACATGCTGCTGTGCCTACGTAACGACCGCCGAGTTGCCCTTATTATTTCCAATGCAGATTACTGGATGGTCACCCTGCTGGATTCCTGCTAGACAAGGACAACGTACCATCCTTACCTCCATCCTTGTACCGAGATTGCAAAATGCATGAATACAATCACACGCTGGTAGAGAAACTACTGATGGCTTTCCCACCTGACAGCGGGGGCTAAGTGGAAGAACAAGGTGGAGGAGGGGGCACCACCAGCATCTCGGAAGGCAGGGTTAGCATGGCCAAAATCTGTAAACCATTCCACGCACACCACAACATGCGGCACCACAATCTCATATTAGCAGGAGGCAGTGTTTTCACAACATGGTGGAAGAGTAAGTGTCCACATGTCTCCACGTTATAACTGATGGGACTGCCCCATTTAAGTTTTGGGTCTCCTTTGGCCTGCTCTGCAGCAAGTGTCATGTTGGAAAGTGTGTTTAGCATGGCAGGGGGTGTCATCACAAACAGGCAGTCCACAGCCAACGTGATCAAGGCATGGATCCCACAGGACTTGACCGTTCCTTTGGCTAGACAACTATATCAGCCACACCCAGCCATGATTAGATCCTATTTGTTATTTGTTTAATTTTGTGGCCTTCCCCACCAAAAAGGAAAAAATAAATAAGGTGTTGGCTACCTCCTCCTCCGCCTCTGCTATGTCCACCTTCACTTCCTCATTGTCCTCCACTTGGATCTCAGCCTCCTGGTTCAAGATAATACATTGTTTTTGTAGTTAATGTCTGCTATTTTAATTAGTTCCCCTTAAAGATGAAAAAAAGCAACTAAAAAAATAAAAATACCTAAAAAAAAGTGTTGGCTACCTCCTGCCTGTACTGTTATACCTACATCACAAAATGTACCTCATCCTCCACTTGGACCTCGACCGCCTGGTTCAAGATAACTGTTTAGTTTTGTATTTTATTCTGTGTTATTGCCATTATTTCTCCTTAAAAATAAAAAAAATACCGATAAAAATAGAAAAATATACAAACTGTTGACTACCTCATACTTGGCCTCTTACACGTACATCGCCATCTCCACCTCGATTTGGAACTCATCCTCCTGGTTCAAGATCATTATTATTATTTATTTTAATTAAGTGCCCTATCCCCATTTGTAGAGGGGTGCAAGAAGCACCATCTCACAACAGAGCCCCTTTAACCCCTTCGTGACATGCGCCGTACTAGTACGGCGCTGCCGGCACTGCATTAGTGCCAGCCGCAGTACTAGTACGGCGCATCGATCACCGCGGTCTCACGCTGAGCGCCGCGGTGATCGGGTGCGGGTGTCAGCTGTATATGACAGCTGACACCCCGCAGCAATGCCCACGATCGGCGCTGTCGCCGATCGCGGGCATTTAACCCCTCTGATGCCGCTGTCAATAGTGACAGCGGCATAGAGGGGGATCGCGCAGGGACGGGGGCTCCCTGCGCTCTCCCACCGGAGCAGCGCGATGAGATCGCGCTGCTCCGGTGACCTGGAAGGAGTCCCTGGATCCAAGATGGCCGCGGGACTCCTTCCGGGTCATAAGATGACCCTGCTTGCCGGCGTCTGCTGAGAATCCTCATAGCAGGCGCCGGCAAGCCTGTGGAACGTGCCTGTCACATCGGTGATCAGACCGAGTGCTATGCACACGGTCTGATCACCGATCTGTGATGTCCCCTCCTGGGACAAAGTAAAAAAGTAAAAAAAAAATTTTTCCAAATGTGTAAAAAAAAAAAAAAAAAAAATTCCTAAATAAAGAAAAAAAAAATAAATATATTCCCATAAATACATTTCTTTATCTAAATAAAAAAAACACCACACAATAAAAGTACACATATTTAGTATCGCCGCGTCCGTAACAACCCCACCTATAAAACTATATCACTAGTTAACCCCTTCAGTGAACACCGTAAAAAAAAAAAAAAAAAAACGAGGCAAAAAACAACGCTTTATTCTCATACCGCCAAACAAAAAGTGGAATAACACGCGATCAAAAAGACGGATATAAACAACCATGGTACCGCTGAAAACGTCATCTTGTCCCGCAAAAAAAAAGCCGCCATACAGCATCATCAGCAGAAAAATAAAAAAGTTATAGCTCTCAGAATAAAGCGATGCAAAAACAATTATTTTTTATATAAAATAGTTTTTATTGTGTAAAAGCGCCAAAACATAAAAAAATTATATAAATGAGTTATCGCTGTAATCGTACTGACCCGAAGAATAAAACTGCTTTATCCTTTTTACCAAACGCGGAACGGTATAAACGCACCCCCTAAAAGAATTTCAGGAATTGCTGGTTTTTGTTCATTCCGCCTCCCAAAAATCGGAATAAAAAGCGATCAAAAAATGTCATGTACCCGAAAATGGTACCAATAAAAACGTCAACTCGTCCCGCAAAAAACAAGATCTCACATGACTCTGTGGACCAAAATATGGAAAAATTATAGCTCTCAAAATGTGGTGATGCAAAAACTATTGTTTGCAATAAAAAGCGTCTTTTAGTGTGTGACGGCTGCCAACCATAAAAATCCGCCCAAAAAACGCTATAAAAGTAAATCAAATCCCCCTTCATCACCCCCTTAGTTAGGAAAAATAATGAAATTTTAAAAAATATATTTATTTCCATTTTCCCGTTAGGCTACTTTCACACTAGCGTCGGTACGGGGCCGTCGCGCTGCGTCGGCCCGACATACCGACGCATACTGTGCAAGCGCCGCACAACGGGGGCAGCGGATGCTGTTTTTCCACGCATCCGCTGCCCCATTGTGAGGTGCGGGGAGGTGGGGGCGGAGTTCCAGCCGCGCATGCGCGGTCGGAAATGGTGGACCGTCGGCACAAAAAAGTTACATGTAACGTTTGTTGCTGCCGGCGGTCCGCCACAACACGACGCAACCGTCGCACGACGCTTGCGACGTGTGTCAATACGTCGCTAATGTTAGTCTATGGGGAAAAAACGCATCCTGCAGATGACTTTGCAGGATGCGTTTTTTCGCCAAAACGACGCATTGCGACGTATGCAAAAAAACGCTAGTGTGAAAGTAGCGCTAGGGTTAGGACTAGGGTTAGGGTTAGGGTGTCAGTTAGAATTGGGGAGTTTTCACTGTTTAGGCACATCAGGGGCTCTCCAAACGCGACATGGCGTCCGATCTCAACGCGTTTGTTTGCGTTAAAAACGCATGCGTTTTTATAGAAAAAAAACAGAACACACTGAAAAGTCACCCACCACCATCAAGGTGATAAAGGGATCCAAACCCTAACCCTACCCCTAAACTCATCCCTAACCGTTTAATGAACATTTTCTGACAGTCATAGTGCCACGTATTTCAGTGCCACGTATTTCAGTGCCACGTATTTCAGTGCCACGTATTTCAGTGCCACGTATTTCAGTGCCACGTTATTTCAGTGCCACGTTATTTCAGTGCCACGTTATTTCAGTGCCACGATATTTCAGTGCCACGTATTTAAGTGCCACGGTATTTCAGTGAAATACGTGGCACTGAAATATCGTGGCATTTACGTGAAATACGTGGCACTTAAATACGTGGCACTTAAATACGTGGCACTTAAATACGTGGCACTTAAATACGTGGCACTTAAATACGTGGCACTTAAATACGTGGCACTTAAATACGTGGCACTTAAATATCGTGGCATGTACATGAAATACGTGGCACTTATATACGTGGCACTTATATACGTGGCACTTATATACGTGGCACTTATATACGTGGCACTTATATACGTGGCACTTATATACGTGGCCACTGAAATATCGTGGCACTTATATACGTATATACGTATATAAACGTATTTCAGTGCCACATATTTCAGTGCCACGTATTTCAGGTTAGGGGTAGGGGTAGGGTTAGGGTTTTTTGGTTTTTTCTTGTTTTCTTGTGTTTTTCTATAAAAACGCATGCGTCTAAAAAAACGCATGCGTTTTACCGCGATTACATGCGTTTTTTCACACATGCGTTTTTAAAAAAAACTCAAGTGTGAAACCAGCCTTATCCTTGGGAAAATAAAAACATGGGGGCTAAAATATAATTTTCGTGGAAAAAAATATATTTTTTATTTTCGCGGCTCTGCGTTATAAACTGTAGTGAAGCACTTGGGGGTTCAAAGTTCTCACAACACATCTAGATAAGTTCCGTGGGGGGTCTAGTTTCCAATATGGGGTCACTTGTGGGGGGTTTCTACTGTTTAGGTACATCAGGGGCTCTGCAAATGCAACATGACACCTGCAGACCAATCCATCTAAGTCTGCATTTCAAACGGCGCTCCTTCCCTTCCGAGCTCTGCCGTGCGTCCAAACAGTGGTTTATCCCCATATATGAAGTATCAGCGTACTCAGGACAAATTGGACAACAACTTTTGTTGTCCAATTTCTCCTGTTACCCTTGGGAAAATAAAAATGTGGGGGCTAAAATATAATTTTCGTGGAAAAAAAAAAAAAATTATTTTCATGGCTCTGCGTGATAAACTGTAGTGAAACACTAGTTGGTTCAAAGTTCTCACAACACATCTAGATAAGTTCCGTGGGGGGTCTAGTTTCCAATATGGGGTCACTTGTGGGGGGTTTCTACTGTTTATGTACATCAGGGGCTCTGCAAATGCAACATGACACCTGCAGACCAATCCATCTAAGTCTGCATTTCAAACGGCGCTCCTTCCCTTCCGAGCTCTGCCATGCGCCCAAACAGTGGTTCCCCCCCATATATGGGGTATCAGCGTACTCAGGACAAATTGCACAACAACTTTTGTTGTCCAATTTCTCCTGTTACCCTTGGGAAAATAAAAATGTGGGGGCTAAAATATAATTTTTGTGGAAAAAAAAATATTTTTTATTTTCACGGCTCTGCGTGTTAAACTGTAGTGAAACACTTGTTGGTTCAAAGTTCTCACAACACATCTAGATAAGTTCCGTGGGGGGTCTAGTTTCCAATATGGGGTCACTTGTGGGGGGTTTCTACTGTTTATGTACATCAGGGGCTCTGCAAATGCAACATGACACCTGCAGACCAATCCATCTAAGTCTGCATTTCAAACGGCGCTCCTTCCCTTCCGAGCTCTGCCGTGCGCCCAAACAGTGGTTCCCCCCAATGTATGGGGTATCAGCGTACTCAGGACAAATTGGACAATAACTTTTGTGGTCCAATTTATCCTGCTATCCTTGGGAAAATAAAAAATTTGGGGCAAAAATATCATTTTTTGTGAAAATTAATATTAATTTTTTTTTACGGCTCTACATTATAAACTTCTGTGAAGCACTTGGAGGTTCAAAGTGCTCACCACACATCTAGATTAGTTCCTTAGAGGGTCTACTTTCCAAAATGGTGTCACTTCTGGGGGTTTCCACTGTTTAGGCACGTCAGGGGCTCTCCAAACACGACATGGGTTCCGATCTCAATTCCAGCCAATTTTGCATTGAAAAGTCAAATGGCGCTCCTTCCCTTCCGAGCTCTGCCATGCGCCCAAACAGTGGTTTATCCCCATATATGAAGTATCAGCGTACTCAGGACAAATTGCACAACAACTTTTGGGGTCCAATTTATCCTGCTACCCTTGGGAAAATAAAAAATTTGGGGCAAAAATATCATTTTTTGTGAAAATTAATATTAATTTTTTTTTACGGCTCTACATTATAAACTTCTGTGAAGCACTTGGAGGTTCAAAGTGCTCACCACACATCTAGATTAGTTCCTTAGAGGGTCTACTTTCCAAAATGGTGTCACTTCTGGGGGTTTCCACTGTTTAGGCACGTCAGGGGCTCTCCAAACACGACATGGGTTCCGATCTCAATTCCAGCCAATTTTGCATTGAAAAGTCAAATGGCGCTCCTTCCCTTCCGAGCTCTGCCATGCGCCCAAACAGTGGTTTATCCCCATATATGAAGTATCAGCGTACTCAGGACAAATTGCACAACAACTTTTGGGGTCCAATTTATCCTGCTACCCTTGGGAAAATAAAAAATTTGGGGCAAAAATATCATTTTTTGTGAAAATTAATATTAATTTTTTTTTACGGCTCTACATTATAAACTTCTGTGAAGCACTTGGAGGTTCAAAGTGCTCACCACACATCTAGATTAGTTCCTTAGAGGGTCTACTTTCCAAAATGGTGTCACTTCTGGGGGTTTCCACTGTTTAGGCACGTCAGGGGCTCTCCAAACACGACATGGGTTCCGATCTCAATTCCAGCCAATTTTGCATTGAAAAGTCAAATGGCGCTCCTTCCCTTCCGAGCTCTGCCATGCGCCCAAACAGTGGTTTATCCCCATATATGAAGTATCAGCGTACTCAGGACAAATTGCACAACAACTTTTGGGGTCCAATTTATCCTGCTACCCTTGGGAAAATAAAAAATTTGGGGCAAAAAGATCATTTTTTGTGAAAATTAATATTAATTTTTTTTACGGCTCCACATTATAAACTTCTGTGAAGCACTTGGAGGTTCAAAGTGCTCACCACACATCTAGATTAGTTCCTTAGAGGGTCTACTTTCCAAAATGGTGTCACTTGTGGGGGTTTCCACTGTTTAGGCACGTCAGGGGCTCTCCAAACACGACATGGGTTCCGATCTCAATTCCAGCCAATTTTGCATTGAAAAGTCAAATGGCGCTCCTTCCCTTCCGAGCTCTGCCATGTGCCCAATCAATGGTTTACCCCAACATGTGGGGTATCGGCGTACTCAGGACAAATTGTACAACAACTTTTTTGGTCCAATTTCTCCTGTTACCCTTGGTAAAATAAAACAAATTGGATCTGAAGTAAAAATTTTGTGAAAAAAAATTTAAATGTTCAATTTTTTTTAAACATTCCAAAAATTCCTGTGAAGCACCTGAAGGGTTAATAAACTTTTTGAATGTGGTTTAGAGTACCTTGAGGGGTGCAGTTTTTAGAATGGTGTCACTTTTGGACATTTTCTGTCATATAGACCCCTCAAAGTCACTTCAAGTGTGAGGTGGTCCGTAAAAAAATGGTTTTGCAAATTTTGTTGCAAAAATTAGAAATCGCTGGTCAACTTTTAACCCTTATAACTCCCTAACAAAAAAAAATTATGTTTCCAAAATTGTGCTGATGTAAAGCAGACATGTGGGAAATGTTGTTTATTAACTATATTATGTGATATAACTCTCTAATTTAAGGGCATAAAAACGAAAAATTTGAAAATTGCTAAATTTTCATAATTTTCGACAAATTTCTGTTTTTTTCACAAATAAATGCAAGTCATATCGAAGAAGTTTTACCACTATCATAAAGTACAATATGTCACGAGAAAACAATCTCAGAATCACCAGGATCCGTTGAAGCGTTTCAGAGTTATGACCTCATAAAGTGACAGTGGTCAGAATTGTAAAAATTGGCCGTGTCACTTAGGTGAAAACAGGCTTTGGGGTGAAGGGGTTAAAGGGAAGGTGCCATCAAAAAATGTTTTTTTACAGCAATTGTAAAAATGTAAAGAATTAATGTTTACATTTTCTTAAAAAATATTATAATTTGTTTATAATTTAGTAAAATATGAAAAATAATTTGAAAAGTTTTGGAATTTCCACTTTTAAACACTAGGGGGAGCAGCTGCTGAAATTTCAGAAAAACCTAGTGTACAACTAGCTCACATTACTGCACTGCAGTAATTATGGGCGGAGTCTGCTGACGTGTGTGTGATGTCACTCCTCCTCTCCTTCTGGGTGTCTGCTAAGGGATAAGAGGATGATATTCAGGAACCCAGTGAGCAGCCATTTTGTTGGCGACTGCAGAGTAAGGCTGCTGTCACACATTCAGTATTTGGTCAGTATTTTACCTCAGTATTTGTAAGTCAAACCAGGAGTGGAACAATTAGTATAATAGAAACATATGCACCACTTCTGCAGTTATCACCCACTCCTGGTTTTGGCTTACAAATACTGAGGTAAAATACTGACCAAATACTGATAGTGTGACCGCAGCCTTATACTGACAAGTAGACAGTCACCGAGGATGGCAGGCAGCAAGGATTCTGGGAGATATGTGGTGGAGGGAGCAGGGTGACAGCAGCACAGAGTATTTCAGGAGAGCAGTGTGCTGGCCTATAGGGGGGCACCATGTTCAGCCAGGGATTGTAAATAGAGCGCTGTCTTTTATACACATGGATGGGCCGTCTGCTCCACAGAAATCCAGGAAACATTTCTGCGGATTGATGGCCTGTTCTGATCCAGACTTTGCATGCAGACCCCATTCCCCTCCTCAGATCCTGTCTTCTCCATCCTGTCCTGGCGATGTGTGAAAGTGAGACGACAGGCGCAGTCCGGGGTGACGCTGGGAAGGAAATGTAGCCATATAGTAACGATAAAAATGAGACCCCTCTCTTCAGCTGCCTCACCAGCCCTGACTGCACCTAACTGGAGGTCATGCTGCCCCCTCTATTACCCCAGACCCGTGTGCAGCTGCTCAGCCAGAACCACCATAGAATGGGTCCGCTTTCTGAAGATAATACTGCCATAGTGTTCTCACATAATACCGCCATAGTGTTCTCACATAATGCCACCATATAGATCACACACTATACTATCAAATAGATCACACAATACTGTCATACAGTTCTCACATAATACCACCATATAGATCACACATAATACCGCCATATAATTCTCACCTAGTACTGCCACATAGATCACACATAATCCCACAATATAGTTCTCATATACCACCGTCATATAGTTTTTACATCATTCCACAACACTGATCAAACATAATACCGCCATATAGATCACATATAATACCGTCACATAGATCACACAATACTTGGTGGCATAATGTGTGATATTATATATAATAATATCTCAGCATAATGTGTGGTCTTTATGGGAGTATTATGTGATAAATATAGCGGCATTATACGTGATCCATATGGTATTGTGCTGCTCTAGGGAGGTCACAGATGTATGGTGGAAGGAGCAGGGTGACAGGAGCACAGAGTATTTCAGGAGAGCAGTGTACTGGTCTATGGAGGGGAGGGTATGCTCCCACTCACACGCTCCGTACTGTATACTTAGCCTTTACTGGCTATTAAAATGGGGGACACCCCCAAAAAATGACGTGGGGCCCCCTATCTATATATATAATTGTCTAAGGGTTTTTCCGTCTGTCTGTCTGTCTGTCCTGGAAATCCCGCGTCTCTGATTGGTCGAGGCCGCCAGGTCTCGACTAATCAGCGACGGGCACAGTATCGACGTAGATGTCATAATGGTTGCCATGGCGACGATGATATCATAAAGGTTGCCTCGACCAATCAGCGACAGGCACAGTCTGCCGCGAATTCTGGAATCATCATTGTCCATATACTACAGG
The DNA here is from genome assembly GCF_051348905.1 of Ranitomeya variabilis. Taxonomy (NCBI): domain Eukaryota; kingdom Metazoa; phylum Chordata; class Amphibia; order Anura; family Dendrobatidae; genus Ranitomeya; species Ranitomeya variabilis. Next base: position 1,110,972,771 of record NC_135232.1, read on the forward strand.
GACATGCATATTCTAGAATACCCGATGCGTTAGCAAAACGCCCACGACCAATCAGCGTCAGCCTATGCAGCGTCAATAGTAAAAACATCTAATGTCCAAAAAAATAAAAATAAATAAAAAATGATTATATACTAACCTACGCCGCCTTTCCCGCTCCTCGCAACGCAAGCAGAACGTTCCGGTGGCAAGGATGGTGTGGCAGAAGGACCTGCCATGACATCACGGTCATGTGACCGCGACGTCATCACACCCTGGGACCGGAAGTTGCCGCCTGCACCCCACACAGGCCAGAGTTACAACGCACCTGCGGAAGGTGAGTATATGTTTTTTAACCTGTGTCATACGTAGCTGGGCAATATACTACGTGGCTTTGTGCTGTATACTACGTCACTGGGCAATATACAATGTAACTGGGCAATATACTACGTCACTGGGCAATATACTACGTGGCTGGGCAATATACTACATGGCTGGGCAATATACTACGTGGACATACAGGTCCTTCTCAAAAAATTAGCATATAGTGTTAAATTTCATTAATTACCATAATGTAATGATTACAATTAAACTTTCATATATTATAGATTCATTATCCACCAACTGAAATTTGTCAGGTCTTTTATTGTTTTAATACTGATGATTTTGGCCTACAACTCCTGATAACCCAAAAAACCTGTCTCAATAAATTAGCATATTTCAACCGTCCAATCAAATAAAAGTGTTTTTTAATAACAAACAAAAAAACCATCAAATAATAATGTTCATTTATGCACTCAATACTTGGTCGGGAATCCTTTGGCAGAAATGACTGCTTCAATGCGGCGTGGCATGGAGGCAATCAGCCTGTGACACTGCTGAGATGTTATGGAGGCCCAGGATGCTTCAATAGCGGCCTTAAGCTCATCCAGAGTGTTGGGTCTTGCGTCTCTCAACTTTCTCTTCACAATATCCCACAGATTCTCTATGGGGTTCAGGTCAGGAGAGTTGGCAGGCCAATTGAGCACAGTAATACCATGGTCAGTAAACCATTTACCAGTGGTTTTGGCACTGTGAGCAGGTGCCAGGAAGCATGAAGTGCTCCAAAATCTCCTGATAGCTAGCTGCATTGACCCTGCCCTTGATGAAACACAGTGGACCAACACCAGCAGCTGACATGGCACCCCACACCATCACTGACTGGGTACTTGACACTGGACTTCAGGCATTTTGGCATTTCCTTCTCCCCAGTCTTCCTCCAGACTCTGGCACCTTGATTTCCGAATGACATGCAAAATGTGCTTTCATTAGAAAAAAGTACTTGGGACCACTTAGCAACAGTCCAGTGCTGCTTCTCTGTAGCCCAGGTCAGGCGCTTCTGCCGCTGTTTATGGTTCAAAAGTGGCTTTACCTGGGGAATGTGGCACCTGTAGCCCATTTCCTGCACACGCCTGTGCACGGTGGCTCTGGATGTTTCCACACCAGACTCAGTCCACTGCTTCCTCAGGTTCCCCAAGGTCTGGAATCGGTCCTTCTCCACAATCTTCCTCAGGGTCCGGTCACCTCTTCTCGTTGTACAGCGTTTTCTGCCACATTGTTTCCTTCCAACAGACTTACCATTGAGGTGCCTTGATACAGCACTCTGGGAACAGCCTATTTGTTGAGAAATTTCTTTCTGGGTCTTACCCTCTTGCTTGAGGGTGTCAATGATGGCCTTCTTGACATCTGTCAGGTCGCTAGTCTTACCCATGATGGGGGTTTTGAGTAATGAACCAGGCAGGGAGTTTTTAAAAGCCTCAGGTATCTTTTGCATGTGTTTAGAGTTAATTAGTTGATTCAGAAGATTAGGGTAATAGGTCGTTTAGAGAACCTTTTCTTGATATGCTAATTTATTGAGACAGGTTTTTTGGGTTATCAGGAGTTGTAGGCCAAAATCATCAGTATTAAAACAATAAAAGACCTGACAAATTTCAGTTGGTGGATAATGAATCTATAATATATGAAAGTTTAATTGTAATCATTACATTATGGTAAATAATGAAATTTAACACTATATGCTAATTTTTTGAGAAGGACCTGTACATATTCTAGAATACCCGATGCATTAGAATGGGGCCACCATCTAGTAATTAATAACCATCAAATACTATGCAGCTGCGGGCTGACATTAATAGCCTAGCAAGGGGCCATGGATATTGTCCCCCCCAGGCTAAAAACATCAGCTCTCAGCCGCCTTTTACATGCACCTTTTCTGGTGCTTTGCCTGGCAATTTCCACTTGCCCTGTAGCGGTAGCAAGTGGGGTTCATATTTGTGGGGTTAATGTCACCTTCATATTGTCCGGTGACATCAAGCCCACGGCTTAGTAATGGAGAGGCGTCTATAAGGCACCCATCCACTACTAATCCTATAGTTGTATTGTAAATAAAGACTCGGCCAGAATAAAGTCCTTTATTAATCTTTTTTAAACTATACCGAATGCATAATCCTCGACTCCCTCATCTCCCACAACAAAAATAATAAACCACATTGAGGAAAGACACGCAGGGGGGAGAGGAGTGCATAGGGGAGGATTAGATACTGACTGCTGAGCCGTGTATCTAATCCTGTCCTGTGTGATACCGACTGCTGAGCCGTGTATCTAATCCTGTCCTGTGTGATACCGACTGCTGAGCAGTGTATCTAATCCTGCCCTGTGTGATACTGACTGCTGAGGACACAGTACACAGGACAGGATTAGCTACACAGGACTAGATTAGCTACACAGGACAGAGGTAGCAGTGGTAGGTGTATATAGAGGCAGATAGCAGTGGTATATAGAGGCAGATAGTGGTATACAGAGGCAGGCAGCAGTGGTAGGTGGTATATGGGGCAGGTAGCAGTGGTAGGTGGTATATAGAGGCAAGTAGCAGTGGTAGGTGGTATATTGGGGAAAGCAGCAGTGGTTATAGGGGCGGGTAGCAGTGGTAGGTGGTATATAGAGGCAGGTAGTAGTGGTAGGTGGTATATAGCGGCAGGTAGCAGTGGTAGGTGGTATATAGGGGCAGGTAGCAGTAGTAGGTGGTATATAGAGGCAGGTAGCAGTGGTATATAGGGGCTGGTAGCAGTGGTATATAGGGGCTGGTAGCAGTGGTATATAGGGGCTGGTAGCAGTGGTATATAGGGGCTGGTAGCAGTGGTATATAGGGGCAGGTAGCAGTGGTATATAGGGGCTGGTAGCAGTAGTAGGTGGTATATAGAGGCAGGTAGCAGTTGTAGGTGGTATATAGGGGCAGGTAGCAATGGTAGGTGGTATATAGGGGCAGGTAGCAGTGGTAGGTGGTATATAGAGGCAGGTAGCAGTGGTAGGTGGTATATAGGGGCAGGCAGCAGTGGTTATAGGGGCGGGTAGCAGTGGTAGGTGGTATATAGGGGCAGGTAGCAGTGGTATATATGGGCTGGTAGCAGTGGTAGGTGGTATATAGAAGCAGGTAGCAGTGGTATATAGGGGCTGGTAGCAGTGGTAGGTGGTATATATAGGCAGGTAGCAGTGGTAGGTGGTATATAGGGGCAGGTAGCAGTGGTAGGTGGTATATAGGGGCTGGTAGCAGTGGTATATAGGAGCAGGTAGCAGTGGTAGGTGGTATATATGAGCAGGTAGCAGTAGTATATAGGAGCAGGTAGCAGTGGTAGGTGGTATATATGGGCAGGTAGCAGTAGTAGGTGGTATATAGGGGCTGGTAGCAGTGGTAGGTGGTATATAGAGGTAGGTGGTATATGGGGCAGGTAGCAGTGGTAGGTGGTATATAGAGGGAGGTAGCAGTGGTATATAGGGGCAGGCAGCAGTGGTAGGTGATATATAGAGGCAGGTAGCAGTGGTAGGTGGTATATAGGGGCAGGTAGCAGTGGTAGGTGGTATATAGGGGCAGGTAGAAGTGGTATATAGGGGCTGGTAGCAGTGGTAGGTGGTATATAGAGGCAGGTAGCAGTGGTATATAGGGGCTGGTAGCAGTGGTATATAGGAGCTGGTAGCAGTGGTAGGTGGTATATAGGGGCAGGTAGCAGTGGTATATAGGGGCTGGTAGCAGTGGTAGGTGGTATATAGGGGCAGGTAGCAGTGGCAGGTGGTATATAGGGGCAGGTAGCAGTGGTAGGTGGTATATAGGGGCAGGCAGCAGTGGTAGGTGGTATATAGGGGCAGGCAGCAGTGGTATATAGGGGCAGGTAGGTGGTATATAGGGGCTGGTAGCAGTGGTAGATGCATAAGAAAATAAAAACTCTGTACTTACCTTCCATCCTCTCTCAGGAAATGCTGAGTCATGTTCAGGGCAGAGCAGTGCGACGATCTCCCTGCTGTGCTCTGAACAGGTCGGTAGTGAGCAGTGAGTGCAGCCTGTAATGTAATACTAAGTACAGGCTGCATTCACCGCTCCTCGCTGCAGATACTCACCTCGGACCCTCGCTTCCCAGCAGCAGCTTCTGCCATCGCACGCACTGAGCTGTGTGCGATGGCAGAGGGAAATAAACAAAATGGCCGCGATCTCCTCTCACAGCTGTGACGCGGCAGCTCAGTGGGCGTGGCCAAGTCACCGCTGAGAGGCAGGAGATGCGGTCGGAGCCCGACCGTTGGCTCCTATGTACATGGCTGCCGTAAGTGAGGTGTGCAAGTGTCGTGCCCAGACACTTACACCCACACTAATGAAAATGGCGGCCTCCAGTGGTGAAAGTAAAAGTGAATAAAAAAAGTATGAAGGTAGTACATTTACTTTTGTATTAAAAATAATTGATTATATAATCAATAATTATTAATACAAAAACTAAAATCACGGCACCCTCCCTTTAAGTAATCTCTCTATCCGCATTTGTTTTGCAGGGCAATTGCCCTGCTCTTACCTCCATTTTGCTTCCTTTTGCAGCACCCTGCCCCTTACTACCACCATTTTACAGCACAAACTTTCAGGCACCCATTGCCTCGTGTGAAATTTGAATCAGCATTTGAGGCTGAAATTTTTAAACCTTTTTCTGTGAGGGTATTATGCACCATGCTCCATGTGTTAAATTTTAACGCCCACCCCCAAAAAAGTTTGCATAATCATCTTTTACAGATTCAGGCATGGTTGCCTACTTTGAACAGGAATTTTTTCAACTCTTCGGGATTCGGAACTCACTGTTTTCCTCAGATGCATTTGTAGTGCACAGTATTGGAGTATACAGTTTTGAACATTTAAGGTACATGCCCCATGCTCTGTGGGTGAAATTTAGTGTAATCTTATGTGTGGGTATTGTCCCCCATGCTCTTTGGGTGAAATTTGTAAGCTGCTTCTGTGGGTGTACTGTGCTCCATGCTCTGTGGGTGACATTTTTACCGGGACTGGAGGTAGCTAGCCTCGGTCTTTGTGGGGGCACCGTTAAAATTTTTATGTTATTCATTTACTTCCCATTTTACCATGATTGCTATGGTTACAGAACCCTTTTAACCCCTTAATCCCATATGACGTACTATCCCGTCGAGGTGACCTGAGACTTAATTTCCAGTGACAGGATAGTACGTCATATGCAATCGGCCGCGTGTCAGCTGACTATCGCAGCTGACATCCGGCACTATGTGCCAGGAGCAGTCACGGACCGTCCCTGGCACATTAACCCCCGGAACACTGCGATCAAACATGAATGCAGTGTTCCGGCGGTACAGGGAAGCATCGCGCAAGGAGGGGGCTCAGAGCAAGCGCTAGTAAGCCTGCAGCCCTGCATGTCAGATTGCTGATCTGACACATTGCTCTGCAAAGTGTCAGATCAGAGATATGACCCTATAACATGATGCCCTCCCCCCCGGGGGCAATGTTATAGTGTAAAAATAAAAATTCTAAATAAAGAAAAAAATATATAGTTCCCATAAATACATTTCTTTATCTAAATAATAATAAAAAACTATAAATGTACACATATTTAGTATCGCCGCGTTCGTAACGACCCCACCTATAAAACTGTCCCACTAGTTAACCCCTTCAGTGAACGCGGTAAAAAAAAAAAATGAAGCAAAAAATAACGCTTTATTATCATACCGCCATACAAAAAGTAGAATAACACTCAATCAAAAAGGCGGATATAAATAACCATGGTACCACTGAAAACGTCATCTTGTCCCGCAAAAAAACGAGCCGCCATACAGCATCATCAGCAAAAAAATAAAAAAGTTATAGTCCTCAGAATAAAGCGATACAAAAATAATTATTTTTTCTATAAAATAGTTTTTATCGTATAAAAGCGCCAAAACATAAAAAATATATAAATGAGGTATCGCTGTAATCGTACTCACTCGAAGAATAAAACTGCTTTATCAATTTTACCAAACGTGGAACGGTATAAACGCCCCCCCAAAAAAGAAATTCATGAATAGCTGGTTTTTGGTCATTCTGCCTCACAAAAATCGGAATAAAAAGTGATCAAAAAATGTCACGTGCCCGGAAATGTTACCAATAAAAACATCAACTCGTCCTGCAAAAAACAAGACCTCACATGACTCTGTGGACCAAAATATGGAAAAATTATAGCTCTCAAAATGTGGAGACGCAAAAACTATTTTTTGCAATAAAAAGCGTCTTTTAGTCTGTGATGGCTGTCAATCATAAAAATCCGCTTAAAAAAACGCTGTATATAGTAAATCAAACCCCTCTTCATCACCCCCTTAGTTAGGGAAAAATAATAAAATAAAAAAATGTATTTATTTCCATTTCCCCATTAGGGTTAGGGTTAGGGCTATTGTTAGGGCTAGGGTTAGGGCTAGGGTTAGGGCAAGGGTTAGGATTAGGCTAGGGTTAGGGCTAGGGTTGGGCTAGGGTTAGGGGTGGGGCTAGGGTTAGGGTTTCAGTTAGAATTGGGGGTTTCCACTGTTTAGGCAAATCAGGGACTCTCCAAATGCAACATGGCGTCTGATCTCAATTCCAGCCAATTCTGCGTTGAAAAAGTAAAACAGTGCTCCTTCCCTTCCGAGCTCTCCCGTGCGCCCAAACAGGGGTTTACCCCAACATATTGGGTATCAGCGTACTCAGGACAAATTGGACAACAACTTTTGGGGTCCAATTTCTCTTGTTACCCTTGGGAAAATAAAAATTTGGGGGGCTAAAAACCTTTTTGTCGGAAAAAAATGATTTTTTATTTTCACGGCTCTGTGTTATAAACTGTAGTGAAACACTTGGGGGTTCAAAGTTCTCACAACACATCTAGATAAGTTTCTTGGGGGGTCTAGTTTCCAATATGGGGTCACTTGTGGGGGGTTTCTACTGTTTAGGTACATTAGGGGCTCTGCAAACGCAATGTGACGCCTGCAGACCATTACATCTAAGTCTGCATTCCAAATGGCGCTCCTTCCTTCGCTCCTGCACCCAAACGGTGGTTCCCCCCACATATGGGGTATCAGCGTACTCAGGACAAATTGGACAACAACTTTTGGGGTCCAATTTCTCCTGTTACCCTTGGGAAAATACAAAACTGGGGGCTAAAAAATAATTTTTTGAGAAAAAAAATAATTTTTATTTTTCACGACTCTGCGTTATAAACTGTAATGAAACACTTGGGGGTTCAAAGTTCTCACAACACATCTAGATAAGTTCCTTAGCGGGTCTACTTTCCAAAATTGTGTCAGTTTTGGGGGTTTCAATGTTTAGGCACATCAGTGGCTCTCCAAACGCAACATGGCGTCCCATCTCAATTCCAGTAAATTTTGCATTGAAAAGTCAAACGGCGCTCCTTCCCTTCCGAGCTCTGCCATGCACCCAAACAGTGGTTTACCCCCACATATGGGGTATCAGCGTACTCGGGACAAATTTCACAACAACTTTTGGGAACCAATTTCTTCTCTTACCCTTGGGAAAATAAAAAATTGGGGGTGAAAAAATCATTTTTGTGAAAAAATATGATTTTTTATTTTTACGGCTCTGCATTATAGACTTCTGTGAAGCACTTGGTGGGTCAAAGTGCTCACCACACATCTCGATAAGTTCCTTAGGGGGTCTACTTTCCAAAATGATGTCACTTGTGGGGGGTTCAATGTTTAGGCACATCAGGGGCTCTCCAAACGCAACATGGCGTCCCATCTCAATTCCAGTCAATTTTGCATTGAAAAGTCAAATAGCGCTCCTTCCCTTCTGAGCTCTGCCATGCACCCAAACAGTGGTTTACCCCCCCACATATGTGGTATCTGGGTACTCAAGACAAATTGTACAACAACTTTTGGGGTCCATTTTCTCCTGTTACCCTTGGTAAAATAAAACAAATTGGAGCTGAAGTAAATTTTGTGTGAAAAAAAGTTAAATGTTCATTTTTATTTAAACATTCCAAAAATTCCTGTGAAACACCTGAAGGGTTAATAGACTTCTTGAATGTGGTTTTGAGCACCTTGACGGGTGCAGTTTTTAGAATTGTGTCACACTTGGTTATTTTCTATCATATAGACCCCTTAAAATGACTTCAAATGATGTGTGGTTCCTAAAAAAAAATGGTGTTGTAAAAATGAGAAATTGCTGGTCAACTTTTAACCCTTATAACTCCCTAACCCAAAAAAAATTGGATTCCAAAATTGTGCTGATGTAAAGTAGACATGTGGGAAATGTTACTTATTAAGTATTTTGTCTGACATATCTCTGTGATTTAAGGGCAAAAAAATTGCAATTTTCGCCAAATTTCCGCTTTTTACACAAATAAACGCAAGTCTTATTGAAGAAATGTTACCACTATCATGAAATACAATATGTCACGAGAAAACAATGTCAGAATCATCAGGATCCGTTGAAGGGTTCCAGAGTTATAACCTCATAAAGGGACAGTGGTCAGAATTGTAAAAATTGTCCCGGTCATTAACGTGCAAACCACCCCTTGGGCTTAAGGGGTTAAAGGGAACCTGTCACCCCCAAAATCGAAGATGAGCAGCTGCCACCAGCATCAGGGGCTTATCTACAGCATTCTGTAATGCTGTAGATAAGGCCCAGATGTATCCTGAAAGATGAGAAAAAGAGTTTAGATTATACTCACCCAGGGGCGGTCCCGCTGCGGTCCGGGTCCGATGAGCGTAGCGATCCGGTTCGGGGCCTCCCATCTTCATATGATGACGTCCTCTTCTTGTCTTCACGCTGCGGCTCCGGCGCAGGTGTACTTTGTCTGCCCTGTTGAGGGCAGAGCAAAGTACTGCAGTGTGCAGGTGCTGGGCCTCTCTGACCTTTCCCGGCACCTGCGCACTGCAGTACTTTGCTCTGCCCTCAACAGCGCAAATAAAGTACGCCTGTGCAGGAGCTGCAACAGGAAGCAAGGAATAGGACGTCATTGTAAGAAGATGGGGGCCCCAGACCCGGACCGCGACGCCCATCAGACTGGGACCGCCCCTGGGTGACTATAATCTAACCTCTTTTTCTCATCTTTCAGGTTACATCGGGGGCTTATCTACAGCATTACAGAATGCTGTAGATAAGCCCCTGATGCTGGTGGGCTTAGCTCACCTTCGATTTTGGGAGTGACAGGTTCCCTTTAAATCATTTTCCTATCCACATATGTTTGCAGGGCAATTGCTCTGCTTTTACCCCCATTTTGCTTCCTTTTCCAGCTCTCTTGCACTTATTGTTACCGTTTTATAGCCATTTTACAGCTCTGAAGTTTGGGTCCCCTTGGGGTATGGGGTTCAGGATCAAGTTCGCAACTGTAAACAGACTTTAAAAAAAAGTTTGCCCTAACCAGTCGAACATGGACATCCACGCGTTTGCTTATCTATAATTGAGAAATATTGGATTTTTTATGCATAAGAATCCAATATACCTCTCTATTCAATAGTGCTCTCCTCCAATTTCCAGTCCACATTTGTAGAAACCATTGCACTTTAACCAAGAGTTGCTGCGACTTTTATTATTAAGCATATTTGGAGACAAGATGTTACCCAAAGTGTTAGCTCTTGATAGAAAAAACAGCTGTAATTCATCTTGTCATTTTTTAATCTTGTCCTTAATATGTTTCAATTCTGTCTCTTCATACGGAATAATTAAATTGATGAGTAACAACAAATACTCCTCCACAAAGTTTTCAGAATAAATATGTTTTCAATGTGGTAAGGCCTTTATTTTCCGTGTAACAAACTTCCCAATGGAAGCCAGTTGCTCTTTCAATGTACCATTGCTGTTTGCATCTAAGGCCTACTTTCACACTAGCGTCGTTTTGCCTACGTCGCAATGCGTCGTTTAGGAGAAAAAACGCATCCTGCAAAGTTGTCTGCAGGATGCATTTTTTCCCCATAGACTTACATTATCTACGCATTGCGACGTATGGCAACACGTCGCGTCCGTCTTGGCGGACCGCCGGCACAAAAAAAGTTACATGTAACTTTTTTTGTGCGTCGTGTCTGCCATTTCCGACCGCGCATGCACGGCCGGAACTCCGCCCCCTCCTCCCCGGACATTAGAATGGGACAGCGGATGCGTTGAAAAACAGCATCCGCTGCCCCCGTTGTGCTTTTATTTTACAGCATGCATCGGTACGTCAGCCCGACGCACTGCGACGGGCCCGTACCGATGCTAGTGTGAAAGTAGCCTAAGCCACATGTGAAAATTATTTTGATAAATAATGGTTTATCTCATTTAGCTGCTGTTCATATTATATAATCATATGCAAATTTTAATTAACATGTTTTGGTATTTTTTACTTTCACACATACAGTACAGACCAAAAGTTTGGACACACCTCATTTAAAGATTTTTCTGTATTTTCATGACTATGAAAATTGTAAATTCACACTGAAGGCATCAAAACTATGAATTAACACATGTGGAATTATATACTTAACAAAAAAGTGTGAAACAACTGAAAATATGTCTTATATTCTAAGTTCTTCAAAGTAGCCATCATTTGCTTTGATGACTGCTTTGCACACTCTTGGCATTTTCTTGTTGAGCTTCAAGAGGTAGTCACCGAAAATGGTCTTCCAACAATCTTGAAGGAGTTCCCAGAGATGCTCAGCACTTGTTGGCCCTTTTGCCTTCACTCTGCGGTCCAGCTCACCCCAAACCATCTCGATTGGGTTCAGGTCTGGTGACTGTGGAGGCCAGGTCATCTGGCGTAGCACCCTATCACTCTCCTTCTTGGTCAAATAGCCCTTACACAGCCTGGAGGTGTGTTTGGGGTCATTGTACTGTTGAAAAATAAATGATGGTCCAACTAAACGCAAACCGGATGGAATAGCATGCTCCTGCAAGATGCTGTGGTAGACATGCTGGTTCAGTATGCCTTCAATTTTGAATAAATCGCCAACAGTGTCACCAGCAAAGCACCCCCACACCATCACACCTCCTCCTCCATGCTTCACGGTGGGAACCAGGCATGTAGAGTCCATCCGTTCACCTTTTCTGCGTCGCACAAAGACACGGTGGTTGGAACCAAAGACCTCAAATTTGGACTGATCAGACCAAAGCACAGATTTCCACTGGTCTAATGTCCATTCCTTGTGTTCTTTAGCCCAAACAAGTCTCTTCTGCTTGTTGCCTGTCCTTAGCAGTGGTTTCCTAGCAGCCATTTTACCATGAAGGCCTGCTGCGCAAAGTCTCCTCTTAACAGTTGTTGTAGAGATGTGTCTGCTGCGAGAACTCTGTGTGGCATTGACCTGGTCTCTAATCTGAGCTGCTGTTAACCTGCGATTTCTGAGGCTGGTGACTCGGATAAACTTATCCTCAGAAGCAGAGGTGACTCTTGGTCTTCCTTTCCTGGGGCGGTCCTCATGTGAGCCAGTTTCTTTGTTGCGCTTGATGGTGTTTGCAACTGCACTTGGGGACACTTTCAAACTTTTCCCAATTCTTCGTACTGACTGACCTTCATTTCTTACAGTAATGATGGCCACTCGTTTTTCTTTACTTAGCTGCTTTTTTCTTGCCATAATACAAATTGTAACAGTCTATTCAGTAGGAATATCAGCTGTGTATCCACCAGACTTCTGCTCAACACAACTGATGGTCCCAACCCTATTTATAAGGCAAGAAATCCCACTTATTAAGCCTGACAGGGCACACCTGTGAAGTGAACCATTCCCGGTGACTACCTCTTGAAGCTCATCAAGAGAATGCCAAGAGTGTGCAAAGCAGTCATCAAAGCAAAAGGTGGCTAATTTGAAGAACCTAGAATATAAGACATATTTTCAGTTGTTTCACACTTTTTTGTTAAGTATATAATTCCACATGTGTTAATTCATAGTTTTGAAGCCTTCAGTGTGAATTTACAATTTTCATAGTCATGAAAATACAGAAAAATCTTTAAATGAGAAGGTGTGTCCAAACTTTTGGTCTGTACTGTATATTTGTTAATGAATCTTGGATTGCATATCCAGGTGTTGTCTCCTACGGATTTTCAGGCTTAGACTAAGGATCATGTAGGTCAGAAACGTGTTGCCTGAGACTTGTGTGCTTTCTCCCTTTGCCATTGCTTCGTACCGCTGTGCTAACTAACCTTGTTTTTACCTTGGATTAATAATGTCTTTTTTTATGGATGAAAAGAGTCCAGGTGTAACAGGCCAGATCAACCCCCCGCCCAGAATAAACCCGGGGTTAAAGTGGCCTAGGCCAGATTATATCCCGGGTATATTCTGGCCTAGCCCAAACTATACCCCGGGGTATAAATTGGACTAGTCCAGTTTATACCCCTCTGGGCCAGATTATACCCCGGGTATATTCTGGCCTAGCCCAAACTATACCCCGGGGTACAAATTGGACTAGTCCAGTTTATACCCCTCCAGGTCAGAATATACCCCTCCAGGTCAGAATATACCCCAGCTGCTGTAGATCAGATTTTTCAGGCTTTTGAGAACCATTGAGTGACATTCTTAATAATGGGGCTCCAGCAGCGCACGGGGCCCCAGGCAGCAAACAGGGCTCCAGGCAGTCCAAAGGGGCCAAAGGCAGTGCACAAGGGCCCCAGGCAACGTACAAGGCCCCAGGCAGTGCACAGGGCCCCAGACAGAACACAGGGCCCCATGCAGCCCACAGGGCTCCAGGCAGCGCACAGGGGCCCCAGGAAGCGCACAGGGCTCCAGGCAGTGCAAAGGGGTCAAAGGCAGTGCACAAGGGCCCCAGGCAACGTACAAGGCCCCAGGCAGTGCACAGGGCCCCAGACAGAACACAGGGCCCCATGCGCTGCCTGGAGCCCTGTGGGCTGCATGGGGCCCTGTGTTCTGTCTGGGGCCCTGTGTTCTGTCTGGGGCCCTGTGCACTGCCTGGGGCCTTGTACGTTGCCTGGGGCCCTTGTGCACTGCCTTTGGCCCCTTTGGACTGCCTGGAGCCCTGTTTTCTGCCCGGGGCCCCGTGCTCTGCTGGAGCCCCGTGCGCTTCCTGAAGCCCTCCTTCCTGAAGCCCCAGGCAGCGCACAGGGGCCACAGGCAGCGCACAGGACCCCAGGCAGCCCACAGGGGCCTCAGGCAGCCCACAGGGCCCCAGGCAGCCCTCGCGGCCCCAGGCAGCAAACAGCGGCCCCAGGCAGCGCACAGGGCCCCAGGCAGCACACGGGGCAGAGACAGCGAATGGGGCCCCAGGCAGCACACAGGGCACCAGGCAGCACAGAGGGGTCCCTGGAAGCACACGAGGCCCCAGGCAGCACACGGAGTGGCAGAGACAGTGCACAAAGGAGGGGGAAGAGATAGCGTGCAAGGGGGGAAGAGACAGTGAACGGGGACCCAGGCAGCACACAGGGCCTCAGGCAGCCTGGGGCCCCGTGCACTTCCTGTGGCCCCATGCTCTTCCTGGGGCCCCTCTGTGCTGCCTGGGGCCCCTCTGTGCTGCCTGGGGCCCCTCTGTGCTGCCTGGGGCCCTGTGCACTGCCTGGGGCCCCGTGTGCTGCCTGAGGCCCCTGTGCACTGCTTGGTGCCCTATGCGCTCCCTGGGGCCCCTGTGTGCTGCCTGGGGCCCTATACTCTGCCTGGGACCCTGTGCGCTGCCTGGGGCGCCTGTGTGCTGCCTGGGGCCCTGTGCGCTGCCTGGGGCCTTGTGCGCTGCCTTGGGCCCTGTGCGCTGCCTGGGGCCCCGTTTGCTGCCTGGGGCTCCGTTATTGATTATATCACTCAATGGTTCTCAAAAGGCTGAAAAATCTGATCTACAGCAGCTGGGGTATATTCTGACCTGGAGGGGTATAATCTGGACTAGTCCAATTTGTACCCCGGGGTATAGTTTGGGCTAGGCCAGAATATACCCGGGGTATAATCTGGCCTAGGCCACTTTAACCCCGGGTATATTCTGAGCGGGGAGGTTAATCTGGCCTGTTACACCGGCTTCTCTTTGGAATTTTTTTTGTCACATAGTTTTTACCTGAAACAATTTTGATAGTCTTCTATGATCCTCATCCACATACAGTCTGATTAGAGTTGGAGTAGCGGCAACGGCCGGTGTGGTGTCCTCAGATGGATCCCAAGCAAAATCACGGTCCAGCTTCTGGTCCGGTTTTGCCCGCTGAGCCCCTAGTCCATAAACCTGTGCAGCCGAAGTGGGGATCGCTACAAGAGTCTCTGTCCTACGCAGTTTCTGCTGTGCGTCTTTCAAAAATGGGGAACACACCTCAGGATCCTGCAACTGGCCCCCGCTCCTCCGCGTGACCTCTGCATGCTGCTTAGTCGGGCGCTCGGCACTCTGCACACCCACTGTTTCGCTGGAGTGTTCGCGCAAATTCTGCAGGGGCATGTCTCCGCATTGCCTCTGTAACTGCAGAGCACGCCGTGCACCTCTCTCTGCTCTCACCGCCAGTGGGAAACTGAGAGCTCTTTTCCGCGCTTCCCACTCACTGCCCGGCTTAGCCACGCCCCTTCTCCCCGGGTCATGGGACCTGTCCGGTCTCTCATTCTTTCCCCCCGGCAATGCTGAGCACAGCCTTGGCAGTTCCGGACCCGGCACATCGCAGGCACCCGCAGCATAGTCTTCCTCATTACACTTGTACTTGGACACACTCAACTTTGCATTCTCCAAGTGAACGAGGGGATTGTTGTCAGTTCGTACATGTGCATCTGATCCCGACAGGTTTGACCAGCTGAGGGTTCAAGATCTAGAGGTGGGGCCAGTATCAATCAAATATTTCAGGCACATTTAGAGCTTATCTTTCCCAGAAGCAGCCTCTTTAGCTTTATTGATTTATTTTTATTTTACTCACCTATATAGAGCCATTAATTCCACAGTGTTTTACAAACATTATCGGCACTGTCACCATGGGGGCTCACAGGCTAAATTTCCTATCAGTATGTCTTTGGAGTGTAGAAGGAAAGTGGAGAACCCGGGGAAAACCACGCAAACAAAGGGAGAAGATACAAATTCCTTGCAGATGTCGTCCTTGGTGGGATTTGAACCCGAGACCCCAGTACTTCAAGGCTGAGCCACCCCTCTGCCCTGATAGCTCATTGTCTGATTTCTTCGCCTGGCATGGCATCTGATGTCGCACATACTGTACAGTAAAGGTACCTTCACACGAAGCGACGCTGCAGCGATAGCGACAACGATGCCGATCGCTGCAGCGTCGCTGTTTGATCGCTGGAGAGCTGTCACACAGACCGCTCTCCAGCGACCAACGATGCCGAGGTCCCCGGGTAACCAGGGTAAACATCGGGTTACTAAGCGCAGGGCCACGCTTAGTAACCCGATGTTTACCCTGGTTACCAGCGTAAAAGTAAAAAAAACAAACAGTACATACTCACCTTCGCGTCCCCCGGCGTCTGCTTCCTGACACTGACTGAGCTCCGGCCCTAACAGCAGAGTGGTGACGTCACCGCTGTGCTTTCACTTTCACTTTAGGGCCGGCGCTCAGTAAGTGTCAGGAAGCAGACGCTGGGGGACGCGCAGGTGAGTATGTACTGTTTGTTTTTTCTACTTTTACGCTGGTAACCAGGGTAAACATCGGGTTACTAAGCGCGGCCCTGCGCTTAGTAACCCGATGTTTACCCTGGTTACCAGTGTAAAATATCGCTGGTATCGTTGCTTTTGGTGTCAAACACAACGATACACGGCGATCAGACGACCAAATAAAGTTCTGAACTTTATTTAGCGACCAGCGACATCACAGCAGGATCCTGATCGCTGCTGCGTGTCAAACTAAACGATATCGCTAGCGAGGACGCTGCAACGTCACGGATCGCTAGCGATATCGTTACAAAGTCGTTTCGTGTGAAGGTACCTTTAAGCTATCAATCAAGATAAAGAGCTAGTGCTGATGGCAGGAAACAACCTTGGGGGGTAGAGACTTCTTAAGCGCTCTCACACCTAGAGCACTTAATGACTCCTTAGCATATGAATGAAAACGCAAGTCTTTTGTGAATTCAGCAAATCCAATGACACCTTTACATCTGCTAACATCTGCATGGCCATACATATATGATATTTGGGGGTGGAGCATGTGATTTTACTGACAGATCATTTAGCTATTTAGCTTGGCTCCTATTACTGTGTCTTAGCTTGGCATGAAGATGACGCTAGCCAGAATGCAAATCAACAGATTAAACAAACATAGAGGATTAAAAAAAAAATTAAGGAGATTTCAGCTTTGAAATCTACACAATTGTGAATGCAGATCTAGACTATCATACAACATGATAAAATAAAATTAATAGTTAAGAGTAACACTATACAGCTTGAGAAGAAGTGATCCGTGCTGAAGACGATACTAACAAGTGAAGGAAGAGAGCTTGTAATACTTATAAGCGCCACAAAATCATGTCCCCAAAATGTTTGGTAAAACAAAGATTATGTCTGGTTTTAATATTAATATTTATCACAGTGCTTGCATTGCAGTTTTTTTTTCTTTTCAGATTTCTCACAAATAGAGCTACGTTTACTCGCTCACTTTTCTGCAGATCCAGCACTATTGGAATTGTTTCATGAAACAGCGAGAACTGATGTATTTACAAACCTGGCTGCCCAATGGTAAGTAGAAGGTATTCCATCTCACACTGAGGCCAGTCTCACACGTCCAGATAATTCCAGTACCGGAAAAATCGGTACCGGAGTTATCCGTGTCCGTGTGTCCGTGAGCTCACGTGGCACATCAGTGTGGCACACGTGCGGTAGCCGTGTACCGCCCGTTTGCCGACTGAGTACCACACGGACCGTGTAGGAGACAGCGCTACAGTTTGATGTGTCATTTGGATTGCACTCAGGCATGCAAATCAATGAGTCCATGGAAAATATTAAACTGCGCTTCGGTGACATATGAGTGCAGTCCGATTTCCATGGATTAATGCAATGGAACAAGATAAAGACATTTTTTTTCTCCATCTTCTACTCGTGAGAGAATCGGAGCAACCTAGGCTGACACTCTGTTCAAGCTATGTTTGATCACAGAGCAATTTGCATAAATACCTGATTTTCTCAGCTGAGAATAAATATGGTCACCTACACCTAGCCTTAGACAGTACTAAATGTGTCACATTTAGTAAAATTGATATGAACATTGCTCCGTCTTCTTTCATAGAGTAAGTACCCATGATGAGTTTTTGGTGAATTTTTTATCTGCATATTTTTTTAGTTAAAGAAAAAATCACAGTGGGTATGAGATGTTTATAAATCCCATCATCTTGGCTGGAACTGTAAGACCCTACATTTTTTCCACCGTGAAAATATGCAGCGGAAAAAATGCACTAAATACTCATCATGGGAACTTAACTTTACGGTTCCAGCAAAGTGGATGGGATTTATAGAAATCTCATGCCTAGTGTGCTTTTTCTTTAACCCCTTTCTGACATCAGACGTACTATCCCGTCGAGGCGACCTGGGCCCGTATGACGATCGACGGGATAGTACGTCACATGCGATCAGCCGCGCTCACGGGGGAGCGCAGCCGGGTGTCAGCTGATTATCACAGCTGGCATCCGGCACTATCTCAACAAGATCGCAGCGTTCCGGTGGCATAGGGAAGCATTGCGCAGGGAGGGGGCTCCCTGTGTGCTTCCCTGAGACCCTCAGAACAACGCGAGGGTCCCTGCAGGCCCCCGGATCCAAGATGGCCGCAGGGTCCTTCCGGGTCCTGCAGGGAGGTGGTTTGTCAGTTCCTGCTGAGACTGCACTGCCTGTCAGATTGCTGATCTGACACAGTGCTCTGCAAAGTATAGTATATATAGTGATAGTATAGTATATAGTATATATAGTTATGTCCCACCCTGGGACAAAGTAAAAAAGTAAAAAAAATTCTACTGTGTAAAAATATATCTTTTTAAATTCATAAAGAAAAAAAATAAATATTGTTCCAATAAATACATTTCTTTATGTAAATAAAAACCCAATAAAAGTACACCTATTTTGTATCCCTGTGACCCTAACGACCCGACCTATAAAACTGTACCAATAGTTAACCCCTTCAGTGAACACCGTAAAATAAATAAAAAAAGAAGCAAAAAACAATGCTTTATCATCATACTGTCAAACAAAAAGTGGAATAACACGCAATCAAAAAGACGGATGTAAATAAAAATGGTACCTTTGAAAATGTCATCTTGTCCTGCAAAAAACGAGCCGCCATACAACGTCTTCAACAAAAAAATAAAAAAGTTATAGCTCTCAGAATAAAGCGATGCAAAAACAATTATTTGTTATATAAAATAGTTTTTATTGTATAAAAGTGCCAAAACATAAAAAAATTATATAAATGAGGAATCGCTGTAATCGTACTGACCCGAAGAATAAAGCTGCCTTATCAATTTTACCACACGCGGAAAGGTATAAACGCCCCACCCAAAAGAAATTCATGAATTGCTGGTTTTTGTTTATTCTGCCTCCCAAAAATCGTAACAAAAAGCGATCAAAAAATGTCATGTGCTTGAAAATGGTACCAATAAAAACGTCCCGCAAAAAACAAGACCTCACATGACTCTGTGGGCCAAAATATGGAAAAATTATAGCTCTCAAACTGTGGTGATTAGTGATGAGCGAGTATACTCGTTGCTCAGGTTTTCCCGAGCACGCTCGGGTGATCTCCGAATATTTGTTATTGCTCGGAGATTTAGTTTTCATTGCTTCAGCAGCATGATTTACGGCTGCCAGATGTTCTGAATACATGTGGGAATTCCCTAACAAACAGGCATTCCTCACATCTATTCAGCGTATCTGGCAGCTGTAAATCATGCAACTGAGGTGATGAAAACTATATCTCCGAGCAATAACAAATACTCGGAGATCACCTGAGCGTGCTCGGGAAAACCCGAGCAACGAGTATACTTGCTCATCACTAGTGGTGATGCAAAACTATTTTTTGCAATAAAAAAAGCATCTTTTAGTGTGACAGCTGCCAAACATAAAAACCCGCTATAAATAGTAAATCAAACCCCCCTTTATCACCCCCTTAGTTAGGGAAAAATAATAAAATAGAAAATGTATTTCCATTTTCCCATTAGGGTTAGGGTTAAGGTTGGGGCTAAAGTTAGGGTTAGGGCTAAAGTTAGGGTTGGGGCTAAAGTTAGGGTTAGGGCTAAAGTTAGGGTTGGGGCTACAGTTGGCGTTAGGGTTTGGATTACGTTTACGGCTGGGATTAGGGTTAGGGTTGGGATTAGGGTTAGGGGTGTGTCAGAGTTAGGGTTTGTGGTTAGAGTTAGGGGTGTGGTTAGGGATGGGGTGTGTTGGGGTTAGGGGTGTGTTGGGGTAAGGAGTGTGTTGGGGTTAGGGGTTGTGTTGGGGTTAGGGTTGGAGTTAGAATTGGGGGTTTCCACTGTTTAGGCACCTCAGGGGCTCTCCAAATGCGACATGGTGTCCAATCTCAATTCAAGCCAATTCTGCGTTGAAAAAGTAAAACGTGCACCTTCCCTTCTGAGCTCTGTTGTGCGCCCAAACAGTGGTTTACCCCTGCATATGGGGTATCAGCGTACACAGAACAAATTGGACAACAACTTTTGGGGTTCAATTTCTCCTGTTACCCTTGGTAAAATAAAACAAATTGGATCTGAAGTTAAAAATTTTGAAAAAAGTTTAATGAATTTTTTTTTTAAACATTCCAAAAATTCCTGTGAAGCACCTGAATGGTGTTGTAAACATGAGAAATCGCTGGTCAACTTTTAACCTTTATAGCTCCCTAACAAACAAAAAATTTGGTTCCAAAATTGTGCTGATGTAAAGCAGACATGTGGGAAATGGTACTTATTATGTATTTTGTGTGACATACTGTATCTGTGTGATTTAAGGGCATGAAAATTCAAAGTTGGAAAATTGCCTAATTTTAATAATTTTCACCAAATTTCCATTTTTTTCACAAACGCAAGTCATATCAAAGGAATATCAAAGAATCTCCAGGATCTGCTGAAGCATTCCAGAGTTATAACCTCATAAAGGGACAGTGGTCAGAATTGTAAAAATTGGCCCAGTCATTAACGTGCAAACCACCCTCGAGGGTAAAGGGGTTAAGCTGCGTAAACTGAACTTTGTTGCATTATTGAAATCTGCAACGCCAATTTCTCTTGTCGGTACGATGAGTTTTACGTGAAGATTTTCCCCACAGAATTGCATTAGAAACAGAAAAATTACAGGTAATATCCTCGCATGTCTGTATCAATAAACCTCTTCACAACTTCACAACATCCACCCAAGTGAGAAACACTCTCCGGGAAGAAGGTGTTTCAGTATCTAAGCCTACCATAAGGAGAAGACTTTATGAGAACAAATAAAGATGGTTCACCACAAAGTGAAAACCATTAATCAACCTTAAAAACAGAAAGGCCAAATTAGACTTTGCCAAAAAATATCTAAAGAAGCCGTCTGTCATGATCCAGTCTGGAGTTTGTTTCTGATTATTCTCTCCCCGGAATGGTCATGAGGGGGTTAATCTTCCTGGCCTCATTTTGGGATCTGTCTGGCTATTTCAGTCCAATGTTACCTGCTAGCAGTATCAGTTATAGTTCCTGTCTCTGGCTTGAGCAGCTGACTACTCTGATTTATCCTCTGCCCGTTTACCTAGGTCTCGTTCCTGTGTTCCCCTGTGACTCCGCTCGTTGTAGTACTCACTCTCCTTGTTGTGCCCCCTTGGTATTTGACTCGGCTCGTCCTTTGACCTGTTTGACTGTCTTGTGTCTCCAGTAGTGTTGAGCGATACCGTCCGATACTTGAAAGTATCGGTATCGGAAAGTATCGGCCGATACCGGCAAAGTATCGGATCTAATCCGATACCGATACCCGATACCAATACAAGTCAATGGGACTCAAGTATCGGACGGTATCCCTGATGGTTCCCAGGGTCTGAAGGAGAGGAAACTCTCCTTCAGGCCCTGGGATCCATATTACTGTGTAAAATAAAGAATTAAAATAAAAAATATTGATATACTCACCTCTCCGACGCAGCCTGCACCTTATCGAGGGAACCGGCAGCCTTCTTTGCTTAAAATGCGCGCGTTTACTGCCTTCCATGACGTCACGGCTTGTGATTGGTCGCGTGCCGCCCATGTGACCGCGACGCGACCAATCACAACAAGCCGTGACGTAATTTTCAGGTCCTGAATGCCTAATTCTAGGCATTCAGGATTTGAAAATTACGTCACGGCTTGTGATTGGTCGCGTCGCGGTCACATGGGCGGCACACGACCAATCACAAGCCGTGATGTAATTTTCAAATCCTGAATGCCTAGAATTAGGCATTCAGGACCTGAAATTACGTCACGGCTTGTTGTGATTGGTCGCGTCGCGGTCACATGGGCGGCACGCGACCAATCAGAAGCCGTGACGTCACGGAAGGCAGTAAACGCGCGCATTTTAAGCAAAGAAGGCTGCTGGTTCCCTCGGTAAGGTGCAGGCTGCGTCGGAGAGGTGAGTATATCCCTATTTTTTTATTTTAATTCTTTCTTTTACACATTGATATTACCGATTCCCGATATCACAAAAGTATCGGATCTCAGTATCGGAATTCCGATACCCGCAAGTATCGGCCGATACCCGATACTTGCGGTATCGGAATGCTCAACACTAGTCTCTAGCTTTCCTACTCCTGATCGTCTCGGACTTCTTTGGCTTGTTTCTGACCATGTGTATTGCTGTAACCTCTGGTACTTCATTCCCTCTCTGTTGCTGACCCGGCTTTTTCTGACTACTCTTTCACCACCTAGTGGCTCCTGTCTGTTGCTCTGTGATTTCACTGTGAGTGTATCTGTTTTCCTTCACCCGCACCCCCCTGGTGGAGTTTGTGTGCTACTGCACTGCAGCAGGCATTACATTATAACTGACCATATATTTAGAGGGGTTTAATTAAATTTTTTTACCCTGGCTATGGATCCGCTGCTCATACTCAATTGCAGAAAGAGTTGATGGAGATAGATAAAACTGTACAGGGTGCCACCCTCCATGTTGTCAGCAGGTCTGGCGATTCTGTAGATATCGCCTTCACTCTCCCAAACCCTCAGTCAAGCTCCCTGACACCTTAGCTGGTGAGAAGGATAAGTTTTGCATGTTTAGGGAGAGTTGTAAATTGTTGTTTTCACTTAGACCTTGATCCTCTGAGGATGAGAGTCAGCGGGTGGGAATAATTATTTCCTTACTCTGGGAAGGTCCACAATCTTGGGCTTTCTCGTTGCCTCTCACTGCCCCTGAACGGATGTTGGTGGATAGGTTTTTTGAGACCCTAGGACTTATCTTTGACGATCCAGACCGTGTCAGGGTGGTAGAGGATACCATCATGGGTCTTGCTCAGGTAAAGCGCTCAGCCAATTTGTATTGCTTGGAGTTTAGACGATGGTCCCCAGAGGTCTCATGGAACGACTCTGCACTCAGGTGCCAGTTCTGGAGGGGACTGTCTGACCATTTGAAGGACGCTCTGGCTCTCTATCTACCACCTGGTTCTTTAGAGGAGGCTATGACTCAGGCCATCCGGATGGATCAAAGACTAAGGGAGAGGGATGTCATGCAGCGAGAAGGTCCTTTGCTTACGAGTAACCCTGATGCTACGCCCCAGCCCGAGCCCATGGAGGTGGGGGTCACCACCGTCAAGGAAAGGGAGAGGAGTTGACAACTTGATGGGAGACTCTGCTTCTACTGTGGTAGTCCGGGACACTTGAAAAATGTCTGTCCCTCCTGTCCTCCTACTCCCAAGGTGCCGGGAAACGCCTAAGTCTGAATAACTGTCGAGGAGGTTGCCCAGACTCTCAGGTACTTTTGTCCTCATCTCTTAAATTACTGTTGGAAGTGGAACTTTGTATCAAGAAAGGTTGTACCTCCACTTCAGCTTTTGTGGATTGTGGGTCATCTTTGAACTTGATTGACTCTGATTTGGTGGTCAAATGTGAGATAGGGTCAGGTTGGAAACTCCCATTAATATCGTGGCCATTGATAAAACACCCCTCACTAAGAATGTTGTTAAGTTTATCTCTCTTAATTGGGGTCCTATTTGTTCTAAAGATTGCCTTGTTAATGTGTCTGTGTCATCTGTCAGTCTGGAGGGTATTCCGGAGTACCTGATGGATTTTGAGGATGTATTCTCCGAAAAGGAGGCTGAGGTTCTACCACCACGCCGCTCATTCGATTGTGCTGTTAATCTCGTCCCTGGTGCCAAACTGCCCAAAGCCCTTTTATACAATCTCTGCAGCTCTCAGCGGACGGCTATGAAGGAGTATATCTCCAATAGTCTTCTTAGTTTCTCCGGTGGTGGCAGGATTCTTTTTTGTGAAGAAAAAAGATGGTGGTTTATGGCCTTCCCTCAATTTTCGAGAATTAAACAAGGTCACCGTGAGGAATACTTGCCCCCTCCCACTTATTCCTGATTTGTATAATCAATTGTCTGGGGCCAGGTTGTTCTCTACGTTAGATCTCAGGGGAGCATATAATTTCATCCACATGCAGGAGGGGGATGAGTGGAAAACGGCTTTCCTCACCTTTGAGGGCTTGTTTGAAAACCTAGTTATGCCCTTTGATCTGACTAATGCGCCAGAGGTATTTCATAATTTCATTAATCATGTTTTTTCAGATTTCATTGGGCGCTTCATGGTGGTGTATCTGGATGATATCCTTATATATTCTCCTGATAAAATAAAACATAAGGGTCATCTCTGTGCTGTCCTCCAGAGGCTCAGGGAGAACGCTCTCTTTGCTTTACGTGAGAAATGTTCATTTTTTGTGCAAGAATTGTCCTTTCTGGGGTTTATTTTGTCTGCTGAGGGGTTTCGCATGGACCCTGGAAAAGTACAGGCGATTGTTAATTGGGTGCAACCCAGAGATCTCAAGGGTCTTCAGAGATTTTTAAGTTTTGCCAATTACTATAGAAAATTCATCAAGGGGTTTTCACATGTGGTTAAACCCCTCACTGATTTAACTCACAAGGGGGCTGACATCAAAAATTGGTCAGCTCCAGCTTTAGCGGCATTTTCTTCTTTAAAAAAATGCTTTGTCTGCCCCTGTACTGATTCAACCTGATCTGTCTAAGCCATTTATCATCGAGGTGAACGCCTCGGAGGTGGAAGTGGGGGCGGTGTTTTCTCAAGGTCCCACCACGTTAACCAATTTAAGACCCTGTGCCTTCCTTTCTAAAAAGTTTTCCTTTGCAGAAAGGAATTACGATGTGGGTAACCGGGAGTTACTAGCCATTAAATTGGCTTTTGAAGAATGGAGGCATTTTTTAGAGGGTCTGTCCATCGAACATCGAATCACGGTCATCGCGGACCACAAGAACCTGTCTTATATTGAGTCGGCCAAACGCTTAACCTCGAGGCAGGCGGATCCCCAATGCATTCCATAAGGCTCTTTTGAAACCATGGGTATCCTTCTCAGGGGACTCTCCTGTTATGATCCTTAGTGGTTGAGGATCACAAATACTCCAGCAAGGTAACAAAAATAGGACAAGCTCTAGGGAGGTGGAAAACTGGACTGACCGCAAATCTGAACCTATCCAAACACACTAGAGGTAGCCGGTGAACGTGCCTAAAATTCCTAGACGTCTCGAGCCAGCCTGAGGAACTAACTACCCCTAGAGAGAAAGAAAGACCTCTCTTGCCTCCAGAGAAATAGTCCCCAAAGATATAGAAGCCCCCAACAGATAATAACGGTTAGGTAAGAGGAAGGCACATACACAGGGGTGAAAGCAGATTCAGCAAATGAGGCCCACTAATACTAGATAGCAGAAAATAGTAAAGGGATCTGTGCGGTCAGTAAAAAACCCTTACAAAAATATCCACACTGATATTTCAAGAACCCCCGCACCAACTAACGGTGTGGGGGGAGAAACTCAGTCCCCTAGAGCAACCAGCAGCACAGAAATCACATTTTAGCAAGCTGGACAAAAAACATGATGAACGCTGATAATCAGAAAAATGAACAAACAAGAACTTAGCTTGACTAGGAGAGACTGGGAGCAAGGTAGTCACAAGGAATCTGAAGAGCACTGAATACATTGATAGCAGGCAAGGAACTGAGTATCCAGGTGAGTTAAATAGGAAACCAACCAAGGATAACGAACCAGCTGATGCAGCCAACCTGCAGAAAGACAACACTACACAGTACCGCTTGTGACCACTAGAGGGAGCCCAAAAATAGAGTTCACAACACTCTCCATCTCAACCGCTTCCTGTTTTGGTGGATGATCAGACCGAATATGAGGTGAAACGGATCGTGGATTCTCGGATGCTCTTCACTTCAGTATCTGGTCCATTGGAAAGGTTACGGTCCTGTGGTCTTGGGTAGCGGCTCGCTCGGTCCATGCGGATCGGTTGGTCCGGGCCTTTCATGCTCGGTATCTGGGGAAACCTGGGGGTCCAGTGGCCCCCATTGAGAGAGGGGTACGGTCATGATCCATTCTGGGGTTTGTTTCTGATTATTCTATCCCTGGGGATGGTCATGCGGGGTTAATGTTCCGGGGATCTGTCTGGCTATTTCCGTGTTGTGCCCCCTTGGTATTTGACTCGGCTTTTCCTCTGACCTGTTTGACTGTCTTGCATCTCTGACTTTCCTGCTCCCAATTGACTCTGAATTCTTTGGCATGTTTCTGACCACGTGTATTGCTGTGACCTCTGGTACTTCATTCCCTTCATTACTTACTTAATTCTGTTGCTGACCCGGCTCTTTCTGACAACTCTTTCACCACCTAGTGGCTCCTGCCTGCTGCTCTGTGATTTCACTGCGAGTGTACCTGTTTTCCTTCACCCGCACCCCTGGTGGAGGTTGTGTGCTACTGCGCTGCAGCAGGCATTCTTTAGACAGCTGAAACTAATATCAACCTATACCAGAATGATGGGAAGATGAAAGGCTTGGGACGGCTCATGATCCTCGACACAGCACATCCTCTGTGACACATGGTGGAGGCAGTGTGATGGCGTGGGCATGTACGGCTTCCAATGGCATTGGGTCACTAGTGTTTAACGATGATGTGACTGAAGACAGAAGCAGCCGGATGAATTCTCGAGTGTACAGGGCGATACTTTCTGCTCAGATTCAACCAAATGCAGCAAGATTGATTGGACGGAGCATCACAGGACAGATGGAAAATAAACACTGTAAGAGTCATATTTGTCCTATGTGAATTAGACCGCTCAGTATCTCCAGGATACTGATGGGTTAATAACTGCAGGAATAAAAGATGACCAGCTGGGGGTTGTGGGCCTCAGCCTGGGGCACACAGAATGCCTGTCTGTGTGAGACCAACGTAAGTGAGAGCTGTGCTCATGAACTGTGTAATGTTAGCTGGGTGGGAGAAGCCCCCCAGTTGTTAGATAGCAACGGATTTGTTTAGCTAGTGCCGGACAGGCTAGGATTTATTTTTATGTTTTTGTTTTGTTATGATTGCTTCCACTTTAATAAATCTGACCTACGGTCAGTCTTCTCAGAATCCTGCTGTACGCCTCAGAGTTTAATGCACAAACCACATGACCTTTGACCCCAGCAAAGGCGATCCCGGAGTGTTTTTGTCACATTGTGGTGGAGAACGCGGGCACTCCGTGGCACAGGCGACAGTATGGAAGACGTGGTGAAAGCACTAGTACAGGCCACTGCCGCACAGCAGGAAGCTAATCGCTTGATGGCCGCACAGCTGAAGGAGTTGCTGGACATGACGGTTGCAGACCGCCAACTTCTCCAACAGGTGGCGCAGCGCTTGGTGAGCATGCCTGAGGCTGACCCGGAAGCAGAGACCAGAAGAATCCATGTGAGTCGCTACTGGCAAAAGCTGACTGCAGAAGATGACGTCGAGGCATACCTGTCAACGTTTGAGCGGACGGCGTTGAGAGAGAAGTGGCCGAAGGAACGGTGGGCCGATCTGATTGCCCCATTTCTCTCCGGTGAGGCCCAAAAAGCTTACCATGATTTGGACCCGGAAGTTGCTCAGGACTTTGAGAAGCTGAAAGCTGAGGTCCTGGCCCGGCTGGGTGTGACGACGGCTGTCCGTGCACAGAGGGTACATCAGTGGACCTATCAGCAAGATAAACCGGCGCGGTCTCAGATGTTCGACCTTATCTACTTGACAAAGAAATGGCTGCAACCCGAGGTACTGACAACACCAGAGATAATCCAGCGGGTCGTCCTGGACAAGTACCTGAGAGTACTACCACCAGCGCTGAAAAAGGGGGTAAGCTAAGGAAATCCCGCGACAGCGGATCAACTTGTGGACTTGGTGGAGCGTTATTCCGTAGCGGAAGGACTTCCTGATGATACCGCTACTACCTGAACTGTACCTCCTCCTTGTGGAACCGGTAAGACTGTTCCAGGGACTGCGGGGGAAGGAAAATTGCCTAAAACTGTGGGGGAACACGGGACGGCTCGCACTCCGAGGCCAAGAGTGTCGGACTATGGTCTCAATAGGGGGCTTGTTAGGTGTTTCCGTTGCCATGAGAAGGGCCATGTTTCTGCGAACTGTCCTGTTACCACTGAACCCATGCAGTGCGACGTTACAGACTCTAAAAAATGCATGTCTTTGTTTACACGGCTAGTGAGTGTGAATGCGGATCAAAATGATACAGTGAAACATCTGTGTGAATTATCTGTTGATGGGAAAAATGTTGTGGCATTACTAGACTCTGGAAGTGTGGTGACTCTAGTGAAAGCCAGTCTGGTGGCACGTCCAATTGGTCCGTCTGACAAGTTTTCTGTAACCTGTGTGCATGGTGACACCTGCTCGTATCCTACAGCGGTCATATGTATTTCCACTCCCTATGGGTCTGTACAACACAAAGTGGGACTCGTTCCCGCATTGTTACAGGATATAATCTTGGGCAGGGATTTTCCTCATTTCTGGCAGTTGTGGGAGAATCAGTTGCTCCTTCACGGTAGCTGTACCCGCGAATCTTCTCCCATGCCAACTAGAGGTCCCGAGCTCCTAGAGGAGACCCTACAGGAAGATGTTGTTGGGGAGGTTATTGAACCTAACCTTCAGTACCCCTTCTCAGTTATGGCGGGGGAAACTGAGGAAACTGGGGAAACTCAGCGAGAGGCGGAGGCAGACAGCGATCCGGCACCCTGCCTGCCAGACTTGGGAGTCCAGGTGGATGACTTCCACAGCGAGCAAATGAAAGATCCTACACTGACTCCGGCTAGGAAAAATGTAAAAATGATAGATGGGGTACCCGTAGAACCTGACACTAGGCTAGCGTACCCGTACATGGTTCTTGAAAATGATTTGCTCTACCAGGTAGAGAAAAAAGGGGAAGACACTGTGCAACAGTTAGTGGTACCCAAACCTTATCGGCGGAAGGTACTGGACCTGGCCCACGGACAAATAATGGGGGGACATCTGGGGGTGCAGAAAACCACAGAAAGGATATTCCATTGTTTTGTGTGGCCCGGTATACATGGTGATGTGCGTAACTATTGTGAGTCCTGTCCAGAGTGCCAAATCTCCGTGCCTAAACCTCGGTTCCGTAGCCCTTTGGTACCCCTCCCGATCATTGAAGTCCCATTTGAGAGGATTGGGATGGACTTGGTTGGGCCCCTTCCCCGGTCCGCACGTGGACACCAACATATCCTCGTCATCGTGGACTATGCCACTCATTACCCGGAAGCCATCCCTTTGCGTAACACAGCTACCAAAACGGTCGCCAAGGAGTTGGTACAAGTGTTTAGTCGGGTGGGAATTCCAAAACAAATACTCACCGACCAGGGGACTCCCTTCATGTCAAGGGTAATGAAGGAACTCTGCAGACTCTTACAAATAGACCCGTTACGTACATCTGTCTATCACCCTCAAACAGATGGATTGGTTGAGCGGTTCAATAAAACCTTAAAACAGATGCTCCGAAAGGCGATAGACAAAGATGGGAAGAACTGGGATTACTTGTTACCCTATTTGCTGTTTGCCATTAGGGAAGTTCCCCAGTCTTCCACGGGATTCTCGCCTTTCGAGCTATTGTACGCCCGTCGTCCCCGTGGACTATTGGACGTTGCAAAAGAAACCTGGGAAGGTCAAGTCACTCCCTTTAAAACGGTGATAGACCATGTAACGCAAATGCAGGACCGTATTGCCGCTGTAATGCCCATTGTTAAGGAACATATGTTACAGGCCCAGGGGGCTCAGAGGCAAAGTTATGATAGAGGCGCCAAGGTCCGTACATTTGCACCCGGGGAGAGGGTGTTGATCCTGATCCCTACGGTCGATAGTAAATTCCTGGCGAAGTGGCAGGGCCCCTTTGAGGTCATGGAAAGAGTTGGTGAAGTAAACTATAAAGTGTACCAGGCTGGTAAAAGAAAACCAGAATAGATTTATCATGTGAATCTGATAAAACCCTGGAAAGACCGCTCTGCCCCAACAGCGGATCTGTCTCGTCCAGTTTGCTCACCTACTGTACCCAAGGTGCAGATTGCTGAGACTCTCTCTGAACAGCAAAAGTCTGAAGTTAAGCAGTTTTTGTTACAGAACCGACAGTTTTTCTCGGAAAAACCGGGCCAGACTAAGCTGGTGAAGCATGAGATTGTCACAGAACCTGGTGTCACGGTTCATGTGAAGCCCTACCGGATCCCGGAGGCACGCCGTGAAGCCGTCTCCCGGGAAGTGATGGCAATGTTGGACTTAGGAGTCATTGAAGAGTCGCACAGCGCTTGGTCCAGTCCAGTTGTGTTGATACCTAAGCCGGATGGCTCCATACGGTTTTGTAATGACTTTAGGAAACTGAATGCGGTTTCCAAATTTGATGCGTACCCT
This sequence comes from Ranitomeya variabilis, assembly GCF_051348905.1. Lineage (NCBI taxonomy): Eukaryota > Metazoa > Chordata > Amphibia > Anura > Dendrobatidae > Ranitomeya > Ranitomeya variabilis. Next base: position 1,111,002,782 of record NC_135232.1, read on the forward strand.
ATGCCCCGGGTCGATGAGTTAATCGACCGGCTTGGTAAAGCCCGATACATTACGACCCTGGATCTAACCAAGGGGTACTGGCAGATCCCTCTGGCAGAGGCGGCCAGAGAGAAAACGGCATTTGCTACACCGGAAGGTCTGTTCCAGTATGTCTACATGCCGTTTGGACTTCACGGAGCACCAGCAACGTTCCAGAGACTAATGGATCGAGTCTTGAGGCCCCACAGGTAGTACGCTTCTGCTTACCTGGATGACATCGTAATTTACAGCATGGACTGGGAGACTCACCTCCGGAAGGTGCAGGCGGTGAATGATGACTTGCGAGACGCAGGCCTAACGGCGAACCCCAAGAAATGTCACATCGGGCTTGAAGAAGCCCGATATTTTGGTTACGTGATTAGCAGAGGAGTTGTTAAACCCCAGATCGATAAAATACAGGCAATTCAGGGCTGGCCGCAGCCAGTAAGCAAGAAACAAGTACAAGCGTTCCTGGGAATTGCCGGCTATTATCGCCGGTTCATACCCAATTTTGCAGCCACTGCTACCCCCTTGACGGATCTTACCAAAGGGAAGGGTTCCGTCATGGTGAAATGGTCCTCAGCTGCCGAAGAGGCCTTCCATAGCCTGAAACGGGCTTTGTGCTCTCAGCCCGTGCTGGTGACTCCTGATTTCAGCAGCGAGTTTGTGGTGCAAACTGATGCCTCTGATACTGGTGTCGGATCTGTACTTTCCCAGCTGAGAGACGGAGTGGAACACCCGGTCCTCTACCTCAGCCGGAAGCTGAATGTACATGAGCAGAGGTATGCCGTGGTTGAAAAAGAGTGCCTAGCCATTAAATGGGCTCTCGACTGCCTCAAGTATTACCTGGCAGGTAGGAAGTTTAGGCTGGTCACGGACCATGCCCCTCTCAAGTGGATGCACCTCCACAAGGACCATAATAGTCGGGTAACCCGGTGGTTCCTTGCCCTACAGGCTTATTCTTTCACGGTGGAGCACCGCCCCGGGATACAGATGGGGAACGCTGATGCCCTGTCCCGAGTGCACTGTTTCAGGAGTGTCTTTGCTCGACCGGAGTGGTCTGAGCAGGGGGGGAGGATATGTAAGAGTCATGTCGGCCTGGTAGTCGGGGGCAGGTATATCTCGCCCAGGTATTTGTCCTATGTGAATTAGACCGCTCAGTATCTCCAGGATACTGATGGGTTAATAACTGCAGGAATAAAAGATGACCAGCTGGGGGTTGTGGGCCTCAGCCTGGGGCACACAGAATGCCTGTCTGTGTGAGACCAACGTAAGTGAGAGCTGTGCTCATGAACTGTGTAATGTTAGCTGGGTGGGAGAAGCCCCCCAGTTGTTAGATAGCAACGGATTTGTTTAGCTAGTGCCGGACAGGCTAGGATTTATTTTTATGTTTTTGTTTTGTTATGATTGCTTCCACTTTAATAAATCTGACCTACGGTCAGTCTTCTCAGAATCCTGCTGTACGCCTCAGAGTTTAATGCACAAACCACGTGACCTTTGACCCCAGCAAAGGCGATCCCGGAGTGTTTTTGTCACAACACATAGACAAAGACAGGTAAATGGAAAGAACAAGAAGGAAGGGGGGGGGAGTAAGAGATCCATAACTGCATCATAGTAGTACCAGTCAAACAATCAATGGTCAGGTATAAGGGGCGAGTCCAATAGGAACCATCGGATATTAGATTAGCCTCATAGAGATAATGTTAAAACTTGATCAAGGTTACTGTTAGGATTCCTTTCAATCCACGGTCTCCACACTTTATAATATGACTCCCAGGAATCCTCTCTTGTAGCTTGTATTTGTTCACATAGCATGATAGTGTTCATCTTGTCAATTACTGGGGAGAGAGATAGGGTAGCTGTTTTCCATTTCGCTGCAATGTGCAGCTTAGCAGCAAGAAATAGTTGATTAACTAAATTATGGAGCTTGTTGGAGAAGCCCGGATATCTGGCCCCCAGTAGGAACACTGTTACTTCTAACTGGATCTCCCCACCATACAGCTCCTCTACAATAGATTTGATTTTTGACCAAAAGGTGGACACAACCGGGCAATCCCACCACGTATGCCTCAGATCTCCCAGAGCACCACACCCTCTGAAACACCGATCCGATATGTTTGAGAAGATAGCATGTAGCTTGCTCGGGACTAGATATGTTCCATGTAGAAGTTTGATAGACGTCTCAACTATAGAAGTCTGGAGACTGCCCTTAGTGAGGGAGCAACAACATTTTTGCCAATCTAATGGGGACATTATCATATTGAGGTCATTTTCCCACTGTATCATATATTTAAGTTTTACATCTTCTGGTATTGCATTTAGGTTCGAATAAATTAAAGAGATAGCTCCCCCGCCCAGTGGATCACTTAAACATATTTGTTCATAACCCGATGGGCGGTGGGTGGTACCATGTCCCAGTATCTGTTCAGCGAAATGAAAAATTTGGATGATACGCAATATTTCAGAGCTTGGTGGAGAGTATTTTTGGATGAACTCTTGCTTGGTGAGTGGAGTGTTAAATGGTGAGGTAAGCTGTTTAGGGGTAATTAAACCCCTAGATGTCCACCAACTGAAAGGGCGAGGATCCAACCCTGGGGAGAAAGCTGGATTGTGAAAAATATGTGTCATTAAGGAGGTCCTGGATTGTAGGGAGTGTTTAAATCTCTCCTTCCTCCACAGCATCAGGGAAAATGTTATTTTTTATAATGGAGGAACAGACTGACCATGTAAAGGTGTTGCTGGACTTCTCTTTGAAAGCGTTATATGCCCACAATATAAATAGTTTTGGGGAGGAAATACTGCTGACAGATTGCCTTTAATAATTCATATATACTTTGCTATTGATTCCCATGTAAGCCTATGGATATTTATAAGTGTAATAGCCAGCAGTCAATATAAACATGAATGTTATATACTGTCACTGAATATGACTTGTTTTTTCTGAACTACAGAAATATGGGTGAGAGTTTGGAGACCGCATATAGTTCTTAAATACCAGGTTCAATGAACATTTTCTATGGTTGTGGAGCATTTCTAATGTGTTAGTTGCTAAAGGACTAATAACCCAAAGCTTGATGTCAGATAAATGTAAGAGCACTTGTTTGCCTCTTGAGGGCTAATGGCATATACAGTAGTTGCCTTGCTCATTACATTTCTTTTACTGTATACACAAAATGGACACAAGTACTGGGATAAATGGGTGTACCTGCAAGGGCTTGCAAAGACTGTAAAGATCCCCCACCCTTCTCTAGGTCCAAAGTTGATAATTGCGTATGTTTGAATATCTAGTGCTGCTATTTGGTTTTTGCCGTCAGGCTGAATCCGGCGGCGTGATGGATCACTGGATCCGTCGAAAATAGTGAAAAAACTAATGCGACTGATCCAGTGTTCTGCCAGATCTGGCTAAAGCCGGGATCACACATGCTAGAAACACGTCCGTGTCTCGCATGTGAAACCCAAGCTCTGGCGCCGGCACTGTGGAGCGGAGCGTGCGGCCGCATAGGAACACATGGAGCTGCACGCTCCGCTCCCAAGTGCCGGCACCAGAGCTTGGGTTTCACATGCGAGACACGGACGTGTTTCTCGCATGTGTGATCCCGGCCTAAGAGAGAGAAATGGAAAATGCAAATTGGAGCATTCTCAGTATACAAAAACGTTTTTCGCCGTCCATTTTTTAAACGGACACAAAAAACGTTCATCTGTCCATTGTCTCCGGCCGCCAGATCGAAAATTTTCGCCAGGTCTGGCGAAAAACGGACGAAATGTGAGGCCATCAGGTGCAATCTGGCACTAATACAAGTGTATGAGAAAAAAACGGATCCGGCGGCATCAATCGCCGGATCCGTTTTTTTTTTAAAATTTGCTTGGTTGTGCCTGATGGCAAAAACCAGATTTGTGAAAGTAGCCTTATGTAGATAGGGCGAGTGTAGTACTCAAGTTAGCCCACTAGAGGGGGGCATTATAAGAACTTAGAATAGAAACTAGTCAACATAGGATGGGCCTACTGTAAGTAAGACAGGAGCATACCTCCCAACTTTTGAAGATGGGAAAGAGGGACAAAGTTTGTGGCGCGCCACGCGCGCCGTGGCAAATTTTAGGCCACGCCTCTGACCACACCCATTCATAATTAGCCACACCCATATCCACGTCCCAACCACACCCATTTAGCACTGCTGATCCCACTGTTTCATATACAATAATTATAATAAAAAAAATATGGCCACACAGTGCTCCATACTGTATGATGACCACACATGATGCTCCATACTGTATAATGGCCACACATGATGCTCCATACTGTATAATGACCGCACATGATGCTCCATACTGTATAATGACCGCACATGATGCTCCATACTGTATAATGACCACACATGATGCTCCATACTGTATAATGACCACACATGATGCTCCATACTGTATATTGGCCGCACATGATGCTCCATACTGTATATTGGCCGCACATGATACTTCGTACCATATAATGGCCACACATAGCTACTCCTACACATGCGGCTGTGCTCCGTACACTTTGCACACACGGCTCCGCTCCATACACCTCGCACACACGGCTCCGCTCCATACACCTCAAACACACGGCTCCGCTCCATACACCTCGTACACACACGGCTCTGCTACCTCCACACTGTACACACATGGCTCCGCTCCATACACCTCGCACACACACGGCTCCGCTCCATACACCTCGCACACACACGGCTCCGCTCCATACACCTCGCACACACACGGCTCCGCTCCATACACCGCACACACACGGCTCCGCTCCATACACCTCGCACACACACGGCTCCGCTCCATACACCTCGCACACACACGGCTCCGCTCCATACACCTCGCACACACACGGCTCCGCTCCATACACCTCGCACACACACGGCTCCGCTCCATACACATCATACACACACGGCTCCGCTCCGTACACCTCGTACACACACGGCTCCGCTCCGTACACCTCGTACACACGGCTCCGCTCCATACACCTCACACACACATGGCTCCGCTCCATACACCTCGCGCGCGTACACACACACACACACGGCTCTGCTACATCCACACTGTACACCTCCTGACCCCACACAAGGCATTACTTACCTTATCCTGCGGCTGCAGCACCATGTGGCAAGTTGACAACAAGCACAGGCAGCCGAGTCTTGCAATCCACGGAGGTCCCGATCATGTGACCACTGACTCCTCCCCTCCTGTGACCTCATCACAGGTCCTGTGCACAGAAAGCAGGCAGCCATACGGAAGGGTAAGGGCCCGGGGCATGGCTTACAAGGGGGCGTGTTGGCTGGTTCTCCTGCTGTCTGTGGGATCACAGAACAAAAATGCAGGTCGCTCCAAGATGTGGCGGCTTACTACATGGGCAGATGTCCTTTTGTCTGTTGCGAAACGGACTAGGGAAATCCTGAAGGTAGTTGAGCCAGACAGGGAGGACCCTGCAGTACTGAATGAGACGGTTCGACCCGGGAGCATACTGGGAGATAAGTGGAGAAGCACAGGGAAAGTGAAGGATGCATACTGTGTGAGTTCCCATGTGAATGCTATGACTTATCTGGACGTGCTGATTTAATTTAATAATGCTGATGGATTTAAGTAAATTTGTTTGTTTAAAGTTGGAACTGGACTCTGTCTCTATTTGAGCGCAATCGTCGGGAGTGAGCCTGCAGCAGACCAGAGGTGACCATGAGGGTGCGGAAAGCAGAGAGACTGGTACGCTGATTAAGGGACATTGTATTCATGTGGCAGGAGACCAGGGTGCGAGTAAACAGATATTCTCAGCCACGACTACGGCTCTGGCCCTCCCTCAGATACCGGCCACAGCGACAAACCACACAACCGCTATGGGGCACACGAGCTGAGGGGGACCTGGTCCCAACAGGAACCAACTGAAGGTGAGCAGTATTTTTTGGTTTTGTCATTTTGTACTTCTGTATTATAATGTTGTCAAATCAGTTTGTGTGGGGCCTGTGGGTGCAACATACTGTGTGGGGGGCTGTGAGGTCTGTCATAATGTATGGAGGCTGTGTAGACCATCATACTGATCGTGGGACTGCGAGGACCATAAAACTGTGTAGGGGCATCATATTTTGTGGTGGGATGGAGGACCATCATATCATGTGAGGGCATCATACTTAATAGGGGGTGGACTATTGGGGCATCATACTGTGGGAGAGAACTGTGCAGGGCTTTGGGGGCCATCATATTGTAGTGGGATGTACTGTGAAGGCAACATACTGGGGGTGGGTTACTGTGCAATCATTATAGCAAGGGGAGTAAGGGTACTGTCACACAGTGGCACTTTGATCGCTACGACGGTACGATCCGTGACGTTCCAGCGATATCCATACGATATCGCTGTGTCTGACACGCAGCAGCGATCAGGGACCCTGCTGAGAATCGTATGTCGTAGCAGATCGTTTGGAACTTTCTTTCGTCGCTGGATCTCCCGCTGTCATCGCTGGATCGTTGTGTGTGACAGCGATCCAGCGATGCGTTCGCTTGTAACCAGGGTAAACATCGGGTTACTAAGCGCAGGGCCGCGCTTAGTAACCCGATGTTTACAGTGGTTACCAGCGTAAAAGTAAAAAAAAACAAACCGTACATACTCACATTCCGGTGTCCTTCAGGTCCCTTGCCGTCTGCTTCCCGCTCTGACTGTCTGCCGGCCGGAAAGTAAGAGCACAGCACAGCAGTGACGTCACCGCTGTGATCTGCTTTCACTTTACGGCGGCACTCAGTCAGAGCGGGAAGCAGACGGCAAGGGACCTGAAGGACACCGAAAGGTGAGTATTTTTTTTTACTTTTACGCTGGTAACCAGGGTAAACATCGGGTTACTAAGCGCGGCCCTGCGCTTAGTAACCCGATGTTTACCCTGGTTACCCGGGACCTCGGCATCGTTGGTCGCTGGAGAGCGGTCTGTGTGACAGCTCCCCAGCGACCACACAACGACTTTCCAACGATCACGGCCAGGTCGTATCGCTGGTCGTGATCGTTGGAAAGTTGCAGAGTGTGACAGTACCCTTAGTGTGGGGGTATCATTCTATTAGGAAGTCATTATGCAGGCATTATTCAGTGGTTGTGTCAGTGTGGGGGTACCATACTGTGGTGGCTTTCTGTGGGTGGGTCAAACTGCTTGTGAGGGATGTTGTGAGTCAAATTGTGTGGGGGAATTTATTGTGGGGTATCAAATTGTGTCTGGGAATTTTTAAAAAAAATCATACTGTATAGTATAAAAGATATATTGCACGTATATATTAATATGAAAGCGGTGTCATACTGAACAAGAATACAGTGCCCCATTACATGTTCAATTAGTTGGTGCCCCATGACATCCCATTTTAAGTCTACAGATAATATGAAGCTGGTCCCCCCTTTGCATCTATAACAGCTCCCACTCTTCTGAGAAGGCGTTCTAAAAGATTTTGGCAGTGTCTTGAGGAATTTTCAGCTATTCATCTAGAAGAGCATTTGTGAACTCAGGAAATGATATTGGACAGGAGGGCCAGGCTTCCAGTGATGTTCTTCCACACTAAACTCCAATCATATCTACGGTTGTGCTGAAAAGTTTACATACCCCGGCAGAATTTGTTCTTTCTTGGCCTTTTTTCAGAGAATATGAATAACACCAAAACTTTTCCTCCACTCATGCTTAGTGGTTGTAGTTATTGTCAAACTACTGTGTTTTCTCTTTTTAAATTGTAATGACAACCCAAAACATCCAAATGACCCTAATCAAAAGTTTACATACCCTGGTGATTTTGGCCTGATAACATGCACAAAAGTTGACACAAATGGGTTTGAGTGGCTAGTAAAGGTAACATCCTGACCGGTGACCTGTTTACTTGTAATAAGTGTGTGTGCATAAAAGCTGATTGAGTTTCTTTGATTCAGACAGACTATTGAATCTTTCATCCAGCCACTGATGTTTCTGGATTGTGAGTCATAGGGAAAGCAAAAGAATTGTCAACAAATCTAAGGAAAAAAGTAGTTGAACTGTATAAAACAGGAATCTAAGGAATTGATAATGCCTGTCAGCAGCGTTCAAACTGTGATTAACAAATGGAAAATCAGGGGCTCTGTAAAAATAAACCATGGTCCGGTGGACCAACAAAAATATCATCCACAACTGTCAGGAAAATTGTTCGGGATGCAAAGAAAAACCCACAAATAATATCAGCTGAAATACAGGACTCTCTGAAAACTAGCGGTGTGGCTGTTTCAACATGCACAATAAGGAGGCACTTGAAGAAAAATGGGCTGCATGGTCGACTCGCCAGAAGAAAGCCATTACTGCACAACTGCCACAAAGTATCTCGCCTACAATATACAAAACAGCACAGAGACGAGCCTCAAAACGTCTGGAACAAGGTAATTTGGAGTGAGGAGACCAAAATTGAACTTTTTGGCCAGAACCATAAACGTTACATTTGGAGAGAGGTCAACAAGGTCTATGATGAAAGCAAAACCATTCCTACTGTAAAGCACGGAGGTGGATCGCTGATGTTTTGGGGATGTGTGAGCTACAAAGGCACAGAAAACTTGGTCAGAGTTAAAGGAAAGATGAAAGCAGCACGTTATCAGCAAATTCTGGAGGCGAATTTGCTATCATCAGCCTGGAAGCTATGCATGGGACGTGCTTGTACGTTCCAACATGACAACGATCCAAAACACAAGGCCAAGTCGACCTGTCAATGGCTACAGCAGGACAAAGTGAAGGTACTGGAGTGGCCAACTCAGTCTCCTGACCTCAATATCATTGAGCCACTATGGGGAGATCTCACGCACGCAGTTCATGCTAGACAGCCCAGGAATTTACAGGAACTGGAGGCTTTTGCCAAGAAGAGTGGGCAGCTTTACCATCTGAGAAAAAAAGGAACCTCATCCACAATTATCACAAAAAACTTCAAGCTGTCACTGATATTAGAGGGGGCAATACACGGTATTAAGAAATGTGGTATGTAAACTTTTGATCAGAGTCATTTGGATGTTTTGGGTTGTCATTATGATTTAAAAAGAGAAAACACAGTAGCCTAACAAAAAAATAGCTTCACCCAACCGCTAACCATGAGTGGACAAAAAGGTTTGATGTTACCATTCATATTCTCTGAAAAGAGTCCAAGAAAGCAAAAATTCTGCTGGGGTATGTAAACTTTTGAGCACAAATGTATATACAGTGGGTTCGGAAAGTATTCAGACCCCTTTACATTTTTCACTCTTTGTTTCATTGTAGCCATTTGATAAATTCAATAAAGTTCATTTTTTTTTCGCATTAATTTACACTCTGCACCCCATCTTGAATGAAAAAAACAGTAATGTAGAAATTTTTGCATATTTATTAAAAAAGAAAAACTGAAATATCACATGGTCATAAGTATTCAGACCCTTTGCTCAGACAATCATATTTAAGTCACATGCTGTCCATTTCCTTGTGATCCTCCTTGAGAAGGTTTTACTCCTTCATTAGAGTCCAGCTGTGTTTAATTAAACTGATAGGACTTGATTTGGAAAGGCACAGCTCACAGTGCATGTCAGACCAAATGAGAATCATGAGGTCAAAGGAACTGGCCAAGGATCACAGACACAGAATTGTGGCAAGGCACAGATCTGGCCAAGGTTACAAAAGAATTTCTGCAGTACTCAATGTTCCTAAGAGCACAGTGGCCTCCATAATCCTTAAATGGAAGAAGTTTGGGACCACCAGAAGTCTTCCTAGACCTGGCCGTCCAGCCAAACTGAGGAATCGTAGAAGAGCCTTTGTCACGCTCATGCCATGACTGGTAGGCGTGAGCTCGGGGGGGGTTTGTGGCCCCACTGTGCCACAAACCAGACTACCCTGGAAGGGGCGTGACTATGACAGCTGCCTGGGTTTTCACTGGAGCCTCTGATGGTGAGGTCAGGCTTGTGCAGCAGGCAGCTGCCAGGTGCTACTCCAGGGTGATGTCTGACAGTGGCTGCTGATCCCACTCGGGAGACAGGAACACCAGGATTGGTGCGGGCATCAGGCAGGACTGGCAGAAGAGCACGGCTGAAACTCAGACGAGTAGGCTGGCACGGCAGAGAACACAGGGCTGGCAGAGACACGGCAGAGAACACAGGGCTGGCAGAGACACGGCAGAGAACACAGGGCTGGCAGAGACACGGCAGAGAACACAGGGCTGGCAGAGACATGGCAGAGAACACAGGGCTGGAAGGCACGGCAGGACTGGCAGGAACACTGGATTAGAAGGCACGACAGAACACAGGACTGGTTGACGTGGCGTATGAAGGAATAGGTAAGGACCTGTTCACACTGGAGGTGCAGGTACGGATATGTAGTATGGGGGAACAGGTAGGGACCTGTTCACACAGGAGGTGCTGGTACGGATATATAGTATGGGGGAACAGGTAGGGACCTGTTCACACAGGAGGTACAGGAAAGGAAACAAGCAGAAAGGAATAAGGTATCAAGGAACAGGTTGGGACCTGTTCACACAGGAGATGCAGGTACGGAAACAAGCCAGAAGGAAAGGAGAATTAAGAAACAGGTTGGGACCTGTTCACACAGGAAGAGAACCACAAGGCTGTGGATAGGAATGGTAGAGCAGCAAGAGATAGTGTAGCAACAGAAGCTAAGCAGAGCGGAACCGCAAGGAATGCAGAGAGGAGCTGCAGCAAGGGATAACTGCAGCCGCAGAGCAGAACCACAAGGAATGCGGAGAGGAGCTGCAGCAAGAGATTACGGCAGCTGCAGAAGCTAAGCAGAGTAGAAAGGACTCAATACAAAACTCACAAAAATTAATACATATGCGTGGCCGAGAGACAAGGATTGTTATATCTCTCCCAATATTTCTGTCCGAAACAATAGGACAGTCTAGGAAACTCCCCAATAAATACAAAACAACAGAACGGAGTACACAAGTCCCAATACGCATTTTATTTAAAAATTGTATAATTTTATTTATATTATCAAAATATATAATTCAAACTGAGTAATCAAATATAAATACAATACATATAAATAACAGGATTAGTGGAGGAGGAAACACTATAATAGTGGCGGAGCGGATGACAACACCTATCACATCATATCACAAGGACTGCTATTGTGGGAGCCATAGTATGAAAAAAAAAAAAAAAGTTGCAACAGTGCAGGTTATATCACTAGCTAAAGTGCCATAGTGCCTACAGGACTCATCACCTCATATCATATAAAGCAGCTTACCCATTAGGTCTGAGATGTCTCACCACGCTCCACACACCACCCCCTTGACGCACGTTTCGCGGTCGCTTTCTCAAAAAGGGGTTTGTTGCTAGCTCACTCTCTCACCGGTTAAAATAGGGCGCATACAGGAAGTCTCATCAAGCGCATCGGCGCACATGTGTCCAAGGTCCAGATCCATCATACCCGGCGGTCGTCAGAGCCGCACACACAGGGGGCGGAAAACCGCTCAGTGACGTCACATGGTGTGTGTGCGGCATCTAATGATAACCGCCCAGGAAGTCAGGTGCATAGACTCTAGAGCACGTGTGCGCACAGCCTGAGACCCTCCCACCGAAGTCCATGGCGGCCGCCATTTTCTAAATGATATCCAGTATGTTACAAAGTAACATGTGAGTAAATAAAAGAAAGTCTTTGACCAGAGACCATCAGAAGCACGAATCACCGCAAAGTAAGTAATACTACTAAGCCTGCTGTGAATTACATAGTTTAACTCCCCAGATCACCATATCGGGGACCACAAGAAAAGTGCTTAAAGTGCTGTAAACAAAGTGACTGCCTACATAAATAAATCCAAAACCCACCCATGGATAACCATGGGAATCGCTATATTATAATGGTGAGATATAACGTGCATAAGCACGATTAAAATAGTGAAATGTCATTAATGGAGATCATACAACCCCTCCTGCTATACTAAATAGAAACTCATACTTGGTGAAAACATAACAGTGTGCACCATGACAGGGGCCCATCAGAAAACATGATAAGTGATATACAAAAACTAAACATAAATTCATATGTGAATACATAAGTAATTACAGACGTGTACACATACATATAAATGCAACACAGCAGGAATAAAAAAAAAAAAAAAAATTATTAAAAAAAAATAAAATAAAAAAAATAAAAAAAAAAATAGTAAATATATAATACTAATAAATAGTATGCATAAATAATAATAGAAAAAAATATAAAGATATAATAAGACAAATAATCAATAATGAATATATATATGAATATGAATATATAAATATATATGAGTAATTGAATAATACGAAAAAAATAATACAAGAACGATATCTAATATAATAATAATAACGAAGAAAAATAAACACATCACATAATAAAGAAAATAAATAAAATAAAATGAAAATTAAAAAAAAAAAAAAAAAAAAAAAATAATAAAGTTGAAATCCGGTTTCATTCATAGAAGGTCTCAGGCGAATCCGGTGAGAGATCGCATAACAGGTCACATTGCGGCAGCGTCCCATACTAATAAAAACTAAAGACAAGAGAACAAACTTATTAGAATAAAACTTAAAAACACAGAAAGGAATCATCTGGAAAGAGGATAAACAACAATAGTCAGAATTGTACTGAGTGCTGGGACAGCACAAAAGTATTACCAATGAGGACGAAGTCGTGGTGGAACAGCAATCGCACATAAGAGGTGGGAAAGGCGTGTCATAAAAATGGAACAAAACTCAATTGTTCATTAAGTCCCTTGGGGGACATGGTGTCAAGGGTGGCAATCCACCTGCATTCACATTGTGCAAGCAGTTGCTTCAGATTGCCACCCCTGATGCCGCCATGAATCCTATCAATTCCCCTCACTTTTAGACCGGTGGGATCAGACCCGTGGTACATGCGGAAATGCCTAGGTAGGGTTTTCAAAGTTGATATATCCTTTGTTTCTTTTGCAGCCAGAATGTCACGAACATGCTCGCGCGTCCTAACCTTCAGTTCCCTAGATGTGAGACCGATATAAATCAGGGAGCAGGGACATGTAGCGTAATATACCACATGGGTGGAATTGCATGAAATATAATCACGAATTGTATATTCCCTGCTCCCATCAGATGATAAAAAGGTCCCACATCTAAGGATATTAGGACACGCGACACATGACCCGCAGGGGAAGCAACCCAGTCTGGGATTTATTTTCGCCAAGAAGGTATCACATTTTGCCACATAATGGCTTTTCACCAGACTGTCTTTAAGATTTCTTCCCCTGCGCTGTACCATACATGGGGCTGGAGACAAATGTTTCGCCAGAACATTATCCGTCATTAAGACCGACCAATGTTTGGTCAAAATATCACGGATCCGATCCCACCGGCAATTTGCTGTGGAAATAAACCGTATCTCAGGATCCCGTGCTTTGTTGGTCTTTTTAGATGGTACCAACAGATCCTCTCTCCGGGTCTGTTTCGCCCGTCTATAACCTGCCTTGATGCACCGACGACTGTACCCCCTGGCCTTGAATCTGTCCGAAAGAGTCGCGTACTGTCCCTCAAAGCGGGCCTCGGTGGAGCAGACACGCCTATTCCTCAAGAACTGACCAACTGGGATGGCCTTAATAGTTGAGTAGTTATGTGCTGAAGAGGCATGAAGTAAAGAATTGACGGCCGTCTCTTTGCGATAGAGGTCCGTCTCAATAGAGCCATCTGCGGCAACACAAAGAGTGATATCCAAAAAATTAATCCGAGTTTTGTGCCAGCAATAGGTAAACTTCAAATTAAAACAATTTTGATTAAGGTACTGCATGAACTGGGTCAGGCTGGTCTCGTCACCGTTCCAGATCATAAGTACATCATCGATGTAACGAAACCAGCCCACCACCTGGTCCGCGGCATGTGCCCCGTCGCCCTGGAAGATGGTTCTTTCCCAGTACCCCAAAAATAGATTAGCATAAGACGGGGCACACGCCGCGCCCATTGCAGTACCTTGTAACTGTAAAAAAAATGTATCCTTAAATACAAAAAAATTGTGCTTCAAAATAAATTCCAATAATTCTAAAATAAATTCCGAAAAATGTCCATCCCAGTTGGTTGTCTCAAGAAAGAAGCGTGCCGCCCTTAACCCATCGCTGTGTCGAATTGACGTGTATAATGATTCGATATCGATGGTAACCAGAAGCATACCCGCCTCGAGGGACAGGCCATCGACCCTTGTTAGAACATCCGTAGTGTCTCTGACATAGGAGGGGAGCGTTTCCACAAGTGGTTTTAGATAGTAGTCAATAAATTTACACACATTATCGCACAACCCTCCCATGCCAGAGACAATCGGTCTGCCAGGGGGATTAACAGCGTCTTTGTGCACCTTCGGCAGTAAGTAGAAGGTGGCTATCTTTGGAAATTTTGGAAGCAGGCCATCAAGGACCTTCTTTGGAATAATCCCTGACTCCCCAGCATAGGATAGAATCACCTCTAATTCATTAGTGAAGGATTGTAAAGGGCTGTGGGGCAACACACAGTAAGTGGTTTTGTTCCTCAACTGTCGAAATGCCTCCTTCTCGTATTTGTCGGTTGGCCAGATAACCACATTCCCTCCCTTGTCTGCTGGTTTAAAAACCACTGAATCCAATGATTGTAATTCCTTCAGAGCTCTCCTCTGTGTCTGTGTAAGATTGTCATTACATCTAAATTTTGATATCTTCTTGAGATCCTCCGTTACAAGTCTACAGAAGATCTCAACTTGTGGACAGAGAGACAAGGGAGGGAATGAAGAGGATCTGGACACAACCGACAGGGGAAATTTACCTGGAAGTTCAGACTCCTGCTCCCTCAAAAGATCTTCCAATGCCTCCAAGGCTTCACGTTCCGCATCCACAGGTAGATCTTGATTGGAATCCCTTTGACTATATAGCTTCTTAAGTATCAACTTACGACAAAAGAGATGGGTATCTTTTAGGACTGTAAAAAAGTCAAAGTTATTACAGGGTACAAAATTTAAACCCAATTTCAACAGTTCCACCTGTGTTTGGGAGAGATGATGGGATGATAAATTAATTACCTCCAAGTCAGAGGATTTGGATTTGCAGTCATATATCCCTGTTGGTGAAAATTTATTCTTATTAAAATTTCGTTTCTTGGCAACTCTGCCCGGTTGTATCTTTCTGGCTGGCTGCTTATTCCTTGAGTGATCAGATATAATACTTGATTCATCAATAGAAGTTACGGATGAGATAGAGCCGGATCGGGACTGAGAGTACGGGCGACCCCTTTTATTGTTATTTCTCCACCGGTACACTTTATTGTCTTGGTAATCAGAGTTATCCCTCTGTAGTTTTTTGGTTTTAACTGCACCAATCTCCTGTTCCCACCTTAAAAAATCTTTGTCTAAGTCTCCATTCAACTTCTCCAAGGCCTCTGATGTCAGGTCATCCTTGATTTGGGATTGGAGGGTATCAATATCCCTCTCAATTTCTCCCAATTTAGTCTCGTCCAATCCCATCAACAATTCAATAAACCCCCTAGAGCATTTGGTGGCCAGATCCTCCCATTTTCCTTTAAATACTTCATCATCCACTGTAAACGAAGGGAAGATCTGGACCCGTAGGCCCCTAGGTATTAGATTGCGAGCCAGGTACTGGCCCAGGGAAGCCCTATTCCACCACAGCTTCGTCCTCCTATACAAGAGTGACTTCAATTTAACAATCCTCTCCCCAGAGTCCCCTCTGTCAGAAGTTAAAACAACATTAGCGTCCTCCTTGAACACCTCCTGTAACCGGGATAACCAGGTTTGGTCCCGGGTACGAAAATCCATTTTGTAGTTAGATGCTGTGAAAAACACAGAACAATTAGACTCAATACAAAACTCACAAAAATTAATACATATGCGTGGCCGAGAGACAAGGATTGTTATATCTCTCCCAATATTTCTGTCCGAAACAATAGGACAGTCTAGGAAACTCCCCAATAAATACAAAACAACAGAACGGAGTACACAAGTCCCAATACGCATTTTATTTAAAAATTGTATAATTTTATTTATATTATCAAAATATATAATTCAAACTGAGTAATCAAATATAAATACAATACATATAAATAACAGGATTAGTGGAGGAGGAAACACTATAATAGTGGCGGAGCGGATGACAACACCTATCACATCATATCACAAGGACTGCTATTGTGGGAGCCATAGTATGGGAAAAAAAAAAAAAAAAAAAAAGTTGCAAAAGTTTTTTTTTATTCCTGCTGTGTTGCATTTATATGTATGTGTACACGTCTGTAATTACTTATGTATTCACATATGAATTTATGTTTAGTTTTTGTATATCACTTATCATGTTTTCTGATGGGCCCCTGTCATGGTGCACACTGTTATGTTTTCACCAAGTATGAGTTTCTATTTAGTATAGCAGGAGGGGTTGTATGATCTCCATTAATGACATTTCACTATTTTAATCGTGCTTATGCACGTTATATCTCACCATTATAATATAGCGATTCCCATGGTTATCCATGGGTGGGTTTTGGATTTATTTATGTAGGCAGTCACTTTGTTTACAGCACTTTAAGCACTTTTCTTGTGGTCCCCGATATGGTGATCTGGGGAGTTAAACTATGTAATTCACAGCAGGCTTAGTAGTATTACTTACTTTGCGGTGATTCGTGCTTCTGATGGTCTCTGGTCAAAGACTTTCTTTTATTTACTCACATGTTACTTTGTAACATACTGGATATCATTTAGAAAATGGCGGCCGCCATGGACTTCGGTGGGAGGGTCTCAGGCTGTGCGCACACGTGCTCTAGAGTCTATGCACCTGACTTCCTGGGCGGTTATCATTAGATGCCGCACACACACCATGTGACGTCACTGAGCGGTTTTCCGCCCCCTGTGTGTGCGGCTCTGACGACCGCCGGGTATGATGGATCTGGACCTTGGACACATGTGCGCCGATGCGCTTGATGAGACTTCCTGTATGCGCCCTATTTTAACCGGTGAGAGAGTGAGCTAGCAACAAACCCCTTTTTGAGAAAGCGACCGCGAAACGTGCGTCAAGGGGGTGGTGTGTGGAGCGTGGTGAGACATCTCAGACCTAATGGGTAAGCTGCTTTATATGATATGAGGTGATGAGTCCTGTAGGCACTATGGCACTTTAGCTAGTGATATAACCTGCACTGTTGCAACTTTTTTTTTTTTTTTTTCTCCATACTATGGCTCCCACAATAGCAGTCCTTGTGATATGATGTGATAGGTGTTGTCATCCGCTCCGCCACTATTATAGTGTTTCCTCCTCCACTAATCCTGTTATTTATATGTATTGTATTTATATTTGATTACTCAGTTTGAATTATATATTTTGATAATATAAATAAAATTATACAATTTTTAAATAAAATGCGTATTGGGACTTGTGTACTCCGTTCTGTTGTTTTGCAGAGTAGAAAGGAGCAGAACCGCAGGAGTGCGGAGCAGAGGTAAAGCCACAAAGGTACAGAGCAGGCAGAGCCGCAAGGGTGCAGAGTGTAAGCAAACTGAGAACACGAGGAAATACACAGCAGGGGCGGAAGCCACAGACAAGGAGACCGAGATGAGACTAAGTTCAGACAAGGAAATGGAACAAGACAAGAAACAAGGACAAAGACACAGGGACCAGGATATTCTGCCTTCTGGAGGGCGGACAACAAGACCAAGGCAATAGCACAGAGAAAAGCCTCCAGAGAGGAAGTAACACAGAGCAAGGCCTGGCAAACTCAAAAGCTAAACACTAACTGAGCTAACACATTGCACAGGCCCAGTCCACTGGGTGGAACTGCACTAAATACTGGAGGCCTCCTGGCAATTGGTCAGGAACAGATTAGACAGATGCACCTGATTCCTATAAGATCCAGAGAGTTCAGGCGCCGGCCCCCTATGCACACAGCCAGGAAGCATGCAGAGAGCAGAGACACAGAATATGCAGCTGGTATGAAACAGAAACCACATCATGGCCTGGAGCAGTGGGTAAGATAGTGTGAGAGATGAGAGGCCATGCCGTGATGCCAGCAGAATTGTTACAGCCTTGGTGAGAGAGGTAAAGAAGAACCCCAGCATCACTGTGGCTGAGCTCCAGAGATGCAGTACAGAGATGGGAGAAAGTTCCACAAAGTCAAGTATCACTGCAGCCCTCCACCAGTCAGGCCTTTATGGCAGAGTGGCCCAACGGAAGCCTCTCCTCAGTGCAAGACATATGAAAACCAGCTTAGAGTTTGCTAAAAAAAACACATGAAGGAATCCCAGACTATGAGAAATAAGATTCTCTGGTCTGAAGAGACAAAGATAGACCTTTTGGTGATAATTGTAAGCGGTATGTGTGGAGAAAACCAGGCACTGCTCATCACCTGCCCAATACAATCCCAACAGTGAAACGTGGTGGCAGCATCATGCTATGGGGGTGTTTTTCAGCTGCAGAGACAGGATGACTGGTTGTCATTGAAGGAAACATGAATGCGGCCAAGTACAGAGATATCCTGGATAAAAACCTCTTCCAGAATGCTCTGGACCTCAGTTTTGGCCAAAGGTTCACCTTCCAATAAGACAATGACCCTAAGCACTCAGCTAAAATAACTAAGGAATGGCTTCAGAACAACTCTGACCATTCTTGACTGGCCCAGCCAGACCTTTGACCTAAACCCAATTGAGCATCTCTAGAGAGACCTGAAAATGGCTGACCACCAATGTTCACCATCCAACCTGATGGAACTGGAGAGGATCTGCAAGGAAGAATGACAGAGTATCCCCAAATCCAGGTTTGAAAAACTTGTTGCACCATTCACAAGAAGACTCATGGCTGTACTAGTACAGCAAAGACTCTCTGCCTGCATCATGGAACAGGATCTCTGTCTACCCAGGACAACCCCGGGACATCACGTACCACTGTTGTCGGTGCCACCGTTGGAGACCGAGACGCTGCAATCAAGAATCCGACAGACTGGTAAGTTTACTCTTTTTCTCCTTTGGACATTCGCCTAGCCCCTGTTTCCCCTAATCATCCCTCCAGTTCCAGTATTGCTAAATACCCTACCTCCCATACTCACTTTCTCCCTGCGTGGAGATTACATCTGTTAATAAGTTTGTTAACTCTTGATTTGCCTCCTGTCCGTGACAACATCCCGATTCCTGCAGTTCTACATAAGGGTGGGAATTTTGGGGGCTTAGGGACTGACCGCATAAAAAAACTGCCTGTCTGATGTCAGATGCAAGCAACTTCTGTCCGATTATATCTGTGAGGTTTCCAATTGATGAAGTGAGATCATTCCAATTTTTACGTCATCATAATCGTTTTCTTCTATCTTAGGATCTTATAGGGATTACCGCTTTCAAGAAATCTTTGATGTAAATCCCCTGCTTGTCACTTAAAGTTACGTAGAAACTGTTCCGATATGAACAACTTTAAGGGACAAGCTTTCGTAAAAAGGGTCATACTGGTAAGATCCTAACAGAAGTTTATCAAGGAGCCCAGAGTTAAATTACCCTATTTAAAAGAAAAACAACAATAATGCAGGATTGCACATCATAAACACGTTTAATGATGGCGCTGATGAATTTAGAGTACTTCTTAATAGACACTGGCCAGTACTCAAAATGGACTGTGATATTGGAGAACTCTTGACTCCACATCCACAGATCACCTACATGAAAGGTAGATCATTACAAAGCTGCCTCGTGCTTAACCACTTTACACCACCCCAACAATTTATGACTTCCTTTTAAAATAGCCGGCTGCTATAGATGTAACGGCTGTGTGGCATGTAAGGCCGTTGAGGTTGGAAAAATCTTCTATAATAATTGTCTAAGGGTCACTTCCGTCTTTCTGTCTGTCTGTCTTTCTGTCTGTCTGTAACGGAAATCCCAAGTCGCTGATTGGTCGCGGCAAAACAGCCACGACCAATCAGCGACGGGACAGTCTGACGGCAAAATGGCCGCTCCTTCTTCCCGCAGTCAGTGCCCGCTCCATACTCCCCTCCAGTCAGCCCTCACACAGGGTTAATGGCAGCGTTAACGGACCGGGTTATGCCGCAGTGTAACGCACTCCGTTAACGCACCTATTAACCCTGTGTGACCAACTTTTACTATTGATGCTGCGTATGCAGCATCAATAGTAAAAAGATCTAATGTTACAAATAATAATAATAATAAAAAGCTTATTCTCACCTTCCGACGTCGCGCGCTGTCCTCGGCACTGCAAGCGGCAGGTTCCGGTGCCAAGGATGCTATGCGACAAGGACCTGCCATGACGTCACGGTCATGTGACCGCGACATCATCACAGGTCCTGCGCTCATACCAACCCTGGGACCGGAAGCTGCCGCGTGCACCGCACACAGGCGCCAGGACTTCAAGGGGCCTTCGGAAGGTGAGTATATGTTTATTTTTTATTTTAAGTCTTTTTTAACCATGCATATAATGCCCACATTGCTATATACTATGTGGGCTGTGTTACATACTGCGTTGGCTCTGTTATATACTACATCTCTGTGCTATATACTATGTAGCTGGGCAATATACAACGTGACTGTGCAATATACAACGTGACTGTCCAATATACTACGTAGCTGTGCAATATACTACGTGCTCTGTGTTATATACTACGTAGCTGTGCAATATACTATGTGGCTGTGTCGGTTCTGTTATATACTACGTCGACTGCAATATTCTACGTGGCTGTGCAATATACTACGTGGCTCTGCTATATACTACGTCGCTGACCAATATAATACATAGCTGTGCAATATACTACGTAGCTATGCAATATACTACGTGCCTCTACAATATACTACGTGGCTATGTTATATACTACGTGGCTCTGCTATATACTACGTCGCTGACCAATATACTACATAGCTGTGCAATACACTACGTAGCTGTGCAATACACTACGTGACTGTGTTATATACTACGTGGCTGTGCAGTATACTACGTGCCTGTGCAATATAGTACGTGGCTCTACAATATACTACGTGGCTATGTTATATACTACTTGGCTCTGCTATATACTACGTTGCTGACCAATATACTACGTGCCTGTGCAATACACTACGTAGCTGTGCAATACACTACGTGGGCTATGTTATATACTACGTGGCTGTGTTATATACTACGTAGGTCTGCTATATACTACGTACGCTGTGTTACATACTACGTAGCTCTTGTCATGTCGGACGCTGTTCAGACTAGGTCGTCCGACAGACAGCGGTAATTCCGCTTTTGACCACTATTTGCTCATTGGCGTCTGCTAGATTTTGTCTAGCTGTTCCGGGGTTAATTTACCTGATCCTCGGATTGGAAGCTGGGCCATTCCCATGGCCTTTAAATAGTTCTCCTGATCATTGGGCGTCGCCAATTATAGCTTCTGTCTTGTGCGTTGTTATCTCTGTCTGGAGTGGAGAGCTGGTTTGGAGATTCTTTGCTGGTGGTGTATTTTCCTCTGTCTTATTTACTCCTTCCTATATTTGTATTTATTTTGCCCTGCACATTTATAGTGTATTCCTGAGTGACTGCGGCGTGGTGTATATTTTCCTTTATCCTTGTCTGTTCTTTCTGTGGGTATTGGAATATTACCTCTTCACTGGGTGGAGTGCGGAGGTATCAGCCTAGGGTTATTACAGGAGTTAGGGTGAGGTTCGAGGCCTGGACATGCACACCATCAGTGTAAACTCCAGGTAGAGGGTCAGTCAGGATTTCCCTAGTCTGAGGGAAACTGCAGGGGCCCGGGTATTTAGCTCTCGCTCACCTAGTTTTCCCCTGACAGCTCTGTTGTATACTACGTAGCTATGTTATATACTACGTCGGTTGTGTTATATACTACATCACTGTGCAATATAGTACGTAGCCTGTGCTATATATTACCTACATATTCTAGAATACCCGATACGTTAGAATCGGGCCACCATCTAGTCTTCTATAATAGAGCCGCCAGGAGGAGGTATGACATTAGATCATTAATAAAGTGTAATAGTGAGCGGATTATCTATAGGGCATTCTGTGTGTGCGGCATGGATTATGTCAGTAAGACCAAAAGGGAATTTAAGAGACGAATAAGGGAGCACCTCAAGGACAGTGGCAAAAAAGAGACACGCAAATACCGAGATATATCAACTTTGACTTCATCCATTAAATTTATGGGGATTGAGAAGGTTGAGAAACCGGTACTGGGGATGCATGGGATAGATCCATCTTGCAACGTGAGGCAAGATGGATCTATCGCCTAAAAACTAATTCACCATCAGGTTTAAATGAGCAGCTGACCTGTGGTTGTTTTTTGTAGGGTCTGTCAAGGGCTATCTAGGTAGGGAGAGCCAGCGACGAATGTGGACGCTTTTGTGCATGAATTAGGGTGCCAACCCCTGCAGTTAGGTAAGGTTAGATGAATAGTCAGGGATAGTGTATGGATTTTTAATGCCAGAATACTAGATTTAGATTTCTCCTGTCAGCTTGAGCATCTGTTGATGATGGTGCCCTGGATACATTTTTTTGTAGTACTCTGCCTGGGAATGCTTATACTATTTAACTGGGACCAGGCATTTACCCGACAGAATGCTGTAGTTACCACGTGATAAGGTTGAGTCCTGCACTCTGGTTGCTGTATCCCCTGATGTGTCTCACAAAGGAATGAACATTGATATGGGAATCCGCCAGCATGTTTTTGCTATGTAATCTGTGAACAGCATTATGTAGGGGTAGAGACCCTTATTCCAACCATGTGTCACTTAGTAGGTTGCATAATGTTATTTCAATGATATCCGTGTTTTATCAGCAGGAGGTTATCACTACAGGACTAGTTGTCTTGTGCTATGTAGTCCTTCTGATCTGTATAACCCCGCCCCCTCCACTGATTGGCAGCCTTCTGCCTATGCACAGTGTACACACTGGTGTGGGTGGGGTTATATACAGAAAGCTGCCAATCAGTAATGTGGGTGGGGTTATACACAGAAAGCTGTCAATCAGTGGTGTGGGCGCGGTTATACACAGCTCAGCATTCAGAAAACTGGTAGATTTGCAGCCGAGAAAACTGATTTTATCAAAACTGCACAAGGCAGTTCAGTAAGGCTACGTTCACATTTGCGGTCAGCGCCGCAGCGTCGGGCGCCGCAGCGGCGCCGCATGCGTCATGCGCCCCTATATTTAACATGGGGGCGCATGGACATGCGTTGTGCTGCGTTTAGCGCCGCATGGCCGCAAGCGTTGGACGCAAGAAACGCATCAAGTTGCATTTTTTTTGCGTCCAACTTGCGGCCAAAAACGACGCATGCGGCGCAAAACGCAGCGTTTTAGCGTGCGTTTTGCCGCGTTTTTGTTTGCGTTGTGCGTTGCGGCGCCGACGCTGCGGCGCACAACGCAAATGTGAACGTAGCCTAAGTGAGACAACACTGGAATCGGTATCTTTGTCCCTATACCATGTTGCTCTCAGATGGGGTAGGAAAAAACATGTGACAGATTAGGATTAAACCATGACATTCCAATACTTCATTTTCTCTGGTGGTGGCGCTGAAAGGAAATTGAGCAAATCGGTGTATAATTCCCCCATAGTTGAACTAAACAGTTCAAAATACCCTGCAGAGACAGGGATGTTTGGAGCTCAGAGCAAGTATATTAAACTCAATGACCCTTATTCAATTCTAAACTTGCTAAGTAAAGGCGCTTCACCTTAAATGTTTTGTTTTCAGCTTGCCTTCAGTAATACAAGATGTACTGGATTCTAAGGTTTCCCTTTCATTTTTTCCCTCCAAACCAATCAACTGGAAAAGAAGAAGCTGTATTAAATAACACAGCTACACAGTAGCAAAGAATACCCCAAAAAACAGATGGCCGTCTCATGCGGTATCCATCTACCTCACAATATCTGAGTTTACAAACAAGGAAATAGGACGCGGACCCCCGCTCATTATTTGGCTAAGATTAACATAGTCTTACAGCAGTTTTTTCTGGCTCGGGAAGGTGTGTAGGCTGAATGTCTCTCCTGCACCTCAACAGTTCTGTACAGATCAAGGAATCCAGCAGAACATAATGATTTAAGCTCGATACCAAGGCAGCCTGATATGTCAAGCAGGAAATTCTTGATAACAGCACAAGTAATAAATCAGAGAAAACAGACAGTGTAACGATCATGGTTTGTGGAACCACTGTGCCATGAACTGCGGAGAGCCTGGAGGGGTGTGACTAAGCAATCACCTGACTTCACTAGAGCCTCTGATGGTGAGGTTAGACTTGGCTCCCAATGAACACCAGGTGCCACTCCAGGACAGACCAAAGGTCCCACAGCAGCTGGACCCGAAGGACAGACTGGATGGAGCAGCAGGCAGAGCTTGTATCAGAGTGCAGCTGACCAAGTTCGTATCAGAGTGCAGCAGTGAGGATTTGCTTCAGAGTGCAGCAGTGAGGATTTGCTTCAGAGTGCAGCAGTGAGGATTTGCTTCAGAGTGCAGCAGTGAGGATTTGCTTCGGAGTGCAGCAGTGAGGATTTGCTTCGGAGTGCAGCAGTGAGGATTTGCTTCAGAGTGCAGCAGTGAGGATTTGCTTCAGAGTGCAGCAGTGAGGATTTGCTTCAGAGTGCAGCAGTGAGGATTTGCTTCAGAGTGCAGCAGTGAGGATTTGCTTCAGAGTGCAGCAGTGAGGATTTGCTTCAGAGTGCAGCAGTGAGGATTTGCTTCAGAGTGCAGCAGTGAGGATTTGCTTCAGAGTGCAGCAGTGAGGATTTGCTTCAGAGTGCAGCAGTGAGGATTTGCTTCAGAGTGCAGCAGTGAGGATTTGCTTCAGAGTGCAGCAGTGAGGATTTGCTTCAGAGTGCAGCAGTGAGGATTTGCTTCAGAGTGCAGCAGTGAGGATTTGCTTCAGAGTGCAGCAGTGAGGATTTGCTTCAGAGTGCAGCAGTGAGGATTTGCTTCAGAGTGCAGCAGTGAGGATTTGCTTCAGAGTGCAGCAGTGAGGATTTGCTTCAGAGTGCAGCAGTGAGGATTTGCTTCAGAGTGCAGCAGTGAGGATTTGCTTCAGAGTGCAGCAGTGAGGATTTGCTTCAGAGTGCAGCAGTGAGGATTTGCTTCAGAGTGCAGCAGTGAGGATTTGCTTCAGAGTGCAGCAGTGAGGATTTGCTTCAGAGTGCAGCAGTGAGGATTTGCTTCAGAGTGCAGCAGTGAGGATTTGCTTCAGAGTGCAGCAGTGAGGATTTGCTTCAGAGTGCAGCAGTGAGGATTTGCTTCAGAGTGCAGCAGTGAGGATTTGCTTCAGAGTGCAGCAGTGAGGATTTGCTTCAGAGTGCAGCAGTGAGGATTTGCTTCAGAGTGCAGCAGTGAGGATTTGCTTCAGAGTGCAGCAGTGAGGATTTGCTTCAGAGTGCAGCAGTGAGGATTTGCTTCAGAGTGCAGCAGTGAGGATTTGCTTCAGAGTGCAGCAGTGAGGATTTGCTTCAGAGTGCAGCAGTGAGGATTTGCTTCAGAGTGCAGCAGTGAGGATTTGCTTCAGAGTGCAGCAGTGAGGATTTGCTTCAGAGTGCAGCAGTGAGGATTTGCTTCAGAGTGCAGCAGTGAGGATTTGCTTCAGAGTGCAGCAGTGAGGATTTGCTTCAGAGTGCAGCAGTGAGGATTTGCTTCAGAGTGCAGCAGTGAGGATTTGCTTCAGAGTGCAGCAGTGAGGATTTGCTTCAGAGTGCAGCAGTGAGGATTTGCTTCAGAGTGCAGCAGTGAGGATTTGCTTCAGAGTGCAGCAGTGAGGATTTGCTTCAGAGTGCAGCAGTGAGGATTTGCTTCAGAGTGCAGCACGCAGGATTTGCTTCAGAGTGCAGCACGCAGGATTTGCTTCAGAGTGCAGCACGCAGGATTTGCTTCAGAGTGCAGAAAGCAGGATTTGCGCTTAAAGTACAACAGGCAGGATTTGCACTTGGAGTACAACAGGCAGGATTTGTACTTGGAGTACAACAGGCAGGATTTGCACTTGGAGTACAACAGGCAGGATTTGCACTTGGAGTACAACAGGCAGGATTTGCACTTGGAGTACAACAGGCAGGATTTGCACTTGGAGTACAACAGGCAGGATTTGCACTTGGAGTACAACAGGCAGGATTTGCACTTGGAGTACAACAGGCAGGATTTGCACTTGGAGTACAACAGGCAGGATTTGCACTTGGAGTACAACAGGCAGGATTTGCACTTATTGTACAGCAGGCAGGACTTGCACTGGTATGTGACCCTACACAACATAGACTGAAACAGGAAGGTTGCTCAGGCACCTCCCCAGTGGGGAGGATGCAGTATATAGTGTTTCATAGCCATTGCCTGGGGAGGAAATAGCAAGTGCACACGCTGGCCCTTTAAGAGGGTGGGAGCGCATGCGTGCCAGACCCAAGGACATGGCCAGAGCACCAGCTGGAAGCATGTCGAGCATGGGGAAGGAAAGAACCGTCTGCAGTATGGGTGAGTGAAGGGACACGTCGCCGACCGTGCCTGCCAGGGTCAACACAGGGCTCATCACACAGAAATGTCAAACTATGAAATATCATGAAGTCATCTATGGTCGTGTTTGATTCCTAGAGCGTGGTGAATTGTACCTTTTTCTGATCAGGAGATTAGAAGATGACAAGAAGAAAAGTTAAATTTAATTCATAATACTCCGGAAACGTTCACATACATTCGTTCCTTCAGGGTGTTTTTTGAGTTGCAGTGAAGTGAGGAATAACTAAATGACTGCATTCCCACATGACCACATTGGTTGGCAGAGTGTTTGTGAGTTGCCCTTATAGAAGTGATGTCGTTTGGCTATGACTAGGATATGCCATGACTTTTTGATTGAGATGGGTCTTAATTTTGGGACCAGAACCTAACCTGAACAAAAAGAAGATGCAGTGCTGGTTTAGTTCTGCACACCCTTCTAAGTTTTCTCTGCACATCGTTCCTTCCAGCTACCAGCATGTTCAAGAAACTATCACCAGACCCATTCACTTGAATAATGTCATGCTGGTGTGAGAGAATGCCAGGGTCAAAGTCATGGCCATGGAAACTGGGGCATCTGTGCCCTGGCCTCCCATCACATGAAAACAATGTCCAATACTTTGCATACCTGGGGCTCCACTTTCTCCGCCGTCAGGGTCCCCTCTGCTCTGCTGTAGGCTCCCTTTAAACGGTGTTGCATAGATTGAGGCACAGTCCTTTTCAACTTTCAAATAAACAATTTTACTATTTTCTTTACGCAGCACTTCCATATTCTTCACAGCATTTACAACAGGATTCACATTACACATACCTTCTTCTTTCCCTGCACTTTCCTTCCTGTCACACAGCACGTACCCGGGTCGGACCGTACCGCACGGTTCCTCAGCATCCTCTCAAGTCAGCTCTGCTACAGTTAGACCTTCCTTAGTCTGTTTCGCCCCAGACAAGAAAATATCTGCCTCGGAAGTCAGTTGCCACTTGGCGAGTGACCTGCCCATATGTACTGTACTTCGGAGCGACACAGCATACTGTTAGTCCAAGCTCACAGCATCTGAGTCTTCCCTCAGCTGTTTAGCCCTGGTTCTGAGGGCATCTGCCCATGCTATAAGCTGCCACATCATGGAGCTACCTGAGTCCCTGTCCTGTCACTGTTTCTGTCTTTATTCTCTTTTTCTGCTGCTGTACTGGCCTACTGCTGACCAGGCCCGATGCTGCAGATGGCTGGGCTTCTCACTTGGTGAACGTTGTGTGGCCACTGCTATCATCCCGGGCACTTAAGTCAGTGCAGGCGGTTTGGGCACCTTGGCTCCGACTGACTAAAATCAGGAAGTCTTCCCTCTTAACTGCAGCTGACCCCTCCTATCTGCACTATGTACACAATAATACCCCATCTAGTGTCCCAACTAGGATACTGCACTTTCCCCATAATGAGGCATACATTGTAAACATACAAACAGGACAAAGACATACAGTAACATAGCAGCATAAAAGGACATCACAGCAATTATTTTACATCAAAAATACAATTAAAACCACATCAATACAAGGGAAGGGAGTGGAGTATTACACGGTCTCGGTACACCCCTTACACTGGAATTCCTTGTGTAGCCAAGCAGTCTATTCCTATATTAGTAATGACAAATTACTTGGATATGCAATCACTTAATGATCACTGGGGATTGGACCTTTGGGGTCCTAACCAATCCCGAGAATGAACAAGCTGCAGAGCTGCATCTTCTTCACAATTTTTCCTGCAGCACTCCCCACCACATAGCTGTGCTGTGGGAACTGAAACTGGCCCCACAAACTTGAATGGGACCACACAGCAACAAGTAGTTGGGAAAACCCCAGGGCAAAAGAAAAGCTGTGAAGGGAATGCAGCGCTGTATCCTCTTCATCCTAAAGATTGGTGGGTGTCCTAGAGTTCGGATGCCTAGGTATCATTGATGGGGTTGTCCCACAAGCAGAGTATATTTTAATTAATAGATCCTGGAATAATAATAATTTCTACAATTGGATGTGTTAAAAAATGTTAATATGCAGAGATAATCTTATAAATGTGCCCCTACAGTCTTATTTGCTGTGTCTGACCATGCAGAGCTGCTCCAGTTAATAGTCAGCACAAATCACAGTTCCTGGCCAGGGAAGGAAGCATAAATCACTTATAATAATTAGGGAATCCTCACAAAGCGCACAGTGTGCGCTGTCAAGATTCTCCGGTGCCGGCTGCGAGTGGTCATGAGATTGTGAATGTATGCTATATTCCGTCTAGATGTGTCCGGCCTTGCTCGATACACTCAAACAGTGACTGCCGACCTGTACTCTTAGGTCGGACAATCACTTTGACTTTTTTTTTTTTTTCTTTTCTTGCTTATTTGGATATGTAGAAACCCTTCCTTGCGGCACATTCAGACAAATATATTTTTCATCCTTCTGTGTGGAAAAAGACAGCGCACGTCCCAAAAGTAGCCTATGCGCTAAGTAGTTCACATGGGCTATTATTTATACAAAGCATGAGTCCCTGAGAAAAAAATAACATATAATATCTACAAAGAATCACTGCATTTAGGTACAACAATGATGATGAACTTTATTAACTTAAAGGATAAAATCACAGTTATATAAAAGGTGATTACATAATGAAAGAAAGTCCAGAGAAGATTTAGGATGATGATATGTACAAATAAAATAATCTAGAATTAATAAGTAATGAGCTTAAATAGTAATGATAAAATGCAATAATATACTATGTATCTCCATATATAATGATTGAAGGTAGATAGGTATTTAACAAAAGGATAATATAATCTTCAAAAATAATAAAATTAATAATTTTAATAATAAATTAATGTGGAAATCAGTGTGATAAACAGATTTCCCTAAAGAGATGGAAAAATAGTAACATAATAAACAAAGTGCAAGATCTTATCATAACCTCATAGTGAGTACATAATACATGATGGCTATTACCAATAAATGCCTGACGTGCGTTTTGCTAAGTCTTCTTCAATAGGCGAAGTCAAAAATGGAAATGAAAAAAACACTTCTCTAGACTTTCTTTCATGATGTATTCACCTTTTATATAACTATGATTTTATTCTTTGAGTTAATAAAGTTCATTTTTTGCTGTACGTAAATGCAGTAATTCTTTGCAGGTATTATATTTATATGCGTTTTTTTGGCTATATTTTTTCTTAGATATTGTTTTACACTGGCCCTGTGGCTAGCTGCCATCTGTCTGTAGGCTTTTAAAAAATGAAATAATTTTGTATCATAGACTAGTCTGGTCAACTTTACAGACCAGACTACAGCAAGTTAATAGCAACCATACGGCCAGCTGGTGTGTCGCTGCTCTCCTCTGGAGCTCAAAAGGCAAAGCTGGCACTGCTTGCAGCATAGGAGAGCGCACAGTTTGGGTCAGCGCTGCAACTATGCTGCTGGTCCAAACTGTCAATCAGTCAGGAGCACAATGCTGCCCGGCATGCAGGAAGCAGAAGGTTGTGGAGCCATACATTCCTGAAAACAACCCCATTAAATGTAATGACAGTCATGCGTGTAACATAATTAAGTATTTTTTTTGTCCATATTGTCAGTGCACATTTTTTTCTTTACACAGGAAAGCTACAGCGTATGAAAATATAACCCAAGCTGATCGAGAACAAGCAAAGAGAGTAGTGTACTCTGTCATCTATGGAATTGGTAAGAACAGTTCTGAAATTGGTTGTTTGGTAAATAACATATATCATACTATGTGCAAAAAGAAAAAAAAGAGCATGAACCGCACATCCCAAAATCATACGTTGATCTAAAGCCGCTAGGCAAAAATTTAAATACTGAACATGAGGTTTTCAGTTTAACATTCTGATCAGACTGTATGAAGCCCACTGCCCCTTCACGGCAAACCTCGTAGTGGGTCCTAACGCCCTAACGGAGCGGAGCCGTGCGGCGACCACCGCCGCAGCGGCCATGCACCAGCAGGGCGGACGGCCTGTTGCCCCACAGCACCCATGCTGCGAGACTGTGCCCCCATGACTGGGGTGAGTTTAAATGCTCCCTTCATTTTGGTGCTGGTGCTGTGTGGCGGCCATTGTTGCTGTGGCTTTGTGCTGGTGGCGCGGCGCGGTCTGGAGTCATGGGGGCTCAGTCTCGCAGCATGGGTGCTGTGGGGCAACAGGCCGTCCGCCCTGCTGGTGCATGGCCGCTGCGGCGGTGGTCGCCGCACGGCTCCGCTCCGTTAGGGCGTTAGGACCCACTACGAGGTTTGCCGTGAAGGGGCAGTGGGCTTCATACAGTCTGATCAGAATGTTAAACTGAAAACCTCATGTTCAGTATTTAAATTTTTGCCTAGCGGCTTTAGATCAACGTATGATTTTGGGATGTGCGGTTCATGCTCTTTTTTTCTTTTTGCACATAACATATATCATATGTGGTGGGATAGGTGACAGATGTTTGATTGCCGATAACCAGCTGCTGAGACATCCACCTAACCCAAGCAAAGGTAATCTGTGTCAGTTGATCAATGGCAAGCATGTATGACGAACACTCCCATAGGCACTGTATTGGACAGTGGTCGCACATGCTCACTACTACTTTTTTTCACACTAGAAACTTTAATTGGAATTGATGTACAATCAGTAAAAAGACTGAATCTAGACTTATATGCTTAGGATGCTGCTTCTGGAGCCTCCGTCACAGATCCTAGCTGAAAATACAGCTCCACTATTCTGTTCGGTAAAATGGTGCATAGCAGACAGAAGCCCCATGGGTGGACAAAGTCCGAAGAAGGCCCCTGTGCAAGAACTGTACAGTTACAGTCCAGTAACTCATCATAATGCACCCATTTATATGTCTGTGACAAAAGCTGCTTACTGCTCTGGAGGTGGAATTAGGCCCCTGAGAAGCACCAATGGTATGGCCGCCCTAGAGGAGTCTGATGAATCCCATCATAGTCATGGTGCCCCTCATGTAACAGACCCAGCGCTACCATTAATTTAATTGTTCTGTGCACAATAATAGAATTAAACACAAATGTGAACAAATCCTTGGCTATGACGCAGGAAATTAAGAATTCCGTCTTATCATCTGTCTAATCTTCTTATAATTGTGCTTATATTACAGGAAAAGAGCGTCTTGCTGAATGTCTGGGCACAACACCTGCTGAAGCTAATACATTTCTGGAGCGTTTTCTTCAAAAGTACCGAGTGTCTGACTTTACCCAGAAAGTTATACAGGAGTGTGACAGTAAGGGTACGTTCACATTCACTTACTTTTGGACCGAGTACTGTCCACATTAAAAACTGACATCGCATGGACCAATGTTATTCATCGGGACTGTTCAGGCGACAAAATTACAGCATGCACTATTATCTTCAGTGATTTGATTTGTTTATTTGACTTACTTATTCATGCATTTGGTTGCTAAAAAATCAGATAGCAGATTTTTACCAGTACTTTGCAATTATTAACCTATGAAACTGCATTTGCCCTTATAAATTGTATTACAGGCGCATTTCACAAAATTACCTCATAATGAAAAGATCCCACCCTCAGTCTTATGTTATGTACTGTATAATCTGCGTCAGTGCTCTCTGTGCAAATGGCGCTAAGTCGATGGCGTAAATAGGAATAGGCTTAGCTAAGGTAGAGCAAGCAAGCCCATGACTTCTAGCAAACTCAGCATCAGCCATACTGACTCCATCTCCACTATCTACAAACACAGATATGTTCTCAATCCTGCTGTCTAGCACCACCTCTGCTGTCAGGACAAATCAAGAATTACAGGTTGAAGATGAATATACCCCCTGATTATCAAACTCCATGCTACCAAGGGTTAATTGAATCTCTTTTTATTTAGGAATCAAAGGACAGGCCTCAATAAAATGTCCCTTCTTCCCGCAAAAAAAAAAAGGTCCTTTTTTTTGCGAATGTGAAGGGAGACATACGACACAGAAGCACCTCCTAACTGCATGGGTTCCTCTAACTCCACAAGTATAGGTTCACCCCTGGACCTTCCCCCGACACAGGGGTGTTGTCCTGGAAAGAGTGCTCAGGAGAAGGTGGTCTTACTCATTTATCCTGCAGGCCACTGCCGTTGCTGCTGAATCTCAGAACGAAGGTCAGTCACCTCCAGTGACAACCTCTGTAGCTGGCCTGCCGGCACAGAAACGGGATTCATGAACCCGGAAAAAGAAAAAAAAACACACTGAAAAAAAAGAAAAAAAAAAAAAACACTGAAAAAAAAAAAAAAAAGAAAAAACAAAACCAAACAAGTGTCAGTTTTCATGTTTTTTTGTTGCTTGACAAAAATGTATGGCGTGTGTTAATGTCACGCTGGATGAAGAATAAGTTAGTGCACAACAACGGGAATAGGTAGCCCAAACACTAGGGAAGGGGGGAGTGGAGACCCCTGTGCAGATTTAAAATCACACTATCTGCCCTAAACATCCCCATATAGGTTTTACACTTATCGCTGTGCAGGAACCTAACTCCTGCCTGACCCAAGCGATTAGCCCTACATAGGGAGGGGATGGGGTATGCGCTAGTCAGTCCCCACTACAACTAAAGACAGAGAGGGAAGACGGATGGGCAGGAACACTTAGCTTGAGAAGACAACCAAGACACCACACCAGCAATCCTCCAAGGGTCCTCAAAGAAAGACACTAGCCGTCTGCTAGAACCTCCAACAAGACTGAGGCATGTGTGAGCTGACATCCACACCATGCTGCAGCAATTGAATATATTTAAACCTTCACCCGAGGTGTGTGATTAGCAGAAGAAGGTGGAGGTAACGATTGGGTCTCAGAGGAAGAAGGATATCGCTCCATAACAGTGATGCCAAAATTAAGAAGGTGCTTGAGCTAAACGCAAAGATCTTCTACAGCCTGATCCAGGATGACTGACTGTCACACCTGACACACCCGTGACAGTAGCGGTCAGGGTGTCTTGTGACACATTGTCCTATCCATAGGTTAAAGGCCACTCTGTCTCTTTGGTCATTTAAAGGTCGAGTTACTTCCTTGTCTCTTAGGCCATGTGCACACGTTCAGTATTTTTCGCATTTTTTTCACGTTTTTTCGCTATAAAAACACGAAAAAAAAGCTTACATATGCCTCCTATTATTTAAGAGTGTATTCCGCATTTCTTGTGCAAATGTTGCATTTTTTTCCGCAAACAAATCGCATTGCGGAAAAAAAAGCAACATGTTCATTAAATTTGCAGAATTGCGGGGATTCCGCACACCTAGGAGTGCATTGATCTGCTTACTTCCCGCACGGGGCTGTGCACACCATGCGGGAAGTAAGCAGATTATGTGCAGTTGGTACCCAGGGTGGAGGAGAGGAAACTGCGATGACGTCGCGGTCTTGTGATTGGTCGCGTGACCGCTCATGTGACCGCTCACGTGACCGCTCACGTGACCGCGACGTCATCGAAGGTCCTGCACGCACACACCATCTATAGGAACAGACGCCGCTGAGGAGATCGGCTGTCTGCAGGTGAGTATAACCATTTTTTTTTTTTTATTTTTTTTTTTAAACATTCTATCTTTTACTATTGATGCTGCATAGGCTGCATCTATAGTAAAAAGTTGGTCACACTTGTCAAACACTATGTTTGACAAGTGTGACCAACCTGTCAGTCAGTTTTTAGCAAACTTTAGCATTCTGCAAGCTAATTTCGCTTGCAAAATGCTAAAAAAAAACGCGAAAAAAAACGCAAAAAAAAATGCGGATTTCTTGCAGAAAATTTCCGGTTTTCTTCAGGAAATTTCTGCAAGAAATCCTGACGTGTGCACATACCCTTAGTCTACTTTGCTGTAGTTCACCCACAATGGCAGCACTGCTCAAAGACACTTCTTACTTCTACTTGAACTTGTCCCTATCTGCCTAACTACAGGAAGTGGTTTATTTCCCTATCACTAAGCCCCTACCACTATGGGCTAATCCTGAACATTAGCATCATCTTACCTTAACGTCACTACCTAAGCTACAGTCACTATCTTATCCTACCTATCTTATGTCCCAAGTCCTAAACTATGTCTTACCGTACACTTATCCTATTAAGTACACTATGTCCTACACTATTTATTACCAACATTATTGCATCAAAAACATATCACATGACACAATACATACAAAGACGCAAGACATGATGCACATACGCGATTGGTGTTTTCATGGGTAGGAACGTGACAGTCCAGTCCACACTGCTTACAGCTGTGACGTAATACAATATATAATCTCACTGTAGCCGCATAGATCATGCGTGCGCGCAGTGCAGCCTGGTAACTCCATACTGTTAGAATAATATTTTCATAATATATCTTTATTTGTAATGAAAACAAATCATCAGGAGGCAAATGAGTTTAATTGGAAATATAATCATACATCTAGAAAACACGCAGCGATTTCCAAGAAAATGTTGGCTGTGGCACACAAACTTGGTTTCTGTGAATTTTAATATTAGATGCGATTTTCTAAAAATTACATAATGATGATAATAAAAAATTAATGGCTATTAAAACTGTGTCTAATGAGCCGCACAAGTTCTCAATTAACCCCTTCCTAACTTGGCGATTTTCCAGTTTTGCACTCTTTTCTTCCATTATTTTCCAAGAGCCATAACTTTTTTTTCTTTTTTCTTTAGGTCTTTGGAGCCGTTTGAGGGCTTGTTTTTTATGGGACGCGTTATACTTTTGAATGACACCATTGCTTTTACCATTCAATTTACAGGAAAATGGGAAACAAAAATTCCAATTACAGGGAAATTGCACAAAATAACCTGCAATTCTTTTTGGATTTTGTTTTCACAACATTCATTGTGCAGTGCGATACCAATCATGTACAGTCTTCTTTTACTTAACCCCTTCCCGACCCATGACGCCACGTAGGCGTCATGAAAACCCGTGCCAATCCGACCCATGACGCCTATGTGGCGTCATGGAATGATCGCGTCCCTGCAGATCGGGTGAAGGGGTTAACTCCGATTTCACCCGATCTGCAGAGACAGGGGGAGTGGTGCTTCAGCCCAGGGGGGGTGGCTTCACCCCCCCGTGGCTACGATCGCTCTGATTGGCTGTTGAAAGTGAAACTGCCAATCAGAGCGATTTGTAATATTTCACCTGAAAAACTGGTGAAATATTACAATCCAGCCATGGCCGATGCTGCAATATCATCGGCCGTGGCTGGAAACACTAATGTGACCCCCCCCCCACCCCATCGATCGCCCCCCCAAGTGACCGATCTGTGCTCCGCTCCCCTCGGACCTGTGCTCCGCTGCCCCGTGCTCCTGCCCGCTCCCCCCGTGCTGCTATGCCACCCCCCTGTGCTCCGACGCCCCCCCCGTGCCCCGATCTCCCCCCCTTATACTCACCGAGGCTCCCGGTGTCCGTCCGCCTCCTCGCTGGGCGCTGCCATCTTCCAAAATGGCGGGCGCATCCTCAGTGCGCCCGCCGAATCTGCCAGTCGGCAGATTCGTTAAAAGTACATTTTGATCGCTGTGATAGGTTCTATCACAGCGATCAAAATAAAAAAATAATAAATTAACCCCCCCCTTTATCACCCCCATAGGTAGGGACAATAATAAAATAAAGAAAATATTTTTTTTTTTCTTTTTCCACTAGGGTTAGGGTTAGAACTAGGGTTAGGGTTAGAACTAGGGTTAGGGGTAGGGTTAGGGTTACGGGTAGGGTTAGGGGTAGGGTTAGGGTTATGGCATGTGCACACAGTGCGGATTTGGCTGCGGATCCGCAGCGGATCCGCAGCGGATTGACCGCGGATCTGCAGCGGATTGGCCGCTGCGAATTCGTAGCAGTTTTCCATCAGGTTTACAGTACCATGTACACCTATGGAAAACCAAATCCGCTGTGCCCATGGTGCGGAAAATTCCGTGCAGAAACGCTGCGTTGTATTTTCCGCAGCATGTCAATTCTTTGTGCGGATTCCGCAGCGTTTTACACCTGTTCCTCAATAGGAATCCGCAGGTGAAATCCGCACAAAAAAACACTGGAAATCCGCTGTAAATCCGCAGGTAAAACGCAGTGCCTTTTACCTGCAGATTTTTCAAAAATCGTGTGGAAAAATCTCACACGAATCCGCAACATGGGCACATAGCCTTAGGGTTAGGGTTGGAATAAGAGTTAGGGTTGGAATTAGGGCTAGGGTTGGAAATAGGGTTAAGATTAGGCTTGTGGTTAGGGTTACGGATAGGGTTAGGGGTGTGTTGGCGTTACAGTTGTGGTTAGGGTTGGGATTAGGGTTAGGGTTGGGATTAGGGTTAGGATTAGGGTTAGGGTTGGAATTAGGGTTACGGGTGTGTTGGGGTTAGGGTTGTGGCTAGGGGTGTGTTGGGGTTAGGGTTGTGATTAGGGTTATGGCTACAGTTGGGATTAGGATTAGGGGTGTGTTGGGGTTAGTGTTGAAGTTAGAATTGAGGGGTTTCCACTGTTTAGGCACATCAGGGGTCTCCAAACGCAACATGGCGCCACCATTGATTCCAGCCAATCTTGCGTTCAAAAAGTCAAATGGTGCTCCCTCCCTTCCAAGCCCCGACGTGCGCCCAAACAGTGGTTTACCCCCACATATAGGGTACCAGCGTACTCAGGACAAACTGGGCAACAACTGTTGGGGTCCAATTTCTCCTGTTACCCTTGCAAAAATAAAAAATTACTTGCTAAAACATAATTTTTGAGGAAAGAACAATTATTTTTTATTTTCACGGCTCTGCGTTATAAACTTCTGAGAAGCACTTGGGGGTTCAAAGTGCTCACCACACATCTAGATAAGTTCCTTGGGGGGTCTAGTTTCCAAAATGGGGTCACTTGTGGGGTGTTTCTACTGTTTAGGACCATCAGGGGCTCTGAAAATGCAATGTGACGCCCGCAGACCATTCCATCAAAGTCTGCATTTCAAATGTCACTACTTCCCTTCCGAGCCCTGATGTGTGCCCAAACAGTGGTTTACCCCCACATATGGGGTATCAGCGTACTCACAACAAACTGGGCAACAAATATTGGGGTCCAATTTCTCCTGTTACCCTTGTGAAAATAAAAAATTGCTTGCTAAAACATCTTTTTTGAGGAAAGAAAAATGATTTTTTATTTTCACGGCTCTGCGTTGTAAACTTCTGTGAAGCACTTGGGGGTTGAACGTGCTCACCACACATCTAGATAAGTTCCTTGGGGGGTCTAGTTTCCAAAATGGGGTCACTTATGGGGGGTTTCTACTGTTTAGGCATATCAGGGGCTCTGCAAACGTAACATGATGCCCGCAGACCATTCCATCAAAGTCTTCATTCCAAAACGTCACTACTTCCCTTCCGAGCCCCGGCATGTGCCCAAACAGTGGTTTACCCCCACATATGGGGTATCAGCGTACTCAGGAGAAACTGGACAACAACTTTTGGGGTCAAATTTCTCCTGTTACCCTTGCAAAAATAAAAAATTCTGGGCTAAAAAAATATTTTTGAGGAAAGGAAACACATTTATTATTTTCACGGCTCTGCGTTATAAACTTCTGTGAAGCACTTGGGGGTTGAAAGTGCTCACCACACATCTAGATAAGTTCCTTGGGGGGTTTAGTTTCCAAAATGGGGTCACTTCTGAGGTGTTTCTACTGTTTAGGACCATCAGGGGCTCTGCAAATGCAATGTGATGCCCGCAGACCATTCCATCAAAGTCTGCAT
The DNA here is from genome assembly GCF_051348905.1 of Ranitomeya variabilis. Taxonomy (NCBI): domain Eukaryota; kingdom Metazoa; phylum Chordata; class Amphibia; order Anura; family Dendrobatidae; genus Ranitomeya; species Ranitomeya variabilis. Next base: position 1,111,040,899 of record NC_135232.1, read on the forward strand.
TTCAAATGTCACTACTTCCCTTCCGAGCCCTGACGTGTGCCCAAACAGTGGTTTACCCCCACATATGGGGTATCAGCGTACTCACAACAAACTGGGCAACAAATATTGGGGTCCAATTTCTCCTGTTACCCTTGTGAAAATAAAAAATTGCTTGCTAAAACATCTTTTTTGAGAAAAGAAAAATGATTTTTTATTTTCACGGCTCTGCGTTGTAAACTTCTGTGAAGCACTTGGGGGTTGAACGTGCTCACCACACATCTAGATAAGTTCCTTGGGGGGTCTAGTTTCCAAAATGGGGTCACTTATGGGGGGTTTCTACTGTTTAGGCATATCAGGGGCTCTGCAAACGTAACATGATGCCCGCAGACCATTCCATCAAAGTCTGCATTCCAAAACGTCACTACTTCCCTTCCGAGCCCCGGCATGTGCCCAAACAGTGGTTTACCCCCACATATGGGGTATCAGCGTACTCAGGAGAAACTGGACAACAACTTTTGGGGTCAAATTTCTCCTGTTACCCTTGCAAAAATAAAAAATTCTGGGCTAAAAAAATATTTTTGAGGAAAGGAAACACATTTATTATATTCACGGCTCTGCGTTATAAACTTCTGTGAAGCACTTGGGGGTTCAAAGTGCTCACCACACATCTAGATAAGTTCCCTTGGGGGTCTAGTTTCCAAAATGGAGTCACTTGTGGGGAGTTCCTACTGTTTAGGCACATCAGGGGCTCTGCAAACGCAACCTGACACCCGCAGAGCATTCCATCAAAGTCTGCATTTCAAAACATCACTACTTCCCTTCCTAACCCCGACGTGTGCCAAAACAGTGGTTTACCCCCACATATGGGGTATCAGCATACTCAGGAGAAACTGGACAACAACTTTTGGGGTCCAATTTCTCCTGTTACCATTGGGAAAATAGAAAATTGTGGGCTAAAAAATCATTTTTGAGAAAAGAAAAATTATTTTTTATTTTCATGGCTCTGCGTTATAAACTTCTGTGAAGCACTTGGGGGTTCAAAGTGCTCACCACACATCTAGATAAGTTCCTTGGGAGGTCTAGTTTCCAAAATGGGGTCACTTGTGCGGGAGCTCCAATGTTTAGGCACACAGGGGCTCTCCAAACGCGACATGGTGTCCGCTAATGATTGGAGCTAATTTTCCATTCAAAAAGCCAAATGGCGTGCCTTCCCTTCCGAGCCCTGCCGTGCGCCCAAACAGTGGTTTACCCCCACATATGGGGTATCATCGTACTCAGGACAAACTGGACAACAACATTTGGGGTCCAATTTCTCCCATTACCCTTGGGAAAATAAAAAATTCTGGGCTAAAAATCATTTTTGAGGAAAGAAAAATTATTTTTTATTTTCACAGCTCTGCGTTATAAACTTCTGTGAAGCACCTGGGGGTTTAAAGTGCTCACTATGCTTCTAGATAAGTTCCTTGGGGGGTCTAGTTTCCAAAATGGGCTCACTTGTAGGGGAGCTCCAATGTGTAGGCACACAGGGGCTCTCCAAACGCGACATGGTGTCCGCTAACGATTGGAGCTAACTTTCCATTCAAAAAGTCAAATGGCACGCCTCCCATTCTGAGCCTTGCCGTGCACCCAAACAGTGGTTTACTCCCACATATGAGGTATCGGCGTACTCAGGAGAAATTGCCCAACAAATTTTAGGATCCATTTTATCCTGTTGCCCATGTGAAAATGAAAAAATTGAGGCTAAAAGAAATTTTGTGTGAAAAAAAAGTACTTTTTCATTTTTACGGATCAATTTGTGAAGCACCTGAGGGTTTAAAGTGCTCACTATGCTTCTAGATAAGTTCCTTGGGGGGTCTAGTTTCCAAAATGGGGTCACTTGTGGGGGAGCTCCAATGTTTAGGCACACAGGGGCTCTCCAAACGTGACATGGTGTCCGCTAGCGATGGAGATAATTTTTCATTCAAAAAGTCAAATGGCGCTCCGTCCCTTCCGAGCCTTACCATGTGCCCAAACAGTGGTTTACCCCCACATGTAAGGTATCGGTGTACTCAGGAGAAATTGTGCAACAAATTTTAGGATCCATTTTATCCTGTTGCCCATGTGAAAATGAAAAAATTGAGGCTAAAAGAAATTTTGTGTGAAAAAAAAGTACTTTTTCATTTTTACGGATCAATTTGTGAAGCACCTGAGGGTTTAAAGTGCTCACTATGCTTCTAGATATGTTCCTTGGGGGGTCTAGTTTCCAAAATGGGGTCACTTGTGGGGGAGCTCCAATGTTTAGGCACACGGGGGCTCTCCAAACGCGACATGGTGTCCGCTAAAGATTGGAGCCAATTTTTCATTGAAAAAGTCAAATGGCGCTCCTTCCCTTCCGAGCCCTGCCGTGCGCCCAAACAGTGGTTTACCCCCACATATGAGGTATCAGCGTACTCAGGACAAATTGGACAACAACGTTCGTGGTCCAGTTTCTCCTTTTACCCTTGGGAAAATAAAAAAAAATTCGCTAAAAGATCATTTTTGTGACTAAAAAGTTAAATGTTCATTTTTTCCTTCCATGTTGCTTCTGCTGCTGTGAAACACCTGAAGGGTTAATAAACTTCTTGAATGTGGTTTTGAGCATCTTGAGGGGTGCAGTTTTTAGAATGGTGTCACTTTTGGGTATTTTCAGCCATATAGAACCCTCAAACTGACTTCAAATGTGAGGTGGTCCCTAAAAAAAATGGTTTTGTAAATTTTGTTGTAAAAATGAGAAATCACTGGTCAAATTTTAACCCTTATAACTTCCTAGCAAAAAAAAAATGTGTTTCCAAAATTGTGCTGATGTAAAGTAGACATGTGGGAAATGTTATTTATTAACTATTTTGTGTCACATAACTCTCTGGTTTAACAGAATAAAAATTCAAAATGTGAAAATTGCGAAATTTTCAAAATTTTCGCCAAATTTCCGTTTTTTTCACAAATAAACTAAAAAATTATCGACCTAAATTTACCACTAACATGAAGCCCAATATGTCACGAAAAAACAGTCTCAGAATCGCTAGGATCCGTTGAAGCGTTCCTGAGTTATTACCTCATAAAGGGACACTGGTCAGAATTTCAAAAAACGGCAATGTCATTAAGGCCAAAATAGGCTGGGTCATGAAGGGGTTAAGTGATGGAAAAAAAATTTGGACATTTGAAAAACAATGTATTTAATGTTGCTTGTGTCGCCATTTTGCGATATTTGTGAATTTTTTTCATTTTTTGGTTTATGGAGATGTGTGATGGCTTGTTTTTTGTATGTAGGGAGCTGATGTTTTTATTGTTACCATTTTGGGGTAGATACAATGTTTTGATCTATTATTTAATTTCCCAGAGGAGCATTGCACAGCGAATAAGCCTCCTTACCTTGACAAGCCAGCTGGTATGTCACTCTCCATAAGGAGAAACGTTACCCCTTAGACCTTGATCTATTCTTATTTCTTTTCTTTAGTGTTATGGCAACCAAAAAAATGCAATACTGGCCTTTTATTTGTTTTCTATTCACAGCATCTACCAATTGGGTTAATGAATTTTATATTTTGCTATATCAAACTTTTATGTACTCATCGATAGCACATGTTTATTTTTTAATTTTAATTTTTTTTTGTTAATGTGGAAAAAGGGGTGAGATTTAAATTTTTATTTTTTTTCTATTTTTTTTTTAAACATTTTTTTTTAAACTTAGTCTATGGGTCCATGTAAACACATATAGCACACGGATGACATCTGTGTGATGATTGTGTGACACATACCTGAATAGAATGCAGAATAGAAATGATAGATTTTTATGTGATAAATATGTGGAATGATAATAGATATATGCAGTAGCTTGACAGATATAGAGTTGCTTCTCATAAAATTAGAATATCGTCAAAAAGATAATTTATTTCAGTTCTTCAATACAAAAAGTGAAACTCATATTATATAGAGTCATTACAAACAGAGTGATCTATATCAAGTGTTTATTTCTGTTAGGGTATGTGCACACGTCAGGATTTCTTGCAGAAATTTTCCTGACAAAAAAAACGGAAATTTCTGCCAGAAATCCGCATGCGTTTTTTGACGCGTTTTTGATGCGTTTTTTGTGCGTTTTTTCCCAGATGCATAGAATTGCGGGAAAAACGCAGAAAAACCGCAAAATTAATGAACATGCTCATTTTTCTACCGCGATGCGTTTTTTTCGCCGAAAAAAACGCATCCATGTGCACAAAACATGCAGAATGCATTCTAAATGATAGAATGCATAATGCATGCTTTTTTAATGAGTTTTTATAGCGTTTTTAGCTCGAAAAAACGCGAAAAAAACATGAAAAAACCTGAACGTGTGCACATGGCCTTAATGTTGATGATTTGCCTCAGCTCTTTTCGATTGCCCTGATGCGATGGCAATTGGGGTAATGATTTATTGGGTTGATATCAGCTGTGATTTGCCAACTGGCATCAACCCTTGAGTGATTAGCCAACTGGCATCAACCCTTGAGGCTAGTAATGCAAAGGTGTCTATCAGGCACCCCCCCCCCCCCATTACTAGACCAGTAATAAATAGGAAAAACACACACAAAATACTTTATTGAAATAAACACTTCACTACACTTTCCCTCATCACCACTTTATTTAAAAAAAAAAAGAAAAAATCCCACGCAGGTCCAACATAGTCCACCGAATATGAAGTCTATGGAGCCTTGTTCTCCCACTCTATAGACTTTGCCAACAAATGGATGATAAGGGATGGATGGATAAATGAGGGAGAGATGAATGAGGGATAGAGGGATGTATGACCGTATGAGGGATGAATATATGAGGGAGGGACAAATGGATGAGGGATGGATGGGGTGGCTGAATCGATGAATGAGGGAGTGAGGAACGGATGAATGGATGGATGAGGGAGGGATGGATGAATAAATGAGGGATGGATAAGGGAGGGATGGATGCACACAGCACATTATACTTACCTATGTAGAAGCCTTTTCCTTCCTGGTTAATCCAATAAGCTGAGTTATTCCCCTGATGCATTGGACTGTGCGCGCTGCACTGGGAGGCTGGAGCAGGAGTCATGGGGTGGGGTCTGGCAGAGACTGGATGCGTGATGTCTGTGGGAGACTCCACATATGGAGGAAGGTGCTTTGGTCAGATGAGACCAAAATTCTACTTTTTAGCCACAATGGAGCAGGGAGGGAGCTTTGTCTGGCACTAAACCAACACAGCTTTTCACCCCAAGAACACCATACCTACAATGAAACATGGTGGTGGCAGCATCATGCTGTGAGGATGTTTTTCAGCAGCAGGGACAGGGAAAATGGTTCAAGTCTTCCTGAGCAAAACCTGTTTCAGTCTGTCAGTGATTTGAGACTGTCTTTTTGGAAGGTGAATTTCTGTCCCAATGACCCAAAACCTACTGCAAAAGCAACACTCGAGTGGTTTAAGGGAAAACGTGTAAATGTTTTGGAGCGGCCTAGTCAAAGCCCAGACCTTAATCCAACTGAGAATCTGTGGTCAGACTTGAAGATTGCTGTTCACAAGAGGAAACCATCTAACTTGTAGGAGCTGGAGCAGTTTTGCCTTGAGGAATAGGTAAAAATCCCAGTGGAAAGCTCATAGAGACTTATCCAAAGCGACTTGCAGCTGTAATTGCAGCAAAAGGGGCTCTGACTTTAGGGGTGAATAGTTATGCAGACTGATGTCTTAAGTTATTTTGTCCTATTTCTTGTTTGATTCAGAATTAAAAGAAAACCAAATGTTCACAGTTGTAGGCATGTGGAGCGCCCCCACTGCCGCAGGGCCGAGGGGTACCCAGTACCGGGCCACTGAGTCTCTGTTCTGGGGTTCGTCACGGTGGCTAGGCCCGGTCCGTGGCCCTGCCTGTCAGGGAGACGTCCGGTGAAAGAGTGGTGAATGATGGTGTAGTTGTGAAGTGCCGGTCGCAGTAAATGACGAGGACACCAGGTTGCAGTCTCTTTACCTCTTTACTGAAGATCTCTGGGTCCCCAGTCCGGAGTCCGGATAACCAGGCTGCGCAAGTCCGGCCGGTCCAATGGCACCTCCAGAGTTCCCTTTACAGGTGGAAATCTGTGCCTTCCTACTAGCGCTATGTGTTGTGGTCCTTCCCTGCTGTGCTTACGGAAAGTCCCCACAACTGTTGTGTCTGTTTCTGATGTTCCCTCACAACTCGATTAGATGATGTTCTGCTAATCCTCCGTCCCTCCCGGTGTTATGGTTGGGACGCACCCGTATGACGGGTAGGCTCGGAGCTCTTCCGGGACCCTAGAGTCGCCCCTCTCCACAGGTTGCCCCCTATGTCTTCGTAGGTGATTTAGGTGAGACAGCCCGCCTATAACTGACTGTCCTGCCGTTGGTTTGAAGTATTGCTTGGAGCTAGATATATAAATACTTCCTCGGCGTTCCGGCCGCCGGTTGTGCGCCTCAGTAGGATGTTACCTCGGTCTTACAGCACGACTCCTACTGGTATTCTCCTTCTTGCTTTGATCTCGTTTCTCACACAGCACAATATATCTCGCTTCTAATCCTTCCTTGGGCACCGCCGCTATGCTGAGCAGGCACGGTCCCGTGACGTTCTCTCAAGTTGCCAGGCCTCTGTCGGGATCCCACCCCCGACAGGGACCCTACCGAATCTTCCCCCACAACACCCTCTGCCACAAGGTGTTGTCTGGTTCCAACCCAGTCAGCTTTCTCCTCTGACTTCCTGCCTGACCCCCAGTTTTACCAGTATGTGAGGAGTGGCCTAGTGAATAGAACCCTTAGCTCCCCCTGGAGGCCCGACTGTGAAATGTATTGGTGTCTGTGATACCTGGTCAGATGAATTCCTTCAGTGCCATCAGACGTACCATAGCTCCCCATAGTGGCGGAGCCACAGTACTGCAACGACCAGGACTCTGGGGCGCTGCACTCCCCCCCGGTTAAATCCAGTACTCCTGGACTGGGAAGAAAACAACAATACAGGTTAGCAAAAAGACATACAATTTTGGAAATGCAATAACATTAAGCAAGTTTTGAACAAGGCTTCCCTTTATGGGAGGTGAGGACACTTGAACGTTACAAACATAGTTAAACATTATAAATTACAGACTATAAATAACTTCTGTTACCCAACCGGGTATTCTACTTAGTGCAAACTTTTGAATAATAAGTTAACATTGCCTCTAAGGACGTATACTCCCTATCCACTGAAGACTTATAAAACATTATGAAACTGACTCCTTCTTTAAGGGCGTACAGGCTAAACCCACTAAAGAATTATTCTGAGCATTATAATATTAATTAACTCTTTCTCTTTTATTCTCCTTCGTTAAATCTGCAGGACCGCCTGTCCTAACTGCTCCAGGCCTGCTGCCTCTCCTTTCTTTACAGGACCGCCCCTTTCAGCCCGGGCCTACTGCCTTTTCAACTACTATACACAGTATAGAACATAACATTTACTTTCAGTTTGAAATCACTGAGCCATCCCTGTATGGCTCCTAGGAGGACTCGCTGACTAACCCCGTACGGGTTCACCTTCTGTCCTCAGTCTTCTAGCAACATTGTCAACATTTCTTTACAATAAACTAATTTTCTACATATAACTTTTACATGTAAGCATTATCATCACTTTCTCTTGTCAAGGCATTATTGCTATCTATCTGTCTTAAAGCAATACCATTCTTTAAGTGCAACAAGTGAACATCCCCTTTAAGAGGGGACCAAGTCTCTAAGAGGTAGCACATCTTCTCCAGCTACCAGTTCGTACTCAGCAAAGGCTCCGGTGCGGTATCTTCGCAAAGAGTCTCTCTTTAAGTAAAACCAGTAGAAAGCACCTTTAAGAAGGTGCAAACTATTTACAAGAAGTTTGTATCATGCGCTGTTCATGATTTCAGCAGTTCTTAATAACGTAGAAGAAAAATAGAAAATAACCAAAACAATAGGGATCCCGGGTCAACAAAGGGATCCCTTTAAGAGTTAACCCTGGACGGGTTTAGCAGCCAAAATCAGGAACCAAACAGTTAACTATTTACATTTGCAGAGCATTAATATCTTACTCATTACTCAGGAGGCAGCCCCCACCGAGGCTTTACCTGGCAAGTGGCTTTCTGCGGACCGGATAAGCTGGACTCCAAGTTTACTCCCGCGGCCAGGTGTACCCCGTGGGTTCGGGTCTTCTGCACGACCAGGTCGTGCGCTGCGATGAGGGTCTGCGTGGGCCGATGGATGATGCTGGCAGCGGCGGCGGCAGCAGCAGCGGCTTCAGCGGCAAGCTCCTCCCCCTCGGTTCGGGATACCGCCAGAACGGCGGTGCAGCGCTGCATATCCCGGGCCCACCAGCTGCTCTCTTTTAGGTGCCGGCGATATGTGACCACATCCCCTGGCTTCAGGAATGATTTGGCGCCGTCTCCGCACAAGCAGGGTTCCACTTCGTCCCGAGTGATACGGACTCTTAGGGCTGTCCCAATCTCCTGCACAAAGCCTTTTCCTGTCTGGGGCAGGTAAACAATCACAACGCCCCACTTCGGCAGGGAGCCCTCCAGTAGTTCGCCACGCGCCTCCCGCTCCACTTCCTGCTGGAACTCTGCAATCAGGTGGTTCCTATACTCTCCCCAAGGGAAGGGCCCCATGGCTGCCCCCCCCCGGTTCGTTGGGAGCTGACGGCAGGAATGCTGGGACGCTAGTGGTCGCAGCGGTGGGGTCTGGTGCAGAGGTGAGGCGGTCTCCCTGGGGGTCGCGGCGCTCAGTACCCCTACCTGGGGTGACTCCTTCAGCGTCACTCCTTTCCTCTGGAGAAGGCGCACGGGCTGGGGACCGTGCAGGCAAAGGATGCCCCATCGACAGCTCCCACGGACCCCAATCTTCCAGCGGGGGCATATCAGAATAATCCTCTGGTGACGGGGGGCGATGCGGGGCCATCCTTCTCTGCAGGCCTTCTCTAGTCTCCAGTCCCACCTCATCTGAGTCATAGTTTCGTTTCTTCGGTTTCCGCCCAGCAGAGAGAATCAGAAGGCGGGTCTCGACTGCTGACGGACACGTCCTCAGGACACAGAAATATTTAGACTGGGCGGCCATTGTCCTTCGCGCTCTCCAGCTCGTCTACGCCCACTCCACGCCCCTCTGCTTCTCCTGCGCTTCTCCTCAGCGCTGCAATGGCGGCGGTTTTTGGCGGTAATCCTTGTAGTAATGGCAGCACACAGTTCTCTCAATAAAGCACAGTCCAAGCACAATAAATCACAGTTCCAAGGCACACATGACCTGTTTCTTCAGGCTTAAGTAGATCCTGTTCGTGACGCCAAAATGGAGCGCCCCCACTGCCGCAGGGCCGAGGGGTACCCAGTACCGGGCCACTGAGTCTCTGTTCTGGGGTTCGTCACGGTGGCTAGGCCCGGTCCGTGGCCCTGCCTGTCAGGGAGACGTCCGGTGAAAGAGTGGTGAATGATGATGTAGTTGTGAAGTGCCGGTCGCAGTAAATGACGAGGACACCAGGTTGCAGTCTCTTTACCTCTTTACTGAAGATCTCTGGGTCCCCAGTCCGGAGTCCGGATAACCAGGCTGCGCAAGGCCGGCCGGTCCAATGGCACCTCCAGAGTTCCCTTTACAGGTGGAAATCTGTGCCTTCCTACTAGCGCTATGTGTTGTGGTCCTTCCCTGCTGTGCTTACGGAAAGTCCCCACAACTGTTGTGTCTGTTTCTGATGTTCCCTCACAACTCGATTAGATGATGTTCTGCTAATCCTCCGTCCCTCCCGATGTTATGGTTGGGACGCACCCGTATGACGGGTAGGCTCGGAGCTCTTCCGGGACCCTAGAGTCGCCCCTCTCCACAGGTTGCCCCCTATGTCTTCATAGGTGATTTAGGTGAGACAGCCCGCCTATAACTGACTGTCCTGCCGTTGGTTTGAAGTATTGCTTGGAGCTAGATATATAAATACTTCCTCGGCGTTCCGGCCGCCGGTTGTGCGCCTCAGTAGGATGTTGCCTCGGTCTTACAGCACGACTCCTACTGGTATTCTCCTTCTTGCTTTGATCTCGTTTCTCACTCAGCACAATATATCTCGCTTCTAATCCTTCCTTGGGCACCGCCGCTATGCTGAGCAGGCACGGTCCCGTGACGTTCTCTCAAGTTGCCAGGCCTCTGTCGGGATCCCACCCCTGACAGGGACCCTACCGAATCTTCCCCCACAACACCCTCTGCCACAAGGTGTTGTCTGGTTCCAACCCAGTCAGCTTTCTCCTCTGACTTCCTGCCTGACCCCCAGTTTTACCAGTATGTGAGGAGTGGCCTAGTGAATAGAACCCTTAGCTCCCCCTGGAGGCCCGACTGTGATATGTATTGGTGTGCCCGACTGTGATATGTATTGGTGTCTGTGATACCTGGTCAGATGAATTCCTTCAGTGCCATCAGACGTACCATAGCTCCCCATAGTGGCGGAGCCACAGTACTGCAACGACCAGGACTCTGGGGCACTGCACATGTTCTTTACATGAACAGATGCAAATCGTTAAAAAAAAGAAGTGAAATTCAAGGTTGGGAAGTAGCAAAACACAAAAAATGCCAAGGGGGGTTTAATAAGTTTGCAAGTCACCGTAGGAGGTCAGTTAATCTACCTGTTTTTGGAGATTAGAAATTAACATAAAAATACCCACATACATAGCAGCCCTTTTATAAATGTCACTTTTATTAGCTACTCACTTTCATTTTTATGTTTTTGAAAACATTTTATTACTGTTTTGTAGGATTTGTGATTTCACTCATGGGACGCAAAAGGCCTCTCCCTCATATAAATTCAAGAAACTATGGCTTAAGGGCTCAGGCAGAAAGGCAAGCTGTCAATTTTGTAATCCAAGGTAAGAAATGGTAAAAACACGCATGTTCAGGAGGCAGGGATTAAAGAAACTTTAAAGGTAAAGCTAGGGGCTTCAGATTTATGCAACTGAAAAATAAATTTTATACATGTGAATAATATTGTTTATTCAGTAAGCAACAATGTTGCAGAAACATCCACATTCCAATACGCATACAACTCGGCGCATAAGTCAGAGAAAAAAAAATTACCGCATTTCTGAGGTTAAATCTGATATTGGGATCTTACTTGGCTAATGAGTGCATGGAAATCATCAGACTGCACTCGGATGACATCTGAGTGCAGTCAGATTTCCACACACTGACACAATGGAGAAGATGGAGATTTTGTGTTCTCCATTTGCTCCTCACGTTGTGCTCTGATTCTATCATCTGAGAGAATGGGATCACACTATGCTGATCAAACTCTGATCAGAATGTAATTTGCATAATCGGCCCAATTTTCTTAGATGAGAGAATCTATGGGCAACTGACCCTATCCTTAGGTACAGATACTGTTGAATAAAATGGTGGTCATACAGCTGTTGGATCCCTGCTCCACCATACAGTCTGTGCCTCTGAGTCTCAGGGCAGCAGGTACAATCGCATCACTAGATCGCACTTGCTTCTTGTAGCCTCAATCCACACACTGCACAGAGCTTAGCAGCGGATTGAAAAGGGGTGATGTGAGTAGTTTTTATGTTTTTTATCATTCAGTACTAATGGGGGGCTGCAGGTATTTTCCTATTGTGTAGGGGGCTGTGAGTGCAATATGTGAATGGAGGGACTGTAGGGACATCATAATTCTGGAGGGGGCTATGCGAGCATCATACTTTGTGGGAGGAATCAGACTGTGTGTTGCAGCAGTTTGGGCAATTATATCTTATGTGTGGGTTCAGAGGTGTATCTAGGTTTCTAGCACCCGGAGCACAAATAGGGATTTTTGTGTACTCACCGTAAAATCCTTTTCTCCGAGCCAATCATTGGGGGGCTGTTATGGACTGGTGATTTAGGAGCGACATGCGACTAGCTCTGAGCAGGTGGTAACTATACTGACCGCAGTTCCTGATCTTAACACAACACTAGAAGTAGCCGTGGGATGTTCCTGTCACTCCCTAGACACCTCGTCACAGCCTAAGAACTAACTACCCCTAAAGGTAGAAACAGGAAAGCTATCTTGCCTCAGAGAAAATCCCCAAAGGATAGGACAGCCCCCCACAAATAATGACTGTGAGTGGAGAGGGAAATGACATACGTAGAATGAAACAAGATGTAGCAAAGGAGGCCAATTCTAGCTAGACAGATAGTACAGGACAGAACACTGTGCGGTCAGGAATAAAAACTAGAAAAAGTCCACCGCAGAGAATGCAAAAATCTCCACACCTGACTAAAGGTGCGGAGGGCAAAATCTGCTGCCCAGAGCTTCCAGCTTAGCTGAATAGATCCATACTGATAAGCTGGACTAAGAGAAAAACATAGAATGTGCTGAACAATCAAGTCCACAACAAGTGGACTACAAAAGGACAAGCAAGGACTTATCTTTGCTGAACTGGTCAGAGTGTCAGGGAAATCCAAAAGAGCTGTGACTCCAAGCAGGAACAATTGACAACTGGCATTGATTGAGGGATAAGGCCAGACTAAAATAGCCGAGCCAGAAAGACGATCAGTGGAAGCAGCTACTGATGCTAAATCCAAGAAGCAGCCATTCCACTCAAAACCACAGGAGGGAGCCCAAGAGCAGAACTCACAACAGGGGGCACAGGCCGTGGGAGTGTATGCTGCTGCCACTAGGAGGCTGACACTAAGTGATACAAAGAAAGTTAGCTCCTCCCCTGCAGTATACACCCTCCTGCTGCCTCTCAGCTAACCAGTTCGGAGCAAAAGCAGTAGGAGATCAATAACAATATATGAGCTTACAGCATGTCATATTATATATGAGAGTATAGCATATCAGATTATAAAAACAAGCATACGCTAATACCAGGGTGGGAGCTGTGTCCCCCAATCATTGGCTCGGATTTCTCCTTCGCCTCATTGGGGGACACAGACCGTGGGACGTCCCAAAGCAGTCCCTGGGTGGGGACAACATCAGATCAGGCCCTGTGTAACCGCTACTTACAAGTGCGCCACCGCGGCCTGCAGAGTCCGCATGCCCAGTGTTGTGAAATTGGATTTTGGGCTCCCCCGGTGGCCACTGGTGGAATTGAACTGGTGTGCATCATCCCCTCTGTTCACCTGTTTCCATCAGGATGTGGGAGTCGCTATTTAACCTTGCTCCTCTGTCACTTCCATGCCGGTCAACATTGTAATCAGAAGCCTTTCTGTGCATGTTCCTGCTTCTAGACAACTCCCAGCTAAGTTGGACTTTAGTCCTCGTTTGTTTTTGCATTTTGTTCCAGTTCACAGCTGTAGTTTCGTTTCTGTGTCTGGAAAGCTCTTGTGATCTGAAATTGCCACTCTGATGTTATGAGTTAATACTAGAGTCTTAAGTAATTTCAGGATGGTATTTTGATAGGGTTTTCAGCTGACCATGAAAGTGCCCTTTCTGTCTTCCTGCTATCTAGTAAGCGTACCTCAATTTTGCTAAACCTATTTTCATACTACGTTTGTCATTTCATCTAAAATCACCGCCAATATATGTGGGGGCCTCTGTCTGCCTATCGGGGAAATTTCTCTAGAGGTGAGCCAGGACTATATTTTCCTCTGCCAGGATTAGTTAGTCCTCCGGCCGGCGCTGGGCGTCTAGGGATAAAAAAACGTAGGCAACGCTACCCGGCTACTGTTAGTTGTGCGGCAGGTTTAGTTCATGGTCAGTTTAGTTTCCATCCTTCCAAGAGCTAGGACTTATGTTTGCTGGGCTATGTTCTCTTGCCATTGAGAACCATAACAGTTTGACCGGCCCCAAAGGGTTAAATTAATTGACAGAGAAAGGAGAGAAAAGAGAAGTCTGCTGAAGATTTTTTTTTTTTTTTTTTCCTTTCCCTTCAGTTCTGAGTGTGCTTGTAATTGAATCTCTTGCAAGTCTGCCTATATTGCAGCCTTTCTCTCTCTCTCTCTCCTTCTAATCCTGGAATGGCTCTGTGTTCACCTGTTTAAAATGGATATTCAGAGTTTAGCTGCAGGTTTGAATAATCTCACCACGAAAGTTCAAAATTTACAAGATTTTGTTGTTCATGTTCCTATATCTGAACCTAGAATTCCTTTGCCTGAATTTTTCTCGGGGAATAGATCTTGCTTTCAAAATTTTAAAAATAATTGCAAGTTGTTTTTGTCCCTGAAATCTCGCTCTGCTGGAGATCCTGCTCAGCAGGTCAGGATTGTGATTTCCTTGCTCCGGGGCGACCCTCAGGATTGGGCTTTTGCATTGGCTCCAGGGGATCCTGCGTTGCTCAATGTGGATGCGTTTTTTCTGGCCTTGGGGTTGCTTTATGAGGAACCTCAGTTAGAGCTTCAGGCGGAAAAGGCCTTGATGTCCCTATCTCAGGGGCAAGACGAAGCTGAAATATACTGCCAGAAATTCCGTAAATGGGCTGTGCTTACTCAGTGGAATGAGTGCGCCCTGGCGGCGAATTTCAGAGAGGGTCTCTCTGATGCCATTAAGGATGTTATGGTGGGGTTCCCTGTGCCTGCGGGTCTGAATGAGTCCATGACAATGGCTATCCAGATCGATAGGCGTCTGCGGGAGCGCAAACCTGTGCACCATTTGGCGGTGTCTACTGAGAAGACGCCAGAGAATATACAATGTGATAGAATTCTGTCCAGAAGTGAACGGCAGAATTTAAGACGAAAAAATGGGTTGTGCTTCTATTGCGGTGATTCAACTCATGTTATATCAGCATGCTCTAAGCGCACTAAGAAGCTTGATAAGTCTGTTTCAATTGGCACTTTACAGTCTAAGTTTATTCTATCTGTGACCCTGATTTGTTCTTTATCATCTATTACCGCGGATGCCTATGTCGACTCTGGCGCCGCTTTGAGTCTTATGGATTGGTCCTTTGCCAAACGCTGTGGGTATGATTTGGAGCCTCTTGAAACTCCTATACCCCTGAAGGGGATTGACTCCACCCCATTGGCTAGTAATAAACCACAATACTGGACACAAGTAACTATGCGGATTAATCCGGATCATCAGGAGATTATTCGCTTTCTTGTGCTGTATAACCTACATGATGTGTTGGTGCTTGGATTGCCATGGCTGCAATCTCATAACCCAGTCCTTGACTGGAAAGCTATGTCTGTGTTAAGCTGGGGATGTAAGGGGACGCATGGGGACGTACCTGTGGTTTCCATTTCATCATCTATTCCCTCTGAGATTCCTGAATTCTTGACTGAATTTCGTGACGTTTTTGAAGAACCTAAGCTTGGTTCATTACCTCCGCACCGGGAGTGCGATTGTGCCATAGATTTGATTCCGGGTAGTAAATACCCTAAGGGTCGTTTATTTAATCTGTCTGTGCCTGAACATGCTGCTATGCGAGAATATATAAAGGAGTCCTTGGAAAAGGGACATATTCGTCCTTCGTCATCTCCCTTAGGAGCCGTTTTTTTCTTTGTGGCTAAGAAAGATGGCTCTTTGAGACCGTGTATTGATTATCGGCTTTTGAATAAAATCACGGTTAAATATCAATATCCGTTGCCACTGCTGACTGATTTGTTTGCTCGCATAAAGGGGGCCAAGTGGTTCTCTAAGATAGATCTCCGTGGGGCGTATAATTTGGTGCGAATTAAGCAGGGGGATGAGTGGAAGACCGCATTTAATACGCCCGAGGGCCACTTTGAGTATTTGGTGATGCCTTTTGGTCTTTCAAATGCCCCTTCAGTCTTTCAGTCCTTTATGCATGACATTTTCCGTGATTATTTGGATAAATTTATGATTGTGTATCTGGATGATATTTTGATTTTTTCGGATGACTGGGACTCTCATGTCCAGCAGGTCAGGAGGGTTTTTCAGGTTTTGCGGTCTAATTCCTTGTGTGTGAAGGGTTCTAAGTGCGTTTTTGGGGTTCAAAAGATTTCCTTTTTGGGATATATTTTTTCCCCCTCTTCCATCGAGATGGATCCTGTCAAGGTTCAGGCTATTTGTGATTGGACGCAACCCTCTTCTCTTAAGAGTCTTCAGAAATTTTTGGGCTTTGCTAACTTTTATCGTCGATTTATTGCTGGTTTTTCTGATGTTGTTAAGCCATTGACTGATTTGACTAAGAAGGGTGCTGATGTTGCTGATTGGTCCCCTGCTGCTGTGGAGGCCTTTCAGGAGCTTAAGCGCCGCTTTTCTTCCGCCCCTGTGTTGCGTCAGCCTGATGTTGCTCTTCCTTTTCAGGTTGAGGTCGACGCTTCTGAAATCGGAGCTGGGGCAGTTTTGTCGCAGAGAAGTTCCGATTGTTCCGTGATGAGACCTTGTGCCTTTTTCTCGCGTAAATTTTCGCCCGCCGAGCGGAATTATGATGTTGGGAATCGGGAGCTTTTGGCCATGAAGTGGGCTTTTGAGGAGTGGCGTCATTGGCTTGAGGGGGCTAGACATCAGGTGGTGGTATTGACTGACCACAAAAATCTAATTTATCTTGAGTCCGCCAGACGCCTGAATCCTAGACAGGCGCGCTGGTCATTGTTTTTCTCTCGGTTTAATTTTGTGGTGTCCTACCTGCCGGGTTCTAAGAATGTTAAGGCGGATGCCCTTTCTAGGAGTTTTGAGCCTGACTCCCCTGGTAATTCTGAACCTACAGGTATCCTTAAGGATGGAGTGATATTGTCTGCCGTTTCTCCAGACCTGCGGCGGGCCTTGCAGGAGTTTCAGGCAGATAGACCTGATCGTTGCCCACCTGGTAGACTGTTTGTTCCTGATGATTGGACCAGTAAAGTCATTTCTGAGGTTCATTCTTCTGCGTTGACAGGTCATCCTGGAATCTTTGGTACCAGGGATTTGGTGGCAAGGTCCTTCTGGTGGCCTTCCCTGTCTCGAGATGTGCGAGGCTTTGTGCAGTCTTGTGACGTTTGTGCTCGGGCCAAGCCTTGTTGTTCTCGGGCTAGTGGATTGTTGTTGCCCTTGCCTATCCCGAAGAGGCCCTGGACGCACATCTCGATGGATTTTATTTCGGATCTTCCTGTTTCTCAGAAGATGTCTGTCATCTGGGTGGTGTGTGACCGTTTCTCTAAGATGGTCCATTTGGTTCCCCTGCCTAAGTTGCCTTCTTCTTCCGAGTTGGTTCCTCTGTTTTTTCAAAATGTGGTCCGTTTGCATGGTATTCCGGAGAATATCGTTTCTGACAGAGGAACCCAGTTCGTGTCTAGATTTTGGCGAGCATTCTGTGCTAGGATGGGCATAGATTTGTCTTTCTCGTCTGCTTTCCATCCTCAGACTAATGGCCAGACCGAGCGGACGAATCAGACCTTGGAGACATATTTGAGGTGTTTTGTGTCTGCAGATCAGGATGATTGGGTTGCTTTTTTGCCTTTAGCGGAGTTTGCCCTCAATAATCGGGCCAGCTCTGCCACCTTGGTGTCTCCTTTTTTCTGTAATTCGGGGTTTCATCCTCGATTTTCTTCTGGTCAGGTGGAATCTTCGGATTGTCCTGGAGTGGATGCTGTGGTGGAGAGGTTGCATCAGATTTGGGGGCAGGTAGTGGACAATTTGAAGTTGTCCCAGGAGAAGACTCAGCTTTTTGCCAACCGCCGGCGTCGGGTTGGTCCTCGGCTTTGTGTTGGGGACTTGGTGTGGTTGTCTTCTCGTTTTGTCCCTATGAGGGTTTCTTCTCCTAAGTTTAAGCCTCGGTTCATCGGCCCGTACAAGATATTGGAGATTCTTAACCCTGTGTCCTTCCGTTTGGACCTCCCTGCATCTTTTTCTATTCATAATGTTTTTCATCGGTCATTGTTGCGCAGGTATGAGGTACCGGTTGTGCCTTCCGTTGAGCCTCCTGCTCCGGTGTTGGTTGAGGGCGAGTTGGAGTACGTTGTGGAAAAAATCTTGGACTCCCGTGTTTCCAGACGGAAACTCCAGTATCTGGTCAAATGGAAGGGATACGGTCAGGAGGATAATTCTTGGGTGACTGCCTCTGATGTTCATGCCTCCGATCTGGTCCGTGCCTTTCATAGGGCTCATCCTGATCGCCCTGGTGGTTCTGATGAGGGTTCGGTGCCCCCTCCTTAAGGGGGGGGTACTGTTGTGAAATTGGATTTTGGGCTCCCCCGGTGGCCACTGGTGGAATTGAACTGGTGTGCATCATCCCCTCTGTTCACCTGTTTCCATCAGGATGTGGGAGTCGCTATTTAACCTTGCTCCTCTGTCACTTCCATGCCGGTCAACATTGTAATCAGAAGCCTTTCTGTGCATGTTCCTGCTTCTAGACAACTCCCAGCTAAGTTGGACTTTAGTCCTCGTTTGTTTTTGCATTTTGTTCCAGTTCACAGCTGTAGTTTCGTTTCTGTGTCTGGAAAGCTCTTGTGATCTGAAATTGCCACTCTGATGTTATGAGTTAATACTAGAGTCTTAAAGTAATTTCAGGATGGTATTTTGATAGGGTTTTCAGCTGACCATGAAAGTGCCCTTTCTGTCTTCCTGCTATCTAGTAAGCGTACCTCAATTTTGCTAAACCTATTTTCATACTACGTTTGTCATTTCATCTAAAATCACCGCCAATATATGTGGGGGCCTCTGTCTGCCTATCGGGGAAATTTCTCTAGAGGTGAGCCAGGACTATATTTTCCTCTGCCAGGATTAGTTAGTCCTCCGGCCGGCGCTGGGCGTCTAGGGATAAAAAAACGTAGGCAACGCTACCCGGCTACTGTTAGTTGTGCGGCAGGTTTAGTTCATGGTCAGTTTAGTTTCCATCCTTCCAAGAGCTAGGACTTATGTTTGCTGGGCTATGTTCTCTTGCCATTGAGAACCATAACAGCCCAGACTCACATCTGTGGAAGTGTGGGAATTATAGTGCTTCAAGAATGCATGCGGACTGGACGAATCCGCAAGCTTGCAGGCGTGCCTTGTCGACGCCTGGTGCCTAGAACCCATTTTGACTCTCATAGTTGTGGTCTACCTAAGATGTCAATTACAGGCCTCGCTCATGTTTTTAAGTGGAAGAACTTGCACAATTGGTGGCTGACTAAATAAATACTTTTTTCCCCACTGTATGAGAGACCTGGAGCCGTTTGTATAAGAAGAGTGTCCAAAATTCCAATTGAGAGGTGTAAGAAGCTTGTTGATGGTTATAGGAAGCGTCTTATTGTAGCTATTTATTCCAAAGGATGTGCAACCAAATATTAAGTTGAGGGTGCCAACAATTTTTTTTGGCCCATTTTTAGGGTTTTGTGTGCAATTTCCCTTTTTTTCTGCTTTTTTGTGTTGTTTAAAAAAAAACATAATGGAAATAAACATGGGAATAACAAAACATAACAAAACGTGAAATTGCAATAATTTTCTGGCAGAAATAGTTAATTTTCTGGAATAATTTCAAGGGTGCCAACACTTTAGGCCATGATTGTATAATTCTTCAGTATGACATTTACAGGGTAAAAATGGAACTCGGGTGAACAGAAGATATTTCCATGGCAAGGGGTCAATGGTAATCCATAGCCACCAACAAATGCTATGGACATAACCTGACTGACCACAAAACATGTGAGTCTTTTTTTAGGATGGTAGCAGACTCTTTCTCAGTCCTCTTACAAGCAGACCTATTTAAATGCTGAGGAATAAAACACATTTTCCAAAAAGGAAGGTGTTAGCAAACGGAAACCTGAAGGCAGCAGATTATATAGAGCAATCACTTAGTTGCATTTCTGTGTATAATAATATATTTCTACATTTGGTTTTAATATATTATTCTGAATGGTGTTCAATGTGATTTTATTTTCCAGGATCTGCCGCTGATTTGTGCAAATTGGCTATGATTAAAATTTCTGCGTCACTCACATCATCTTTCCACATAACGGCGAGGTTAGCATAGGTTAATATAAATGCAAATCAGTTTTGCTTATTTTATTATTTCTGGTTGGCAATGGAAATCTGTACCTGTAACTAGTGCAAGTCATTTACACGTTACATAGAACAGTTTCAGGAGAAAACGGAGTGATAAAAACAAAAGAAGACTTCTTGGTGTAAAAAAATGCATTTATTTTTATTGAGGCAGGTATACACTGGAATTATGGAAATCACAGGATGGATAGATATATTAATGATATGCAAATAAATGATTACAAAAAAATTAGTTTTGAGTATGAGTGCCAGCCACACACAGGAACAAGCGAAACATAAAACACTGACATATGTAATTTTTTTTATTAATGCAAGTTCTATGAGCATGTTGTCTCTCAGTTATTCAAAGCTGCTTCAAAAATGGATTTACACTGTGACCAATAATTTTACTGATGCTTAATAAATTTCTTCCAGGCTTATTGCACAGATTCACGACGAATTGTTGTTTGAAGTGCAAGATTCTCAGCTACACGAATTTGCCGGTAAAATCAAAGATATAACCTGGCAAAATATTAACAAATGTATTAGTTTGATACTTTAATCTGTGATGTTGGTCACTATAGAGGCATACCAGTCACCATCTTAAAGAAGTAGGCCACTACTTTTTTATTGAAAACCTATCATAAGGAAAGACCATCAATAACTTATCAGTTGGGGGTGCCAACCAGCGGTGGTTGTAAGTTCTCTGATACCTTCTGAATATAGCCGCACTGTCAAAACTATAGAATAAGGGAATGATCTGCAGTACACGGCAGCGGCCACTACAGAAATGACAAAACAGCTGTACATTAATATATACACTCACCGGCCACTTTATTAGGTACACCATGCTAGTAACGGGTTGGACCCCTTTTGCCTTCAGAACTGCCTCAATTCTTCGTGGCATAGATTCAACAAGGTGCTGGAAGTATTCCTCAGAGATTTTGGTCCATATTGACATGATGGCATCACACAGCTGCCGCAGATTTGTCGGCTGCACATCCCAAAGATGCTCCATACAAGGCAGGATGGATCCATGCTTTCATGTTGTTTACACCAAATTCTGACCCTACCATCCGAATGTCGCAGCAGAAATCGAGACTCATCAGACCAAGCAACGTTTTTCCAATCTTCTACTGTCCAATTTCGATGAGCTTGTACAAATTGTAGCCTCAGTTTCCTGTTCTTAGCTGAAAGGAGTGGTACCCGGTGTGGTCTTCTGCTGCTGTAGCCCATCTGCCTCAAAGTTCGACGCACTGTGCGTTCAGAGATGCTCTTAGGCCTACCTTGGTTGTAACGGGTGGCGATTTGAGTCACTGTTGCCTTTCTATCAGCTCGAACCAGTCTGCCCATTCTCCTCTGACCTCTGGCATCAACAAGGCATTTCCGCCCACAGAACTGCCGCTCACTGGATTTTTTTTCTTTTTCGGACCATTCTCTGTAAACCCTAGAGATGGTTGTGCGTGAAAATCCCAGTAGATCAGCAGTTTCTGAAATACTCAGACCAGCCCTTCTGGCACCAACAACCATGCCACGTTCAAAGGCACTCAAATCACCTTTCTTCCCCATACTGATGCTCGGTTTGAACTGCAGGAGATTGTCTTGACCATGTCTACATGCCTAAATGCACTGAGTTGCCGCCATGTGATTGGCTGATTAGAAATTAAGTGTTAACAAGAAGTTGGACAGGTGTACCTAATAAAGTGGCCAGTGAGTGTATATATATATATATATAACTTTTTTTTTCTCCAGCGATCAGTCCAATGGTAGAGTAAAATATACCTTTTATTTATCCATTAAAAAGTTCCTGATTTCTTCAGCTACAATATTGCATACATTCAATCCCTTATGGACGACATGTTTCGACACCACATGTGTCTTCCTCCAGGTCCTGGACTCTTTTTCATATATACAGTGGGGCAAAAAAGTATTTAGTCATTCAGCAATAGTGCAAGTTCCATCACTTAAAAAGATGAGAGGCGTCTGTAATTTACATCATAGGTAGACCTCAACTATGGGAGACAAACTGAGAAATAAAAATCCAGAAAATCACATTGTCTGTTTTTTTTATCATTTTATTTGCATATTATGGTGGAAAATAAGTATTTGGTCAGAAACAAGCAATCAAGATTTCTGGCTCTCACAGACCTGTAACTTCTTCTTTAAGAGTCTCCTCTTTCCTCCACTCATTACCTGTAGTAATGGCACCTGTTTAAACTTGTTATCAGTATAAAAAGACACCTGTGCACACCCTCAAACAGTCTGACTCCAAACTCCACTATGGTGAAGACCAAAGAGCTGTCAAAGGACACCAGAAACAAAATTGTAGCCCTGCACCAGGCTGGGAAGACTGAATCTGCAATAGCCAACCAGCTTGGAGTGAAGAAATCAACAGTGGGAGCAATAATTAGAAAATGGAAGACATTCAAGACCACTGATAATCTCCCTCGATCTGGGGCTCCACTCAAAATCCCACCCCGTGGGGTCAGAATGATCAAAAGAACGGTGAGCAAAAATCCCAGAACCACGCGGGGGGACCTAGTGAATGAACTGCAGAGAGCTGGGACCAATGTAACAAGGCCTACCATAAGTAACACACTACGCCACCATGGACTCAGATCCTGCAGTGCCAGACGTGTCCCACTGCTTAAGCCAGTACATGTCCGGGCCCGTCTGAAGTTTGCTAGAGAGCATTTGGATGATCCAGAGGAGTTTTGGGAGAATGTCCTATGGTCTGATGAAACCAAACTGGAACTGTTTGGTAGAAACACAACTTGTCGTGTTTGGAGGAAAAAGAATACTGAGTTGCATCCATCAAACACCATACCTACTGTAAAGCATGGTGGTGGAAACATCATGCTTTGGGGCTGTTTCTCTGCAAAGGGGCCAGGACGACTGATCCGGGTACATGAAAGAATGAATGGGGCCATGTATCGTGAGAATTTGAGTGCAAACCTCCTTCCATCAGCAAGGGCATTGAAGGTGAAACGTGGCTGGGTCTTTCAACATGACAATGATCCAAAGCACACCGCCAGGGCAACGAAGGAGTGTCTTCGTAAGAAGCATTTCAAGGTCCTGGAGTGGCCTAGCCAGTCTCCAGATCTCAACCCTATAGAAAACCTTTGGAGGGAGTTGAAAGTCCGTGTTGCCAAGCGAAAAGCCAAAAACATCACTGCTCTAGAGGAGATCTGCATGGAGGAATGGGCCAACATACCAACAACAGTGTGTGGCAACCTTGTGAAGACTTACAGAAAACGTTTGACCTCTGTCATTGCCAACAAAGGATATATTACAAAGTATTGAGATGAAATTTTGTTTCTGACCAAATACTTATTTTCCACCATAATATGCAAATAAAATGATAAAAAAACAGACAATGTGATTTTCTGGATTTTTTTTTCTCAGTTTGTCTCCCATAGTTGAGGTCTACCTATGATGTAAATTACAGACGCCTCTCATCTTTTTAAGTGGTGGAACTTGCACTATTGCTGAATGACTAAATACTTTTTTGCCCCACTGTACATACAGTACAGACCAAAAGTTTGGACACACCTCATTTAAAGATTTTTCTGTATTTTCATGACTATGAAAATTGTACATTCACACTGAAGGCATCAAAACTATGAATTAACACATGTGGAATTATATACTTAGCAAAAAAGTGTGAAACAACTGAAATTATGTCTTATATTCTAGGTTCTTCAACGTAGCCACCTTTTGCATTGATGACTGCTTTGCACACTCTTGGCATTCTCTTGATGAGCTTCAAGAGGTAGTCACCGGGAATGGTCTTCCAACAATCTTGAAGGAGTTCCCAGAGATGCTTAGCACTTGTTGGCCCTTTTGCCTTCACTCTGCGGTCCAGCTCACCCCAAACCATCTCGATTGGGTTCAGGTCTGGTGACTGTGGAGGCCAGGTCATCTGGCGTAGCACCCCATCACTCTCCTTCTTGGTCAAATAGCCCTTACACAGCCTGGAGGTGTGTTTGGGGTAATTGTCCTGTTGAAAAATAAATGTCGGTCCAACTCAACGCAAACCGGATGGAATAGCATGCCGCTGCAAGATGCTGTGGTAGCAATGCTGGTTCAGTATGCCTTCAATTTGGAATAAATCCCCAACAGTGTCACCAGCAAAGCACCCCCACACCATCACACCTCCTCCTCCATGCTTCACGGTGGGAACCAGGCATGTAGAGTCTATCCGTTCACCTTTTCTGCGTCGCACAAAGACACGGCGGTTGGAACCAAAGATCTCAAATTTGGACTGATCAGACCAAAGCACAGATTTCCACTGGTCTAATGTCCATTCCTTGTGTTCTTTAGCCCCAAAAAGTCTCTTTTGCTTGTTGCCTGTCTTTATCAGTGGTTTCCTAGCAGCTATTTTATCATGAAGGCCTGCTGCACAAAGTCTCCTCTTAACAGTTGTTGTAGAGATGTGTCTGCTGCGAGAACTCTGTGTGGCATTGACCTGGTCTCTAATCTGAGCTGCTGTTATCCTGCGATTTTTGAGGCTGGTGACTCGGATAAACTTATCCTCAGAAGCAGAGGTGACTCTTGGTCTTCCTTTCCTGGGGCGGTCCTCATGTGAGCCAGTTTCTTTGTAGCGCTTGATGGTTTTTGCCACTGCATTTGGGGACACTTTCAAAGTTTTCCCAATTTTTTGGACTGACTGACCTTCATTTCTTAAAGTAATGATGGCCACTCGTTTTTCTTTACTTAGCTGCTTTTTTCCTGCCATAATACAAATTCTAACAGTCTATTCAGTAGGACTATCAGCTGTATATCCACCAGACTTCTGCACAACACAACTGATGGTCCCAACCCCATTTATAAGGCAAGAAATCCCACTTATTAAATCTGACAGGGCACACCTGTGAAGTGAAAACCATTTCCGGTGACTACCTCTTGAAGCTCATCAAGAGAATACCAAGAGTGTGCAAAGCAGTCATCAAAGCAAAAGGTGGCTACTTTGAAGAACCTAGAATATAAAACATATTTTCAGTTGTTTCACACTTTTTTGTTAAGTATATAATTCCACATGCGTTACTTCATAGTTTTGATGCCTTCAGTGTGAATTTACAATTTTCATAGTCATTAAAATACAGAAAAATCTTTAAATGAGAAATGTGTCCAAACCTTTGGTCTGTACTGTATATATATATATATATATATATATATATATATATATATATATATATATATATATATATATATATATATATATATATATATATATATATATATAGTGGTATATCACTATTAACTGGTACCAATATCTATTCAAAAAGTTGGTGTCCTACCATAGTGTTCTGCAGTATTAGGAAGGCGCCATTTGTCACCTGTCATCTACACCAGACTCCATGATCGGCTATTGAACTGTTCATAAGACAGCCCGTAAAAATCTGGAGACAAGGTGACACAGCATTGTGCTTTCCTAGCACTTCTGCCATTTTATTTAACAGGTTATGTCAGTAAGACTAATGGGAAATCATATGCAAGGTTAATATTTATTGCACAATGCCTTTATTGAATAAGTGCATTTCCCTTATGTTTCTAGAACTTGTTAAACACATAATGGAATCCTTACAACACGCCGACGGTGTTCATCTAAAGGTAAAATAGTTGCTACAATGGAGATCAATAAACGTGACATTGTACAAATTAAAAAGGATCAATTATGGGAACATAAAACTGTGACAGTAGGTGGAATTATAAGACATTTTTTTTTGTAAATCAGACGATTTCCCCCAGTATTATAGTGACACAGATTTCACTTTTTATTTTATGAAAATCTGATGAGATTCTCTTCTCTGCGAGGGGATGAGAGGCTAATTATATACAGCAACTGAATGGCAAAGTTGATTTGTCTTGTTTCACTATTTTGTAATCTTGCTAGTCCACAGCATACAATGGAGGGATTGACATCCCCATTTTTCACATAAATTCACCTAAAGAAAATCACAAACATAGTGAATTAATGCATTCCAACAGACAGTGAATCAGCGAAACACAAATCAAGCAAAAACGCAAATCAAGCGAAAATGTTCTACACATTTAGCCAGGAGCTTGAACTTTGTTTCGCACAGAATATTGTATCTATCCGCAATTTAGTAAGATGTCCCTGTGCATTATGCAGCCCAGATAATGGAGGAAGATACAGTTCCTTTTATAGGGTTAATCTGCAAAAGGAGGCCGTAGCTCCTTGTACAGGGTTAATTTGCAAAATAAAGAATTTGATGCCTGTAAAGGGATAGATATAGTGGACAAAAACAGCAACAGGAAGCAGTAAGAATTTGCCGCAGTTGCTGTTTCTAACCTTCTTCTCCTGCTGCTTCACACAAGAATTAATCTAATATTGCCTCTTTGATAACATTCAGCATTACGTAAGACAGCCGCACAGATTTCCCATATTTCCACATTGCACTTCCATTCTCCAGCTTTTGAAACAGTTTTATCTTCCAGGTTGGAAGCAGAAAGTCTCACACATGTGGTAAAATAGTGAGACACCAGAGACCCCTGACTTTAGTCTCCCTTTCCTAAAGGGCTCATATTATGAATTAGAGAACTAACTTTTTTCATGAGCTGGTCAGCTTCCCAGATGCATGCTGAACTTCAGTTCCCCATTGTACCTGCAGAGATCCCTTGTAAGATAATGACTCTCATATCACAGACACATAAGTAGTCTGTCAGTACAGCAAACTGCTATGACCAGAAGTGTGACTACAAACCTAAGGGGGTAGGGTTAAAATCAGAAGTATCAGAAATTAGCACCACCCCTCGAAAAAAATAAAATATGTATTTTGGAAGATCTGTTTTAACATATGGAGAGCGGTCTCACTGTTAATACACAATGTAAAAAATATTGGAAATCCACTTTACCATGATTTTAAGTACGGTATTTGTACATGTTTCGCTGATGCATTTTGCTTTAACGCCTCCTAAGAACCAGACATTCATGTCTCCCTAGGTCCCTTTGAAAGTAACGCTAAGCTCTGGAAAATCCTGGGGAAGCATGACCGAGCTTCAAGTGCAGTAAAAGAACGGCGTACACATCTTATTTGGTAACCTCATACTTACCCGGCCTGCACTGATTCTTCTGTGAATCACTAAGCCATTACTCAGCTGGGTCTTTCATCAGAGGTTAATAGTTGGCATGTAAATTTCTCTTATCTCATTCCCTCTGTAGCCAGAAGCACCTGCAGCAGGAAAAAAGATGTTTCATACCTGCGTATTGTACTTTTTTCTAGTCATGGTACCTAGGCATTAGCTATTGTTATTAAATAAAAGCTAAATTTAGGAATATACAGTTTATCAAGATCCTTTGCTGTTCTGATTACGGATACGATACTGCTTACTAAGAAGCCGATGATAAAGGTATTAGCTCTCATGATTGCATTGAATATCAGCAGTGGCGCAACAAAGGGTGCGACCACAACTGGGCCTGTGAAGTTAGGAAACCCACCAATGCCAGCACCATTTTCAGTTTAATATGCATCCTCAGACACACAAGCAGATGAAATTTATTGCGGCGCAGAGAATCACTGGCTCCCTGGCACCATAGTAGCTGCACCACAATAGACAGACAGACCGCCAGCCAATAACAAGCTGGCAGCTGACGGCGTGCCTATTGTGGGTGACACATGATGTTATTGTCAAATGTCACCCACCCCCCTGCGCCAGCTATAGAGGAGAAAGAGGACGCTTACTCGCTGTAGGAGCAGGGACAGGTGAGAGAATTTTTTTTATTTATTAATAATAATAATAATAATAATAATAATAATAATCTATTTATATAATGCCAAGATATCCCGTGCGCCGCGGCAAATTTTAGGCCATGCCTCTGACCACACCCATCTCACAACTAGTCACACCCATATCCACGCCTCATTTAGCACTGCTGATCACACTGTTTCATAAACAATAATTATAAACAAAAAATATGGCCACACAATACTCCATACTGTATAATGGCCACACCTGATGCTCAACACTGTATAATGGCCACAGAGTGCTGCATACTGTATAATGGCCACACATGATGCTCCATACTGTATAATGGCCACACATGATGCACCATACTGTATAATGGCCACACAGTGCTCCATACTGTATGATGGCCACACATGATGCTCAATACTGTATAATGGTCACACATGATGCTCCATACCATATAATGGCCACACATGATGCTCCATACTGTATAATGGCCCCACATGACGCTCCATACTGTATAATGGCCACACAGTTACCCCACCCCCATCATTGCCTTCTCCATCACCACACCTACACACACACACACACCTCTCACCTGCGCTCCCTCGCAGCAGCTGGCAGCTTCCTCTCCCGCCGGGGCAGCAGGACAGAGTGTCAAAATTGGGACTGTCCCGGTGGATCCGGGATGGTTGGGAGTTATGCACACGCGGCTCTGCTCCATACACCTCGCACACATGCAGCTCCGCTCCATACACCTCGTACACATGTGGCTCTGCTCCGTACACCTCATACACACACGGCTCCGCTCCATACACCTCATACACACGCGGCTCCTCTCCATACACCTCGTACACACGTGGCTCCGCTCCGTACACATGCGGCTCCTCTCCATACACCTTGTACACGCGGCTCTGCTCCGTACACCTCATACACACGTGGCTCTGCTCCGTACACCTCATACACACGCGGCTCCCCTCCATACACCTCGTACACACGCGGCTACGCTCCGTACACCTCATAAACACGTGGCTACTCTCCGTACACTTCGTACACATGGCTCCTCTCCGTACACCTCGTACACTCGCGGCTCCACACACCTCATACATGTTACTCCGCTCCGTACACACGTGGCTCCGATCCGTACACCTCGTACACACGCGGCTCCCCACCATACACCTCTTACACATGCGGCTCCTCTCCATACACTTCGTACACACGGCTCCTCTCCGTACACCTCGTACACACGCGGCTCCGCTCCGTACACACCGTACATGTGGCTCCGCTCCGTACACACGTGGCTCCGCTCCGTACACCTCGTACACACGCGGCTCCGCTCCGTACACCTTGTACACACACGGCTCCGCTCCGTACACCTCATACACATGCGGCTCATCTCCATACACCTCGTACACACACCGCTCCGCTCCATACACCTCGTACACACGCGGCTCCTCTCCGTACACACACGGCTCCTCTCCGTACACCTCATACACACACAGCTCCGCTCCGTACACCTCGTACACGTGGCTCCGCTCCTTACACACGTGGCACCGCTCCTTACACACGTGGCACCGATCCGTACACCTCGTACACACGCAGCTCCTCTCCATATATCTTATATATCTCATATACACGCGGCTCCGCTCCGTACACCTCGTACACACGCGGCTCCTCTCCGTACACTTCGTATACACATGGCTCCTCTCTGTACACCTCGTACACACGCGGCTCCACTCTGTACACCTCGTCCACACACGGCTCCTCTCCGTACACCTCGTACAGACGCGGCTCCGCTCCGTGCACCTCGTACAGACACGGCTCCGCTCCATACACCCGCGGCTCCTCTCCGTACACCTCGTACAGACGCGGCTCTGCTCCGTGCACCTCGTACAGACACGGCTCCGCTTCGTACACCCGCGGCTCCACTCCGTACACATGGCTCCGCTCCATACACCTCATACACACACAGCTCTGCTACATCCACACTGTAAACCCCTCCTGACCCTACACATAAACTTACCCTCATCCAGCACCATGACAGCACAGCTGAATCCTGCATACACGGAGCCCCTGATCATGTGACCCCTGACTCCTCTCCTCCTGTGACCTCATCACAGGTCCTGTGCGCACAGAGCAGCCATCCAGATCTGTTGTACAAAGAAAAGCTGCAGAGGAAGTTTCCCAACGTCTCTTAGCAACCAGTCGGTGAATGAATAATGGATCACAGTCAGTGGAGTGCGGGACAAGTAAGGCCTCTTTCACACTTGCATCGTGTGACGTACATTGCAATCTGTCGTTTTGGGAAAAAAATAGCGACGGACCCCTACTGACGCAAGTGTGAAAGAGGCCTAAGATCCCAGCCGTGACCGCGGGGCAGACTCTCAAAATCGGGACTGCCCCGCTGGATCCTGGACAGTTGGGACGTCTGCAGTATGACCCTTGATGCATCGTATGTCTACCTGTGCTACAAAGAAAAAGAGAAAAGGTGCCGTATAACATACTATACCTGATGGAGTCAACCCAACTTCAAAACCCGTTGTGTGAATGAATAAAGGTGCAGAGAGCATACGAGCTTGTCTTCACTCTGTGGCAGCGCCCAGGAATTACTGCACTTTTCCTGTGTGGATTGACTACCTGTACTACATTTACTGTGCTTTTCTCTACCTATATTATATTTACTATACAGTTACTGCTCTAATTGTACTGTACTGTGTTCTACTTTTATGATATCTGCTGTACAGTTCCGTACCTAGACTTTTTTTTTTACAGTATAAACTTGTATAAATATCATTGGCACAAAGTAACTACGCCAATTAGCACAAAAAAATAGAAAAAACCTATAAAGAACGAGTGCAAGGCATCAGTATGTTTGGTAAAAAATAACTTTTAATAAATATAATTAAAAAGTACTTTAAAACAGTAAGACAGGATACTCAAAGCTGGAGAGCATAACAAGTAAACAATATGATACATCATGCATACACCTGATACAAAGTACCAAGAACAATATATACATACATAGTAGTGCAATGGTAAGTACCAAGTAATAAGTATGTATGGTAATCAGAAGGTCAAATATAAAAAAGTGAATATCAGTATATATATATATATATATATATATATATATATATATATATAAAAAATAAGCATTTATAAACTTGCATTAAAAAATGACGGACTTCAAAATGGCCGCCATGGACACCACCCATCTTGAAAATTATTACCCCTCCCATATACCAATGTGCCACAAACAGGAAGTTGATATCACCAACCATTCCCATTTTATTTCGATGTACTTATAACAGACAGATCAAGGTCAGTACAAAAAATATATCATGGAGTTTAATAATGTGTCTCCCATAGATAACAAAGTACATGTACAGAGTGGCATGGGGTGGACCCACCAGACAATAAAAGAACCACATCTGACTAGCGTTTCGCACCTAGCTTCGTCAAGGGGTCCATTTGTATCAGATGTATGCATACATCATTTTGTTTATTTATTGTTATGTTCTCCAGCTTTGCTGTATCCTATGTCTTAGGCTACTTTCACACTAGCATCGTGCACTGCACGTCGCTATGTGTCGTTTTGTAGAAAAAACGCATCCTGCAAAAGTGCTTGCAGGATGCGTTTTTTCTCCATTGACTTGCATTAGCGACGCAGTGCGACGCATTGCCACACGTCGCAACCGTCGTGCGATGGTTGCGTCGTGTTGCGTCGGACCGTCGGCACCAAAAAACGTTGCTTGTAACTTTTTTTGGTGCGTCGTTCCCGTCTTTTCCAACCGCGCATGCGCGGCCGGAACTCCGCCCCCGCCTCCCCGCACCTCACAATGGGGCAGCGGATGCGTTGAAAAACAGCATCCGCTGCCCCCGTTGTGCGGCGCATTCACTGCTAGCGTCGGTACGTCGCAACGACGCAATTCGTCGTGCGTCGTCCGACGCTAGTGTGAAAGTAGCCTATATGTTTTAAAGTACTTTTTAATTATATGTAGAGGTGAGCAAATATACTTGTTGCTCGAGTTTTCCCGAGTACACTCGGGTGGTCTTCGAGTATTTGTAAGTGCTAGGAGATTTAGTTTTCATCACCGCAGCTGAATGATTTGCAGCTATTAGCCAGCTTGAACACATGATTCCCTAGCAACCAGGCAACCCCCACATGTACTCAGCCTGGCTAATAGCTGTAAATCATTCAGCTCAGGTGATGAAAACTAAATCTCGGAACACTAACAAATACTCAGAGACCACCCGAGCGTGATCGGGAAAACCCGAGCAATGAGTACACTCGCTCATCACTAATTATATGTAATAAAAGTAGTTGTTTTCTTATCAGCTATACTGATGTCTTGTACTTGTTCTTTATAGGTTTGTTTTTATTTTACAACATGTTCCTCTACTTGTACTATAAGTACTATGCTCCACTCTACCTATACTATGTGTATGTTGCTGTTTTCTGCGTGTACTATATGTTGTGTAGTGCTCCCATCTTGTGTTATATGTACTATACTGCTCTCTACCTGTCCTATATGTTCTGTTCTGCTCCCTTCATGTACTACATGTACTGTACTGTGATCTGCCTATGCTATATGTTCTGGACTGCTCCCTTTCTGCACTATATGTGCTACAATGCTTTCTTCCTGAAATATGTACTGTCCTGCTCTCTACCTGTACTACATGTACTGTACTGCTCTCTACCTGTACTACATGTACTGTCCTGCTCTCTACCTGTACTACATGTACTGTACTGCTCTCTACTTGTACTACATGTACTGTACTATTTGCCTGTACTACATGTACTGTACTGCTCTCTACTTTGTGCTCTATTTGTGTTATTTTCACTAACACTATATTGATCACTCTTTGATTAGTCCGTTCTTGTTAGGGTATGACTCCACGGTACGGATGGGCGGCGGGATCGCCGCAGCGGCGAAGCTGCTCGGCGCTAAGCCCCGCCCCCTTAATGGGACGCGATCATGCCGGATGTGTTAACTCTTCACATCCGGGATGATCGCTCTGTCCCATAGGGCCCTGTGATATGCCTTGCGGGGACGCTGCGTCCCCGCAAGGTGTACGGGCATGCTGCGATCTGAAAAGACGCGCAGCATGTCCGTAGTCGCAGGGCCACCGCGTGCGGGTTTCCACGCATAGTGGAGACGGGATTTCATCAAATCCCCTCCACTATGCTGGAACATCTGGACGCTGCTTGTTTGACGCTGCAGCGCTGCGCAGCGTCAAACAAGCAGCGTTTCCTGAACATGGAAACATACCCTTAGTGACACTGAGGATATCATGAAGTGTTATGGGGATTTTAAGCAGCTTCTTCATCTGTATCTATTGGTAGTGGAAATGAAAAGCGTTGTGAAGACTTTTGCAATATTAAATGTACTAGGCACTGCAAAATATTGTCTCCTGGGTTGTCATTAAAACCAGTAGGAGGTGGACCCCAAGTTTCTCTTAAAAACTTTATTAACCTAAATCTTGTGATGAAAGAAAATGTTACGGACATCAGACACAAATGATTCTGTCCTACGGAGTGCAAAACTAAAATCATGACTTATGATATGCTGAGGATGCATTAAACATGCTGCCTGAGATTAGAAATAAATGTTTACTTTTTTTTCTAGAAATATTGCCAACCTTGCACTTAAGTGGGTCTTGTGGATAAGGTGGTGCTGTGTTTGGAATGAAAAAGTAGACCATTTTTTTCTAATCTCGGCAATTCCTTTAATGATGATGATATAAATGGTTACTGTACTTTAAAGACTACTATCGCCTATTAGATAGTGTTACGTAGACGATCAACAAATCACTTTATAATTGATGTTGTGCCCTCCTTGGAAAAAAAATCACCCCAAAAATCACCTACTCTTGTAACTTGCTGGTTACTGTGCATGTGCGGCCCTGTTTCTTTAAGGGGCAGTGCATGCACCTGCAAGATGGTCCCTCCTCAATATAGAGGTGCTAAAGCAACAAGTTTCATTAGTGTGATAGTGGTGCAACTAGTGCATTGTTAGGTCCCCGCATCTTGGTGTGGTCAGTGTCCTTAACCTGAAGTCCCTGGTCCTAGTATGACCAGTCCTGAACCCATAGTCCCTGGTCTTTGCGTGGCCAGTCCTGAAAACCGTAGTCCCTGGTCCTTGTGTGGCCAGTCCTGAACCCGTAGTCCCTGGTCCTTGCGTGGCCAGTCCTGAACCCGTAGTCCCTGGTCCTTGCGTGGCCAGTCCTGAACCCGTAGTCCCTGGTCTTTGCGTGGCCAGTCCTGAACCAGTAGTCCCTGGTCCGTGTGCGTCCAATACTTGAATCTATATCTGAGACCCTGTGTCTGAACATGTGCCTATCCGTGTATTCCGTGTATACGGACTGTCCTATCAGTCTCCAAATCAGCCCTGTCTGAGACTCATTGTCAGTAACCGTTCTACTGGTGGATCCAGAACCTAGTAGTCTTAACGAAGCCCGAGTCCTATCCGTGTCATTGACCTGGGGTCAGCAGCTGCAATACCAGGGACTGCCTAGGAGTGGTACACCAGGTAGCTACTTAGCTACACCCCTCCTAGGCAACCCTGGCCCCATGGCACAGTGGGTCCACGAACCACGTATGCCACCAGGTGTAATAACACTCCTGTTCTTCTGTCTGTCAAACTGGAAACGGATATAACCGTGATGGGAGTTTTGGTTCTGGGTGAGAGGAGGAGCATTGCATGTTTGGAGATGAAGTAAAGGAAATCCCTGCCCCTATAGTGCTGGCAGAATGCCAACAAACATGAGCCAGCTGCTCAAAAAGCGTGAATATCATGTCACAGCGCAACAGAATCAGGTCTGTTCCTGGAGATATTAGACTGGTATATGCCCGCAAACCAGTATAAATTGTGGTGGGAAATGAAGGTCATGCTTTTCTATAGGTTTTAGGAGGAAGGATGTGTATTTTAAAATAATATTACAATTAAAGCCATTAGAAAATGAGTCAGCAGAGAACCTTGGATCTGCAAAGTTAAAAAAATTAACTATAAATTTTAGGCTAAAAATTAAAAAAAAAAAAAAAAAAATGTTTGCGATGCACTTATCTTACCAATTTTACTTCATTCCTCTTTCTTTAGTCTTGCATTTTTCTTCCCACTCCACGGTTTAAGTTTGTTGCCAATCAAGTGTGTAACTTTTATATTTTAAGTCTAAAAGTTAGATTTTTCATTCCAGGAACAATAAAAAACTTGAAAAATGACAGCAGTGATTATCTATTAATATTATGGAATAAATCCCATCAGGCAGGTTCAGCTTTGAAGATTTATTGTAACATTATGTACATCAGCAGAATACATATCATTTTTGTAAGCATCTGATTCTTTGTAGAAAACTAAACACTGAAATGTTATGCAGCAAAAAGAAAATTAAACATCGCAGCTAATCCGATATTCACAGTAACATCGGCCATCGGTGTCGCTCATTCCCCTTACACAGCCGGAGATGGGGAGACAGATGAGTTCCCACGGATCATTTCTTCTTAAACTAAGTTCACACTTTTGTCGCGGTTTATTTTCTGCAGCAAATCCTGAGTGCTTGGCAGGGAAGAAGCTGCAGCAAAAACGCAGCGTTTTTTATGTTTTGTTTATTTTTTCATGTCAAATCAATGGGTGAAAAACGTTGAAAGAAGTGGCATGCCCTATGTCCAAAAAAAAGCACAAAATAGAGACGACAAAAAAAAAAAAAAAAAAAAGTTGAGTGCATGAGATTTCTGAAATCCCATAGACATAGCAGGTATGCCAAATGCAGGTGAAAATTAACATAAAAAAGCAGAAAACGCCCAGTGTGAACATAGCCTTACAAAGTAAAGGCAATCCATGTTGAATACACTTTTATGCATATATATAATGACCGAGAACATGAAGGTAATGTTCAGAATCCTAATAGAAATCCTCTTGGGAGCACAGTGACGCCGGCTATACAGTAATGTTATAAAATGGAGCAGACACTATGGAATCTTTTGGGATCGAATGTAAAATGTTCACATTTCCCAGGTTCTGACACGGTGTAGACTAAATTATCTTACGTTGCTATTAATGATGAGCGAGCATGCTCGGATAAGATGTTATCTGAGCATGCTCGGGTGTTAACAGAGTATTTTCGGAGTGCTTGAATAATATGTGCGAGTCTACAGGGAACCGCAGCACATTCCCATGGAGCCACATTGTGATCCCATTGTTCTAGAGCTCAGAATCTCTAGAACACGGATCCCACCTGCCATCTTGCTATGCTGCATCCTAGTGATCCAGACACAGGGAAATAGCATAGTGCTTTTTCTTACATTTTAATATTTATTGTTTCAGCTCATCAGAAATACTTGTCTTCTATGACGTAAGATGAAGTAGCTCATTACGAGATCAGAACATGTATAGAAGCATTAAACGGGGCTGCAGAGGATTGGAAAAACAATTCAAGACACAACCATGGAAAAGTGTGGCGCTATAGATGAAAAAAGCATCAGATTTTTCTCTATGAGGGTAGGTGTACAAGCTGTCTTCTAGACACTCGTGTACCCGCAGAGTTTTTGAAACAGAACGAAAAAGTTGGTGGCGTTTTTCCTTGCTGCCTTCTCTGTGGCTTTTTCTTTTTTCTTAATCATGTACAGTGGCTTGCGAAAGTATTCGGCTCCCTGGAACTTTTCAACCTTTCCACACATACCATGCTTCAAGCATAAAGATACCAAATGTAAATTTGTGATGAAGAATCAACAACAAGTGGAACACAATTGTGAAGTTGAACGTAATTTATTGGTTATTTTAAATTTTTGTGGAAAATCAAAAACTGAAAAGTGGGGCGTGCAATATTATTCAGCCCTTTACTTTCAGTGCAGCAAACTCACTCCAGAAGTTCATTGTGGATCTCTGAATGATCCAATGTTTTCCTAAATGCCTAATGATGATAAATATAATCCACCTGTGTGTAATCAAGTCTCCGTATAAATGCACCTGCTCTGTGATAGTCTCAGGGTTCTGTTTGAAGCACAGAGAGCATCATGAAGACCACGGAACACAACAGGCAGGTCCGTGATACTGTTGTGGAGAAGTTTAAAGCCGGATTTGGATACAAAATGATTTCCAAAGCTTTAAACATCCCAAGGAGCACTGTGCAAGCGATCATATTGAAATGGAAGGAGTATCATACCACTGCAAGTCTACCAAGACCCGGCCGTCCCTCTAAACTTTCATCTCAAACAAGGAGAAGACTGATCAGAGATGCAGCCAAGAGGCCCATGATCACTATGGATGAACTGCAGAGATCTACAGCTGAGGTGGGACAGTCTGTCAATAGGACAACAATCAGTCGTACACTGCACAAATCTGGCCTTTATGGAAGAGTGGCAAGAAGAAAGCCATTTCTCAAAGATATCCATAAAAATTATAGTTTAAAGTTTGCAACAAGCCACCTGGGAGACACACCAAATATGTGGTAGAAGGTGCTCTGGTCAGATGAAACCAAAATCGAACTTTTTGGCAACAATGCCAAGCGATATTTTTGGCGTAATGGCAACACAGCTCATCACCCTGAACACACCATCCCCACTGTCAAACATGGTGGTGGCAGCAGCATCATGGTTTGAGCCTGCTTTTCTTCAGCAGGGACAGGGTAGATGGTTAAAATTGATGGGAAGATGGATGGAGCCAAATACAGGACCATTCTTGAAGAAAACCTGTTGGAGTCTGCAAAAGACCTGAGACTGGGACGGAGATTTGTCTTCCAACAAAACAATGATCCCAAACATAAAGCAAAATCTACAATGGAATGGTTCACAAATAAACGTATCCAGGTGTTAGAATGGCCAAGTCAAAGTCCAGATCTCAATCCAATCGCGAATCTGTGGAAAGAGCCGAAAACTGCTCTGCACAAACGTTCTCCATCAAACCTCACTGAGCTTGAGCTGTTTGCCAAGGAAGAATGGGCAATGATTTCAGTCTCTCGATGTACAAAACTGATGGAGACATACCCCAAGCGACTTGCAGCTGTAATCGCAGCAAAAGGTGGCGCAACAAAGTATTAAGTTAAAGGGGCCGAATAATATTGCACACCCCACTTTTCGGTTTTTTAATTTCCACAAAAATTTTAAATAACCAATAAATTTCGTTCAACTTCACAATTGTGTTCCACGTGTTGTTGATTCTTCACCAAAAATTTACATTTTGTATCTTTATGTCTGAAGCATGATATGTGGGAAAAGGTTGAAAAGTTCCAGGGAATACTTTCGAAAGGCATTGTATATAAAATTATACTTTGAAGAATGGTCGGGTCACTTCTTTTAGCCTCTTTGCGGCTAACAGAAGCCTAAAGATGCTAAAAGAAGCTTAACAAAAGACGGAACATGTACAGCAAGTCTTTTTGACATTACTGTGCATATGTTAATTCTTTTTGGTGTTTTTCTGCATTTTTTTGGGGCAGGTTTAAAGAGTATTTTGACTGTTTTAATATAATGAATATATATTTTTATTTAAAAAAAGAATTCCACTATAGTGATGAGCGAGTGTACTCGTTGCTCTGGTTTTCCTGAGCACGCTCGGGTGGTCTCCGAGTATTTGTTAGTGTTCGGAGATTTAGTTTTCATCGCGGCAGTTGAATGATTTACAGCAACTAGCCAGGCTGAGTACATGTGGGGGTTGCCTGGTTTCTAGGGAATCGCCACATGTAATCAAGCTGGCTAATAGCTGTAAATCATCCAGCTGCCGCGATGAAAACTAAATCTCCGAGCAGTCACAAACACTGGAGACCACGGGAAAACCCGAGCAACAAGTACACTCGCTCATCACTATTCCACTATCATTAGATATGGAAGGCATTTCTTCTATAAAATTAAAGGGGTTGTCCATATGGACATCATAGAGCCCCTTAATAAGCTACAGCAAAAACTAACTGCAAAGAGCGCACTTCTGTGGATGACTATATATTACACAGTCACCCATTGATAAATTGGGTTCTGTGCAATACCACATTACACCAGCAGTGGCCGCTGTAGAAATGTGTGGAAGTAACCAGACTCAGTCCCGCTGATCGACCGTGCAGATACATTTTTAAAGAGGAATGTCAGGATTATTGCTTCTCTTATCTACTGATATTTTAGGGACAGCGAGGTATAACTTGCAGAATCTTAAAAAATTAACATCTGTAAAAAAAATATGCAAAAATATTATTAGTATCTCAACCAGATGATTACTACTAGCCAAGCAGTGATTATAAATTCTGAGCATCAAATGTTTCCTTTGTGACATGGCACACTGGTGGCGCTATAGTGAGGGAGTGTGAACAGGACCTGGGCGTAGCAGATAAACAGTTTTTGCATATGAATGAGCAAATAAAATTAGACCGATGAGTGGATAGAGAGAGGAAGCTCTTTCGGAGCACATTCATGATGGCCTCATGTGAATAGGGTCCGTATTGCTATGTACACAAGCACATTCATAGACGGCTCACACGCCTGTAATCTAACTGCACTGAGAGCCAAAGGCTAAAATAAAACTTATTTTATTCCACAGCCAATTTTAGATGAGCTTCAAGCATCGGCAGCAAATGACACAATACAGCTCAAACATGCGAACATTAATCTTTCCAGAAAACCACACACATTCCCAGTACAAGTTACTGGCAGGAAATGCTATCAATATCAAATATTATTCAGCATTTTCTTTTTTCAGAAAAAGATTTTGTAAATTCTTTCCCATAATTTACTTTTTAGCAAAGATATTTGGTAAAAATATATAGAGTCAACTATGCTGGATTATTTTACAATGCCACATTTTACAGTGCTTTCTCGCTTTTTGGGTGGTCCCTTTTTTGTTAAAGGTTTATTCTTATCTTCAAAGATGGGTATAATTGGAAAGTGCTTGTAAAACGAACAACTTTCCAATTTGCTAATACTTAAAATTTGACACTGTTCTTTGCTTCACAGCCTGTTGCCTTAAGGGACTTGCCACCACTGCGGTCTAGAAGTAGTGGCCAAAAATGTGCAGTGCTTACAAGCTCTTTCCAATAGAGCTTGTAAACACTGCACCGAAACTGGCTGGGAAAGTTGAATGGAGAAGCTGGCTGGGAAGTTGGATAGAGAAGCTGGCTGGGGAAGTTGGATGGAAAAGCTGGCTGGGGAAGTTAGCTGAGGAAGCTGGCTGGGGAAGTTGGCTGAGGAAGCTGGCTGGGGAAGTTGGAAGGAGAAGCTGGCTGGAAAC
Organism: Ranitomeya variabilis; assembly: GCF_051348905.1. Taxonomy (NCBI): domain Eukaryota; kingdom Metazoa; phylum Chordata; class Amphibia; order Anura; family Dendrobatidae; genus Ranitomeya; species Ranitomeya variabilis. Next base: position 1,111,080,580 of record NC_135232.1, read on the forward strand.
ATTGGCTGAGGAAGCTGGCTGGGGAAGTTGGATGGAGAAGCTGGCTGGGGAAGTTGGATGGAAAAGCTGGCTGGGGAAGTTGGCTGAGGAAGCTGGCTGGGGAATTTGGCTGAGGAAGCTGGCTGGGGAATTTGGCTGAGGAAGCTGGCTGTGGAAGTTGGATGGAGAAGCTGGCTGGGGAAGTTGGCTGAGGAAGCTGGCTGGGGAAGTTGGCTGAGGAAGCTGGCTGGGGAGGTTTGAAGGAGAAGCTGGCTGGAAACGTTGGCCGAGGAAGCTGGCTGGGGAAGTTGGATGGAGAAGCTGGCTGGGGAAGTTGGCTGAGGAAGCTGGCTGGGGAAGTTGGCTGAGGAAGCTGGCTGGGGAGGTTTGAAGGAGAAGCTGGCTGGAAACGTTGGCCGAGGAAGCTGGCTGGGGAAGTTGGATGGAGAAGCTGGCTGGGTAAGTTGGATGGAGAAGCTGGCTGGGGAAGTTGGATGGAGAAGCTGGCTGGGGAAGTTGGATGGAGAAGCTGGCTGGGAAGTTGGATGGAGAAGCTGGCTGGGGAAGTTGGATGGAAAAGCTGGCTGGGGAAGTTAGCTGAGGAAGCTGGCTGGGGAAGTTGGCTGAGGAAGCTGGCTGGGGAAGTTGGAAGGAGAAGCTGGCTGGAAACATTGGCTGAGGAAGCTGGCTGGGGAAGTTGGATGGAGAAGCTGGCTGGGGAAGTTGGATGGAAAAGCTGGCTGGGGAAGTTGGCTGAGGAAGCTGGCTGGGGAATTTGGCTGAGGAAGCTGGCTGGGGAATTTGGCTGAGGAAGCTGGCTGGGGAAGTTGGAAGGAGAAGCTGGCTGGAAACATTGGCTGAGGAAGCTGGCTGTGGAAGTTGGATGGAGAAGCTGGCTGGGGAAGTTGGCTGAGGAAGCTGGCTGGGGAAGTTGGCTGAGGAAGCTGGCTGGGGAGGTTTGAAGGAGAAGCTGGCTGGAAACGTTGGCCGAGGAAGCTGGCTGTGGAAGTTGGATGGAGAAGCTGGCTGGGGAAGTTGGCTGAGGAAGCTGGCTGGGGAAGTTGGCTGAGGAAGCTGGCTGGGGAGGTTTGAAGGAGAAGCTGGCTGGAAACGTTGGCCGAGGAAGCTGGCTGGGGAAGTTGGATGGAGAAGCTGGCTGGGGAAGTTGGATGGAGAAGCTGGCTGGGGAAGTTGGATGGAGAAGCTGGCTGGGGAAGTTGGATGGAGAAGCTGGCTGGGGAAGTTGGATGGAAAAGCTGGCTGGGGAAGTTGGCTGAAGAAGCTGGCTGGGGAAGTTGGAAGGAGATGCTGGCTGGGGAAGTTGGAAGGAGATGCTGGCTGAAGACGTTGGCTGAGGAAGCTGGCTGGGGAAGTTGGATGGAAGAGTTGGCTGGGGAAGTTGGCTGAGGAAGCTGGCTGGGGAAGTTGGAAGGAGATGCTGGCTGGGGAAGTTGGAAGGAGATGCTGGCTGAAGACGTTGGCTGAGGAAGCTGGCTGGGGAAGTTGGATGGAAAAGCTGGCTGGGGAAGTTGGCTGAGGAAGCTGGCTGGGGAAGTTGGAAGGAGAAGCTCGCTGGAAACATTGGCTGAGGAAGCTGGCTGGGGAAGTTGGATGGAGAAGCTGGCTGGGGAAGTTGGATGGAAAAGCTGGCTGGGGAAGTTGGCTGAGGAAGCTGGCTGGGGAATTTGGCTGAGGAAGGTGGCTGGGGAATTTGGCTGAGGAAGCTGGCTGGGGAAGTTGGAAGGAGAAGCTGGCTGGAAACATTGGCTGAGGAAGCTGGCTGTGGAAGTTGGATGGAGAAGCTGGCTGGGGAAGTTGGCTGAGGAAGCTGGCTGGGGAAGTTGGCTGAGGAAGCTGGCTGGGGAGGTTTGAAGGAGAAGCTGGCTGGAAACGTTGGCCGAGGAAGCTGGCTGGGGAAGTTGGATGGAGAAGCTGGCTGGGGAAGTTGGCTGAGGAAGCTGGCTGGGGAAGTTGGCTGAGGAAGCTGGCTGGGGAGGTTTGAAGGAGAAGCTGGCTGGAAACGTTGGCCGAGGAAGCTGGCTGGGGAAGTTGGATGGAGAAGCTGGCTGGGGAAGTTGGATGGAGAAGCTGGCTGGGGAAGTTGGATGGAGAAGCTGGCTGGGGAAGTTGGATGGAGAAGCTGGCTGGGAAGTTGGATGGAGAAGCTGGCTGGGGAAGTTGGATGGAAAAGCTGGCTGGGGAAGTTATCTGAGGAAGTTGGCTGAGGAAGCTGGCTGGGGAAGTTGGAAGGAGAAGCTGGCTGGAAACATTGGCTGAGGAAGCTGGCTGGGGAAGTTGGATGGAGAAGCTGGCTGGGGAAGTTGGATGGAAAAGCTGGCTGGGGAAGTTGGCTGAGGAAGCTGGCTGGGGAATTTGGCTGAGGAAGCTGGCTGGGGAATTTGGCTGAGGAAGCAGGCTGGGGAAGTTGGAAGGAGAAGCTGGCTGGAAACATTGGCTGAGGAAGCTGGCTGTGGAAGTTGGATGGAGAAGCTGGCTGGGGAAGTTGGCTGAGGAAGCTGGCTGGGGAAGTTGGCTGAGGAAGCTGGCTGGGGAGGTTTGAAGGAGAAGCTGGCTGGAAACGTTGGCCGAGGAAGCTGGCTGGGGAAGTTGGATGGAGAAGCTGGCTGGGGAAGTTGGCTGAGGAAGCTGGCTGGGGAAGTTGGCTGAGGAAGCTGGCTGGGGAGGTTTGAAGGAGAAGCTGGCTGGAAACGTTGGCCGAGGAAGCTGGCTGGGGAAGTTGGATGGAGAAGCTGGCTGGGGAAGTTGGATGGAGAAGCTGGCTGGGGAAGTTGGATGGAGAAGCTGGCTGGGGAAGTTGGATGGAGAAGCTGGCTGGGGAAGTTGGATGGAAAAGCTGGCTGGGGAAGTTGGCTGAAGAAGCTGGCTGGGGAAGTTGGAAGGAGATGCTGGCTGGGGAAGTTGGAAGGAGATGCTGGCTGAAGACGTTGGCTGAGGAAGCTGGCTGGGGAAGTTGGATGGAAGAGTTGGCTGGGGAAGTTGGCTGAGGAAGCTGGCAGGGGAAGTTGGAAGGAGATGCTGGCTGGGGAAGTTGGAAGGAGATGCTGGCTGAAGACGTTGGCTGAGGAAGCTGGCTGGGGAAGTTGGATGGAAAAGCTGGCTGGGGAAGTTGGCTGAGGAAGCTGGCTGGGGAAGTTGGCTGAGGAAGCTGGCTGGGGAAGCTGGTTGGAGAAGCTGGTTTGAGAAGCTGGATGGGGAAGCTGGATGGAGAAGATGTCTGAGGAAGCTGGCTGGGAAAGCTGTCTGGAGAAGCAGGCTGGGGAAGCAGGATGAGGAAGCTGCCTGGAGAGGCAGAAGCAAATTGTTAGCTCCTGATCCTGGCCATCTTCCGATGCTGTAGTTGCAGAGCAGCATGAGGAGTACACAATTCAGGTCAGCTGTGCAATAATGCTACTAGTCCAAAACACCCTGTAGGTGTTTTGCCAGTTAGTCACATTTTAGGTGGGTGCAATATGTCTTGAATTCACAGCGTGTATTAAGGTCCTCATATACATTAGATTAAAATTGGCCATACATGTTGATTTTGATGGGGTCTCATAATGAAGAAATAAAACGTGTCTGACAGCAGCTTAGGCTACTTTCACACTAGCGTCGTATGACGCACGTCGCAATGCGACATGGCGACGTACTGACGCATACTGTGAAAGCGCCGCACAACGGGGGCAGCGGATGCAGTTTTTCCACGCATCCGCTGCCCCATTCTGAGCTCCAGGGAGGAGGGGGCGGAGTTCCGGCCGCGCATGCGCGGTCGGAAATGGCAGACACGATGCACCAAAAAAAGTTACATGCAACTTTTTTTGTGCCGACGGTCCGACGCAGCACTACGGTTGCGACGTGTGGCAATGCGTCGCTAATGTTAGTCTATGGAGAAAAAACGCATGCTGCAAGCAATTTTGCAGGATGCGTTTTTTCTCCAAAACGACGCATTGCGACGTGCTTCGTACGACGCTAGTGTGAAAGTAGCCTAACTCTGCTCTCTCTATTGAAACCATTCTGGTTCTGTTGACAGCTAACAAGGATGTGCAAACACCTTCATAGTCACAACACCAGGAACTCTGGTGTTTTACACATAACTCCACAGTGTGGAGAGGGGAGAAAGTACCATATCTCAGAGAGGGCAGAGATAAAAGGTTTTAGATAGGGAGGAAAGCACAAAAAGAGGATATATGTGGAATATAAAAGCTGTTTAGTTATATGAGCTAATGAAAACATAACCCTGAATACACACAGAGCATGAGTCAAATCCAGCCTATATTATAAGGAGAGACACTCACAAAAGAGAAAAAAAATCTGAAACTTGGATCATGCTGCATATCATGGGTTCTGAAAATGAACAAATTAAGATTGCAGACTGAAACATAGGGCAATTTTATTAACTAAACGTAACTATTAACATGTAGAAATTATTATTTTTATATTTTAAAGGCATCCATAGCCTTTAAGCTAGCCACACACGCAAGGCCATGAGCGGCAGGAATGTCAGCAACCTGTTATTCGTGGATTGGTCTGTATGCATGATCCTCAGAGCAACGTGGTGGACGAAACTGGAAGATGAAGCACTTGAAAAATGTAATTTCAGCTGAACATGGCTGAAAACTTATCGTGACAGATAAGAAGTCTGCTGCCGGTCAAATGACTCTTTATATTTATCTCAGACATAAGGTTCTAAACTAATCTACTTTATGTCCTGTAGAACCAAATTAGCTTTGGGTTTTGCGAATGTTACAATGTGTCAGTATTTCTCCCACCTGGAAGAAACTTAACACTGTGCTACACAGTAATGAACAGTACATGGCACTCGCTTCTTCCTGTGCACTTCTTGTTAACTTTACCAGCATATTTGACACCTCGGTGATACAATTAGAAAGTGTGTACTGAAAATAAGAGAAAAAAATCTGCCTACTAAGAAAGCATCTGCGGCATTCGCTCCATGATTCCAAAATGGCTGTAGACATATTCTATATACTATATATATATTACCAGCTGCTCCTTACTGCAGATACCTGACACCAGAGAGTCACGAGAGCGCAGGAAAACACGTTCTAATTGGCATCCATATTGGCCAATGTAAATACATATTCTCTCAGTACTCTACCCCTTTAAGGCCTAAATTTGTAAACATTATGAGATACTTTCTATACTGATTGTATTCAGCAGTAAACACTTTTGAGAAAGGTAACAATAGTGAATGCATAAAACTTTATGACCGCCAAAAGAAAAACAGATGCATAGTATGAACCTACAATTCAGCACAACCCCTGCCACCAGCAGATTGGGGGGGGGGGGGGGGGGCTCGGTATCGATCTCCAAATATCTGCTATTCATAAGGATAGGTCATCAATACATAAATCCTGGACAATGCCTTTAATCTAAATAGGGCTAAAATTGACAATTATTAATTACTACACCCTTATAATAGTTGGATTTTTTTTTTATTACAGAGTGCTGCAATTCCCTACTTAAACAAGGAGTAAAGTGACTCAATTCCACCACCTGCAACTACCACCAGAGGGAGCTAAATGGCAGGCTGTATAGATTTGCTGAACGCTTCTAAGCCCCCTCTAGTGGTGGCTACAGACACTTATTTATTAAAATTTGGAACCCAGTATCAAAAAAATGGAGCACCAACTACTAAAAATATGTATTAGGAAATTAATAAAAATGAACCAGTCACCAGGTTTTTCCCATATAAAGTAGGGTCAGCACCTGTACGCCCTTATATATAGCATTCTAGAATGCTGTCTATATGTCTCCAATGCGCTCTCCATAAAACAAAAAATAACTTTTATTATACTCACTTACCGGAAGGTCTGGTCTGTTGGGAGTCACTGTTCTTGATCTGGCGCATGCTCTATTCTTGCTTCGTGTGGATGACGCATTTTACATCATCCTCACAGTGCCCTCAGCGTCGCGCTCCTGCACAAGTGAACTTTTCTGCCCAAAGTATTGTAGTGCGCATATGTCGGCACTCTTTGGCCATTCCCTGCACTTGTGCATTGCAGTACTTTGCAGGGCAGAGAAATGTGCCTGCGCGGGATCACCATGCTGTTGACACTGCGTGGATGATGTAGAATGTGTCATCCATGCGTAGTACAAAGAGAGGAGGCGCCGGATCATGAACAGTGATGCCCATCAGACCGGACTGCCCCATAGGTGAGTATAATAAAAGCTATTTCTTGTTTTATGGAGAGCGCATTGGTTACATATACACAGAAAAATTTGGTGACAAATTCCCCGAGCCGCTCGGATACGATGTTACGGTATTTGAGTATGCCCGAGTGCTAACCAAGTGACTTCGGCGTGCTCAAAAACTATGTTCACGTTCCCAAAGCTGCTCAACATGGAGGCTGGAACATATTTTCGAGCACGCCGAAGACACTCGGTTTGCACCCGGTCATCACTAGCGAGGATCTGTGAGCAGGATATGGATGAGTAAAGTACTGCAGAAATTTCACTGTTTCATTCACTTGTTTTGTGCCTTACAAATTGTGGACAAAAAATTTGAATTAGGCAGAGATTTAAGACGTCATGATAGGTCTTGCTCATATAAGTGTTTTCCTATAGATAACTAAGAAACTTACAGTTGTGGTCAACATTATTTTCATCGCTGAATAAAAGTGTGTAGTAAAACTGCTTTGAGATACAATCTTGTATTTAATATAAAAAAAGAACCTGGCATTAAAATAATAAAAGGAAAGCTTGGTAGGAAAAAAGGATGCAAATATGGAAACAATGCTAATACACATTTAAAGGCACCCAGGGTTCAGTTTGGGGCAAAGGGCAACATTAGACTAACCTGTAATGAATTACAAATTAACTTCTCCTGTCCCTACCTCGTTAGTGCTCACATAACTTTAATTAGCCTTAGAGGTCATTCAGATGTCCGTGCAAATCGGTCCAAGATCAGACCACAATGCACGGACTGGACTCGGCTCACCGACCCAAGCGGGATAGCCTCATAGAAATACATGAGGCTGTCACACTCGTGTCAAGAGACCCACAGCCAGTCCGTGCATTAGTGGTCCGATCTCAGACTGATGTGCGTGGATGTCTGAATGAGCTCTCAAAATGGTGGCTTTAATGTTTAAAAAGGTCAGTTTTATTATCTGTTCTTTGTTCATATAGGCACAGAAAAGAGAACGGTGTGGGCACGCCACAAATGCTATTATTACCAAAATCAAGCAGTCTAAACAGTACAAGACCATCTCCAAAAACTTTGGCATTCTTGTTTCAACTGAATGAAATGGCTGAAAGAAGATTGCCATTCATGTATCAGATATAAACCAGGACATGGTGGAAAAAGAAAAATGGATTAGAGAATCCTACCATATACAACTCCTAAAGAACTTGAGGATGGTCTGGAAACATCGGAAGTGATGGTTTTAACCAGTTCCATATATTGCATGCAAAATAATACCCCACACTGCCTAAAGAAAAGTGATTGAATTTTTGCCAAAAGTTACATAGACAAACCACAATCCTTTGGGAATGTTATATGAACATATGGAATCAAACTAAGCCTATAAAGAAGAGTGCCTCCTACCTACAGTGAAGCATGGTGGAAGATCAATAATATTCTGGGACTGTTTTGCTTCCTCCGGGAGTGCAGGAACTTGAACATGTTTCAGTTGCAAGAAAATAAGAGGATTAGCGGAACATTTTATAGCAAAATGAGCTCTTAAATATGAGAACAAGGTTTATATTAAATAAAATGGGTCTTACAGCAGAATATTGATCTAAAGCACACATCTAATAGTACACAAGAATGGTTAGGAAGGAAAAATGGACAGCGTTACACTGGCCAGAAATGAGTCAGGATCTCAATTCTTTGGAGACAGTTGAAATTTGCTACAGGGAAAAGAAACCTGAAGACGTTCAAGAGCTAAGAATTGTAGAAGAAAAAATTTCCAGTCGAGTAGTGCAAAACGATAACATATGGCTACAAAAAAAAAAAGTGTTTGGAGTCTGCTATTGTTACCAAAGGTTATGCAACCAAATATTAGGAAAGGTTGCCATTAACCCTGTTCATGTCATATACTATGATACTTCTTTATTTCTTTTTTAATTACTGCATGTATGGTGACACGTCAACATAATTGTTGAATGTATTTGAACATGCTATTAAAATATTCTAATGAGACATAGTTGGTGCATAGGCAAAATATTTCTGAAAATACTGGGGAAGATTCATCAAGACTGGTAATTCTCTCACTGGTTTTGATGAGCGATTGTGTTAGAGTGAACGTTCCTGATTCAGTAAGAGGCCTCTGCTGGAGTAAACGCTCTCGCCTGTCACAAATTTTACAGGCGAGGGGAGCCACACCCTGTTCCACCCACTTTGTCGGATCTGGTGTAAAAATGGCATAGAAACACCAAAAGTCTAATTATTTTCGCAATATAGCTGAAATCTGGCAAAAAAAACTTTAATGAATTGCTCCCATTTGCTCTTTTTTATAATTAATGATTGAGTGTGCCAATAATGTTGACGACAACTGTACAACCCAAAGACTTTTTTTATTATTATTATTATTATTATTATTATTATTATTAATGGGCAAGTAAGCAAGTAATACAGTCATGCCACAGGTATTTTGAAGTCCCCTGTTGACAAACATTGGCGTTGTCTTCATGCACTTTAGATTATTAGGATATGCTGACATCTGGCTAATGTACCTTCATGGTCAAAAGTGTTGGCATCCTTGAAATTGTTCCTGAAAATGAAGTATTTCTTCCAGAAAATTACTGCAGTTACACATTTTGTAATACACATGTTTATTTCCTTTGAGTATATTGGAAGAACACGAAAAAACTGAGAAAAAAAAAAGGTAAATTGGACATAATTTCACACACAACTTCAAAAATGGGTGGGAAACATTGTTGCCACCGTTTAAAAATTGTGGGTAAACAACTTTGTTTCAAGCATGTGATGCGCGTTCAACCTCACGTGTGGCAAGTAACAGGTGTGGGCAATATGAAAAACACACCTGAAGCCAGATAAAAAGGGGATAAGTTGACTCAATCTTTGAATTGTGTGTCTGTGTGTGCCCCAGTAAGCATGGAGAATAGAAAGAGAAGAGAACTATTTGAGGACTTGAGAACCAAAATTATTGAAAAATATCAACAATCCAAGTTTACAAGTCCATCTCCAGAGATCTTGATGTTCCTTTGTCCACGGTGCCAACATAACCAAGAACCCTTGGCACTGTAGCTAAACTCCTGGATGTGAACTGCAGAGAAAAATTGCTGAAAGGTTGCAACGCAAGATAGTCCAAATGATGGATAAGAAGCCCCAAATAAGTTCCAAAGCATTCAAGCTGTTGTGCAGGCTCAGGTTGCCCCAGTGTCAGCAAGAACTAACAGTCGACATTTGAATTAAATTAAATGCTATGGCAGGAGACCCAGGAGGATTCCACTGCTGAGAAAAAAGGCTAGACTGCAGTTTGCCAAATGTACATGTATAAGCCAAAATTCATCTGGGAAAGCGTGTTATGAACAGATGAGACCAAGATTGAGCTTTTTGGTAAAACACACCAATCTACTGTTTACTGAAAATAGAATGAGGCCTACAAATAAAAGAACACAGTACCTACAGTTAAATATGGTGGAAGTTCAAAAATGTTTTGGGGTTGTTTTGCTGCCTCTGACACTGGGTGCCTTGATTGTGTGCAAGGCATCATGAGAACTGAAGATTACCAATGGATTTTGGGTCGCAATTTAGGGCCCAGGGTCAGAAAGCGAAGTTTGAGTCCTAGGTCATGGGTCTTCCATCCTGACAATGACCTCAAAAATACTTCAAGAAGAATCCAGAAATGGATGGAAATAAAGTGCTGGAGAGTTATGAAGTGGCCAGCAATGATTCCAAATCTAAATCCCATTGAACACCTGTGGAGAGATCTTAAAATTGCTACATTTCTGTTGGAAGAAGGCGCCTTCAAATGTGAGAGACCTGGCACAGTTTACAAAAGAAGAGTGTCCAAAATTTAATTTGAGAGGTGCATGAAGCTTGTTGATGGTTATAGGAAGCGATTATTTGCAGTTATTTATTCCAAAGGGTGTGCAACCAAATATTAAGTTGAGGGTGCAAACAAACAAAGGAAATAAACACGCGTATAACAAAACATGTGTACTTCTAATAATTTTCTGGGAAAAATATTTAATTTTCTAGATCAATTTCAAGGGTGCGACCATTTTTGGTTATGACTGTATATAGAAGATTATAGAAGACGCTCTAGAAGATGCTCTCTTAACCTCTCTCCTAACGTTAATGGAGTTATCTTCATTTTGCCAACCTCGACCGAAGGTTCTGTATAGTAGGGCACCATTCACTTGACTTGGTCTTACTGGCAACGCTAGACACAATTTTTGAACAGGAGTAATACTCTGTCTGGAACGTACAGTATGTAAATCCTAATCTAAACAGTGCTTATATCCAGGAGCAATCATTTGTCATTTCTTGGCCATTTTCGTTGTCAGCAACACCAGGGCAATATTTCTTGCCTAGTAAGATGTCATTTTAATTGCCTTAAGACCCTTTTTCCTGGATTCTCAGTTTATAAACTCATTCATATCACCTTCTCAGAGCATACAATCTGGCTGTGTATGGCTAGCACATCACCCATGTGTCTTAGGGAGACTTAGTTTAACTCAAGTTACCTTATCTCCTTAGTCTTATTTTCCTTTATCACTCTTGAAATAAACTCTACAGCTTTTATTAGTGTTACACCCAAAGTTTAATATTAGAAAAATCTTCTGGACATTGCAACCTGAGATAAAGATTAGCCATCACCAAAATACTTGGCACTTCTATCCCCAAAAAAGTCTAAATTCAGCTTTGTCACATTTGACCGACTGGTTGATCGGGATACACTGCTTACCAACCACAGCTCTGAAAATAAATGAGTTGGCCAAGACAAAGGGTCTTATTTTGTCGCCCCCTAGCACTCGGGGCACATGCCACAGTATCACCTTCATAGTTCTATTCCTAGTATCCATGTACTGCTTATTTATCAACCAATCTGTCTTGGATTGCGAAGATCTTGAGAGTTGCACCTTTGCAAGAAAGTGTCCATCAGTCCTGGTAGGACATCCCTTATTTCGTACTGCTACATTAACCGTACTTATTCGTGATGAGCGAATGTGGTCGGATAAAGGGTTATCCGCCATACTTGGGTGCTAACCGTCATGCTCGAAAGATACGTTTGAGTTTCCGCGGCTGCATGTCTCATGGCTGTTCGACAGTCGTGATACATGTATGAATTGTCTGTTTTTTTAAACTATCACTGCATGCTGTCAAACAGCCACGAGACATGCAGCCGCGGGGTCTCCAACATATTATCTAAGCATGACAAAGACTCTTGGCTGGCCCCCAAGCATGCTCGGATAGCGTCTTAGCCGAGCTCGTATGCTCATCACTAAGACTTATGTCTAGGTGAGAAACCTCTTCAAGGCCATGAAGTTTCAGCTACTAAGAATAACAAGGCACAAGGATGAAATTAATCATTCGAAAAGCACAGTAAGGCAACAGATCGCAACATCGCCACGTGTCTACCATCATTTCACATCTCGTCGTTGTCAAATATATCAAATAAAATTCCAAGTCCCATCATGATTGGCATACGTTACATGAATGAGCCGCACAAGTGTAATACTGGGATAAGAAATCATGTCACTGTCTATGGCAACAACACTCCCGGATGGGACCAAGTATCAATAGCGCCAATTCTATTGCACATTGTTTCAGTATGAAATGATCCATCGGTCAAACTTTGGCACCTGTTCGCAACACAACCGTATTTTCCTTAATTTTTTTTCCCTTTCTGCATTATGCAGAGTGATACATGAGCCCCCATAAATCTTGTATTAAGTAAGTCTCCCACAAAGGATTTCAGTGCTTCATAGAGGTGGACCATTTCTAATTCTGTATGGAACGTTGCCCCCCAAAATTTTTAAGCTTTTATTTATTTTTTATCCATAATATTCAAGACGTCATTGTCTGAGAAAACCATGCAACATTGGGAGCCTTACTTATAAATGCTGCTGATGCATGATGCAACTTCCTGAGGTTTTTGCACCAAAAATGCCTGTGTTTTTTTGCTGCATTTTTGCACTTACTCATTGCTTTCTATGGGTAAAAAAAAACAAAACGCTGAAACAAGTGACATGCTGCAGTTTTCCAAATCAGTCAGGAAAAAGAAAACAATGTGTGCCCATGAGGTTTCTGAAATCTCATAGCTTTTGTTCGTACTGTAAAATGCAGCTAAAAATTTGCATAAAAAAAAGCAAAAAAAAAACGTAGCAAACACACGTGTAGTCCTCATGACAACACTTCCTGTCCCTGTGCTTTGGCTATCCAGTGTTCTCACATCGATAATAACTAGTGAGATATAACATAGGTAAAGAAAGAAAAACAAAAGATGTGATCAGTTGCTTCAAAACCCCGTGTTCCCTTGATGTCACTGATCAGCCATTAAGACCAGTAAGTGTTGTCATATGGACACAGACAGTATTTCATTTTTTATCACTTTCAAGCACACTAAAGAGCCTCTTTAATACAAAATTTTATTAAATTCCCTTTTAATAGGATACTAAATGTAAATTGGCAATATAATGCTTTTATCCTACTAAGGCCATTTTTCACAGGTCTTTTACAAGACATTCAAAAACGATGGCCCCGATTCATCATTTGCGATTTATTAAGGCCACTTTTTTTTTCTTTATGTCTTGTAATACTTGCCACCAAATTCTTCAAAATGACACACACAATTCATGAATTTGGAGCAAATTTTTTTTTTTTAATTTCTTTATTTTGGTCAATAACCGTTTGTTGTCATTTTTAATTTCAAAAAGTCATAAAATCTTTTTTTTTTAAATTACATCTGCACCAAACTGAAAAAAAAAAAATTAACCAGAAAACTTATTCCAGGCAGGGACTGGAGTTAGATGCGCCAAAAAAAAACAAAACCTAAAAAACCCATAAGGCCATATTTGAAAAAGTCACATTTCATGAATCTATCGAAAGATATTTGGATAAGCAAAATTGGACAAATACAAAAAAAAAACAAACAAAAAAAAACTTAAACTTTATAAAACTCGTAGAGATTAAAGCACAAATACTAAAACCACAAACAAAGAGCAAATTACTCCAGAAATGTTGGGAAACAACAATGATGAATCGAGGCCTGTGGTTTCTTTTTTTTAAGTAGAAACTACTTCAAGAAAGTCTCATTTTTTTAGGGAGGACTTTTTCTTTTTCCTGACGTGGTTTGGAAGAGCTGTTTCCTGAAGATTTGTTTGTAGCCTTTTGATAGGACAGTGCCTAGTAGTGATGAGCGAGCGTGCTCGGATAAGGTGTTATCCGCCATGCTCGGGTGCTAACCGAGTGTCTTCAGCGTGCTTAAAAAATATGAAATTTCCAAGTTGTTTCTGAAGAATATTTTGTGCCCCAAAAAATCCTAAAAAAACTCTGTGTGAACATCGCCTGACAATCTGGACATAACATTCAATTTCATCAGAAGGAAACGTCAATATTGTACACGCTGCCGGCAAATGAGCATGTACATGGGAGAAATATACACTGGCAACGATCAATGCTGCGATCGCACCAGTCCAGGGAAAGCAGAAAGGCACAAACTGATTTCGCCAGACGTGCAATCTCTCACCTGTTTATATATACTTATCTGTGGCTAAAAGCAACAAGAAAATACTTTTCTCATTTTCTATACACTGTACATTACAGGAGCCTCTGTAAATTTGTTATATTGTCATCAGGTGAAAAAAGCAAAATGTACACTATCTGCAAAAGCATATACAATAATAGGCAGCAGACATTGGTATATATAGCTGTATATACAGAGTTAGTAAATATCACTGCACCCACTGGCACTTTTCAGCATGCAAGAGTATTCCCTTAATACGGTGATCTCCTGCTGGCCGCACCACTTGAGTATCAAGTAAATGTAAAATCCACGAGAGCAGGCGGCGAAGCACTCGCTCAATGCATATTTTGCAGTGTGTGTGTGTATCTATATGTATAGCATGTCATCATACATAGTACACACCGGACTAGAAGAATATAAACCAGCAGAAGTTGTGTCACTTACTTGCAAACCTCGTACAATACTGACCATTAATATGTACAGTTTGAATTCATAGAAATATATATATATGGCACAGAGATGTGGGCTGAATAAATCCTGCTTTTTTCACCTTGAGAAGTGTCTGGAGTGCTGCCTTCCTTTGCTCTTTATATGTGTATATATATATATATATATATATATATATATATATATATATATATATATATATATATATATATATATATATATCTAATATATAAAGCTGAATGTGTGTGTGTGTGTATGTATGTATGTCCGGGATTGGCATCTGAACCGTAGCAGCTACAGCCACAAAATTTTGCACAGTCACACGTCTGGACCCCGAGAGCGTCATAGGCTATGTTGTGAGGTGAAATTTTAACCCCGCGCTTTCCAATTCACCAAACAATTTTGCCCCTATCTACATAATGGGGAAAAAGTGAAAGGAAAAGTGTTGGAGGCGTCGCAGCTACAGGCACAAAATTTTGCACAGTCACACGTCTGGACCCTGAGAGCGTCAAAGCTATATTGTGAGGTGAAATTTTAACCCCGCGCTTTCCAAGTCACCATACAATTTTGCCCCTATCTACATAATGGGGAAAAAATGAAAGGAAAAGTGTTGGAGGCAAATTAACAGCTGCCAGATGTGAACAAGGGGGACTTAAAGAATGACAGCGATGGCACCAAAGAGTATATACTGTACAGTTGCTAAGGTGGGGCCCCAACATGGGATAATCACACCACCACGGGGATATGAACACACACACAAAATGCGCCACACACTACCACGTGCTCGAACACATATACCACCCTCAGTGCACATTTCACCACACATACACCAACCTCGCCACATAAAAGTAGAAACACAAAAGTCGCCGCTCAAAACTCGCCACGCGCAAAACTCTCCACATGCAAAACTCGCCACACGTGCAAAACTCGCCACACGCAAAACTTGCACACGCAGAAAAATTGCCACACGCAGAAAAATTGCCACATGCACAAAAGTTGCAACACATGCAAAAGTTGCCTCACACAAAACTTGCACATACTCAAAAGGCACCACACATAAAACTCGCCACGCGCAAAACTCGCCATGCGCAAAACTTGCTGCACACAACTTGCTACACTAACCTGTCACATGCAACTCGACACACAAAAAGTTGCTACACGCATGTCGCCACACAAAACTCATCTCACAAAAGTCCCTACATGCATGTCGCCACACGCAACTCAACACACACAACTTGACACACGAAACTCGCCCTAAAACACACACAAGTCTGGTATCCTTCAAAAATAAAAATCTGATTAATAAGCAGACAAACTACAAGAGCAACAAATGTACCATATAGGAATCCGGCAGCTGTCAGTCACATGACCAGTCTATTATGTGTATGTGTGAGCTAATATATACTGCCAGGGGGTGGGCTTACTGTTGGCTGGGGATTTATCAGGCTGCCATTTTAGCTTACAAATACTGAGGTAAAAATACTGACCAAATAACGTGTGAACGAGGGCTAATACAGGAGGAGATGGCATACAGCTATATACTATATACAGGAGATGACACACAGGTATATACTATTTACAGGGGAGATGACACACAGGTATATACTATATACAGGAGGAGATGACACACAGATATATACTATATACAGGAGAGATGACACACAGGTATATACTATATAGAGGAGGAGATGACATACAGGTACATACTACATACAGGAGGAGATGACATACAGGTATATACTATATACAGGAGGAGATGACACACAGGTATATACTATATACAGGAGCAGATTACCTACAGGTATATAGTATATACAGGAGGAGATGACACAGGTATATGCTATGTATAGGAGGAGATGACATACAGGTATATACTATATACAGGAGATGACACACAGATATATACTATATATAGGTGAGATGACACACAGGTATATACTATATACAGGAGATTACATACAGGTATATCTAATATATAAAGCTGAATGTGTGTATGTATGTATGTGTGTATGTCCGGGATTGGCATCTGTACCGTCGCAGCTACAGCCACAAAATTTTGCACAGTCACACGTCTGGACCCCGAGAGCGTCATAGGCTATGTTGTGAGGTGAAATTTTAACCCCGCGCGTTCCAATTCACCAAACAATTTTGCTCCTATCTACATAATGGGGAAAAAGTGAAGGGAAAAGTGTTGGAGGAAAATTGACAGCTGCCAGATGTGAACAATGAGGACTTAAAGAATGAGAGCGATGGCGACAAAGAGTATATACCGTACAGTTGCTAAGGTGGGGCCCCGACATGGGATACTCACCACACACGGGGATATGAACACAAACACAAAATGCGCCACACACTACCACGTGCTTGAACACATATACCACCCTCAGCACACATTTCACCACACACACACACCAACCTCGCCACATAAAAGTCGAAACACAAAAGTCACCACTCAAAACTCGCTACATGCAAAACTCGCCATATGCAAAACTAGGCTCACGCAAAACTCGCCACACGTGCAAAACTCACCTCATGGAAAACTCACCTCATGCAAAACTTGCACACACAGAAAAATTGCCACATGTACAAAAGTTGCACCACATGCAAAAGTTGCCTCACACAAAACTTGCACATACTCAAAATGCACCACACATAAAACTCGCCACGCGCAAAACTCGCCATGCACAAATCTTGCTGCACACAACTTGCTACACTAACCTGTCACATGCAACTCAACACACAAAATGTTGCTACACGCATGTCGCCACACAAAACTCATCTCACAAAAGTCGCTACATGCATGTCGCCACACGCAACTCAACACACACAACTTGACACATAAAACTCGCCCTAAAACACACACAAGTCTGGTATTGTCCTTCAAAAATAAAAATCTGATTAATAAGCAAACTACAAGAGCAACAAATGTACCATATAGGAAATACGGCAGCTGTCAGTCACATGACCTGTCTATTATGTGTATGTGTGAGCTAATATATACTGCCAGGGGGGAGGGCTTCCTGTTGGCTGGGGATTTATCAGGCTGCCAATAGCAACCAATCACAGCTCAGCTTCTATTTTGCTACAGTTAATTAACCTGAGCTCTGATTGGTTAATATAGGCAACAAAGACATTCTCAGTATAACAAAGCTAATATATGTTGTGAAATGCTTCTATTTGCTTAGTTTTTGCCTTTTAATAATTACATTTCTATCTATTTGTTTTGTGGTTTTTGTGTGCAGAATAAATTTTTGTTAACACATTCTATTTTGCTAACAGCAGTCATTAACCCGGGCGAAGCCGGGTAGTACAGCTAGTATATATATATATATACACACGGGACGGAAAAAAATAAGTTTCCAATACCTATACTAATGTATCATTGGTCTCAGCCCAGACTGGCATAAATTGCAGAGACTTGTAATCATATAGTAGCTTGGGATCCATATATTGCAGAAGATTGTAATGCACACGAGTGTATCACATGGACCTCGTATGTGGTGGTTATCGCCCTCATGCACATGACCATAGGTCTTATGCACACGACCATGTCCCATGGATCTCAAGCATTGGTGGTCATAGGCCTCATTCACATGATCACATAGCATGGACCTCGAATATTGAGGTCGTAGGCCTCATACACACCACCATATCACATGGTCCTCAAATATGGCAATCATAGGCCTCATGCACATGACCATTTCACATGAATCTCGAATATGGTAGTCATAGGTCTTGTGCACATGACCATATCACATGGACCTTAAATATGGTGGTCACAGGCCTCATGCCCACTGCCATATTACATGGACGTCAGATATTGAGGTAAAAACTCTCATGCACACGAACATATCACATGGACCTCGAATATGGTGGTCATAGATCTTATGCATAGGACCAAATCCCATGGACCTCGTATATGGTAGTCATAGGTCTTATGCACACAACTACATCACATGATCCTCAAATATGCTGATCATAGGTCTCATGCACATGACCAAAACACATAGACCTAGAATATTGAGATCATAAGACTCATACACACGACCATATCACAGGGTCTTTGAATAAGGTGATCATAGGGTCTCATGAACACAACCATATCACATGGACCTCGAATATGGTAGTCATAGACCTCATGCACACGACCTCACAAGGACCTTGAATACTGAGGTCATAGGTCTCATGTACACATTACCATATCACATGGACCTCAAATATGGTGGTCATAGGCCTCATGCACACGACCATATTACATGGTGCTTGAATATGATGATAATAGGTCTCATGCACATGACCATATCACATCGTGCTCGAATATGATGATCATAGATCTCATGCACACAACCATTTCACGTGGACCTTGAATATGGTGGTCATAGGCCTCATGCGCACGACTATGTCACATGGACCTCGTATACAGTGGTCGTAGGCCTCATGTGCACAACCATATCACTTGGACCTTGAACATGGCCATCATAGACTTTGTGAACATGACCATATCCTATGGACCTTGAATTTGGTGGTCATAGGCCTCATTGCACATGACCATATCACATGGACTTTGAACATCGAGGTTGCAGGCCTCCTGCATGTGACCATATCACAGACCTTGAACAACGAGGTCATAGGCCTCAAGCACACGACCATATCACATGGACTTTGAATATGGTGGCCATAGACCTTATGCACATATGGTAGTTATACATTTTAATGGAGTCATAAACACCATCATATAAAAATATGCAGAATATTTGTTCTCTGTCATGTTAATCAGTTGATGTTGGGGCAGGTTGTGGCCTACAATATGGTGCCGAATTGTGTGCCCCATTATGGACTAATATGCAGAGTCTGTATTTATAGCAGATTACATCCTTGTGTGGATATGTTTCCAGTAGGGTTGAGCGAAACGGATCCGACATTTTCAAAAATCGCTGACTTTCAGCAAAGTCGGGTTTCATGAAACCCGATGGAGATGGTGGAGGAGGAGGAGATGGTTCCCCATTGACTTGCATTGGGTTTCGTGTTTCGGTCGATCCCCGACTTTGCGCGATAATCAGCCAATTTCACTCGACTCGACTTATGACAAAGTCGGGTTTCGCGAAACCCGACTCGATCCTAAAAAAGTAAAAGTCGCTCAACCCTAGTTTCCAGTATTGGGCTCTATAATGGGCCATATTGTAAGATACCTTGGAGGCCTGGGCAGACATAGGTACCAGTTCCGTTTATGTGGGGTGTACATATTAATATAATAAGTTTAAATCACATATACGTTTTTCATTTTCTCATTTCTTTTTGAAGTACATTTTTTTAATGTTAAAAAAGTAAGATAATCCTCCCCCCTAATCTCCCCCCACAAAATATTTTTTTTCTTCAATTGAATGAGGCTGACCTGCAATATCAGGCACATCCTATGGACAAGAGTGGCGCTGTTTCCATAATTATTGGTTTAACCAGTCAAGTTCCTTCATGCTGGTACTAAATAACATTTTTACAGAAAATGATTTGATATATAATTCGCTGTAAGACATGCAGAAGTGTGTGTGTGTTTTTTAATAGATTGTTTTCCTCAAACAAATTTGTCTTCTATTGTATATATCAATAAAGTTTATTGAAAATAACACCCTATGTTTTCTTGGGTGCATTTATGGCAATATTTATTGTTTATGCATAAATAAAGTTTATTGAAAAGAAAAGTTTATTGTCCATGGACACTGCTGAATCCATGGCGGCCTAAACTGTCACCTTCAACAAACTTTATTTAGACAATCTCAGTGAAAACAAAGCAGAGGTATAAAGGGATACACCCATCTCCAAGATTCTGCCCCAATACGTAGCAGGTGTAATAATAGTAATATTAGCAAATACCTATACTTAGAAATGTAGCATAGTTCTTCTGATTTGCTAGGTCTCTTTCCTCATGTGCAGGTATTGCAGGACCTTAGGTATCCATGGTTACGTCCACTAGCAACTAGCTTTCACTTCATCAGTGGAAGTAAGTAACCATGGATACCTAAGGTCCTGCAATACCTGAACATGAGGAAAGAGACATAGCGAATCAGAAAAACTATACTACATTTGTAATAGGAGCTACTTGCTAATATTACTATTATTACACCATCTACATATTGGGGCAGAATCTTGGAGATGGGAATACCCCTTTAAGCCCTTCCATACACATTAGACTAATATCGGCCAAACCTTACAAAGGAGGGTACCTTACCATGGAGGTATCTTACCAAGGAGGGTACCTTACAAAGGAGGGTATTTTACCAAGGATGGTACCTTACAAAGGAGGGTACCTTACCATGAAGGAGGGTACCTTACAAAGGATGGTACCTTACCAAGGAGGGTACATTGGGCCGAGTTAAGATGGGTGATTATCGCCATGAAACTTTCTCTGTGATTATTTATACATTCAGTGCATGCCTTGAAGCTACAGGGGGTATTTCCAGCATGAAAAAGGGTAAAAAAAAAAAAAAAGGGATTTGGTTCCTGAGAATCCCCATAATATGTCAGAGGCATAGCTTAGCTGGGACCAAGGTTCAGTTGTCCGCCCTAAATCGGTTGACTGTCCTGCGTCTGAGCACCCCGAAGTGGCTTGTTGGCGCTGCTTGTGGCACATGCCCCTATTTCTAAGAAGATTGATAAATGCATAGATGCCCCAGTCTCTGTAATTTTACAAACACCCTCCTGACGGCCTTGTCCATCGCCACGTGTCCATATTTACCAAAAAGTAGGAAATAAAATATAACTAGAAATCTATCATCACGTTTTCTAAAAAAGTTACTAAAACTATTTGCTCTACATACATATCAAATGCATCGGCAATTTAGATTTTTTTAAACATGTTTTTGTTTTAAATTTATAATCTATCCCCTCCCCACACATTCTACATGCAAAATCTAGATTTCCCAAATATTTTACAAAATGTCTCTATATTTCAAGACAGAAGAAGCCGCTGACTTGGATTCAGTGTTTCGGCAGGCACTGTACAGGCACACCAAGTACAGACACATGCCAAATCTGCTTTGCATTGCTATTTGCATTAGACAAGTCAGAACTCTTGCAGGGGAGGTAGGGCGGGTCACATTTACAGGGGAATCTGCAGTGTAGGGTCTATATACATTATTTGAGTAAGGAGTCGATTGGTGTCTATTAGTGATGAGGGAACTTGCTGGGATAAGGTGTTATCTGACCATGCTCTGGTGCTATCCGAGTGTCTTCGGCGTGCTCGAATACCATGTTCGAGTCCTTGCGGCTGCATGTCTCGTGACTATTCGACAGCCGCCACACATGTAGGGATTGCCTAACAAACAAGGAACCCTACATGTGTTGCGCCTGTTGAACAACCGCGGTGACTCGAACATGCCGAAGATACTCTGTTAACACCGGAGCATGCTCAGATAACACTATGCCAGCACGTTCACTCATCACTATACGTTCCTTGCTGCTAGGAATTAATCATTGCACCTGGTAAAAAAAAAGCGCAAATCCATCGGTGATGATAGCGTCTCTTGTGCTTCAATGACATCTTCTATGAGCCAGAGAATGAGAGCGCGGACCACCAGAAACCTTACAAATTCATGTGGACACTTGCTCTTCCAAATATAAGTCCTATCATTACGAAGTGAAAACATTTTTTTTTTTTAGGAGGGTTACATACATATCTACAGAATATTTTTACAAACGGGCTCAGTTTAGATGTAACAGGCTGTCTGCTGGCTTAAAAGGTGTATAACATCTAGGGAAAGTCACCTAAATTTGGATGTGCTAAAAATCCATTCGGGTCTGGCAGAATTATAAAGCGCATCTCAAGAAAAGGGCAACCTCGATGCCTTGCTGGCAGTGCTGTGTGTGTGCGTGAACGTGCAGACGCTTCCTTTTCATGCATTGTATGTACCAAGCATCAGTGTTCACATTGACAATAGGTTAACTGATAGATCTAACAATAGCGCCCACTACTGGTGCAATGCATTGCATTCAAAGTTGATTTCCCATCCCTGTACCTGAAAGGTAATTCATAATTATTATTTTTTTAACAATTTTAAAAAAATAGTACGGTATTTCCACCCGGTCGCCGCTTGAGTCCGTGTGCTTATGTAGACACAACGCCTAGGTAAGCTCTACCTAACTGATAGGTGACCCATGAAGAAGACGACGGGACAGCTTCCATCTCACTGCATGCTAGGGAGAGCTGGTTGCACATTTGAGAATGAGAATAAATTCAATGAGATGAAGGAAGCAGGACAAACCAGGAGATAAAAAAAATCTGCTGTCGTTGCAGGAATGGGTTAATAGAAATGAATGCAGGAACAGGGAGGATGAGCCGAGTTCCTTTATTCTTCACGGAGCTGGAGACAGTAGCGATGGTAGCGGAGCTGAAAGAACATTCTTTCCAGTAATGAATGCGTCATCCCCGGAACGGTGTGATGCTCCACGACACCCACGTGCTTGAACCCTAAGGACTCGTACAGCTTGTGAGCGGCTATTTTCACAGCCGTCGTTCCGAGCACAATGGAAGAGTAGTGGTTTAACATGGCAAATTCCAAGACTTTACGTCCCAAGGCTTTGGCAATGCCCTTCCCGCGGTAGTTGGAATCCACCGACATCCGGCGTAACTCAACGACGTCTTCTTCGTTGCCTCTAGCTGCCACTATTCCAACTACTTTTCCTTCTAGGACAGCCACCCAGAAATATGATCCTGCAAAACACAACCACAAGCACATGAGTGAGCAATCGGAACATTCTGTTGACCAAGGCGATCTAGCTAATGACTTCAGATTTGTCTTATCAGATGTCCTGGCGCTGACTGGACCTCACATGGTAACATGGAGCATGATATGTGTCATTACCATCAAGGATGCGTATTGCGTCCCACATGAGGCCTAAGGGCTCATTTCCACATGCGAGACATATGTCCGTGTCTCGCAGGTTAAAACCCTCTTCTGGCGCCGGTACTTGGGAGTGGAGCGTGCAGCTCCATGTGTTGCTATGCGGCCGCACGCTCCGCTCTGGAGTGCCGGCACCAGAAGAGGGTTTTAACCTGCGAGACACGGACGTATGTCTTCCATGTGGAAATGAGCCCTAAACAACCATGTTGGATCCAAACCAAATACGAATCCAAAGTGAATGGAGTACCGGGCGGCAAGCTGCCGGGACATGTGAGCATCATTTTGGGTTTTTAACACCTTCCTGACTCTAAATTAACTAAGCTTTGGGGTCTTGAGAGACTTCAGAGCACAGAAAACATATTTTTAGGTTCAATTTGGACCAAACGGAATCTGCTACACAGATTTTCAGATATTTGCTCATTTCTTCATGACGCCCATAGACTGCTATAGGCTGATACTAGACTTCAGAATCTGTATTTGGCACCACATTGGGGGCCTTCTGGTAAGTAGCACACATTGACAAATTTTCTAAATTGTTTACTAGGAAATGTTATTTAAATAGTCACACGACCCCCATCCCGCCACTTTAATATGTCTCAGTAGGGTTGAGCGAAACGGGTCGTTCATTTTCAAAAGTCGCCGACTTTTGGCTAAGTCGGCGTCTCATGAAACCCGATCCGACCCCTGTGCTTGTCGGCCATGCGGTACGCGACTTTCGCGCCAAAGTCGCGTTTCAATGACGCGAAAAGCGCCATTTCTCAGCCAATAAAGGTGAATGCAGAGTGTGGGCAGCGTGATGACATAGGTCCTGGTCCCCACCATCTTAGAGAAGGGCATTGCAGTGATTGGCTTGCTGTCTGCGGCGTCACAGGGGCTATAAAGGGGCGTTCCCGCCGACCGCCATCTCACTGCTGCTGATCTGAGCTTAGGGAGAGGTTGCTGCCGCTTCGTCAGAAGCAGGGAGAGCGTTAGGCAGGGTCCACTAACCACCAAACCGCTTGTGCTGTAGCGATTTCCACTGTCCAACACCACCTTCGGTGTGCAGGGACAGTGGAAGCTACATTTTTTTTTTTTCTCTCAGCGCTGTAGCTCATTGGGCTGCCCTAGAAGGCTCCGTGATAGCTGTATTGCTGTGTGTACGCCACTGTGCAAACCAACTGCTTTTTTCAAAGCACATATCCTCTTGTTCCTTCCTTTCTGCACAGCTATCTTTTTTGTTTGTCCACACTTTTTATTTAATTTGTGCATCAGTCCACTCCTATTGCTGCCTGCCATACCTGGCTGAGATTACTGCAGGGAGATAGTAATTGTAGGACAGTCCCTGTTTTTTTTTTTTTTTTTTTGTGGGAGATTAAGATTTGCATTTCTGCTACAGTGCCATCCGTGTGTGTGCCATCCCTGTGTGCGCCATCTCTCACTCAGTGGGCCATAGAAAGCCTATTTATTTTTTTGCTTGATTTGGGTTCTAAAATCTACCTGAAAAAAAACCACTACATCCATCAGTGGGAGATTAATATTGTCCTCAGGGCTTGGGTGCCACTCCTGATCCTGACTCCTGTGAGCGCCATCTCTCACTCAGTGGGCCATAGAAAGCCTATTTATTTTTTTGCTTGATTTGGGTTCTAAAATCTACCTGAAAAAAAAATCACTACATCCATCAGTGGGAGATTAATACTGTCCTCAGGGCTTGTGTGCCACTCCTGATCCTGACTCCTGTGCGCGCCATCTCTCACTCAGTGGGCCATAGAAAGCCTATTTATTTTTTTGCTTGATTTGGGTTCTAAAATCTACCTGAAAAAAAAACACTACATCAATCAGTGGGAGATTAATATTGTCCTCAGGGCTTGTGTGCCACTCCTGATCCTGACTCCTGTGAGCGCCATCTCTCACTCAGTGGGCCATAGAAAGCCTATTTATTTTTTTGCTTGATTTGGGTTCTAAAATCTACCTGAAAAAAAAACACTACATCAATCAGTGGGAGATTAATATTGTCCTCAGGGCTTGTGTGCCACTCCTGATCCTGACTCCTGTGAGCGCCATCTCTCACTCAGTGAGCCATAGAAAGCCTATTTATTTTTTTGCTTGATTTGGGTTCTAAAATCTACCTGAAAAAAAAACACTACATCAATCAGTGGGAGATTAATATTGTCCTCAGGGCTTGTGTGCCACTCCTGATCCTGACTCCTGTGAGCGCCATCTCTCACTCAGTGGGCCATAGAAAGCCTATTTATTTTTTTGCTTGATTTGGGTTCTAAAATCTACCTGAAAAAAAAAAAACACTACATCCATCAGTGGGAGATTAATGCTGTCCTCAGGGCTTGTGTGCCACTCCTGATCCTGACTCCTGTGAGCGCCATCTCTCACTCAGTGGGCCATAGAAAGCCTATTTATTTTTTTGCTTGATTTGGGTTCTAAAATCTACCTGAAAAAAAAACACTACATCCATCAGTGGGAGATTAATATTGTCCTCAGGGCTTGTGTGCCACTCCTGATCCTGACTCCTGTGAGCGCCATCTCTCACTCAGTGGGCCATAGAAAGCCTATTTATTTTTTTGCTTGATTTGGGTTCTAAAATCTACCTGAAAAAAAAAAACACTACATCCATCAGTGGGAGATTAATATTGTCCTCAGGGCTTGTGTGCCACTCCTGATCCTGACTCCTGTGAGCGCCATCTCTCACTCAGTGGGCCATAGAAAGCCTATTTATTTTTTTGCTTGATTTGGGTTCTAAAATCTACCTGAAAAAAAAAACACTACATCCATCAGTGGGAGATTAATATTGTCCTCAGGGCTTGTGTGCCACTCCTGATCCTGACTCCTGTGAGCGCCATCTCTCACTCAGTGGCCCATAGAAAGCCTATTTATTTTTTTGCTTGATTTGGGTTCTAAAATCTACCTGAAAAAAAAAACACTACATCCATCAGTGGGAGATTAATGCTGTCCTCAGGGCTTGTGTGCCACTCCTGATCCTGACTCCTGTGCGCGCCATCTCTCACTCAGTGGGCCATAGAAAGCCTATTTATTTTTTTGCTTGATTTGGGTTCTAAAATCTACCTGAAAAAAAAAAACCACTACATCCATCAGTGGGAGATTAATGCTGTCCTCAGGGCTTGTGTGCCACTCCTGATCCTGACTCCTGTGAGCGCCATCTCTCACTCAGTGGGCCATAGAAAGCCTATTTATTTTTTTGCTTGATTTGGGTTCTAAAATCTACCTGAAAAAAAAACACTACATCCATCAGTGGGAGATTAATATTGTCCTCAGGGCTTGTGTGCCACTCCTGATCCTGACTCCTGTGAGCGCCATCTCTCACTCAGTGGGCCATAGAAAGCCTATTTATTTTTTTGCTTGATTTGGGTTCTAAAATCTACCTGAAAAAAAAACCACTACATCCATCAGTGGGAGATTAATGCTGTCCTCAGGGCTTGTGTGCCACTCCTGATCCTGACTCCTGTGCGCGCCATCTCTCACTCAGTGGGCCATAGAAAGCCTATTTATTTTTTTGCTTGATTTGGGTTCTAAAATCTACCTGAAAAAAAAAAACACTACATCCATCAGTGGGAGATTAATATTGTCCTCAGGGCTTGTGTGCCACTCCTGATCCTGACTCCTGTGTGTGCCATCTCTCACTCAGTGGGCACTGGGCCATAGAAAGCTTTTTTTTTTTATTATTATTATTTGGTTTCTAAATTGTCCCTGAAAAAAACAATTTATCTTATTTGGTTTCTAAAGTCTCCCTGAGGAAAAAAAAAAAAATAGGTGGGAGATTAATATTGACATTTGTGCTTGAGTGACAGTCCTGCGTGTGTGGCATCTCTGTGATTTTGTGCCACAGAAAACAGAGTGTGTAACATTGTGCCTGATTTTCCTTGTGGTCTCACCAACCTGTTAAGGGATATTGAAATCATACTGAAGTTATAGCTTACCGTGTAAGTTGTTTGACAGCAACAAATAAAGTTACTTTGGTTAAGTTTTTAAAACAATGAGGAAGTCTGGTGCAAGAGGTCGTGGACGTGGGCGTTCATTGTCAGCTGGTAATGATGGTAGTGGTAGTGGAGCATCAGGTGGTCGTGGGGATAAAAATATTCCACGTAAGTCTGGAGCTGTGGAGCCAGTTTCGTCGTCTGGCTACACAAGGCCTCGAACGCTCTCTTTTCTGGGAGTAGGAAAACCGCTTTTAAAGGCGGAGCAGCAACAGCAAGTTTTGGCTTACATTGCAGACTCAGCCTCTAGCTCTTTTGCCTCCTCTTCTGAAACTGGTAAATGTAAAAGCAGCGCGTCGCTTGTGGATGTCCACGGTCAGGGACAAGTCGCTTCCTTGTCCTCTTCAGCAAAAACTACAACAAGAGAGAAGGATGCAGCAGGCGACACAACGGGTTACTCCATGGAGCTCTTTACACATACCGTCCCTGGCTTACAAAGTGAAACACTTAACAGGCCATGCCCATTACAAGTATATTCTGACATGGAGTGCACTGATGCACAGCCACAGCCAGAGTACTATGCTGCTCCTTTGACTCAGACCACCACATTGCCCTCTCAGGGTACTGATCCACAATCAGACCCTGATGAGACTATGTTGCCCCGCCACGAACGCTATACCACCGACCGACACAGTGACACGTTGCACACGAGCTCGAAGAGGAGTTAATAGATGACCCAGTTATTGACCCCGATTGGCAGCCATTGGGGGAACAGGGTGCAGGCGGCAGTAGTTCAGAAGCGGAGGTGGAGGAGGGGCCGCAGCAGGCATCAACATCGCAACAGGTTCCATCTGCCGGGCCCGTATCTGGCCCAAAACACGTGTCAAAGCCAAAACCTGTTGGAGGACAGCGTGGCCATCTGGTTAAAGCTCAGTCTGCAATCCCTGAAAAGGGATCCGATGCTAGGAAGAGTGCAGTCTGGCATTTTTTTAAACAAC
The DNA here is from genome assembly GCF_051348905.1 of Ranitomeya variabilis. Classification (NCBI taxonomy): domain Eukaryota; kingdom Metazoa; phylum Chordata; class Amphibia; order Anura; family Dendrobatidae; genus Ranitomeya; species Ranitomeya variabilis. The sequence goes on from NC_135232.1 coordinate 1,111,108,494, forward strand.
ATCCAATTGATCAGCGCAAAGTCATCTGTCAAAAATGTTCAACTAGCTTAAGCAGAGGTCAGAATCTGAAATGTCTCAATACTAGTTGCATGCATAGACACTTAACCACCATGCATTTTCAAGCCTGGACTAACTACCAAACGTCACTTAAGGTTGTAGCACCCTCGGCCAATGAAGCTAGTCAGCAACGCAACATCCCTTCCGTCACTGTAAGGCCACCATTTTCCGCACCACCGGCAGTATCTGTGCAGGTTTCTTTGCCAGCCAAAAGCACTCAGGGTCAGGGAATCACCAGTTTTGTAGGAGGAAATATTGCATCTAGGTCACCGGCGGAAACAATACCATCTCCAACCGTCTCGCAGTCTGCCATGTCCACCGGCACACCCGCAAGTTCCACGATCTCCATCTCTCCAGTTCAGCTCACACTACATGAGACTCTGGTTAGAAAAAGGAAGTACTTATCCTCGCATCCGCGTACACAGGGTTTTAACGCCCACATAGCTAGACTAATATCGTTAGAGATGATGCCCTACCGGTTAGTTGAAAGCGAAGCTTTCAAAGCCCTGATGGAGTACGCTGAACCACGATACGAGCTACCCAGTCGACACTTTTTTTCCAGAAAAGCCATCCCGGCCCTGCACCAGCATGTTAAACAGCGCATCGTCCATGCACTCAGGCAATCTGTGAGTACAAAGGTGCACCTGACTACAGATGCATGGACCAGTAGGCATGGCCAGGGACGTTATGTGTCCATCACGGCACACTGGGTGAATGTGGTGGATGCAGGGTCCTCAGGGGACATCAATTTCGGGACAGTTGTGCCTAGCCCACGGTCTAGGAAACAGTTGGCTGTAGGCGTTCGCACCACCTCCTCCTCCTCCTCCTCGTCCTCCTGCAGAAGCTACAGCTCTTCCACAGACCACAGTCGGCCAACCACTCCATCGGCAGATGACACTGTTGCACACCAGTTGTCCCATTATGGGCCAGCTACTGCCAAGCGTCAGCAGGCTGTATTGGCTATGAAGTGTTTGGGCGACAACAGACACACCGCGGAAGTTCTGTCCCGAGTTCTTGCAACAAGAAACGCAGTCGTGGCTGGGCACAGTAGATCTTGAGGCAGGCAAGGTAGTGAGTGATAACGGAAGGAATTTCATGGCTGCCATCTCCCTTTCCCAACTGAAACACATTCCTTGCCTGGCTCACACCTTAAACCTGGTGGTGCAGTGCTTAGTGAAAACTTATCCTGGGTTCTCCGACCTGCTCCTCAAAGTGCGTGGACTTTGCTCACATATCCGACGTTCGCCTGTACACTCCAGCCGTATGCAGACCTATCAGCGGTCTTTGAACCTTCCCCAGCATCGCCTAATCATAGACGTTGCAACAAGGTGGAACTCAACACTGCACATGCTTCAGAGACTGTGCCAACAGAGGCGGGCTGTTATGTTTTTGTGGGAGGATACACATACACGGGCAGGCAGTAGGATGGCAGACATGGAGTTGTCTGGTGTGCAGTGGTCCAAGATACAAGACATGTGTCAAGTCCTTCAGTGTTTTGAGGAATGCACACGGCTGGTTAGTGCAGACAACGCAGTAATAAGCATGAGCATCCCCCTAATGCGTCTGCTGATGCAAAGTTTGACGCACATAAAGGAGCAGGCGTCTGCACCACAGGAAGAGGAAAGCCTTGATGACAGTCAGCCATTGTCTGGTCAGGGCAGTGTACAGGAAGAGGTAGCGGGCGAAGAGGAGGTGGAGGACGAGGAGGATGATGGGGATGAGTATATTTTTAATGCGGAAGCTTTCCCGGGGGCACTGGAAATTGGTTGCGTGGCAAGGCCGGGTTCTGGTTTTTTGAGGGACACAAGTGACGTAGATTTGCCTGAAACTGCCCCTCAACCAATCACAACCGGAGATTTGACAACTGGAACTTTGGCCCACATGGCGGATTATGCCTTACGTATCCTAAAAAGGGACACACGCATAACGAAAATGATGAACGATGACGATTACTGGTTGGCCTGCCTCCTTGATCCACGCTATAAAGGCAAATTGCAAAATATTATGCCACATGAGAACTTGGAACTAATATTAGCAACCAAACAATCAACTCTTGTTGACCGTTTGCTTCAGGCATTCCCAGCACACAGCGCACGTGATCGTTATCACACGAGCTCCAGGGGGCAGCAGATTAGTAGTGTTAGGGGTGCACACATCAGAAGTGGCGTTGGACAAAGGGGTTTTCTGACCAGGTTGTGGAGTGATTTTGCTATGACCGCAGACAGGACAGGTACTGCTGCATCAATTGAAAGTGACAGGAGACAACATTTGTCCAGTATGGTTACTAACTATTTTTCATCCCTTATCGATGTTCTCCCTCAACCGTCATTCCCATTTGATTACTGGGCCTCAAAATTAGACACCTGGCCAGAATTGGCAGAATATGCATTGCAGGAGCTTGCTTGCCCGGCAGCAAGTGTCCTATCAGAAAGAGTATTCAGTGCTGCAGGTTCAATATTAACCGAAAAAAGGACTCGTCTGGCTACCCAAAATGTTGACGATCTAACATTCATTAAAATGAACCACAACTGGATTTCAAAATCTTTTGCCCCACCTTGCCCGGCCGACACCTAGCTTTCCTATGAAAAGCTCTTGCCTGTGGACTACTGTGAATTACTTTTCTAATGTCTAATTTTCTGCAGCTGATTGTCCGGCATATGACATGTTTACACCTCCCTAAATGGCCAAACTCACCACACGGGGCCGTGGTATCGCGACTTGGCGCAAGCACCCGTGAGACAGCTGTTTGCCTGAAGAGGTGGGTGTGCTCGCTTTTGGTCGACGGCATTGGTACTGGGTCCCTCATAGTACAATAAAGTGTCTCTGGCGGTGGTGGTGCGCACCCAACGTCAGACACACTGTTGTAACATGAGGGGCCCTGGGCCTGTACCGCCGGCCACAAGAGAGTTCACCCACCCCCAGGTCAAACATTGCTCTACCACTTCCACAGTTATCTCTCACACTTCCACCAATGTTTAGTCTATGCGCTGACATCCTTCCATACCTGCCACTGACAATACCATTGTGTTGACATGTATGATGGTACATAACATAGTCAGGGGCAGTGTCCTCTATTTACCACAGTAAATACTTTGCGCTAAATTAGTAGGTCTGAAACAACGCAGAGGATCCCACCACTGAACCTAATGATTGCACCCTTTAGTGTCTTTGTTTTAATGCGAGACATTCACATTTATTTGTTGGTTTTTGACTACTAACTGGCAGACACTCATTACAATCGGCCTCCGTTGACCACACCACTGCTGCCCGTGTACCCCTGGAACCTATTTTACAGTGCCTACAGCCAGCCCATTTTATTATGTTAGGCCTTCGAAGCCTGTCTGCGGTCCTTCCTTCCACTAGGCCTCCACTGACCAGACCACTGCTGCCTGTGTACCCCTGGAACCTATTTTACAGTGCCTACAGCCAGCCCATTTTATTATGTTAGGCCTTCGAAGCCTGTCTGCGGTCCCTCCTTCCACTAGGCCTCCACTGACCAGACCACTGCTGCCCGTGTACCCCTGGAACCTATTTTACAGTGCCTACAGCCAGCCCATTTTATTATGTTAGGCCTTCGAAGCCTGTCTGCGGTCCCTCCTTCCACTAGGCCTCCACTGACCAGACCACTGCTGCCCGTGTACCCCTGGAACCTATTTTACAGTGCCTACAGCCAGCCCATTTTATTATGTTAGGCCTTCGAAGCCTGTCTGCGGTCCCTCCTTCCACTAGGCCTCCACTGACCAGACCACTGCTGCCCGTGTACCCCTGGAACCTATTTTACAGTGCCTACAGCCAGCCCATTTTATTATGTTAGGCCTTCGAAGCCTGTCTGCGGTCCCTCCTTCCACTATGCCTCCACTGACCAGACCACTGCTGCCCGTGTACCCCTGGAACCTATTTTACAGTGCCTACAGCCAGCCCATTTTATTATGTTAGGCCTTCGAAGCCTGTCTGCGGTCCCTCCTTCCACTAGGCCTCCACTGACCAGACCACTGCTGCCCGTGTACCCCTGGAACCAATTATAAAGTGCCTACAGCCAGCCCATTTTATCATGTTAGGCCTTCGAAGCCTGTCTGCGGTCCCTCCTTCCACTAGGCCTCCACTGACCAGACCACTGCTGCCAGTGTACCCCTGGAACCAATTATAAAGTGCCTACAGCCAGCCCATTTTATTATGTTAGGCCTTCGAAGCCTGTCTGCGGTCCCTCCTTCCACTAGGCCTCCACTGACCAGACCACTGCTGCCCGTGTACCCCTGGAACCAATTATAAAGTGCCTACAGCCAGCCCATTTTATTATGTTAGGCCTTCGAAGCCTGTCTGCGGTCCCTCCTTCCACTAGGCCTCCACTGACCAGACCACTGCTGCCCGTGTACCCCTGGAACCAATTATAAAGTGCCTACAGCCAGCCCATTTTATCATGTTAGGCCTTCGAAGCCTGTCTGCGGTCCTTCCTTCCAGTAGGCCTCCACTGACCAGACCACTGCTGCCCGTGTACCCCTGGAACCTATTTTAAAGTGCCTACAGCCAGCCCATTTTATTGTGTTAGGCCTCCGAAGCCTGTCTGCGGTCCCTCCTTCCACTAGGCCTCCACTGACCAGACCACTGCTGCCCGTGTACCCCTGGAACCTATTTTACAGTGCCTACAGCCAGCCCATTTTATCATGTTAGGCCTTCAAAGCCTGTCTGCGGTCCTTCCTTCCACTAGGCCTCCACTGACCAGACCACTGCTGCCCGTGTACCCCTGGAACCAATTATAAAGTGCCTACAGCCAGCCCATTTTATCATGTTAGGCCTTCGAAGCCTGTCTGCGGTCCCTCCTTCCACTAGGCCTCCACTGACCAGACCACTGCTGCCCGTGTACCCCTGGAACCTATTTTACAGTGCCTACAGCCAGCCCATTTTATTATGTTAGGCATTCGAAGCCTGTCTGCGGTCCCTCCTTCCACTAGGCCTCCACTGACCAGACCACTGCTGCCCGTGTACCCCTGGAACCAATTATAAAGTGCCTACAGCCAGCCCATTTTATTATGTTAGGCCTTCGAAGCCTGTCTGCGGTCCCTCCTTCCACTAGGCCTCCACTGACCAGACCACTGCTGCCCGTGTATCCCTGGAACCAATTATAAAGTGCCTACAGCCAGCCCATTTTATCATGTTAGGCCTTCGAAGCCTGTCTGCGGTCCCTCCTTCCACTAGGCCTCCACTGACCAGACCACTGCTGCCCGTGTACCCCTGGAACCAATTATAAAGTGCCTACAGCCAGCCCATTTTATCATGTTAGGCCTTCGAAGCCTGTCTGCGGTCCTTCCTTCCAGTAGGCCTCCACTGACCAGACCACTGCTGCCCGTGTACCCCTGGAACCTATTTTAAAGTGCCTACAGCCAGCCCATTTTATTGTGTTAGGCCTCCGAAGCCTGTCTGCGGTCCCTCCTTCCACTAGGCCTCCACTGACCAGACCACTGCTGCCCGTGTACCCCTGGAACCTATTTTACAGTGCCTACAGCCAGCCCATTTTATTATGTTAGGCCTTCGAAGCCTGTCTGCGGTCCCTCCTTCCACTAGGCCTCCACTGACCAGACCACTGCTGCCCGTGTACCCCTGGAACCTATTTTACAGTGCCTACAGCCAGCCCATTTTATTATGTTAGGCCTTCGAAGCCTGTCTTCGGTCCCTCCTTCCACTAGGCCTCCACTGACCAGACCACTGCTGCCCGTGTACCCCTGGAACCTATTTTACAGTGCCTACAGCCAGCCCATTTTATTATGTTAGGCCTTCGAAGCCTGTCTGCGGTCCCTCCTTCCACTAGGCCTCCACTGACCAGACCACTGCTGCCCGTGTACCCCTGGAACCAATTATAAAGTGCCTACAGCCAGCCCATTTTATCATGTTAGGCCTTCGAAGCCTGTCTGCGGTCCCTCCTTCCACTAGGCCTCCACTGACCAGACCACTGCTGCCCGTGTACCCCTGGAACCAATTATAAAGTGCCTACAGCCAGCCCATTTTATCATGTTAGGCCTTCGAAGCCTGTCTGCGGTCCCTCCTTCCACTAGGCCTCCACTGACCAGACCACTGCTGCCCGTGTACCCCTGGAACCAATTATAAAGTGCCTACAGCCAGCCCATTTTATCATGTTAGGCCTTCGAAGCCTGTCTGCGGTCCTTCCTTCCAGTAGGCCTCCACTGACCAGACCACTGCTGCCCGTGTACCCCTGGAACCTATTTTAAAGTGCCTACAGCCAGCCCATTTTATTGTGTTAGGCCTCCGAAGCCTGTCTGCGGTCCCTCCTTCCACTAGGCCTCCACTGACCAGACCACTGCTGCCCGTGTACCCCTGGAACCTATTTTACAGTGCCTACAGCCAGCCCATTTTATTATGTTAGGCCTTCGAAGCCTGTCTGCGGTCCCTCCTTCCACTAGGCCTCCACTGACCAGACCACTGCTGCCCGTGTACCCCTGGAACCTATTTTACAGTGCCTACAGCCAGCCCATTTTATTATGTTAGGCCTTCGAAGCCTGTCTGCGGTCCCTCCTTCCACTAGGCCTCCACTGACCAGACCACTGCTGCCCGTGTACCCCTGGAACCTATTTTACAGTGCCTACAGCCAGCCCATTTTATTATGTTAGGCCTTCGAAGCCTGTCTTCGGTCCCTCCTTCCACTAGGCCTCCACTGACCAGACCACTGCTGCCCGTGTACCCCTGGAACCTATTTTACAGTGCCTACAGCCAGCCCATTTTATTATGTTAGGCCTTCGAAGCCTGTCTGCGGTCCCTCCTTCCACTAGGCCTCCACTGACCAGACCACTGCTGCCCGTGTACCCCTGGAACCAATTATAAAGTGCCTACAGCCAGCCCATTTTATCATGTTAGGCCTTCGAAGCCTGTCTGCGGTCCCTCCTTCCACTAGGCCTCCACTGACCAGACCACTGCTGCCCGTGTACCCCTGGAACCAATTATAAAGTGCCTACAGCCAGCCCATTTTATTATGTTAGGCCTTCGAAGCCTGTCTGCGGTCCCTCCTTCCACTAGGCCTCCACTGACCAGACCACTGCTGCCCGTGTACCCCTGGAACCAATTATAAAGTGCCTACAGCCAGCCCATTTTATCATGTTAGGCCTTCGAAGCCTGTCTGCGGTCCCTCCTTCCACTAGGCCTCCACTGACCAGACCACTGCTGCCCGTGTACCCCTGGAACCAATTATAAAGTGCCTACAGCCAGCCCATTTTATCATGTTAGGCCTTCGAAGCCTGTCTGCGGTCCTTCCTTCCAGTAGGCCTCCACTGACCAGACCACTGCTGCCCGTGTACCCCTGGAACCTATTTTAAAGTGCCTACAGCCAGCCCATTTTATTGTGTTAGGCCTCCGAAGCCTGTCTGCGGTCCCTCCTTCCACTAGGCCTCCACTGACCAGACCACTGCTGCCCGTGTACCCCTGGAACCTATTTTACAGTGCCTACAGCCAGCCCATTTTATCATGTTAGGCCTTCAAAGCCTGTCTGCGGTCCTTCCTTCCACTAGGCCTCCACTGACCAGACCACTGCTGCCCGTGTACCCCTGGAACCAATTATAAAGTGCCTACAGCCAGCCCATTTTATCATGTTAGGCCTTCGAAGCCTGTCTGCGGTCCCTCCTTCCACTAGGCCTCCACTGACCAGACCACTGCTGCCCGTGTACCCCTGGAACCTATTTTACAGTGCCTACAGCCAGCCCATTTTATTATGTTAGGCCTTCGAAGCCTGTCTGCGGTCCCTCCTTCCACTAGGCCTCCACTGACCAGACCACTGCTGCCCGTGTACCCCTGGAACCAATTATAAAGTGCCTACAGCCAGCCCATTTTATCATGTTAGGCCTTCGAAGCCTGTCTGCGGTCCCTCCTTCCACTAGGCCTCCACTGACCAGACCACTGCTGCCCGTGTACCCCTGGAACCAATTATAAAGTGCCTACAGCCAGCCCATTTTATCATGTTAGGCCTTCGAAGCCTGTCTGCGGTCCTTCCTTCCAGTAGGCCTCCACTGACCAGTCCACTGCTGCCCGTGTACCCCTGGAACCTATTTTAAAGTGCCTACAGCCAGCCCATTTTATTGTGTTAGGCCTCCGAAGCCTGTCTGCGGTCCCTCCTTCCACTAGGCCTCCACTGACCAGACCACTGCTGCCCGTGTACCCCTGGAACCTATTTTACAGTGCCTACAGCCAGCCCATTTTATCATGTTAGGCCTTCAAAGCCTGTCTGCGGTCCTTCCTTCCACTAGGCCTCCACTGACTAGACCACTGCTGCCCGTGTACCCCTGGAACCAATTATAAAGTGCCTACAGCCAGCCCATTTTATCATGTTAGGCCTTCGAAGCCTGTCTGCGGTCCCTCCTTCCACTAGGCCTCCACTGACCAGACCACTGCTGCCCGTGTACCCCTGGAACCTATTTTACAGTGCCTACAGCCAGCCCATTTTATTATGTTAGGCCTTCGAAGCCTGTCTGCGGTCCCTCCTTCCACTAGGCCTCCACTGACCAGACCACTGCTGCCCGTGTACCCCTGGAACCAATTATAAAGTGCCTACAGCCAGCCCATTTTATTATGTTAGGCCTTCGAAGCCTGTCTGCGGTCCCTCCTTCCACTAGGCCTCCACTGACCAGACCACTGCTGCCCGTGTACCCCTGGAACCAATTATAAAGTGCCTACAGCCAGCCCATTTTATCATGTTAGGCCTTCGAAGCCTGTCTGCGGTCCCTCCTTCCACTAGGCCTCCACTGACCAGACCACTGCTGCCCGTGTACCCCTGGAACCAATTATAAAGTGCCTACAGCCAGCCCATTTTATCATGTTAGGCCTTCGAAGCCTGTCTGCGGTCCTTCCTTCCAGTAGGCCTCCACTGACCAGACCACTGCTGCCCGTGTACCCCTGGAACCTATTTTAAAGTGCCTACAGCCAGCCCATTTTATTGTGTTAGGCCTCCGAAGCCTGTCTGCGGTCCCTCCTTCCACTAGGCCTCCACTGACCAGACCACTGCTGCCCGTGTACCCCTGGAACCAATTATAAAGTGCCTACAGCCAGCCCATTTTATCATGTTAGGCCTTCGAAGCCTGTCTGCGGTCCCTCCTTCCACTAGGCCTCCACTGACCAGACCACTGCTGCCCGTGTACCCCTGGAACCAATTATAAAGTGCCTACAGCCAGCCCATTTTATCATGTTAGGCCTTCGAAGCCTGTCTGCGGTCCCTCCTTCCACTAGGCCTCCACTGACCAGACCACTGCTGCCCGTGTACCCCTGGAACCAATTATAAAGTGCCTACAGCCAGCCCATTTTATCATGTTAGGCCTTCGAAGCCTGTCTGCGGTCCCTCCTTCCACTAGGCCTCCACTGACCAGACCACTGCTGCCCGTGTACCCCTGGAACCAATTATAAAGTGCCTACAGCCAGCCCATTTTATCATGTTAGGCCTTCGAAGCCTGTCTGCGGTCCCTCCTTCCACTAGGCCTCCACTGACCAGACCACTGCTGCCCGTGTACCCCTGGAACCAATTATAAAGTGCCTACAGCCAGCCCATTTTATCATGTTAGGCCTTCGAAGCCTGTCTGCGGTCCCTCCTTCCACTAGGCCTCCACTGACCAGACCACTGCTGCCCGTGTACCCCTGGAACCAATTATCAAGTTTATAAGCGTGTCCCGAGGAACATTCCGGTATAAAACATCAGAAAATATAAAAATAAGTATTTTGCTTATAATTAGTGTTGAGCATTCCGATACCGCAAGTATCGGGTATCGGCCGATACTTGCGGTATCGGAATTCCGATACCGGGATTCCGATACTTGCCGCGTATCGGATACCGGAATCGGAAGTTCCCAGATTCAAAATGCACAAATTCAGCCAATGAGAATGATTTCAAGTGTGGGCACATCCTGTTCAGCATGGAGGGCATGAAACTACTGGCATGGCTGTGATTAGCTGCTGAAATGATGTCATGATGCAGTTTAAAAGTCGCTGGCGCCATTTTGCAATCACTCTGCTGTGAATTCAGTTAGTGACAGGACGCTGTTTGCTGACTGAGGGCCAGTGTAGAGATAGCGATTTGCTTCTTTGTGCTTTCCAAAGGCTAATTTAGCAACCGCTGTGTTCACCTACTATTCACCTTGCTTTTGCCTTGTAGCGCTGTTTTCACAGCGTTCTGCAAGGTCTGTGTGTGTGTGTGTGTGAGTGCAGCCCACTCTCTAGTCTGAGTGCAGCCACATAGGCCATCCATTGCTGGTTGTATTCAGTTCAGGGAGGGTGGTTCATTGCCTCATACTGTTCTTTTTTTTTTTTTTTTTTTTCCAAGTAGTGTAGTCTGCTGCTAAGTTTTAACAAAAAATCCTATTAGTGTCTTTCCACCCGTCTCCAGCTAATTTGTGGAAAAACACTACATAGGATAACGTAGAGGAGGGTTTTTGGGCCTTGCAGCGCCGTTTACGGCTGTCTGCACGGTCTCCGTGTGACTGCAGCTCGCCCTGTAGTCTGTGAGCAGCCATAGCCTGGTTGTCTCCAGCTCAGGGTTGTTCACTGCGTCATACCGCAAAATCAATTTTCATTTTGTTTTAAGTAGTGCAGGCTGCTGCACATTTTTTCAAAAAATTCCTATTAGTGTCTTTCCACCCGTCTCCAGCTAATTTGTGGAAAAACACTACATAGGATAACGTAGAGGAGGGTTTTTGGGCCTTGCAGCGCCGTTTACGGCTGTCTGCACGGTCTCCGTGTGACTGCAGCTCGCCCTGTAGTCTGTGAGCAGCCATAGCCTGGTTGTCTCCAGCTCAGGGTTCTTCACTGCGTCATACCGCAAAATCAATTTTCATTTTGTTTTAAGTAGTGCAGGCTGCTGCACATTTTTTCAAAAAATTCCTATTAGTGTCTTTCCACCCGTCTCCAGCTAACTTGTGGAAAAACACTACATAGGATAACGTAGAGGAGGGTTTTTGGGCCTTGCAGCGCCGTTTACGGCTGTCTGCACGGTCTCCGTGTGACTGCAGCTCTCTCTGTTGTCAGTTCAGCCCCCAAAAAATAAATAAATAATAAAGTTCACCAAACACACCAGTGACACCACTTTACATTTCTGTAGGCCACATTAGCTCATATTAAAGTCTAGTCCACACTTTAGAAAATTAGTGTTTCTTATACCTGTTAGGAGGAGTTGTTCAGGAATAAGCACACAAAGCCGTTAGTACTTTTCTGCTTATCTTTATCAGTCACCCAAGATGAAGAAGGCAGTGAGTAAGGCACGTGGGCGTGGGCGCGGAGCAGGGAGGGGACGTGGGGATTCTGTGCCCGCTGCGGGCACCGGTGACTCATCAGCACCCACTTTCACAAGGGAACAGTCATTCATGCGCAGCTTTGTCGCAGAGCGCCGTACACCGCTGCTGCGTGAAGACCAAATAGAAGCCGTTGTCGGATGGATGGCAGCTAATGCATCAACTTCAATTAGTGCCACATCCTCTCAGACACAGAGCACTGGAGAGCAGCCATCTGTCTCTTCACCACCTGCCAAATTGCCCAGGCAGACAGAGAGCCCAGGACAGGAGCCGTCTCTACTTCTGTTCTCTGAATCTCTTGGCTCGGAAACAGGGGGCCAGCCAAGCAGCATTGGAGAAATGGAAGAAGAGGCAGGGTGCAGTGATGCCCAACAGCTTTTTCTCTCTTCCTCTGAAGAGGCGGGTGGGCCAGTGGCTCCGGTCACCACATCGCAGGCCGCATCCGCTGATGATGACACTCAGGTGCCACTTACTGGTGCGTGCTCTGCTGCTGAGACTACCCAGGAGGAGCAGTTGGGGGCAGAGGGTAGTGTAGATGATGAGGTCCTTGACCCATCTTGGCGTGAGGGACAGGAAGGTGGTGGGAGCAGCTCTGAGGAAGAGATTCCCCGTACGGCCCAAAGAGGGAGAGGGAGGGGGAAGACTGCGGATCCTGCAGCCTCCGCTTTGGCACCCGTTAGGAGCATGTCTCTTCCAAAAGCCAAAAAGGGCGCTCCCAAGACTTGCAGTGCCTGGGCCTTTTTTGACACAGTTGCAGATGACATTTGCTATGTCAAATGCAAGGTGTGTCATCAGAAAGTCAAAAGAGGTCGAAATGTCAGCAGCCTCAATACCTCCAACATGTGGAAACATGTGCGCAACAGGCACGCGGCGTTGTTAGAAAAACACACTGAAGAGCTAGGCCAACCAACAGCGGCAGCTACCACCTCTTCAGCTCGTGTTGCCTCTTCCTCCAGCTCACACGCAGCTGGTTCGGCTTCCTCCCAGGATCGCCGTGGAAGAACCTCTGGCCCTGTTGTCCAGAGACCCGCTGTAATTCCACCCGCAGCACCACTTTCCCAGTCATCCACACACTCCCAGCCCAGTCTACAGCCATCGGTAGTACAGGCATGGGAGAAAAGGCGGCCTTTCTCGTCAAACCACCCACGAGCACAGGCTCTGACTGCAGGCATTGCCAAACTTCTGTCACTGGAAATGCTGTCATTCAGGCTGGTGGAGACTGACAGCTTCCGTGACTTGATGTCATTGGCAGTCCCCCAGTACAATGTGCCCAGCCGCTTTTACTTCAGCAGGCAAGCCGTCCCTGCCCTGCACAAGCATGTGGAGGGACACATAAAACACGCGCTACTGAACGCCGTCAGTAGCAAGGTCCACCTCACCACCGATGCGTGGACCAGTCACCATGGACAGGGGCGATACCTTTCCCTCACTGCCCATTGGGTTAATGTCGTTGAGCCGGGTACAGACCGTGCGAGTGGCACAGGACGTGTCCTGCCCACTCCAAGGATTGCAGGAATCCATTCTGTACGCATTGACTCCTCCTCCTACACCAGTTCCTCAGAATCATCGCTGCAGGAGCCGTCACAGTCCACCTCCACATGGACCCGTGATGAACGTGTACCTGTTACGACCGACATGAGCACAGCCGTGGCCAAACGTCAACAGGCCGTCTTGAAATTAATTTCTTTGGGGAATCGAAGCCACACAGCGCAGGAGCTCTGGAATGCCATCAAGCAGGAGAGCGATGTGTGGTTTGTGCCAGCGAATCTCCAGCCAGGCATGGTAGTGTGTGATAATGGCCGAAATCTGGTGGCAGCTCTGGGCCTCGGCAACCTCACTCACATCCCATGTCTGGCACATGTGCTTAATTTGGTCGTGCAGAGTTTTCTGAGGGACTATCCGGATCTTGATGCACTGCTGCACAAGGTCCGCCTAGAGTGTGCTCACTTGCGGCGTTCCAGCACGGCAAAAGCGCGCATTGCGGCTCTGCAGCGCCGACACCGCCTGCCGGAACATCGCATCATATGTGACCTACCTACCAGGTGGAATTCCACGTTACATATGTTGGAGCGGTTGTGTGAGCAGCAGCAAGCTGTAATGGAGTACCAGCTGCTTCAGGCGCAAAGAAGTCGCACTCAGCGCCGTACAGACTTCACAACCACAGAGTGGGCCACTATGAATGACGTCTGCCAGGTTTTGCGTCCCTTTGATTATTCCACGCGGATGGCGAGTGCAGATGATGCACTAGTCAGCATGACTGTCCCCCTTATCTGCCTGCTTGAAAAATCACTGCAAGCGCTAAGGGATGATGTTGTGGAAGAGGTGGAGGATGAGGATTCAGCATTTCCATCATCTTCTGGACAGTCAGCGCCACGTGGTTCCTCACAAACGTGTAGGCAGGGGACAGTTTGTGAGGAGGATGAGGAGGAGTCAATGGAGGAGGAAGACATCCGTCCAGAGGAGGGAGTTACACAATTGTCCAGTAGTCAGTGTGTACAGAGAGGGTGGGGTGATGACGAGCGGGCAGAGATCACGCCTCCAGCAGGGGACAGCGTTTCTTGGGCAGTTGGCAGTCTGCAGCACATGGTGGATTACATGCTGCAGTGCCTGAGAAACGACCGCCGCATCGCCCACATTCTCAACATGTCTGATTATTGGGTGTTCACCCTCCTCGATCCTCGCTACCGGGACAACGTAGAAAGCCTCAACACACCGTTGAACCGGGAGCGAAAAATGCGGGAGTACCAAGACACACTGGTGAATTCCATCATCTTCTCCATTCCAAGTGAGAGAAGTGCTGCTAGTGCATTCCAAAGCAGCTCAGTGCGTCCAGGCAGTGGTGGAGGCTCTGCACAAAGAGGGAGCAGAAGCAGTGCCTCTGCCCAAGGCAAGACCAGTATGGCCCAACTGTGGCACAGTTTTCTGTGCCCGCCACAAAAGTCTACACCATCACAGACGGCTCCAGTCAGCAGGAGGCAACGGTTCCGTCAGATGGTGACAGACTACATGTCTTGCCCTCTTGCTGTACTCCCAGACGGCTCTTCCCCTTTCAAGTTTTGGGTCTCAAAGCTGGATACATGGCCAGAGCTAAGCCAGTATGCATTGGAGGTGCTGTCTTGCCCTGCGGCCAGTGTATTATCGGAACGTGTCTTTAGTGCTGCAGGTGATGTACTAACTGACCGTCGCATGCGACTATCCTCCGATAACGTTGACCGGCTTACTTTCCTGAAAATGAACAAGGCCTGGATCTCGCAGGAATTTGCCACTCCTCTTCCTGATTAAATAATTAGGTGACTGTCTACAGTATCCAGGTCTCCTGTTGTGTTCATCTTTCTACCACCCGAACTTAAATTCCTGGGCTCCAACACCGCCAGTTGAGGCTCAGAAGTGCCGTCTGCACAGTCAAAACATACGACCCAGTGTTATTGGGTTTCAGTAACGTCAGCTGATCCCCAGCTGTGTAGCCTGCAATGTGTCCTGCGACCGCCACGCTGACACAACAACTGAAATGTAAGGGAACCTGTCCCCCCCCCCCAAGGCGTTTGTTACTGAAAGAGCCACCTTGTACAGCAGTAATGCTGCACAAGGAAAAGGTAGCTATTTTTGTTTAGCTCCTTGCACACGCAGAACTTAACACTTATAAAATGTGTCCACTGATACCGTAAAACCGTCCCGGAGGTGGGACTTTCCTTCGTAATATGACGCAGCACAGCCGTCATTCCTACCCCCTTGGCGCCGTGCCCCGGCTCCTCAGCGTTGTTTGATTCCGTCCCGGAGCCTGCGCTGTTATGTTATCCCTTGGCCAGGCACACTTAGCGCTGCCCGTCTTCTGACATCATTTGGTGTCAGGATGGCTGCGCCTGTGCGGCCGCGCTGGCCGAGAGCCCGCCTCGCAGTGTCTTCTGATTTCATCCCACTGGGGGCCTGAGATCCATGGACATGCGCAGTGCATATCTGAACCTCCACCTCTCACTCATCTCCCTACGGCTTCTTCAGACTGTGCGGTGTCAGCTGGTCCCTAATAGCATGCCACGGCCGTGACACCGCACAGTCTTAAGAAGCCGTAGGGAGGGGAGTGAGAGGCGAGGATATGCACTGCGCATGGCCACGGATCCCAGGCGCGCGGTGGGATTACATTAGACGACACTGCGAGGCGGGCTCTCGGCCAGCGCGGCCGCACAGGCGCAGCCAGCCTGACACCAAATGATGTCAGAAGATGGGCAGCGCTAAGTGTGCCTGGCCAAGGGATAACATAACAGCGCAGGCTCCGGGACGGAATCAAACAACGCTGAGGAGCCGGGGCACGGCGCCAAGGGGGTAGGAATGACGGCTGTGCTGCGTCATATTACGAAGGAAAGTCCCACCTCCGGGACGGTCACACGGTATCAGGGGACACATTTTATAAGTGTTTAGTTCTGTGTTTGCAAGGAGCATCATGAAAAGAGCCACCTTTTCCTTTTGCATCTTTTTTGCTGCACAAGCTGGCTCTTTCAGCTACAAACGCCTTGGGGGGGGGGGGGTTAAAGGTTCCCTTTCGACTTTCTCCAATCAGGCTTCGGCCTACATTGTGTTCCTCTGCTTCTCCTCCTGTCCCTGGGCTCCAACACCGCTAGTTGTTGCCTGGTAGTGCTGTACGCACAGTCAACAGTCCCTCCTCTGTTATTGGGGTTCAGTAACGTCAGCTGTTCCCCTGCTGTATGTGTGGCAATCCCTCCTATCTCCTCCACCTCCTCCTCCTCCACCTGTCCCTGGGCTCCAACACCGCTAGTTGTTGCCTGGTAGTGCTGTACGCGCAGTCCCGACAGTCCCTCCTCTGTTATTGGGGTTCAGTAACATCAGCTGTTCCCCTGCTGTGTGTGTGGCAATCCCTCCTACCTCCTCCTACCTCCTCCACCTGTCCCTGGGCTCCAACACCGCTAGTTGTTGCCTGGTAGTGCTGTACGCACAGTCAACAGTCCCTCCTCTGTTATTGGGGTTCAGTAACGTCAGCTGTTCCCCTGCTGTGTGTGTGGCAATCCCTCCTACCTCCTCCTCCTCCACCTGTCCCTGGGCTCCAACACCGCTAGTTGTTGCCTGGTAGTGCTGTACGCACAGTCAACAGTCCCTCCTCTGTTATTGGGGTTCAGTAACGTCAGCTGTTCCCCTGCTGTGTGTGTGGCAATCCCTCCTACCTCCTCCACCTCCTCCTCCTCCACCTGTCCCTGGGCTCCAACACCGCTAGTTGTTGCCTGGTAGTGCTGTACGCGCAGTCCCGACAGTCCCTCCTCTGTTATTGGGGTTCAGTAACGTCAGCTGTTCCCCTGCTGTGTATACGGCAACGTGTACTGCGACCGCCACGCAGGCACAACAAGTTAAATTTAAGGGAACCTGTCCCCCCCCCAGGCGTTTGTTACTGAAGGAGCCACCTTGTGCAGCAGTAATGATGCAAAGGGAAAAAGTGCCTCTTTTCGTGGTGCTCCTTGCACATGCTGAACCTAACACTTATGAAAAGTGTCCCCTCCTACCGTGATACCGTCCGGTAGGTGGAACTTTCCTTTGTGATGTGACGCAGCGCAGCCGTCATTCTTACCCCCTTGGCGCCGTGCGCCGCCTCCTCAGCGTTGTTTGAATCAGTCCCGGAGCCTGCGCTGTTAGGTTAGCCCTTGGCCATGCACACATTTTGCGCTGCCCGTCTTCTGACATCATTTGGTGTCAGGCTGGCTGCGCCTGTGCGGCCGCGCTGGCCGAGATCCCGCCTCGTACTGTCTTCTGATTTAATCCCACTGGGGGCCTGAGATCCATGGACATGCGCAGTGCATATCTGAACCTCCACCTCTCACTCATCTCCCTACGGCTTCTTCAAACTGTGCGGTGCCAGCTGGTCCCTAATAGCATGCCACGGCCGTGACACCGTACAGTCTGAAGAAGCCGTAGGGAGGGGAGTGAGAGGCGAGGATATGCACTGCGCATGGCCACGGATCTCAGGCCCCCAGTGGGATTAAATCAGAAGACAGTACGAGGCGGGATCTCGGCCAGCGCGGCCGCACAGGCGCAGCCAGCCTGACACCAAATGATGTCAGAAGACGGGCAGCGCAAAATGTGTGCATGGCCAAGGGCTAGCCTAACAGCGCAGGCTCCGGGACTGATTCAAACAACGCTGAGGAGGCGGCGCACGGCGCCAAGGGGGTAAGAATGACGGCTGTGCTGCGTCACATCACAAAGGAAAGTTCCACCTACCGGACGGTATCACGGTAGGAGGGGACACTTTTCATAAGTGTTAGGTTCAGCATGTGCAAGGACCATAATTAAAAGAGCTAAGTTTACCTTTTCCAGCATTAGTGCTGTACACGATGGCTCTTTCAGCTACAAACGCCTGGGGGGGGGGGTTAAAGTTTCCCTTTCAACTTGCTCCAGTGCAGGCTTCGGCCTACACTCTGCTCCCTCTCCTCCTCCTGCTGACCCTGGGCTCTAACACCGCCAGTTGGGGCCCAGATGTGCTAGCTGCACAGAGAAAAACACCAGCCAATGTGTCAGTGGGGTTCAGCACCGCCAGCTGTTCCCCTGCTGTGCAGCCAGCAACGTGTCCTGCAACAGCCACGCAGACACAAGAACTGGAATTGAAGGAAACCTGTCCCCCCTCCCCCAGGTGTTTCTACGTTTTACAGCCACCTTGTACGACAGTAATGCTGCATGTGTGCAAGGTGGCTCAGAAACTTATTCTCCTTGCCCATGGGGAACTGAACACGTCTAAAATGAGTCCTCTGCGACCATTAAAACGTCCCTCAGGTGTGATTTTCCTTTGTATTGACACGCAACAAGCTCCTTGGTAGCGCTGCCCGTCTTCTGGCATCATTGTTTGGCTGCCTGCGCCTCTGCGGCCGCCTTGCCCCACACAACGCCCCTCAGTGTCTTATTTATTTGGACTGCGAGGGTGTGATTGATGGGCATGAACGGTGCATTTCTTCGCCTGTCCCTCATCTCCTTCCGCCTTCTTCGGACTGTGCGGCTTCATGGCCGTGGCATGCGATAAGGGATCAGCTGACGCCGCATAGTCTGAAGCGGGTGTAAGAAACCAAGCGAGAGGCGAACATATGTACTGCACCAGGCCATGAATCCCAGCCCCGCAGTGTTTTAACAATGTTAAGACACTGCGGGGCTGGGATTCATGGTCATCGCAAACCGCAACGGCCGACATTACATGATGTCAGAGGATGGGCAGCGCTAACAGCGCAAGGCCAAGGGATAACACGACAGCGCAGACTCCTGTACAGCAAATAACAACGCTCAGGAGGCTGCACCCAGCACCAAGGTGGGATTCTTGACATCTGTGCTGCGTCTCATTACGAAGGGAACTCGCGCCTCCAACACAGTTTGACTGTATAAAGGGCTAAATGTTATACGTGTTTCATTCGGCGTGTGCAAGGAGAAAAATTAAAAGAGCAACCTTTGACTTGTGCGGCACTACTGTTGCATAAGCTGTGGCTCTTCTAGTTTGTAACCCCTGAGGGGGGGTTAAAGGTTACCTTTGAAATCGGTTCAATTAGGCTTCGGCCTACACTCTGCTCCACCGGCAGAGCCCGGGCTCCAACAACGCTAGTTGCTGTCCGGAAGTGCTGGCTGCACAGAGCCAAACACCTCGCCAATGTGTCAGTGGGGTTCAGCACCGCCAGCTGTTCCCCTGCTGTGTAGCCGGCAACGTGTCCTGCGACCGCCACGCAGGCACAACAGACCCAAAGCTGCCGCCAGTGCAGGCTTTGGCCTACACTCCCCTCCCCCTGCTCCTCCTTCTGCTGACCCTGGGCTCTAACACCGCCAGTTGGGGCTCTAGGAAGACAAGCTTGAATAGGTCCCCATCCTGGTTCCAGTACCGTCAGCTGGTTCCGGGCAGAGCCTTTGGCTTAGGTGCCTCCCTCTGGGTATCCGAGTTCCACCAACGTCAGGTGGTCCTTGGTAGTGCTTTCAGGCACGGGTACCTCCTGCTTAGTAACCGGGTTCCAGTAACGTCAGCTGGTCCTCGGTAGTTCCATTGGCTCTTGGACCTTCGGCTACCCATCCGGGTTCCAGTACCGTCAGCTGGTTCTCGGCAGTGTCTTTTGCTCTTGTACCTTCTGCTCCCCATCCTGGTTCCAGTACCATCAGCTGGTTCCGGGCAGAGCCTTTGGCTTAGGTGCCTCCCTCTGGGTATCCGAGTTCCACCAACGTCAGGTGGTCCTTGGTAGTGCTTTCAGGCACGGGTACCTCCTGCTTAGTAACCGGGTTCCAGTAACGTCAGCTGGTCCACGGTAGTTCCATTGGCTCTTGGACCTTCGGGTAGCCATCCGAGTTCCAGATCCATCAGCTGTTTCTCGGCATTTTCTCAGCCTTCTTGTACCTTCTGCTACATTTCCAAGTTCAAGACCCTAAAGACGATGACCCGGAAGACCACCCCTAAGATGATGACGACACCAGAGACGATAACCACCGAGATGACGACGACCCTGGAGACGATGACCCTGAAGACGACCCCGATGACGACGACCCCGATGACGACGACCCCGGAGACGACGACCCTGGAGACGACGACGACATGGGAGACCGAGAAGCAGAAGAACAAGAGGCTGCAGAACAAAGAGCAGAAGAACATTAAGCATAACACTAAATATCAGAGCAAAAGATATTATCTAAATTATAAGCAGAAGAAAACTAAGCAGTGTATGGGGGTGAGTCCGTTCCTCCTCGTGGTGCCCCTGGATAAAGCCTGATGCTGCAGGCCAAACTGAACGCGGACAAATGTAACTCTTTTGTGACAGGCAGAACGGAAGGTGTAATCTTCAAACTTTTATAGATAACAACTACGGGAATGCCTGTCACAAATAAGAATATGATGAAGAAGTTGAATATGAAAAAGATAATAGTTAAATAAAAAGAATATGAACAATGTAAAAAAAAAAATTAGAGGTAGAAGAAGATGAATAAGGTGAAGATAGTTGATGTCAAAGAAGCTGATGATGAGGATAATGAAGAAGAAAGTGTGGGAGAAGTAAAAAAGAAGGTGAAGGACGTGGAAGTAGTGAAACATCAATATCTGACAAAATAAAAAAATAAAAATAGTCAAAATCTTTCTAACGCCGACCGTCATAAAAAAAAAACCAAAAACCTGCTATTCTATTTGTTTGGGCTAAACCTCTGTGCCTTTAATGTCTCCGCCACCTCCCCCAATACATCCTACATTATTCTTAGTTGTTTTCCTTCATGTAGAATGAACCTACAAGGAAAGAAAGGGTTTATTTTAATTCCGATATTTTCGTCCCATTGACTTGCATTGGGATCGGGTATCGGTATCGGATTAGATCCGATACTTTGACGGTATCGGCCGATACTTTCCGATACCGATACTTTCCGATATCGGAAGGTATCGCTCAACACTACTTATAATAAAGAAAATACTGGAGAGATATCAAATGCATACATTTTAACATTAAAAACAAAAACACATACAACCAAAAACTGGTACAGTACCAAAATTGGCCACCAGCTACAAAAACTTTCTCCTGCAAGTAGTTAACTGAAAGGTTTTTTTTCCATTGAAAACACAGATATGGCATCCACCGAGTGTTGTCCTGTCGCGTCTTCTTTATATTATTGCAAAGAAGCTGCAACTGAATAAAGCTGTGCTTCAACCTTCTGGCTTTCGGCCTATAGTATCAGATATTAAACTGCATTTGGCCTTCAACTTTGGTTACGGCCTACTAACGGTGTCTGCCCCTCCCTGGTGTTGCCCTCAACTGAATAAAGCTGTGCTTCAACCTTCTGGCTTTCGGCCTATAGTATCAGATATTAAACTGCATTTGGCCTTCAACTTTGGTTACGGCCTACTAACGGTGTCTGCCCCTCCCTGGTGTTGCCCTCAACTGAATAAAGCTGTGCTTCAACCTTCTGGCTTTCGGCCTATAGTATCAGATATTAAACTGTATTTGGCCTTCAACTTTGGTTACGGCCTACTAATGGTGTCTGCCCCTCCCTGGTGTTGTCCTCAACTGAATAAAGCTGTGCTTCAACCTTGTGGCTTTCGGCCTATAGTATCAGATATTAAACTGCATTTGGCCTTCAACTTTGGTTACGGCCTACTAACGGTGTCTGCCCCTCCCTGGTGTTGTCCTCAACTGAATACAGCTGAGCTTCAACCTTCTGGCTCTCATTAAGTGTTTTTTAAAAAACAAAATGGTGGTTAGGGCCTACTAACGGTGTCTGCCCCTCCCTGGTGTTGCCCTCAACTGAATAAAGCTGAGCTTCAACCTTCTGGCTCTCATTAAGTGTTTTTTAAAAAACAAAATGGTGGTTAGGGCCTACTAACGGTGTCTGCCCCTCCCTGGTCTTGCCCTCAACTGAATAAAGCTGAGCTTCAACCTTCTGGCTCTCATTAAGTGCTGTGTTTTTAAAAATTGGTGGTTAGGGCCTACTAACGGTGTCTGCCCCTCCCTGGTGTTGCCCTTAACTGAATAAAGCTGTGCTTCAACCTTGTGGCTTTCGGCCTATAGTATCAGATATTAAACTGCATTTGGCCTTCAACTTTGGTTACGGCCTACTAACGGTGTCTGCCCCTCCCTGGTGTTGTCCTCAACTGAATACAGCTGAGCTTCAACCTTCTGGCTCTCATTAAGTGTTTTTTAAAAAACAAAATGGTGGTTAGGGCCTACTAACGGTGTCTGCCCCTCCCTGGTGTTGCCCTCAACTGAATAAAGCTGAGCTTCAACCTTCTGGCTCTCATTAAGTGCTGTGTTTTTAAAAATTGGTGGTTAGGGCCTACTAACGGTGTCTGCCCCTGCCTGGTGTTGTCCTCCACTGAACAAAGCTGAGTTTCCACCTTCTGGCTCTTTTTTTTTTTTTTAAATTGCTGGATGGGGCCTAATAGTTCTGTTTGCTCCTCCCTGGTGTTTGTCCTCAACTAAAAAAAGCTGAGCTTCAACCTTATGGCTTTCGGCCTATAGTATCAGATATTAAACTGCATTTGGCCTATTAGTGTGTTTGGGCCCTTAAAACAGTGTCTGCTGCTCCTGGGTTTGCTACTCCACTCAACAAAGCAATGCCGCCTGTTTAGTCCTGTTACCAATTTTGAACTGCATTTAGCCTACTTTATTCTTTGGCCCTATATCTGTTTCCTCCTCATCCTGCCCACTGCCCAGCCACTGCTACATGAGTCTGCTGGTACATTGACCTAGACCACTACATTCCCCTTGCACTCTACACAGCCAGAATCTGACCCTGCTGAAAGTCAGGTTCCCCTTCCCGCATGTTATACCACCTTACACAGGGACAAAGAGGAAGGTGCAGATGAAAGTGCAGGTTCCTTCATCAGGTGGGGGGGGGCATACTCGTTGGCGACGTCACTGGCACATGGCCCCTCAGAGTACGCAAAAGTGTCGCTGCTGGTGGGAGGCGCCCCCGCCGTGCAAACACACCGCTGTACTTTGAGGGGCCCTGTGCCAGTGCCAATGCCAATGAGTGGGCCCCCCTGCTTGCTTAGGATCACAGCACTTGCAAACTTGACATACTTACCTCTCACTGCTCCACCGCCGTGACGTACTCCATGTTTCCTGTGCCCACTAAAACCTTGAACCAACCCTACCCCCCACAACTTTTGCCAAATCACCCCCAATTTCCAGTGCCCAACTATTATTATAAAGTTAATTTAGATTGACAAGCTTCAGAAAACAAGAATGGATGTTTTTGGCATTAAAATGGGCACTGTAGGTGTTTTCCTGGCCTCCACTCACTGCCGGCTATGCTTCCCCATTGACTTGCATTGGGTTTCGTGTTTCGGTCGATCCCCGACTTTTAGCGATAATCGGCCGACTTCACTCGACTCAACTCTGGACTAAGTCGGGTTTCACAAAACCCGACTCGATCTTAAAAAAATGAAAGTCGCTCAACCCTATGTCTCAGGACTCGGTGTCATCCAAGAGAATGGAGGAGTGATGCTTTCCAAGGAGACTTGACAACTCTTCTAAAAGTCCTAGAGGTTCTCCTTTATTCCAGAAGCCTCCAAGACATTCAAGGAGTGGTAATATACTAAGGGGGATCAATGCATCATACAAGATCCAACATAAATATATGGGAAGACTGCAGAACAAAGAACCCAACAAGTAAAGAGCCAAGCGATTCAGATTATGATGTACAGGTCCTTCTCAAAAAATTAGCATATAGTGTTAAATTTCATTATTTACCATAATGTAATGATTACAATTAAACTTTCATATATTATAGATTCATTATCCACCAACTGAAATTTGTCAGGTCTTTTATTGTTTTAATACTGATGATTTTGGCCTACAACTCCTGATAACCCAAAAAACCTGTCTCAATAAATTAGCATATTTCAACCGTCCAATCAAATAAAAGTGTTTTTTAATAACAAACAAAAAAAAACATCAAATAATAATGTTCAGTTATGCACTCAATACTTGGTCGGGAATCCTTTGGCAGAAATGACTGCTTCAATGCGGCGTGGCATGGAGGCAATCAGCCTGTGACACTGCTGAGATGTTATGGAGGCCCAGGATGCTTCAATAGCGGCCTTAAGCTCATCCAGAGTGTTGGGTCTCGCGTCTCTCAACGTTCTCTTCACAATATCCCACAGATTCTCTATGGGGTTCAGGTCAGGAGAGTTGGCAGGCCAATTGAGCACAGTAATACCATGGTCAGTAAACCATTTACCAGTGGTTTTGGCACTGTGAGCAGGTGCCAGGTCGTGCTGAAAAATGAAATCTTCATCTCCATAAAGCATTTCAGCCGATGGAAGCATGAAGTGCTCTAAAATCTCCTGATAGCTAGCTGCATTGACCCTGCCCTTGATGAAACACAGTGGACCAACACCAGCAGCTGACATGGCACCCCACACCATCACTGACTGTGGGTACTTGACACTGGACTTCAGGCATTTTGGCATTTCCTTCTCCCCAGTCTTCCTCCAGACTCTGGCACCTTGATTTCCGAATGACATGCAAAATTTGCTTTCATCAGAAAAAAGTACTTGGGACCACTTAGCAACAGTCCAGTGCTGCTTCTCTGTAGCCCAGGTCAGGCGCTTCTGCCGCTGTTTCTGGTTCAAAAGTGGCTTTACCTGGGGAATGCGGCACCTGTAGCCCATTTCCTGCACACGCCTGTGCACGGTGGCTCTGGATGTTTCCGCACCAGACTCAGTCCACTGCTTCCTCAGGTTCCCCAAGGTCTGGAATCGGTCCTTCTCCACAATCTTCCTCAGGGTCCGGTCACCTCTTCTCGTTGTACAGCGTTTTCTGCCACATTGTTTCCTTCCAACAGACTTACTGTTCTGTCTTCATACACGTTGATACGGTGTGTGATCCAACATACAGCATAAACCACTTCTGTCTTCCAAAGTAAGCAGACTGTTTTCTGTAGTCTAACTTGTTTATTGGTAACAGGTATTGAAATGCGGTAAAACTATAAGAATACAAATGATTTGAGTAAGTATTGGGCACATAACAGCACAACTGATACTATAACTAACAGGGAAAGCATACAGGATGATGCAACTTCTACATGCAGCTACATACAGTAACTCACAGATAATAGATTTCCCGGGTACTAGTTGCTATACAGTAATCACATTCTATAGAACAATATATTACAAAAACAAGGATAGCAATCTTACCGGATAAACTAACCAGGGTGGCAGGTAAATGAAGTAGTTCCAACACAGCTGAATAACAGAGTGAACAGGAAATACAAGAGAAAAGGCTGGGGAATTTCCCAATCCCAGGATGCTTTGCTGAAACCCACAATGCAACACTCTATTATTCATGGAAAACACAGGTTATAAATTTATCCACCACTGGGTGGTGCTATAACACAACAAAACCAGAACTATAATAATAGTTAACCTTTTTATGCTTGAAACGAACCCCTGTCCTGTTAGAAGGACAGAACACTCCCCGCTTGGCATCAACCGATGCCACCTACAGGTTCTTTTGGCGAAAACAGTAAGACAAGTTCCGCCATTGGTCTGAGGAATAGTTTGCTTTCCCCAGACTTGCCTACTTTGACCTCGACCTTACGGATCTTCCCATCTTTGCTTGGGAATACTTTAGTGATGAGGCCTAGTGGACACTCATTACGGTGTGACTGGCTGTCTTTCATGAGAACGACATCACCGGTTTTGATGTTTGGTTTGTCGGTCTGCCACTTCCTCCTTGGTTGTAAGGTGGAGAGGTACTGCTTCCTCCATCTGTCCCAGAAGGTATTGGAGACTTTGGACTTGTCTCCACTGTCGTCTGTAGAGGTCCTTGTTGCTAAATTCTCCAGGTGGAGCGCTGAGAACGCTGGCCTTCTGAGTAAGTAACATGGCAGGAGTGAGAATGGTCGGATCTTCAGAGTCACTAGAAAGTGAAGTCAATGGTCTGGCATTAATGATGGCCGAAACTTCTGCTAGGAATGTGGTCAAACTTTCATGTGTGAGTCTTGCACTACCTGCTTGCAAGAAAATGGAGTCAAGGATTCTGCGTGCTATTCCTATCATCCTCTCCCAAGCGCCTCCCATGTGAGAAGAGTGTGGTAGATTGAAAGTCCAGGTACATCCCTGCTCACTAAGGTATCTTTCCACACCGGTGGTGTCTAGGTTGGAAGGAATTTGAAGTTCTTTCACTGCTCCTACAAAGTTGGTACCTCTATCGGAGCGTATGTGTTTCACGGGACCTCTGATGGCGATGAAACGTCGGAGTGCATTTATAAACCCTGAAGTGTCCATGGACTCAATTACTTCAATGTGGACTGCTCTAATGGACATACAGGTGAACATAACAGCCCAGCGTTTGGCATTGGCCTGGACTCTTCTAGTGTTCCGTGCAACCACAGACCATGGCCCGAATACGTCCAGTCCGACGTTGGTAAAGGGAGGTTCTGTACTAAGTCTGTCTGGTGGGAGATTGGCCATCTTCGGCTTTTGAGCCCTGCCATGGAGTTTGCGACAAATCACGCAATTGTAAATGAGTTTACTCACGCATCGTTTTGCTCCGACTATCCATAGTCCAGCAGTTCGTAGATTTCCTTCAGTAAACAGCCGTCCCTGATGTTTCACCAAGACGTGGTGGTGTTGCACAAGCAGGGTCGTGACATGATGATGTCCAGGAATTATTATAGGGTGTTTCTCCCCGAATTCCACTTCAGCTTCTTGAAGACGACCTCCAATTCTTAACAGCCCATCCTGGTCAATAATTGGATCAAGCTTCCTCAAGACACTATCTCTGGAAACAGGTTGGCTTTTATTAAGGTTATCTATTTCTTTGGCGTAACATTCACGTTGTATGGTACGAATTATAACGTTCTTGGCATTTTCCATGCTTGGAACGGTAAAGGCACGCTTGCAGTGGTGCCAACCTTTGCAAGGTTTCTGGATGGCGGATGACGTTGACTTGTAGGATTGAGCCACATGAATTAAACAAACGAGGGCACGAACAAGTGAGTCCCAAGTTGAGAACCTGTTGAAGCGGTGGGATTTGAGGTGATTGTCTTTAGTCACCGTACGTAGAACGGATACCTGAGGGCGGATTTCCTCATCTGCCTCTGGATCCACCAATTCAAAGATGTTTGACTCGTCCACATATGGCGTCGAACGGTATAAGAATGTAGGGCCGGTGAACCAGGTTGTGTCCTTAAGTTGTCTTGCTTCAACGGATCTGGTTGCGTGGTCCGCCGGATTGTGGTGCGTGGACACATAGTGCCACTGTTTAGGTTCGGTGGATCTCCTGATCCTTAGCACCCGATTGCTGACGTAGACATAGAAGCGACGAGTTTCATTACAAATGTACCCCAGCACTACCTTGCTGTCAGTGTAGAACTCGACTTCTTTGATTTCCAGGTCCATTTCTGTCGAGATAAGCTCAGCTAACTCTACTGCCAGCACAGCTGCACAGAGTTCCAGTCTGGGTACTGTGTGTTCACGGAGTGGGGCCAATTTTGTCCGGCTCATAACAAGCCTTACGTGGCATTGTTCATTGATGTCAGTTGTTTTCAAATACGCCACTGCTGCAATTGCCTTGGTTGAAGCATCGCAGAAGATACAAAGCTTTTGCACCTTGATTTCTGATGAAGGCACAGAAGCATATGGTCGTGCCACGTAGAGACTCGACAGGGCTTCTAAAGAATTTTTCCATCTTTCCCACAATTCTCTTTTATCGCTGGGAAGCGGGTCATCCCAATCAGATGTCTCTTGGGTGAAGACTCTCAACATCATTTTACCTTGGATAGTTACAGGGGTTACAAATCCCAGAGGATCGTACAAGCTGTTCACAACGGACAGGACGCCTCTACGCGTGAAGGGTTTCTCTTCTTCGCTGATCTGGAAGGTGAATGCATCCTTTTTCAAATCCCAGAGTAGACCCAGGCTCCGCTGCATGGGAAGGGAGTCGGTGCTTAAATCCAAGTCTTTTAAGTCGGTTGAGTAATCTTGAGAGGGAAAGGCTGCCATTAGTTTCTGGCTGTTGGAAGCAATTTTGTGCAACCTCAAATTGGATGAAGCGAGCATTTCTTGTGCCCTTTTCAGGAGACTGACTGCCGACTCCTCTGTGGGTGTGGATTTCAGGCAGTCATCTACGTAGAAATCCTTTTCCACGAAAGATCTTACATCCGATCCATACTTCGCTTCACCTTCTCTGGCTGAATGTCTAAGGCCATAGATAGCAACAGCAGGGGAAGGGCTGTTCCCGAAGATGTGAACCTTCATACGATATTCCACGATGTCCTTGTAGGGGTCATTATTGCGGTACCAGAAGAACCTCAAGTAGTTTCTGTGTTCTTCTTTAACAAGGAAGCAGTGAAACATCTGTTGTATGTCGGCCATAAATGCTACTGCGTCTTTGCGGAAACGAAGAAGTACTCCCAGAAGTCTGTTGTTGAGGTCTGGACAAGACAGGAAGACGTCGTTTAAAAAAACACCTTCGTATCTGGCACTTGAGTCAAATACCACTCTTATCTGACCTGGTTTCTTCGGATGATACACACCGAAAATAGGTAAGTACCAACATTCCTCGGAATCTTGAAGTACAGGTGCAATTTCCGCGTGGCCACTCTGGAATATTCTCTCCATGAAGGTAAAGAAGTGTTGTTTTGTTTCTGGTGCCTTCTGCAGTTTGTGCGTAAGGGAGACAAATCGACTGTAGACAAGTTCTCGGTTGTTGGGTAAGCGTTGCCTCTGTGGTTTGAATGGTAAAGGTGCGACCCAACTCTTTGATTCATCTTTTACTATCTCTCGCTCCATGATGTCCAAGAACAGTCTGTCCTCTATGGACATTGCTACCTGGTTGTCTTCTCTTGTCCTGTGGAAAACTGTGCACCCTATATGATCTTGCTCACCGTCGCATGCATGGTCTTCACAGGAAGGATCAGCTAACGGACAAGGTGGAGGGGTGTGGTGTGGCAATTCTTTAATCAGGAAACTGCTCTCGCATGGCTGGAAGCGAGACGGGCGTCCATTCTCGAGGGTATTGGTGAGCATGCTGTTGACTGATGTCGGCCTGTGTGCTCCACCCAAACAGACATCTCCCACAATGACCCATCCTAGGTCAAGTCTCTGAGCATATGGGGCGTTTTGTGGGCCGTTGATCTGTCCTCTAGCCTTGTGGACCCGTAGTATGTCTCTTCCGAGAAGTAAGACGATAGGAGCTCCTTGGTCGAGCTCTGGTATCAGGTGAGCTATACATCTCAAGTGGGTGTGATGAGTTGCTACCTCTGGTGTAGGTATCTCAGACCTGTTGTCTGGAATCTGGTTGCACTCCAGTATTGATGGCAAGGATAAGCAGGTTTGACCGTCTATAGACTCTACTTTGAATCCAGTTGCTCTCCTCCCCGCCGTCTCGACAGTACCTGCACATGTCTTCAAGGAGTACGGAGAGCCGGGACCAGCAATGTTGAAGGTGTCGAAGAGAAAGGATTTAGCTAGAGACCTGTTGCTCTGATCATCCAAGATTGCATATACCTTGATCGCCTTATCCCGTTGGCTCGCTGGGAATACTCTGACAAGACAGATCTTTGAGCAGGATCTTCCTGCTACGAGTTCCTTGCAGATTTCTGTGCACCGAGAAGTGACCACTGGGGTGTCCACGTCGGGGTCCGTCTGTTTTTCGGCAGACTCTTCTACTCGTGACGATACCCCTGAGGGTGGTCCAGGATGTAAGGCCGTGTTGTGCTCCACACTACTACATTCTGTGCATTTCACACTGGTTTCACAGTTCTTGGCGAAGTGTGAGGTTGTCGCGCAGCATCTGAAGCATATCTTGTTTTCCTTTAGGAAACTCTTACGGTCTTCTAGAGACTTCTCCCTGAAGGCTCTACATTTTAGGAGAGGATGAGGTTTCTTGTGTAGGGGGCAGTATTTGCTGAGATCCTGCGGTGTGTCCTCTTCTGGAAAGGACTTACTTGCCCTGTAAGGAAAACCTGTGGAGGTAACATTAGTTTTGTGGACTGCCACTGGTGTTTTACTGGGTTTTACACCAGAGGCAGTGGTACATGACATAGTGAAATCGAAACTAGGGTCATTTCTAACTTTAGCCTGCTGAGCAACAAAGTCTACAAACACCCCAAAGGGAGGAAATGGTACCTTATGAGCCTGTTTGTAACGGGACCCGTGACTGACCCACTTTTCTTGTAAGTTGTAAGGGAGCTTTTGGACAATCGGGTTGACACCTCTGGCAGTGTCCAGGAATGCCAACCCTGGTAGATCACCTTCTGCCTGAGCAGCATGTACCTCCATTAACAAGTCGCTCAGTTCCCTGAGCTTTTGATAACCCTTATTTGCTATCTTGGGGAAATCATCAATTCTTTTATACAAAGCATTTTCTATAGCTTCTATTGACCCATAACATTCTTCAAGTCTCTCCCACACCATACGAAGTCCTGTGTGTGGGTACTTTATGTTAATGTTCCTGATTCTTTTGGCATGTTCAGCTGACTCGCTCCCAAGCCACTTAACCAATAGATCTAACTCTTCACTACTGGAAAGATGCAAGTCTCTGATGGCATTCTGAAAAGAGGCTCGCCATGCTCTGTAGCTTTCAGCTCGATCAGTGAACTTTACAAGTCCCTTGGTCACCAGCTCCCGGCGGGTAAAGAACCTTGCAAAGTTCATAGTGGCTGAGTCTGTGCCGACGTGAGCTGGTGTGCTGTTGTTATGCGGTGTTTGTGGTGCATCCTCATACCTGGTAGGAGCTTCTGGCATAGGAAAGTCTGTATAAACCCGTTCAGTGGCGAAGGGTGTCCCTGTCAGTCTGGGCGGAAGCCGTACCTTCTGTTCCGTAGGACGGTAGTGGTGATCAATGTCGTTTCGCAGTATACTTTCCTGCTTCCAGTACGGTGTTTGGAGGAAGGATCTCTGGTAATCTGTATAGGCTGGTTGGTGTAACGGATCAGAGTCGTCTTCCACTTTGGGATGTTGGCGGACATATTCTGAGACGCGTTGAGCAGGGTCCTGATGATCAAGGTCTGGTCCGCGTATGTCGCTGCCTCGCTCGGATTCAGGAAACTCCACGGCTTCTAAAAACTCAGCTTTGGCTATTGCGGCTGCTGCTTCTTTTTCAGCGGAAAGCCTTTCTAAGGTCGCTTGCAGGCGGGCTCTATCTGCTTCTTGCTCTGCTCGCAGGCGGGCTCTTTCTGCTTCTTGGCGGGCTCTTTCTGCTTCTAGCTCTGCTTGCAGGCGGGCTCTTTCTGCTTCTTGCCCTGCTTGCAGGCGGGCGCTTTCTGCTTCTTGCTCTGCTTGCAGGCGGGCGCTTTCTACTTCTTGGTCTGCTTGTCTTAGCTTTAACTGCATCTCTTGTGCAGCGAAGGAGGATCTTACTTTCGCCGCCTCAGCTTCTGCTCGGGCGAGGGTGACAGACCTTTTCGAGGAAGACTTGCTAGAGCGGCTTGTTTGGGACCTCGTCCTGAGTGAAGATGCTCGACTTGCATTTTGTGTCCGTTTGCAGGCTGTAGGATGTCTCAGAGCGGGTAGGAATGACTTCAGCGTGGACTGAGACGTGTCATGCTTGGTGGGCTGCACTCTCGGTACTTGTGACTGTATAGCGGCCGCTGCGGTATCTGCAGGCAGTGCGGTATGGTACAAGCGGCTCCGTAAGAGTTAGTTGCTATCGCTGGCGTCTAGCCTCCCTTTACTGTAATCCCGGCGCCTAGCTTCCGTTTTACTGGCCTCCGCTGGTATTTAGCACCCGTTTTACTGTTCTGTCTTCATACACGTTGATACGGTGTGTGATCCAACATACAGCATAAACCACTTCTGTCTTCCAAAGTAAGCAGACTGTTTTCTGTAGTCTAACTTGTTTATTGGTAACAGGTATTGAAATGCGGTAAAACTATAAGAATACAAATGATTTGAGTAAGTATTGGGCACATAACAGCACAACTGATACTATAACTAACAGGGAAAGCATACAGGATGATGCAACTTCTACATGCAGCTACATACAGTAACTCACAGATAATAGATTTCCCGGGTACTAGTTGCTATACAGTAATCACATTCTATAGAACAATATATTACAAAAACAAGGATAGCAATCTTACCGGATAAACTAACCAGGGTGGCAGGTAAATGAAGTAGTTCCAACACAGCTGAATAACAGAGTGAACAGGAAATACAAGAGAAAAGGCTGGGGAATTTCCCAATCCCAGGATGCTTTGCTGAAACCCACAATGCAACACTCTATTATTCATGGAAAACACAGGTTATAAATTTATCCACCACTGGTGGTGCTATAACACAACAAAACCAGAACTATAATAATAGTTAACCTTTTTATGCTTGAAACGAACCCCTGTCCTGTTAGAAGGACAGAACACTTACCATTGAGGTGCCTTGATACAGCACTCTGGGAACAGCCTATTTGTTGAGAAATTTCTTTCTGGGTCTTACCCTCTTGCTTGAGGGTGTCAATGATGGCCTTCTTGACATCTGTCAGGTCGCTAGTCTTACCCATGATGGGGGTTTTGAGTAATGAACCAGGCAGGGAGTTTTTAAAAGCCTCAGGTATCTTTTGCATGTGTTTAGAGTTAATTAGTTGATTCAGAAGATTAGGGTAATAGGTCGTTTAGAGAACCTTTTCTTGATATGCTAATTTATTGAGACAGGTTTTTTGGGTTATCAGGAGTTGTAGGCCAAAATCATCAGTATTAAAACAATAAAAGACCTGACAAATTTCAGTTGGTGGATAATGAATCTATAATATATGAAAGTTTAATTGTAATCATTACATTATGGTAAATAATGAAATTTAACACTATATGCTAATTTTTTGAGAAGGACCTGTACTATACATAAACTATACTGGGATGTACGATGTATAAACCCGTATGCGTGCTGTTCGTCTATGAAATCCTAGTTAATTGTTGGGAATATATATTACGGACATTTGGGAAAAACAAACTTTAGTAAAAAAAAAAAACTAAAAAAAAAAATAATAATAGGGAATAAAGAAATAGAGGAAACTAAACCAATCCTGGATGCTCTTTGTGCAGTGATAGATTATATGCCAAGCTTAGATTTTAAGGAGTGTTCCCTTTTTTTTTAATATGCTTGGAATAAGATAGCTTGTTGTGAAGGAATTATAACATTCTTGCAAAAAAAATAGAAAAAGAGAATCAATAAACATCCATTAGTACATAATAAAGAGGAAGCAATGGATACAATTGTACCTCATGGTCATCTATCCCCGCCCACTAGGAGCCCTCTCAGCCATTCAAACAATGCAAGAGAGGTTCCGTGACCCAGTTCTCTACATCCATGGTACCTTACCATTGAGGGGAGTCTAATTTCTACTCCTGCGAGTATTTTTTTCTCTTTTATTCAGGCATATGGTCTCAGAGATATTATTTAGTGATCATTTTTATGGTCTTTACTAATGGGGTGTGGTTCACATGATAATTATGTAGTGTAACCTAAAGACTCGCCCCCAAGGATCTTTTGAACAAAAAATCCCACAACTCTGGATTTAAGAACATGACGAAAAGCAGAATACTCATGAAAACAGCCGGGATAAATAAGCGTAAAAACTGATCATTTTGATTTGCTGAAGAGGTTCTCTTACAGAAAACCTCTCTTGATGTATATTTGTCATAATTACGCATTCTCGATCATCCTTTCTTAGAACTCTGCCTTGTGCCGTTCCCCTGAAATTACTCCTGGTAACGTACAAACAAATATAAAACTGGGTGTTTTTCAGTCTCCATTAAAGGGGTGCGTCTCTACACTGGGACACTGTGCTGACTGTGTGAGACTATTGAATGACAAAATGAACATGGATCTATTCACTACAACATTGACCAATTCATTACTGGTATGGCTAATGATTGGCTGCAGAGGTCACATATGTATGACCGAATCAGTGCTGGTCTGCTCGTTGGCAGCCCCACTGATCACTAGGACCTGGGTCCTGATCTCTGGTTTCTTTTCACCGCAGTCGTAGCTTCATTCATGGCGTCAGAGACTTATTGCTGTTCTACTTCGCTGTGTCCGTCAGCACCATAGACACTGAATGGCTCCACACCCATAGACTTGCATTGGCGAGTCTCGGACGATATACTGTGCAAATCGCAGCATGCTGCGATTTTCACTCGCACGTATAATACGGCTGGAAAAAAAAAAAGGTGATGTGAGCTGCCCCATAGATTAACTTTGGTCCGAGTGCTATGTGATTTTTTTCTTGCATAGCACTCGTCTGTATTCCTCTCTAGTGTGACTCCGGCCTTACAATGTTTATTGCTGGCTGCAGAATGGGTTAACTGAGAATCCATCAATGAGCTCACTATGACACCCTGATCACAAGTGTGTAACCCTTATATCTGTTTTTTTTTTTTTTTCTGAGCTCCTCTCAGCTGATTTATAACCACCATCCACATTGAAGTAGAATGTACAACGAGCCTGTAAAAACCAAACGGTGCAACATTTTTAAACCTAATTGCAAAATGTGTTTTCAGCTCCAAATACATTCATATAAGTATGTAAACAAAAAAATTAAAAAATAATATATACCCCTTTAATTTTCTGACCTCGGACAGGATAGTACGTCCGAGGTCACATCCCCCTCTTTGATGCAGGGCTCCGGCGGTGAGCCCGCATCAAAGCCGGGACATGTCAGCTGTTTTGTACAGCTGACATGTGCCCGCAATAGCGGAAATTGCGATTCACCCGCCACTATATTAACCAGTTAAATGCCGCTGTCAAACGCTGACAGCGACATTTAACCGGCGCTTCCAGCCATCCGGCCGGAAATGAGCGCATCGCCGACCCCCGTCACATGATCGGGGGTCAGCGATGCTTCTGCAAGATAACCATAGAGGTCCTTGACACCTCTATGGTTACTGATCACTGGTAGCTGTGAGCGCCCCCCTGTGGTCGGCGCTCACAGCACACCTGCAATTCAGTTACATAGCAGCGATGATTGCTGCTATGTAGCAGAGCCGATCGAGTGGTGCCAGTTTCTAGCCTCCCATGGAGGCTATTGAAGCATGGCAAAAGTAAAAAAAAAAAAAAGTAAAAAAAAATGTGAAAAAAATAAAATAAATATAAAAGTTTAAAGCACCCGCCTTTCGCCCCAATCAAAATAAATCAATAATAATAAAAAAAAATCGAACCTACACATATTTGGTATCGCCGCCTTCAGAATCGCCCGATCTATCAATAAAAAAAGCATTAACCTGATCACTAAATGGCGTAGCGAGAAAAAAATTCGAAACTCCAGAATTACGTTTTTTTGGTCGACGCGACATTGCATTATAATGCAATAACGGGCGATCAAAAGACCGTATCTGCACTAAAATGGTATCACTAAAAACGCCGTCTTGGCGCACAAAAAATAAGCCCTCAACCGACCCCAGATCATGAAAAATGGAGAAGCTACGGGTATCGGAAAATGGCGCAATTTTTTTTTTTTTTTTAGCAAAGTTTGGAATTTTTTATCACCACCTAGATAAAAGAGAACCGAGACATGTTTGGTGTCTATGAACTCGTAATGACGTGGAGAATCGTAATGGCAGGTGAGTTTTAGCATTTAGTGAACCTAGCAAAAAAGCCAAACAAAAAACAAGTGTGGGATTGCACTTTTTTTGCAATTTCACCACACTTGGAATTTTTTTCCCGTTTTCAAGTACACGACATGGTAAAACCAATGAGGTCGTTCAAAATTACAACTTGTTTTGCAAAAAATAAGCCCTCACATGGCCAAATTGACGGAAAAATAAAAAAAGTTATGGCTCTGGGAAGGAGGGGAGCACGAAAAACGAACACGAAAAAATGGAAAATCCCAAGGTCATGAAGGGGTTAAAATACTTAGTTACAGACTTCTGCATGTTTGTATTGGTTTTTCTCTCGTTAGAAGGCTTAATCTACTTTACTTTATAATCACTTTTGCAGCTCCGAACCCCGGGGAGTTAAATCCTCACAAAGTTACTTTCCCAGTGGAAATTAAGACCGGGGATTGCAATCATTTAGGATTTAATGAACGAACTAAAACGATTTCCTGGTTCAGATCCCAAGCTCCAGTATCAAGAAAACAGGTAAATTCATTAAGATTGTTTTCTATGCCACCCATATATTGTCTAAGTG
Organism: Ranitomeya variabilis; assembly: GCF_051348905.1. Lineage (NCBI taxonomy): Eukaryota > Metazoa > Chordata > Amphibia > Anura > Dendrobatidae > Ranitomeya > Ranitomeya variabilis. The sequence continues at coordinate 1,111,144,377 of NC_135232.1, forward strand.
TGTTTTAGAGAAACTCGGGCATCAGCGTAAACCTAGAAAATGGGAAAAATCGGCAAAATCAATGTAGAACGGTGGGGGAGTGCAAATTATGCCTTAATTTATCTCATTTAGCTCTTTTTCAATGACATAATGTCAGTATATTACTGCTGTACCCTTGAGGCACTGATGTTTCGCCCGCTCCCTTATCATCTGAGGATAAAGCCCTCGATACCAGGGCTGATAATCAGCATAATGCTGGCTGTGATTATTGGCCCGTGTAAACATGGAAGCAATCAGCAAGCGCTCATTCATCGCGTGATTATATCTTTTATGTGGCCTTGATTATAATTTTTTATCAGCAGCAAATCAACCAGTATAAATCAGCGCGGGCGCGGAGACTGATATAGCTTGTTAGATCACAGCAAAGGTTCTTTAACAAGGACCTGTCACTAGGTCAAAAAATGCTCACTTTTTGCTCTTATGTTATTCCCGCTTCCGTCGTTCTCCTGAATCCGGCGCTGATTTTCTTTTGTTCCTGCGCCTCTCCGTTCCGGAGATACGGCCCCTTCTTCCTTTGTCTTTTTTAGCCAACTGGGAGTAGATTGGCCGCACCCATTTGGCTAAAACCCCCTAGATTTATAGAAAGGGAAGAGGAGGCTGTATCTCAGGAACGGAGAGGCGCAGGAACAAAAGAAAAACATTGCCGGAATCAGGAGAACATCGGGTAAAAAAAAAAAAAAAGCACATTTATGGCAAATGTCAAGTTCTCTTTAAAAGGATATTTTTGCAATAAGACGTTATCATCTATTAAAGGATACATAATAACTTCTAGGTCAGTGGGGTAACAACGCTCAGCTAATGACCAGAATGGGGGTCCCTTGTCACCTATTATCTAATGTGTTCCCCAAGAGAATGAATGGAATGGTAGTGAGTATGATCGACCACCGCTACAGCCAAACGTTGTGTTCTGGGGATCTATGGGGATCTCAGAGGTCACACTACCAACTAGGATGCAGCTCACTGGTGATGGGGGTCAAATCGTTACTGATCCAAGATTGGTAGCTGGGGATATATGATGGAAATGGAGATAGTTTTCTCCTTGGAACCGTACAAATTTACTGAGGATTTGTAACCTTTAGGCCGGCGTCACACTTGGCGTAAGACAATACGCCACGTATTATACGTCCGTACTACGGCCGTAATACGGAAAAATGTTCCCAAAATATTGATCCGTAGTCAGGGTGTCTCAGCGTATTTTGCGCATGGCATCCTCCGTATGTAATCCGTATGGCATCCGTACTGCGAGATTTTCGCGCAGGCTTGCAAAACCGACATCTAATGGATTTATGTGCTCAAATGTTCGGGAAAACATATATATATATATATATATATATATATATATATATATATATATATAATGTCATTGAGACACATATATATATATTCTGTATTTAGATTTCATTCAGCGCGATATCTGTGAAAAGCCGGTAATTCAATTGCCGGCTTTTCATTTCTCCTGCCCAAACCCGACATGATATGAGACATGATTACATACAGTAAACCATCTCATATCCCTTTTTTTTTGCATATTCCACACTACTAATGTTAGTAGTGTGTATGTGCAAAATGTGGGCGCTGTAGCTGCGAAAATAAAGGGTTAAATGGCGGAAAAAATTGGCGTGGGCTCCCGCGCAATTTTCTCCGCCAGAATGGTAAAGCCAGTGACTGAGGGCAGATAATAGCCAGGAGAGGGTCCATGGTTATTGCCCCCCCCCCCGTGGCTAAAAACATCTGCCCCCAGCCACCCCAGAAAAGGCACATCTGGAAGATGCGTCTATTCTGGCACTTGGCCACTCTCTTCCCACTCCCGTGTAGCGGTGGGATATGGGGTAATGAAGGGTTAATGCCACCTTGCTATTGTAAGGTGACATTAAGCCAGATTAATAATGGAGAGGCGTCAATTATGTCACCTATCCATTATTAATCCAATTGTTTGAAAGGGTTAAAAAACACACACACACACACACGTGATTTAAAAGTATTTTAATGAAATAAACACAGCGGTTGTTTTAATAATTTATTGCTCTCTCAATCCATCAGCAACACCCTCGCTTGGCAAAATAATAAACGCACAAGATACATACCCTCAGCTGAACCGTCACGTCCCACGAAGTAATCCATCTGAAGGGGTTAACTAATATTACAGGCACGAGCTGCGATAAACCACTCGCTCGTGTCTGTAATCCCCGGGTGCTGAAAGGAAAGCTGGATCTGTACTTACATTGAGTCGCGGTGAGGCGCCCTCTGGTGGAAGTTCTCATGAACTGCAGCCTGGGAACTTTTTCCCACGCTCCAGGTCATATGAGGACATCCAGCAGGGGGCGCATCACCGCGACTAAAGGAAATGTAGGTCAATGACCTACATTTCATTCATTCGCCGGGGAATTACAGGCACGAGCACAGCTGCATTAGCAGGGCTCCTGCCTGTAAAATAATTAACCCCTTCAGATGGATTACTTTGTGGGACGTGACGTTTCATCTGAAGGTATGTAGCAGCTTTTGGGATGCTAAAAGTTCACATGGTAATCCACAAGGTGACTTCCACCCAGCATTCCTGGATACGTTGACCTTAACGGCAATGTCTACAAAAGAGCCGAGACCAGTGGTTGGTGGCCGAGGGTTAGTGGACATATGGCTGGGGATTTGAATATAAGGGGTAACATTTATCCTTGTGGGAGTGACAAGCCAAGCCTGGTATGTCAGAGTGAGGAGACTTTTAGGCCATGTATGCTCCTCTGGGAAATTAAATGTGCAAATTGTCTCTTCAGAGAGGAAGAGGACTAGAACTCTATCGCCACCTTGTGTGAGCGATCACTTGTATTGAACTTTAAAGGGGTATTCTTAAGTTTATCCTCTATCCATTGGATAGGAAAAAACTTCCCGATTGTTGGTGGTCTGACTGCTGGGACCCCCACCGATTCCGAGAACCAGGGCTCTCTGGTGTGGAGATTGATCATGCTCACATCTGCTCCATTGATTCTTATAGGAGTGTCAGAAGACCAGCCAAGGTCAGTGCATCTCCGGCGGTCCCAAACGGAGCGGCACTGCGCATGATCAACCACCGCTCCATTCAGAGCCCCGGATCTTGGGATTGGTGGGGGTTCCAGCAGTCGGACCACAGCAAAATTTGCCCTATTAATAGATAGGGGATAACGTCCAAATATCCTAATACAAATCAGACTAAAGTCAGCTGATCCTGTCGATATCAGCGGGGCTGGCAATCGGATGATTTCGTAGGAGAGAAGTTTCCATCTTTTTGACTGCATGATGAATCTGGGGCGCTCACCTGAGCCGAGCCCCCTGTATATGGGGGGAGTCAGGAGCGATAACCGTCAGTCAAACTATCCTTTAGTTCACATGCAGCATTTTTTATCTGCAGCTCTTTTTACAGCCTCCTTTTCTTCATTTTTGCAGCGTTTTTTGGGTGCAGATTACAATTCAGACTGAATCGATTAGTCAATGACCCCATTTGGATGAAAAATTGCAAAAACAAAAGCCAACACAGAGTTGGAATCCAATTTTTGTTTAATCCGTAACATGCATAATCAAAGTATAATTTCTAGATAAAAACTGCATCTAAAAAAAAACAAAAAAAATTTAAAGGATCTAACAAATGGATCCCCCGACAGGATCTATTCTTAATCCACAAAACAGATCTGATTCTAAAGTAATCAGCGAATTAGGACAATAGAGATTTATTTATATAAGAAACTTCTGCAAGGAACGGATCTGTCCCACAATGGTCACAGTTGGCGCTATCAAATCCGTTTTGGTGGCCATAATTTTATCAGAAAAATTAGCGCAACTTTTTTTTAAGAAAATTTTTTTTGCAAAATTTGTCACCCACAGAATGTCAACTTATATTGCTGATTTCCCCACTTTCCCATATGGTAAAGCCAGCAGGGTTGCCAACTTTACTTTGCGGCACTCACTGTAAAATCATGATAATTACAGACAAAATAATCTGTAGAAGTTTCTTCTGCTTCGCAAAAAATCCCGAATGCCGTAATTTTTTTTTTTTTTTTTTTACGGACAGAGAAAAAAAAAGGGACCGATTTTTACAGACTGCATCAGAATGATCATGTGTGAACGCCGCCCGACACCACAGTCAGCTGGACATGATTTTGATGTAAATGAGAAGTGTTTCCATCCACAGCAAGCAGAGATATGTATTTATTTTCCCTCTTCATTAGCGCTGAAGATGTGATTGTCGTTTCAGTATTTTCCGCCTTATGAATGAAGAATAATGGACTGAGCACTCTGCACTTAGAGAGAATAATTAAAATCGCTCCGAGCGAGCGCGCGCCTCATTAATCGTGCCACTTCTCCCTGATAGAAGCTTTCATGCATTACTCAGACATACTCCACAGAACTTGCATGTTATGTATGGGTTCAGAGGGCATGGCGCCCCCTACTGCGCGCTCTGTGTAGTCTGCATTCATGCCCAACATATATCAATGTGCTGTATAGGTGTACGGCGGAATAATTCACCCAAATGGCCACTTTTATCCATAGTGCCACTTTTTTCGTATAGTCACAGGTCAAAAAGATACAAATTCTGTCCCTGTCATGTGAATGGAGCCCCATGGATATGTTTGAGGCATAGATTTCTCCAGGGTACGTGCCAAACACGGGGCTCAGACACAATCTACACTGGCCGAAAAAAGGACAGAGGGGCAGATTAATCAAGCTAAATGTACAATTTGCTGCTGCAAAAGAAAACTTTGGGTCAAAGTACGAAACTACTTGGCAAAAAAAAATGGACTAAAATTTTTGCAAAAAAAATTTCTGGCACAAAGTAAACCATCTAACAATTGAAAACTAGATTGTCTAAAGATGGCGATACAGCGGAGAAGTCACAAAAAGACCATGGTGGTCGAGGAGCCCAAAGGCTCATCTACCACATAAGATGCCAGTATTACAAATGGCCCACGGTAGGTATGAACCCTGTTCCAAACTTTGCATTGGGGCCCATGAGTTTTAAACAGGACATTTTTCTCGTCATAAATATGTAATGTTTTTACCTGGTGTAAATGCCGCTGTTCTCCTGAATCCGGCGTTGTTTTTCTTTTGTTCCTGCTCCTCTCCGTTCCTAAGATACGGCCTCCTTTTCCCTGTATATAAATCTAGTCTTGCTAGCCAAGTAGGCGTGATCCTCAACACTTCCTTGTGGGCGTGTTCATCGGGACCAAGCCTAATTGGCTAAAAAAGACTATGTTTATATACAGGGAAGAGGAGGCCGTATCCCAGGAACGGAGAGGCGCAGGAACAAAAGAAAAACAGCGCCGGATTCAGGAGAACAGCGGCCTTTACACCAGGTTAAGAAAAATACATATTGACAGGTGCTCTTTAACATATTGTTCTCTATAGCCTAGTGAGACTTTATGTTCATATATTATTAAGCTCCGCTTTCCTAGTATACACACAATCCTGAATTAGAAGAATGAATCCATAATTAGATCCATCAACAGCAGCTATCACGATCCTTCTATAGGCGGCTTCTGCTCGCTCTCTCAACAGAACATACAAGGAAAAGACTCAGCGAAAATGGTAGAACAGCCTTAGGAAAAAAAATGTGCCAGCTTTTTCCTGAAGCGCCTTTGCGAAAGAATAGCTTTTACGTTTTTGGGGAGGATTTGGAAATTTTCCGCTCAGTGGGTACGTGCACATGGTGCTGGCACAGACCAGGAGTGTTCCGAGACGTGGCTGCTGCATTCTATACTGTAAAGTATAGCGCGGACGGTTTACCAGCGGAAGCAGTGCAAAGAATGAGCATGTCACTTTTTACATACCGTAACCTCTTTCCGGAATCTGCCTGAAAAAGCAAGATTCTGCTTTAAAAGCCCTGCGTGCCCATACGCCACGTGCTCCAGCTTTGGTTTGCTCCTGCAGGTTCAATTCTGTAATGCACGCAGGGGTAGTTATAGGTATGGCAGAGCACTGATGCAACCAGGAGCCCGAGAGGTAATGGGGGCACTACCACCTCCAAAGCAGCAAGTAGCTTCCATCACAGATACATTATTGGACTGTTTTCCTACAGGGGTCTTCTTCTGCTTGTGTCCGCTAGATGTAGTGGTTATATGAAAACCCTGAAACATAGAGGGTCCTAAGGCCCCTCTGCCATATAGGAAGCCGCTAGTATTATGGATTTATGAATGAAACGTTGTAGGTGAAGCATCTATTGGCTGTATGTTCTCTCTTTTGCCAAAAACATACAAAATAGTGATAGGCGAACATGCAGGGACTGCCTGTTTGTTATGCAATCCCTGTATGCGTGACATCTGACGAACAGCCGACTGGACTCGAATGTATTTTCAAGCACGCCAAAGTCACTCGGTTAGCAATCGAGCATGCTCGGCTAACACCTTATCCCAGCACGTTCACTCATCAGTAAGGCCGGGGTCACACTTAAAGTATAAAAATACGGTCCCATTTTTACGCCCGAGATACGCAGAAAAGGTCCTGAACAGTGATTGTATTCAATGCGAGGATGCAATTTTTTTTTTCTCCAAAAAGTATCTGTCATCCGTATGACGAGATTTTTCTCGCCGGCTTGCAAAATGGACATATGATAGATCCATGGGCTCAAATATTTGTGAACACATACATATATATATATATATATATATATATATATACACACACAGTACAGACCAAAGGTTTGGACACCTTCTCATTTAAAGATTTTTCTGTATTTTCATGACTATGAAAATTGTACATTCACACTGAAGGCATCAAAACTGTGAATTAACACATGTGGAATTATATACTTAACAAAAAAGTGTGAAACAACTGAAATTATGTCTTCTATTCTAGGTTCTTCAAAGTAGCCACCTTTTGCTTTGATGACTGCTTTGCACACTCTTGGCATTCTCTTGATGAGCTTCAAGAGGTAGTCACCGGGAATGGTCTTCCAACAATCTTGAAGGAGTTCCCAGAGATGCTTAGCACTTGTTGGTCCTTTTGCCTTCACTCTGCGGTCCAGCTCACCCCAAACCATCTCGATTGGGTTCAGGTCTGGTGACTGGAGGCCAGGTCATCTGGCGTAGCACCCCATCACTCTTTTGCTTTATTATTGTATTGCTAACATTGTCACCTATGATTGTTGTTTGAAACTGTTAAACTGTAAAGCGCTGCGGAATATGTTGGCGCTATATAAATAAAGATTATACACACACACACATATAAATCAACTAAAGTCCTGAAAAATCAAAAGGGGGCACTTCAAATAACTATACAACCAAATCCCATCCAGTTCATCATAGGGACAAAGAAGAGATCCCACAAAAATATATATAAAATCAATATTTTATTTAGTCACATGTGACAATATAAAAACCACAATAAAAAGCAAAATACCGTCTAGAGGACGCCAGGTGTACATAAAGAAAAATTCCCCACACAAAGTAATCACATATAAAGAAAGTCCCAAACAACCGGGACGCCCCCGGAAGAAGCTGGCGGCGAAACGCGCGTCGGGGTGAGGGGACGCCAGGACCATCCACGCTATAGGTAAATACTACTTCTTTAAAATTTAAAAATCTAGAATTCACTATTTTATGTTATAGTCCAACATGTTCCAGGCCTTATAGTACTCTTCAATATAGAGAGGTAGCGTCTGCAGATATTGGTCTGAATGTTAATTATAACACAGGCTTTTCAGGCTACTGATAGGGCATGTTCTCTGGGATTTACTATTGTTTGGGACTTTCTTTATATGTGATTACTTTGTGTGGGGAATTTTTCTTTATGTACACCTGGCGTCCTCTAGACGGTATTTTGCTTTTTATTGTGGTTTTTATATTGTCACATGTGACTAAATAAAATATTGATTTTATATATATTTTTGTGGGATCTCTTCTTTGTCCCTATGATGAACTGGATGGGATTTGGTTGTACACACACACATATACTAGACTGTGGCCCGATTCTAACGCATCAGGTATTCTAGAATATGCATGTCCCCGTAGTATATGGACAATGATGATTCCAGAATTCGCGGCAGACTGTGCCCGTCGCTGATTGTTCGAGGCAACCTTTATGATATCATCGTCGCCATGGCAACCATTATGACATCTACGTCGATACTGTGCCCGTCGCGGATTGGTCGAAGCCTAGGCAGCCTCGACCAATCAGAGACGCGGGATTTCCAGGACAGACAGACAGAAAAACCCTTAGACAATTATATATATATAGATATATATATTGTAAGGGTTGTACTCACTCAGGTGCGGCGGGTGACACTCAGGAGACACGTTCCATTAAAGAGGGTTTATTGCTCCATAAACCACATAGCAACAGGAACAACAGGTAAACAGTCTTACATCAGACAGATGAATCCTCAATGTCCATAGTAGAGCTCCGCTCTCTCAGGTCTGTGGGCACACAGACTGTGCTATGTCCAGCTCATAGGCTCTTCAGCCTAAATATGGTCTCTGTGTGCTGTTCAGGACGTCTGTCCCCACTTGGAACCGTCCAACACACAGGCCACTCTGCAGTGTCCAGCCAGGACACATGGAAGTGTGTCCACCCTGACAGACTCCCACACACTCACACCATGTGCTACACACACCTCCTTTACATAGGTGTAACCACACCCAGGTACCTGTCACATGGCCAGTCAGGTGAGCGTGACATCACCACAGGTCCTTCAACACAAAACCATCTTAGGTGTTCAAACACGCCTCTTTGGGTGGGCTTGTAGGTGACTAGACCCACCCATCTCTCCAATCACCTGGAAGCCTTCAATTGCTGGCTTTTGCTAAGTCCTTACCAAACCCAACAGGATATGAGATATGGTTTACATACAGTAAACCATTTCATATCCGTTATATTTTTATATATTCCTCACTAATAATGTTAGTAGAGTGTGCGTGCAAAATTTGGGAGCTCTAGGTGTTAAAATAAAGAGTTAAATCACGGAGAAAACTGGCGTGGGCTCCCGCGCAATTTTCTTCGCCAGAGTGGGAAAGCCAGTGACTGAGGGCAGGTATTAATAGCCTAGAGAGGGACCATGATTATTGTCCCCCTGGCTAAAAACATCTGCCCCCAGCCACCCCAGAAAAGGCACATCTGTAAGATGCGCCTATTCCAGCACTTAGCATGTGGCGTTGGCATATGGGGTAATAAGGGGTTAATGCTATTGTAAGGTGACACTAAGCCTGGTTAATAATGGAGAGGAGTCAATAAGACACCTATCCGTTATTAAGCCACTAGTCTGAAAGGGTTAAAAAAAACAAGCATTAAGAATAAAGTATTTTAATGAAAGAAAGACACAGGGTATTATTATCTTTATTGCATGCTCAATCCAACTGAAGACCCTCGTTCTCCTGTAAAAAATTCCAAAATAAAAAAGCAATAATATCCCATACCTGTCCACCGTACAGTCATGTCTCACGCTGTAAATCCATCTGAAGGGGTTAAATACATTTACAACCGGGAGGCTGCTAATGCTGCCGCTCCCAGCTGTACAACACTGGGGAAAGAATGAAGTGAAGGTAACGGAGCTTCGGTGACTAGCGGTGCCGTCACTGAAGCTGCGCCCCCCTGGTGGCATAAACTCATATGAACTGTAGAGTTAGAAAATATTCAGAAACTTTCCCACACTACAGAGTTCATATGAGTTTATGCCACCAGGGGGCGCAGCTTCGGTGACGGCACCGCTAGTCACCGAAGCTCCGCGCCCTGCATTTCATTAATTCCCCAGTCTTTTACAGCTGGGAGCGGCAGCATTAGCAGCGCTCCTGGTTGTAAATGTATCTAACCCCTTCAGATGGATTTAGAGTGTGGGACATGACTGTACAGCAGACAGGTATGGGATATTGTTGCTTTTTTATTTTGGATTTTTTTTTTACAGGAGAACGAGGGTCTTCAGTTGGATTGAGCGTACAATAAAGATAATAAAACCCTGTGTCTTTCTTTCCTTCATTAAAATACTTTACTCTTAATGTGTGTGTGGTTTTTTTTTAACCCTTTCAGACTAGTGGCTTAATAATGGATGTGTCTTATTGACACCTCTCTATTAGTGATGAGCGAGTGTACTCATTGCTCGGGTTTTCCCCTCCAAGTATTTGTAACTGCTCGGAGATTTAGTTTTCATCACGGCAGCTGAATGATTTACAGCTACTTGCCAGGCTGAGTACATGTGGGAGTTGCCTGGTTGCTAGGGAATCCCCACATGTAATCAAGCTGGCTAATAGCTGTAAATCATTCAGCTGCCGCGATGAAAACAATCTCCGAGCAGTCATAAATACTCGGAGGTCACCTGAGCATGCTCGGGAAAACCCGAGCAACGAGTAAACTCGCTCATCACTACTCTGCATTATTAACCAGGCTTTATGTAACCTTACAATAGCAAGGTGACATTAACCCCTTATTACCCCATATGCCAATGCCACAGGGTAGTGGGAAGAGAGAGGCTAAGTGCTGGAATAGGCGCATCTTACAGATGTGCCTTTTCTGGGGTGGCTGGGGGCAGATGCTTTTAGCCGGGGGGGGGGGGCGAATAACCATGGTCCCTCTCTAGGCTATTAACATCTGCCCTCGGTCACTGGCTTTCCCACTCTGGCGGAGAAAATTATGCGGCAGCCCACGCCAGTTTTTTCCGTGATTTAACCCTTTATTTTAACACCTAGAGCTCCCAAATTTTGCACACACACACGTTTAACATTATTAGTGAGGGATATTTAAAAATATAACGGATATGAAATGGTTTATTGTATGTAAACCATGTCTCAAATCCTGTCGGGTTTGGTAAGGACTTATTTTTCTCGCCCCCATAGACTTGCATTGGCGTATTTTTGGAGGAATACGCTGACAAACACAGCATGCTGCGATTTTCTCAGCCTGTTAAATACGGCCGAGAAATATACAGCAGATAGGAGCTAACCCATAGAGAAACATTGGTCCGAGTGCAATGCGTTGTTTTTGTGCCTCTCACTCGTCCGTATTTCTCTAGTGTGACCCCGACCTTATACATAATGCGGAGAACCTCTGACCAGAGCTCCTGATTACTGATATATTGATGCATTTGCAGTCGGTATACGATTCACACACTTCTCGGCGCTGCGACAGTGCAGCAGCTGCAGGACATGTTACGGAGGTTGCTTCTCATGTCTTCACTTTAGTTAGCAATTAATAGGCACAATGAAAGCCGTTTCTTGGAATGACTAATCTACTGCTGCTCGATGTTCTGTAAATCAGCATATAAGGCTTCCGGTGTAGTTTGTCCTTAGTTAATCTCTTGATTTTAAATTCAGATTGAAGATGAAAGGTTATAAGACTCGGCCAGGAGAGGTTCAGTAGAAACACCACTTTTTTAAACCTAAGATCTGACACCATAAGATAAGCTGAGTAAATGAGGCATTTCATGTTGGTGAGGCATTGGATAGGAAAAATAAAGATTAATCGTTTTAATTTTTGTCATAAATCCATAATACATGAAAATAAGAAACTTTGTAAGATATCTTATCAGACAAATCTGCTTCTTTCTCCTCCTGGACTAATCATTCACTCAATTTACAGGTAAAATCCGTAGTCATGAACCTACATTCTTTGTTTCTCATGTGGGCCATAGACATGAGATCATAACCTCTTGATTTCTTTGATGTTCTCAAGTGACTAAATATATAATGGTGGGGAGGATAAAGGTAATCAGGCACTGCTCATCTCTCAGGGAAAGAAAAAAATCTAAGAATTTGACCTAGACAAAGAACCTACCTGTTCATATTGCATTAGCTATCTACATTTGTCGTGTTATTTGGATAAAGGTCCCGGCATACATGGCAAGTACGTCCATAGAGCTGTTTTTACCCGACAAAGGCTACACAAGTGTCCTTTCGGCCTTGGTTGGGTTGGAGTAGGACTTTTGGGTGCCCACTTCTTTACTTTATCCCAATTGTGTCCACTGCTGTTTTGCAGATAGGTTTGCGTTTCACAAGGCACAGCATGTTGAATACAGATGGTTGGCGACATGGTCGTGTAATAAAACCTGGTCTTCATAGTCTTAAATTGGCTGTATACTCGGGGCATCACCTGGTTATCTGCCTTATAAGACCATATGGATGTCATCGAGAACCCACCTCTACATGTCTGGAGTGGAGAGCGGCTCTCGAAATGTTGCATTACCGATGGTCGCCAACAGCTGGTCTAATATTAGAGTTAAGTAAAAGGATTCACAAGGACTTGAGCCAATGGACACATTAATAGTCCGTGGCAGCCGGACCAGATCCCTGTGGTGTCAACGGTGCCTCTTCTGATTAGTAGATGTGGCACCAGGGTCAAGACGCAATGATGATATTGGACTGGAGATGCTGTCAGGAAGAGGAGTCTCGCGGGGCTCTGGTCTGGCGGTCATAAACTACCAATGTGGCTGCTGGGAAAGGGTCTTGCAAATCTTTTAGTTGAACTCTACCTAAAAGGAACCCTTTGGAAAAAACCTTTAAGATCAACTTTCCAAGTAATTCGAAGGCTTCTGGGAAAAAAGGGGAAAACTCCCAGAAGAATAGGCAACTATCCTGGGTGCTACCAAAACCCCAATATTACAAATACAAGACCCTCTGTAATAAGGATGGTGGTAAAAACAAATACAAGTTTTATTATAAAAATGTATTTAACAAGTAAAAATATATCAAAAATTAGATTTGTGACATAAGTTACAGATGAGTTCCAAACATGTGGGAATCGGAAAGTGACACCAACATGTGAGATTACTGAGATCCTGACACTTCAAGAGTTTTGCTCCTTCTTAAGCTTGCAAGTATTAAAATAAACTCATTAGGGTAGCACTCAGGAGTAAAGTGCCCTCGAAATATATCACATTTACAACCCAATTCACTCGCCTTCTGCAGAAACAGATGAAGGTCTTCAGGGCATCACTGAGATGAGGACGCGTATGCTGGATGAGCAGTACCAATGGATGGCCGAGTCAGGACCACTACATTACACATTCTCCCTGACGTCCCGAGAGGTCGTTTTGGTTACAAAATGTCAGCTAGTAGGTGCAATACATGTCTTATACTTAGTTTGATGGACAGACAAATTCTGATTTTCTATTTTGTTTCTTATCTGGAAGTTTGTAGATGAATCAATAGAGAGAAAAACAAGAAATAGCGGGAAAGATAATTATGGAGGTAAGAAGAGTGATGATAGATATCAATAATTATTATTATTATTAGTGTTATTATTAGTAGTAATAATAGTATTTTAACAATTATATCCGCAATATATATTGCAAAGTAATGTGTCAAAATATTTATTATAATAAAGCTTATGATAGATGATAGATAAATAATAGACGGATATGGGATAGATAGATAGATAGATAGATAGATAGATAGATAGATAGATAGATAGATAGATAATATGTAGATAGATAGATTTGAAGGCAAACATATTAAACAGATAAATCTAAAAGATAGATATATCCTCTGGCAGCACTTTCTCTCCTTGAGAACTGCCAGAAATGTTTTTTTCCCCAGACGTCATCTGTTAGGGACACTCAGGAGCCCCCAAACCCATTATTAGATAGTCGGCGTGTCCAGCTGATAACTAATATATGGTGTATGAGAGCCTTAAGTTCTATTATGTAACATCAAGGAGTAAATAATTATATCCTGGCAAATGACAAACCTAACATTCTATCATCTATCTATGATCTATCTATGATCTATTATCTATCTATCTATGACAAACCTAACATTCTATCTATCTATCTATCTATGATCTATCTATGATCTATTATCTATCTATCTATGACAAACCTAACATTCTATCTATCTATCACCACTTCTATAATCCTATGGGAAGATCCTGATCAGATTTCCTGTGACCAGTTTTCAGTTCCTCCACCATTGAGTGCCCTCTCGGGTGCTGACATTTCATTGTAGGAATATATATTGACATTATCCATAATACATGGATAGTACAGGTATGAAGTTCCCAGTTCTTCCAGTGACTACATCACACATACATGACACATACATCAATATTACCCATGAATAAGAGAAGCCATACCTACCTTGTCGGCTCCTCCAGCCTCCAGGACACGTGGTCGCCGGCAGCTTTATCTTGCAGGTGGATATACACAGAATATAACCATACAATCATGGCCGCTTTCCTACCCTAGATAGAACAACATGCATGGAGATTCCTGGGCTTAGTTAAAAGAAAAAAAAAATGAGAAGACGTCTTTGCCATTTCTCAGCGTTGACTCGAAGCAAGAATAAAATGCCTGTCTTGGGGGCGATAGGGGTCTCAGCGGAGAATGTTCCTTTATGGTAGGGGGGATTATACTCACCTGGCTGTTTCATGTAATATTGCTCAATATCAGACATGTCCGTGTGGAGCGCACACTCCAGATGGTGAAGGATTATTTTCCTACTGTAGTAGTATCTCATGCCCAATAGAATGATGGGCATACAGGACGCCAGCACCAAGGAGTTGGTCACAACAAAGCATATTACTATGGAGATAAGGAAGAGAAATAAACGATACCTGTCAGAAAAGAGAATTTAGTGTTGATTTCGGAATAGAAAAATCCCAAACAACAAGAAACAGATAGTACAGGTTACAGGACAAAAGGCAACAGACAACAACAATGCAATAACAAAAGAGCAAACATTTATACACATGATCGATGCACAGATATAGCAGTGCCAAGTGTGTCACTTCGCACCAATTATTGTGATGCACAGGATTACTCAACTTTTGCAGCCGCAAAGAGTAAGTGACAAGTACAGGTCTGCTACATCACTAAGTCAGTGGATCCGAAGATACGTCACTGATTTATACACTTCTTTCTGTTTCGATAGTTCGGTTATAACTAGATGTGGCAGCTGACATTCGATTGGTTGGTATTAGTGTTGAAAACTATTTTGCAGTGCGTTTTGGAAATATTCCCAGAATTTGTGATCCAACTGGTCATAAACTGGAGATGTGTTGGATGATCCAGTCAATTTTGATGTTTTTTTTTTTTTTTTAGCAATATAAAGCTTTCCATATACATGAGACAGGGGGATCTCAAAAATAATTTTGACAGTTCCCCATTGGCGGAAATCATAGGAAAGAAGGACTGGGCAGAAATATTGGGCTTGTTTAACTTCAATATTACAATCCTTTGATAGCAAGGAATGTGGCAGCAGCTTCTCCATCAGCGCTCATACACATTCATCAGCATACATGCTCAGCAGCTTGCATGCTCACTCATCAGCGTGCATGCAGGCTCATCAGTGCTCATGCACCCTCATCAGCGCACATGCATGCCCAGCAGCTTGCATACTCACTCATCAGCTCACTCATTAGCACATATGCATGCTCATCAGCGTGCATGAATTCTCATGAGTGTGCATGTACCCTCATCAGCGTGCATGTATGCTCAGCAGCTAGCATGCTCGATCATCAGCATGCATGTACACTCGAGAGCATATGCATGCTCAACGCACACTAATCAGCATGCACACTCAGCGCCCATGCATACTCAGCAGCTTGCATGCTCGATCATCCATATACATGCACACTCGAGACCATACGCGCACTCATCAGAGCCCATGCATGTTCAGCAGCTTGCATGCTCACTCCTCACCGCACATGCTTATGGAAGCATGGGAATAAGAAGAGGAACTTAAGGCCAGCTAAAGTCCATCATTACACTGTTTACTGATCCCACCAAAATCATCTATTTCTGCAGATAAATGCCTGACGTTTATGGGCACCAAACGAAACATTATCATCATCTGCACAGAGCACCATTAGACTTTTTAAGTACGGTAATAACCCAAATTCACGCTACCTCCTCATTACTCCACTGGATATTGAAAAGAAACACGACTGCTCCGTAGCCATGAACTTTTGACAACAGTCCTGAGTCATAAGTATGACTATCTGCAGAAGAAGTGAGGCTCGGCTCTCCGTGCCTCGCATCTATGCTTCAAAATCGCAGAAGACCTTGCGGAGACTAGTCAGAGCCACGGCAGTAATCCAAATGAAGGAAACAAGTGCGGTCCAGCAAGGAAAACAAATCTTCCATGATAACAAAAAACTCCATCAAAATATATCCAGCCCACACAAGTGAAGAAAAAAGACACTAACGCGTTTCGGTGTTCAGCTTTAGTTATGGTATAGTAGCTGAATGCCGAAGCGCGCAGGTCAGCTGTGTATTTTTTTGTTGTTGTGTGAACTGTATATGTTTTTATAGAAATGTTTAATATTTGAATTAAAAGTGAATTTGTATCATGGAAAGTTTTTTCCTTATCAGATCATAATTTTTTGCCTTTGATTATTTGTCACCCATATAAAGTGTCAGGATAACAAGCAATGAAAGCCTGGTCGGTTGTGGTGTCCGATCCTCCACATTGGGTCTTAACAAAAAAAAAAAAAACATTTTTCATTCATACTGGGGGCAAACAGTCCCAAAAATGACCAATTGTCTGCAGGGGATTTGGACGTTTCGCCCTCAGCAGTTCGCCCCCTGGTACATTTACTTCAACTGTGGGAGGTTATACCATCCAGCTGCCATACCACCACCCCAGAGGACCTCTTTAACCCCTTTCTGCCAGCTGACGGAATAGTACGTCAGCTGACAGAACCCCCGCTTTGAGGTGGGCTCCGGCGGTGAGCCCACCTCAAAGCCGCGACATGTCAGCTGTTTTGTACAGCTGACATGTGCTCGCAATGAGCGCGAGCGGAATCGCGATCCGCCCGCGCCCATTAACTAGTTAAATGCCACTGTCAAACGCTGACAGCGTCATTTAACTAGCACTCCCGGCCGCGCGGCCGGAAGTGCTCGCACCGCTGACCCCCGTTACATGATCAGGGGTCATCGGTGCATTGCCATAACAACCAGAGGTCTCCTTGAGACCTCTATGGTTGTTGATGGCCTATTGCTTTGAGCGCCACCCTGTGGTCGACGTTCAAAGCACAGATCACCTCTATGTAGCAGAGGCGATCGTGTAGTGCATGCTTCTAGCCTCCTATGAAGACTATTGAAGCATGCCAAAATGAAAAAAAAAAGTGTTTAAAAATATAAAAAAAATAAAAAATATATAAAAGTTCAAATCACCCCCCTTTCAACCCAATCAAAATTAAAAAAAAAAAAAAAATCTAACCAAAACATATTTGGTATCACCGCATTCAGAATCGCCCGATCTATCAATAAAAACAAAGGATTAACCTGATCGCTAAATGGCGTAGCGAGAAAAAAATCAAACCGCCAAAATTACATTTTTTTGGTCGCCGCAAAATTACATTAAAATGCAATAACAGGCGATCAAAAGGACATATCTGCACCAAAATGGTATCTATAAAAACGTCAGCTCGGCCCGCAAAAAATAAGCCCTCACCCGACCCCAGATCACAAAAATTGGAGAAGCTACCATTATCGGAAAATTGTGCAATTTTTTTTTTTTTTTTAGCAAACTTTGGAATTTTTTTTACCACTCAGATAAAAGAGAACCTATACATGTTTCGTGTCTGTGAACTCGTAATGACCTGTAGAATTATAATGGCAGGTCAGTTTTAGCATTTAGTGAACCTAGCAAAAAAGCCAAACAAAAAAACAAGTGTGAGATTGCACTTTTTTTGCAATTTCATCGCACTTGGAATTTTTTTCCCGTTTTCTGTTACACGACATGTTAAAACCAATGGTATCGTTCAAAAGTACAACTCGTCCAGCAAAAAATAAGCCCTCACATGGCCATATTGATGGAAAAATAAAAAAAGTTATGGCTCTGGAAATAAGGGGAGCGAAAAACGAACATGGAAAAATGAAAAAAGCTCCGGGGGTGAAGGGGTTAAGCAGCATCGGTCCCTACTGACCGAATAACACAGGTGGCGTCACGAACAAACTTTATTCTAAACTCCCTTTAAAGACCTTTCCCTTTACTTGGGCTCCCAGGGCCACGGACTGGGTCGCAGCCACCGTGACGTCCCCTTCAAGTACCGGACCAGGTACCGAGTAACCCACTGCCCTGGCGGGCGACTCAATTTGGCGTCACAAACAGGATGTACCCGGGGGCGAACTTCTGGGGGCGAAACATCCTATAACCATCTGCAGATACAGTCACAATCATTTGCTCCAGCTGAGGGTTATCTCCAACTGTCCACGACTGGTGGACCACTCACCACAATGACCGACCAGATGCCACTGAACCCTTCAAATCCCAAAGTTTTTTTTATCATTCCTAAAAACTATTTTACAGGATAAAAAAAAAACACAATGGGTTTTCGCTCATATTAAAACTTAACTCTAAAAATGGGACTGAGCTGCAACACCGCACTCAACCTGTACACAAGTGCGGCGCTGTTTTTTTAAATGCTAGTAGCAATGACTTTCTAATCCTGTACAACATCTTCAAAGATGTCCATCATGTCCTAAAGGAACCCTCTGATTAAAGGTTCGGATTTATCAGCTTTTGCCAGAATTCATGTTTAAAATTTATTGAAATGTCTCATAGTTGTGCAAGCACTTTCTAACTTGTGGCGTTTAGGCTCTGCCATCTTTTTGAAAAGTGGGTAACGTTTAGCCCGGGTGGATACCTTGTGGTGTGCAACCGAAAAATTCAACATAGCTTATGCCACAAAAGAGGTGTAAATTCCGACAGAAACTTGCTCCAGTTGCTGTCTACGGTAACATTTCTTGCAGAATCTGAACCCGTCCACCCGGGTTTCTATCTAATTTGCTTTATACCGGTAAGGTCTGACAGGTGAGCGCTCATTCCTGGAGAGTTTGCGGTGAGTGCTGCTGTCAGATGTGGCCGCTGTCACTTCGGCTTGTTAGAACAGATCTGTTACATTATGTCTGACAGCTCCTGAACGCTTCTCTCACTGTCGCAGGATTTTAGGGAATCAGTTTAGGGAGTTTTTGAAAAACATCCAGTATGCCATCTCCACGGCACATACAGATGGGGTCAGCACTATATACTACTCCCTAAAAATGTTAGAAAGGCTATAATTGCTTGGATGGGTAAGATTCAGGGGAGCACACACCATTGGTACAACCTGGGCAGGTGTACACAGACCCAAGAGGTAAAGGGGCTTCTTTCTACCTCAAAACAGGTAGAATTGTGCATTATCAGGAGCTATTGGGCTGCAAGGGGCCCATATATTGTTATTTCACAGGGACCCTCTTCTGTCTGTGCCAGCCAGTAGTAGGGTTATGTGCCCAGCTTCATATCCTGTCAGCTCCTCACTGTCTCTCCTTCCTACTGCTACTGAATCTCCATCTACATATCTATCCTGATTGTCAGCTCCTCACTGTTCCTCCTCACTGCTGCTGAATCTCCATCCACATATCCTTATTTAAAAGCTCCTCACTGTCTCTCCTCCCTGCTACTGAATCTCTGTCCACATCTCCTGACTGACAGCTCCTCACTGTCTCTCCTCCCTGCTACTGAATCTCCGTCCACATCTCCTGACTGACAGCTCCTCACTGTCCCTCTGCCTTGCTACTGAATCTCTGTCCACATCTCCTGACTGACAGCTCCTCACTGTCCCTCTGCCTTGCTACTGAATCTCTGTCCACATCTCCTGACTGACAGCTCCTCACTGTCTCTCCTCCCTGCTACTGAATCTCTGTCCACATCTCCTGACAGACAGCTCCTCACTGTCTCTCCTCCCTGCTACTGAATCTCCGTCCACATCTCCTGACTGACAGCTCCTCACTGTCTCTCCTCCCTGCTACTGAATCTCCGTCCACATCTCCTGACTGACAGCTCCTCACTGTCTCTCCTCCCTGCTACTGAATCTCCGTCCACATCTCCTGACTGACATCTCCTGTCTCTCCTCCCTGCTACTGAATCTCCATCCACATCTCCTGACTGACAGCTCCTCGCTGTCTCTCCTCCCTGCTACTGAATCTCCGTCCACATCTCCTGACTGACAGCTCCTGTCTCTCCTCCCTGCTACTGAATCTCCATCCACATCTCCTGACTGACAGCTCCTCGCTGTCTCTCCTCCCTGCTACTGAATCTCCGTCCACATCTCCTGACTGACAGCTCCTGTCTCTCCTCCCTGCTACTGAATCTCCGTCCACATCTCCTGACTGACAGCTCCTTTCTCTCCTCCCTGCTACTGAATCTCCGTCCACATCTCCTGACTGACAGCTCCTTTCTCTCCTCCCTGCTACTGAATCTCCGTCCACATCTCCTGACTGACAGCTCCTGTCTCTCCTCCCTGCTACTGAATCTCCATCCACATCTCCTGACTGACAGCTCCTCACTGTCCCTCTTCACACATATCCTGACATCTCATCAATGTCCCTCCTCCCTGCTGCATCTCTGCCCACATATCTTAACTGAAAATCTCCTCAGCCTCCCTCCTCCCTGCCACTGTTGGGGATCTGACATTGACAGCTGCAGCTTGTAATGAGCAATCAGGTTGGGTGTGTGGGTGAGAATGAATTCTCTTGGACACATGAGCCATTTCATTCTATAGCTGTACTCTTGTCCATCTTAATATCAGGATTATACAGTCATTCTGATATGGATTTTCAAAGTAATTACAACAGCCTCATCAAGTCTAAGAGATCTATTTAATAATGTATGCAGATTGCCTTGGGAAATCTGGAAATAGATCCGCTTTAACAGGTGGGGCGGCAGATTTACAGCCTGTGCAATGTGTGGAAACAGACGTATCTCCCATTGAGATTAATGAAGAATAATCAATATGCCAAAAGTAACATTAAAACATTGAGGTCTTTCCTTAGGATATGTTTGTAGTGTTTGATGGTGCAGCTTCAGGCTTTACAGCAGCACCCGGTAACTCAGCCCAACTCACCAGTTATCCTGACTGCCTCCAGTGAAATATTTATGGCATGTCAGTAATCTATAAGGTGGATGTAAACTCCCTCGATAGTAAAACGCAGGTATCAGGTTTTGCTGTGTTTTTGGTGCAAAAACCTCAGGAATTTGCATCATGTTTTTTTTTTTTTTTTATGCACTAAACTTTATAAGCATGCACAAGAGAAAAAAGTGTGCCTGATAAAAAAAGCAACAAAAACACAGCAATAAACGCAGCAAAACCTGTTTTTTTCTAAGCAGCTTCTTTACTGCTAAAAGAGCAGGTTTTTCCCACAGAAAAAAAAGCAACTTGTGAACATAGTCTTAGACTGTCATGGCAGACTCACTGATGGATTCTCTGTTAACTCATTCTGCATCCAGCATTCTATTGTAACACAGATGTTACACAAGACAAGCGGATTAATATCCTCCCCTACAGCTCTCTTGGGTGCCCAGCGCCATTCTTCTCTGCTTCTGTGCGACATTAACGCTCCGCAGACCGTCAGTAAGTCTCTTTAGCCTTTAAAGCATCAGAACGAGGCCTCATAGACTTACATGGTAACAGAGACTCCCTGCTCACACATAGAGCATAGAGAGAGCTGAGAGTCACAAATGACATGGAGAGGAGAAGAACGGCGCTGGACACATCTGAGAAATCGGTCCGATTATGCTAATCAGAGTTTGATCAGAATGGGATCTGATGTTATCAGAAATGGAGAAAGCCAAAAAAAAAAAAAAAAGTTTCTTGGACCATTCATCCCAAGGAAAAAAAATCATACAGGTGCAAGGCCCCATAGAATAACACAGGTACGAGCGCAATCCGTCACAGCCACAGATAGCACTCGGCGGATTTAAAAGGTCGTCGTAGGGTGCTTACAATTACTAAAGCTTTGTTTGTGGCAGCATGGAGGCACATAACTGTTATGGACCTGGTGGTTAGGAGCACACGGAATGACCTGATGGTTAAACTGAAAAATAGGACAAGCTCTGGGAAGTGGGAACTCTGCTGACCGCAAACCCTAATCCTATCACACACACTAGAATTAGCCGTGGAGCGTGCCTAACTCTGCCTAGACGCCTCTTCACAGCCTAAGAGCTAACTACCCCTAAAGATAGGAAATAAAGCCTTACCTTGCCTCAGAGAAATTCCCCAAAGGAAAAGGCAGCCCCCCACAAATATTGACTGTGAGTTAAGAGGAAAGTCACAAACACAGGAATGAAACAGGTTTCAGCAAAGGAGGCCAGTCTTACTAAATAGACAGAGGATAGAAAAGGGATCTTTGCGGTCAACACAAAAAACTACAAAAACCACGCAGAGTGTGCAAAAAGACCCCCGCACCGACTCACGGTGCGGAGGTGCCACTCTGCACCCAGAGCTTTCAGCTAGCAAGGCAATATCATGATAGCAAGCTGGACTAGAATTTAGCAAGTACTAAGAAAAATATTCAGTACACAATGAACAACAAATAAACTAGCAGGGACTTAGCTTCTGCTGGAGTAGACAGGTCATCAGCAAGATCCAAGAGAAATCTGAACCAGTACTGATACATTGACAGCTGGCATCAAGTAACGATCTGAGTGGAGTTAAATAGAGAAGCCAGCCCAGCCACAAACGAGGGCAGCTGAGGAAGCAGCTTCAAGACCAGCAGCTCCACTTACAGCCACCAGAGGGAGTCCACGGACAGAACTCACAGAAGTACCATTCCTGACCACAGGAGGGAGTTCGCGAACGGAATTCACAACACATAACCTTTATTATCAGCCTACAGGCGCTTTGAGCACCACCACATATTACTTCCATGATGCATCATATTATTCCCCTAGGAGCATCACTTCTAGAATATGGTCTATTGTCCATCAACTTCATCCATTGATTTCTCCATGCTATAGGGTTAATCCACAGGTGGTTACCGGACGTAGTTTATGTTTGGCAGGATAATATGTGGATTTCTCACTAAAACAATTCCCCAAAATGTTGTCCGTTTTCATTCGGATTTTGGCACAGAAAATGCACGATAAAAACTTAGTGTGAACATCCCAAAACTTCATCAACTCTGTTATGGTAGAAGTAATCAAGGGACGAGGAGGGGGGAATGTAACGTGGTGAAAACGGAAATGTCAGCGGCTTCAATCAATATCACTCAATAGGCAAAGACAGTAACTGAAGCAAATAAAAGGATCCGTTCATTACAGCGAGGAGGGATAAGGTCCTCACTCAAGGGAGAGATGGAAAATGTAGCCGTCATCTATACTGCAACATCGCTATACAAATCAGATCAGATACAGATATTGTGTAAGTTAGAGCTGCACCCATCAAAGCGGCATTTATTATTAATAATAATAATAATAATAATTTTTATTTATATAGCGCCAACATATTCCGCAGCGCTTTACAAATTATAGAGGGGACTTGTACAGACAATAGACATTACAGCATAACAGAAATCACAGTTCAAAACAGATACCAATAGGAATGAGGGCCCTGCTCGCAAGCTTACAATCTATGAGGAAAAGGGGAGACACGAGAGGTGGATGGTAACAATTGCTTTCGTTGTTCGGACCAGCCATAGTGTAAGGCTCGGGTGTTCATGTAAAGCTGCATGAACCAGTTAGGCTATTTTCACACTAGCGTCATTTGCAATACGTCGTTCAGGAGAAAAAAACGCATCCTGCAAAGTTGTCTGCAGGATGCGTTCTTTCCCCATAGACTAACATTACCGACACATTGCGACGCATTGCTACACGTCGCAACCGTTGCGTGACGGATGCGTCGTGTTTTGGCGGACCGCCGCCACAAAAAAAGGTTACATGTAACTTTTTTTGTGCGTCGAGACTGCCATTTTCGACCGCGCATGCACAGCTGAAACTCCGCCCCCTCCTCCCCAGACCTTGCAATGGGGCAGAGGAAGCGTCGCAAGACTGCTTCCGCTGCCCACGTCGGGCATTTTTTTCAGTATGTGTCGATACGTCGGGCCGAAGCAGCGCGACGGCCCCGTACCAACGCTAGTGTGAAAGCAGCCTTAACTGCTTAAGTATGTAACAGTACAGACACAGAGGGCTATTAACTGTATAAAGTGTATGAGAACATGATGCGAGGAACATGATTATGGTTTAAGTTTTTTTTGTTTTTTTTTATTTTGACTGGGCCACACAGGGATAGTTAGGTTAATGCATTGAGGCGGTAGACCAGTCTGAACAAATGCGTTTTTAGGGCACGCTTAAAACTGTGGGGATTGGGGATTAATTGTATTAACCTGGGTAGTGCATTCCAAAGAATCGGCGCAGCACGTGTAAAGTCTTGGAGACGGTAGGGTGGTAGACTGAGACCAGGGAAGAGATGTAGGGTGCTGCTGAGCCATGGAGTGCTTTGTGGATGAGGGTAGTAGTTTTGTACTGGATTCTGGAGTGGATGGGTAGCCAGTGTAAAGACTGGCACAGGGTAGAGGCATCGGTGTAACGGTTGGTGAGGAATATGATCCTGACTGCAGCATTCAGGACAGATTAGAGCGGGGAGAGTTTGGTAAGAGGGAGGCCGATTAGTAGAGAGTTACAATAGTCCAGACGAGAATGAATAAGTGAGACAGTAAGAGTTTTGGCAGTGTCTAAAGTAAGAAAAGGGCGAATTCTAGAAATGTTTTTGAGATGCAGATAATAAAAGCGAGCCAGTGATCAGATGTGGGGGGTGAATGAAAGCTCGGAATCAAGTATGACCCCAAGGCAGCGGGCATGTTGCTTTGGAGTAATGGTGAAACCGCATACGGAGATGGCAATGTCAGGCAAAAGGTAGGTTAGTGGCGGGAGAGAACACGAGGAGTTCAGTTTTTGACAGGTTCAGTTTCAGATAGAGGGAGGACATGATGTTAGCGACAGCGGTAAGACAATCACTGGTGTTTTCTAAAAAGGTCGGCGTGATATCAGGATAAGAAGTGTATAATTGGGTGTCATCAGCATAGAGATGGTACTGGAAACCAAATCTACTGATTGTTTGTCCAATAGGGGCAGTATACAAAGAGAAGAGGAGGGGGCCTAGGACTGATCCTTGAGGAACCCCAACAGTAAGGGGAAGGTGAGAGGAGGAGGAACCAGCAAAACATACAGTGAAGGATCGGTCAGAGAGATAGGAGGAGAACCAGGAGAGAACGGTGTCCTTGAGGCCGATGGAGCGGAGCATAGTGAGGAGGAGCTGATGATCCACAGTGTCGAATGCTGCGGAGAGATCCAAGAGAATTAGCATGGAGTAGTGACCATTAGATTTAGCTGTTAGTAGGTCATTAGAGACTTTAGTGAGGGCAGTTTCAGTAGAGTGTAAAGAGCGGAAGCCAGATTGAAGAGGGTCGAGAAGAGAGTTATCTGAGAGATAGCGGATAAGATGGGAGTGGCCCAGGCGTTCGAGGAGTTTAGAGGTGAAGGGAAGATTAGAGACAGGTCTATAATTAGCGGCACAATTTTGGTCGAGGGAGGGTTTTTTAAGTAATGGATGTATGATGGCATGCTTAAATGAGGATGGAAAAATACCGGAAGTGAGAGAAAGGTTGAATATTTTTGTTAGGTGAGAGGTGACAGAGGGGAAAGGGACTGGAGGAGATGTGACAGAATGGGGTCACTGGTGCAAGTGGTCGGGCGAGAAGATGCCAGGAGCCTGATTACTTCTTCTTCTGTAACTGGTTCAAAGTCAGAGAGTGAACTGGATGCAGTGGGGGAGGGAGGACAGTGAATGGTATGAAGGGATTGGGAGATATTTTCCTGTCGGATGTGGTCAATTTTTTCTTTGAAGTAATTGGCCAGATCGTCAGCGCGGAGATCTGTGGTTGGGGCCTGCACTCTTGGGTTGAGTAGGGACTGGAAAGTGTCAAAGAGACATTTAGGGTTATTGGACAGCGAGGTGATGTGGGTGTTGAAATAGGTTTGTTTGGCGAGGTGAAGGGCAGAGTTGTATGTTTTTAGCATGAACTTATAATGGATGAAATCATCGGGTAGATTTGATTTTCTCCACAGACGTTCGGCGCACCTGGAGCACTGCTGCAGGAAACGTGTTTGCAGCGTGTGCCACGGTTGTCGCCATTTGTGCCGAGTTGCTCTATGTATAGGAGGTGCAGCTTCATCCAGGGCACTTGGCAGGGTTTCACTGTAATGCTTCAGAGCAGAATCAGGACATGAGAGGGAGGATATTGGGGCACTGTTAAGGCAGTCCTATGCAAAATTCAAACCAATGACAAACTTCTCTGTTATATCTGTATATATCTTATTGATGGAACTGCACGTGTTGTATCTGCGCAGCTGCAAAGGAGACAATTATTCTACATCTGCATTGTACTAGGGTGTGAGAAGGGGCCTGGCCGGCGTCTCATTGGCCTACATTCCTTTCTGTATCTAGGTAACCGTTACACAAGAGGGGCTTGTAGATGAGACCCTTCTTGCCGTTCACACTGTTTCCTGCATTGCTACCCTGGGTTTTTTTTTGCATGCAGCAGCCGCCTTAGTCCCACTGCAATGTCCGAACCACAAGGTGTCTCTGGTGCAGACGCACACTGCAGATCTTACTAATACAATTTCCTTTTCTCCCAGAGGCCACAAAAGCCAGATACCCAGCAGCAATAAATGATCTGCAGCATGGCACGCTGTATGCAATGAAGTCACTATGCCAGCCAGAAACTTCCAGGGCGCACCACCTCCTCCAGCGCGCACCACCTCCTCTCCATATCTGCAAAAATTCTCCAGCATCATTGTATAGGACTACAAGTACCAGTCACACATGATAGATCAAGGCTGGCACCAAGATGCCCCAGAAGGGACTCGGAAACCCCTCCTGGCCATTAGGAGTGGGACCGTGAGCTGTAATCACTGCAGCCTGGGGACATGCAAAAAGTGGCTCTGCTACGCAGTGTTGCATGCGGTCTGATGTAGCAGATCTGTAAATGTTCTAATAGTGGAAATAATGTCCATATTCATGCAAAGGTTCCCAACGTACAAACTGTGCTTAAATACTCTGCCCCATTAGAAAGCACAACCTGCTCCAGGGTGTCACATTAATGCACCGGCAGGTGTAGCGGATCTCTAGTGATCCATAACCGGTACATTATAATGATCACAGAAGGAAAACTTTCCAAATTACCCTATGGGACGCCTCATCCGTTGCAGCAGACTACACTGGATTGAACTGGTTTTTATCCACTCCCCCTCTAAAAGACGTATTGAGATCATTTTTACTGCACAGTATATGGGTCATAATAAATATATACATACACACAGTAGCCCACACTGTCTCATCCAGCGTCATGTCAGCGTCTGACTATAGCATCTGTCAGACTTTGCTTCTATTCAAAAGTCACACATTGAGGACCCAGATCAATGGGCAACATGTATAGTGAGACTGACATCCTGTCACAGCAGCTCTCTGCCTGCCTGTGACAGGGGGCAGCAGGTGACAGCAGCTCTCTGCCTGCCTGTGACGGGGCAGCAGGTGACAGCAGCTCTCTGCCTGCCTGTGACAGTGGGCAGCAGGTGACAGCAGCTCCCAGCTTGCCTGTGACAGGGGGCAGCAGGTGACAACAGCTCTCAGCCTGCCTGTGACAGGGGGCAGCAGGTGACAGCAGCTCTCTGCCTGCCTGTGACAGTGGGCAGCAGGTGACAGCAGCTCCCAGCCTGCCTGTGACAGTGGGCAGCAGGTGACAGCAGCTCCCAGCCTGCCTGTGACAGGGGACAGCAGGTGACAGCAGCTCCCAGCCTGCCTGTGACAGGGTACAGCAGGTGACAGCAGCTCTCAGCCTGCCTGTGACAGTGGGCAGCAGGTGACAGCAGCTCTCAGCCTGCCTGTGACAGTGGGCAGCAGGTGACAGCAGCTCTCAGCCTGTCTGTGACGGGGCAGCAGGTGACAGCAGCTCTCAGCCTGCCTGTGACAGGGGGTAGCAGCTCTCAGCCTGCCTGTGACAGGGGGCAACAGGTGACAGCAGCTCTCAGCCTGCCTGTGACAGGGGGTAGCAGGTGACAACAGCTCTCAGCCTGCCTGTGACAGTGGGCAGCAGGTGACAACAGCTCTCAGCCTGCCTCTGACAGGAGCTCTCAGCCTGCCTCTGACAGTGGACAGCAGGTGACAACAGCTCTCAGCCTGTCTCTGACAGTGGGCAGCAGCTCTCAGCCTGCCTCTGACAGTGGGCAGCAGGTGACAGCAGCTCTCAGCCTGCCTGTGACAGGGGGCAGCAGGTGACAGCAGCTCTCAGCCTGCCTGTGACAGGGGGCAGCAGGTGACAGCAGCTCTCAGCCTGCCTCTGACAGTGGGCAGCAGGTGACAGCAGCTCTCAGCCTGCCTGTGACAGGGGGCAGCAGGTGACAGCAGCTCTTAGGTTGCCTGTGACAGGGGGCAGCAGGTGACAGCAGCTCTCAGCCTGCCTGTGACAGGGGGCAGCAGGTGACAGCAGCTCTCAGCCTGCCTGTGACAGGGGGCAGCAGGTGACAACAGCTCTCAGCCTGCCTGTGACAGGGGACAGCAGGTGACAGCAGCTCTCAGCCTGCCTCTGACAGTGGGCAGCAGGTGACAGCAGCTCTCAGCCTGCCTGTGACAGGGGGCAGCAGGTGACAGCAGCTCTCAGCCTGCCTGTGACAGGGGGCAGCAGGTGACAGCAGCTCTCAGCCTGCCTGTGACAGGGGGCAGCAGGTGACAGCAGCTCTCAGCCTGCCTGTGACAGTGGGCAGCAGGTGACAGCAGCTCTCAGCCTGCCTATACCAGGATCACAGCCATGTAACAATGTATCAGTTCTAAGCAAAACAAGAAATAGAACAAGTATGAAGTTCCCAGCCTCCGCAGTGTCCCATCCCCTGTGCCTGCACTGCAGTTATCATGGGGGGCACTAATAGTAATGCAGTAGTAATAAGACCCCCTACTTACATGTGAGCAGGGCATAGATGCACTGGAGCAGCGGCTGGTGTGTTAACCCTCTAAATGCTGAGCTGGGAATCCTTTCTTTAATCCCTTCATAAAATATTCTCCTTGCAGTTTCCTGATCTGAGGGCTGGAATTCCCGAATATAAAGCTGCTCCTTGGTGCCCTCCTCAGCTGCACCCCCCGGGCTGGCACTAGTGGTGGTCGTGGGGGGCACCACAGGAGAGGTGCTGCTGGCTGCACTGGCCACGGGGGTCCACACTGGAGATGAGGAGACGAGCACAGGGTCTTTCTGGGCTCCTGCTATGGAGCTGGGGTCGTCTGCCAGGATTCCTGTCTCACAAACCATTTTTGGAGGAATAAAATGCATGCAAATGGCCAGAGGAGAGAAAAAAGGGGTCGCAGAGGGAGTGAGGGGCGCAGGACGGAGGCGGATGCTGCGGACTGTGCTCCTCACACCGGTATTTATACTGCTGCAAAGCCGGCTCTGCCTGCAGCACGGGCCTCCCGGGTCCTAGCGCCGGCCCCATGTGATGCCACCTGGGTGGGGTGCTGGAATGGCCTCCCTCCCCTACACAGGGTCCTGGCCAGGTACACATCATTCAGAGCTTCATCCCGAAAAGTGGGACAATTGTTTGCATTTTTTTTTCCTCGCACCCATAGACTTTTTTTCTCTTGCAGAAGACTGTATTTCCGGTAAAAAAAAAAAATCGGATTGCACTCGGACCAATGTTTCCCAATGGGGCGGTGCAGACGAAAACATTTTTTTTCACTGACTGAACCTGCGTTGTGATCAGATCTCAGCATGAACGTCCTCCGAAAATCTGATGAGACTCGTCCGCGGGCGCGAGAAAAAAGTCAGAGCCACAGCGGGAATATAGCGGGCACATTGCAATTCTGTAACATCAGGAACTGTATGGCTGTGTGCACACGTTGTAGATTTGCTTGTTGAATTTTCTGTGCAGATTCTGCATCTCTTGGCAAAAAACGCAGGTAAAAATCTGCGCGTTTTTGTTGCGTTTTTTTTTATTCATGGGGATTTGTATGCGTTTTGTAACCTGAATAAAGATCTATTTAGTTATTTAGATATCTATGGATTATTATCTATCTATCTATTATATATCTATTATCTATCTATCTATCTATCTATCTATCTATCTATTATCTATCTATTATCCATCTATTATTTATCTATCTATCTATTATTTATCTATCTATCTATCTATCTATCTATCTATCTATCTATCTATTATCTATCTATCTATTATCTCTCTATCTATTATATATCCATTTATCTATCTATTATCATCTATTATCTATCTATTATATATCCATTTATCTATCTATCTATTATCTATCTATCATCTATTATATATATATCTATTATCTACCTATTATGTATCTATCTATCTTATATCCATTTATCTATCTATTATATATCCATTTATCTCTATCTATCTATTATCATCTATTATCTATCTATTATATATACCGTTATCTATCTATTATATCTATTATCTAGCTATTATATATCCATTTATCTATCTATTATATTTCTATTATCATCTATTATCTGTCTATATCTATTATCTATCTATTATCTATCTATTATATATCCATTTATCTCTATCTATCTATTATCTATTATCTCTCTATCTATTATCTATCTATCTATTTATTATCTATCTATCATCTATCTATTATCTATCTATCTATCTATCTATCTATTATCTATCTATCTATCTATCTATCTATCTATCATCTATTATCTATCTATCTATCTATCTATCTATCTATCTATCTATCTATCTATTATCTATCATCTCTGTCTCTGTGTGTAAACATTATTCTTCAATGGAGTATGTAAAATAAGAGGTTGGACAAAGAAATTACATCACCGTTCTTTTTTTTTTGTTAAATAATAGATCTTTACTTAGATTACAAAAATGCAGACAAATCCGCATGTAAAAACCGCACGGATTTTTACCTGCGTTTTCTGCCAAGAGATGCAGAATCCGCACAGAAAATTCCACAGGTAAATCTGCAACGTGTGCACATAGCCTAAGGATTAATAACGGATTGTACCTGGAGGACAAAGAGTAAAAAATCCTCCAACTTTTCTGGATGAAACTCCGAGCGCTGTTTTATATGTTGTGTGACCCTGGCTCAGTCAGTGACAAAGATCGTCCACCTGCCCCAGTGAATATCATTGGGCCAACATTGATCTGATTGTTTCGACGGACCGAGATTATGGTTGTGTGTACAAATCCTTAGGCTATGTTCACACTGGGCGTTTTTGCTGCGTTTTTCAATGCAGTTTTTTAATGCAAATTTTCAGCTGCATTTTACAGTACCAGCACTGTCTATGAGATTTCAGAAATCTCACGCACACAGTTAGTTTTTTTTGTCCTCAGTATTTTGTGCTTTTCTTGGTTTTCACAGAATGGAGCAGGTCACTTCTTTCAGTGTTTTATACCCATTGAAAGTAATGGGTGGTGAAAAAACTCTGACAAAAACGCAAGTATCAGGTTTTGCTGCGTTTTTTGTGTCAAAACCTTATGAAGTGGAAAATTAGATTTTTTTTGTCACTAAACTTTATCAGCATGCACAAGAGTCAAAGGTAGCGTTATAAAAACACAGCAAAAAACTGCAGAAAAAAACTGCAGAAAAAAACGCAGCAAAAACGCCTAGTGTGAACATAGCCTTACTGTAAGTGATCATTACCAGATGGTCATTCTCTGCCGTGCAGGATACCCCAGTCCTTTATCATGTATACTTACAGAAGTAATACTGCACGCAACACCGAGACCATGCAACCTGCTCTATAATGCACTAATGATGATACTGCAAGGGAACTACAAGTACCAGCACACCTGCATATAACTCAAGGCTGTTTGGAAGAGATTGCATGAAGATTCCGGTCTACACAGTAAGACTTATTCTAATACAGGTCACATAGCTTTGATATACTTATGCCAGTCTTAAAGGGGTTGTCCTGGATTTTTTTTTTATTACTATGGGCGTAGAAAGGAGCCAGCAGATAGTTGCTATCTACCTGTCTGTCGTACCCAGCTCCAGCTCAGAGAAGTCACTGACGGAGAATCAGCTGCTCCACTTCAGCAGAGCAGCGTTTCCTCTTCCTCTACTGCTCTGTGGATGGGACTGCTGCCATCATGCTGATTGATTGATGGCTTCCCGCAGTTAGGAAGCAGGGAGCCAGCTGTCAATCAGCATGACGTTGGCAGTCACACCCTGTCAATAGAGCAGTGCGGAAGAGAAGGCGCTGCTCTGTCAACGTGATGTCAGAGGTAGCCATTGAATCGTCAGCAGTAGCGGTCTGTGACCACAGAGATCGACATCAGGTACAACATAAGCCATAATAATAATACAAAAATAGTCCTGGATAGCCCCTTTAATTCTTGCTCATGGTTCATGCTCCATTCTCATGTGTTAGATCAGGTGCGGATTTGTTGTGGATTCTGCTCTGAATTCAATAACAATCTGCAACTTATATATGTTCTTTGGTTTCTACATCTCCTTTCACGTGCAACAAAAATATGTGTTGGCTTTACTACTTATCTTGGGTGGAAACGCCAAGAACTTGTCCCGCAGAGTGATAGTAAGGCTAATCTTGTGCAAATCTGCTGTAAATCAGCGGCAAAAATCCAAGCGTCAGCCAACATGTTGGGTATTAGGCAGACCCTAGTGTAAACGTGGCCTAGTGACACAGCACAGGAACTGTCCCAGCATGAGATTCCACATAATTGTTTACCATTGGTGCATTTACAAGCAATGTAAAGGGTTACAATGAACAGTATCGGCAGCTAACCCCTTTTAAAGCACGTCCTGGCACAATGTAAATGTGGTTTGTTAGGATTGTATAATTCTCTTTGTCTAGTGCTGTATACATATGTATAGTATTTTAGCTTCTGTGGCACAATGTTTAATGTGTGATTATTTGGAAAGCACAGTACTAAATTTAGCCACTAGATGGGGGCACAGAGATCAGTGAACTGTATACATTATAATAAGGGAATTAGCTTGTGAATAGTTAAGTTAGGAGGGGCCTCTGTGGGATAAGACAGAGAGCTTCCTGTTTTAGCTCAGTGTAGCTTGGGAGCTGAGCTCAGGAGGGCCAGAGTGCCCTGACAGTCCAGATGGGCTTAATGCCCAGGACAACACAGTGGCCACGTAATGTTGCCAAGGGAGAAGCCCAGCCATCCAGAACCAGCAGCAGTGACAGCGTTTAGTGAGAATTGGAGCTGCAGGAAAATTCCACAACAGCAGGCTACAGCAGTGTTGGAACAGAGGCTGAAGGAAAGGCCAGGACAGTACAGGGACGCAGGTGGCTCCATTATGTGGCAACTTATCGCATGGGCTGATGCCCTCAGTTCTGGAGCAAAACGGCTGAGGAAACCCCATAGCGCAGTGAGTTTGAACAGAGAGAACGCTGCGTTACCGCTAAAGGTGGTATGGCCCGGTAATGTACTGAAGGCCGTAGGAAGAACAGCAGGAGCAGTGACACCAGCACAGAAGGGCAGGTCGGTCACCATTTTGCAGCTGACTTCAGGGGCTGTAGTTCTTGTGTCTGGGGCAAAACAGACTGCAGGACGCCTGACTGTGACAGAGCTGAAAAGGGAGGACGCTGAGGAACCGTATGAGATGGTCCGACCCGGATACGTGCTATGTGACAGAAAGCGTAGAACAGAGAAAAAGGAAGGAATGTGCATTGTGGAAGCTGATGTTAATGCTGTGAAGAATATGGATAATAATAATAATAATCTTTAACCCCTTCACCCCCAAGGGTGGTTTGCACGTTAATGACCGGGCCAATTTTTACAATTCTGACCACTGTCCCTTTATGAGGTTATAACTCTGGAACGCTTCAACGGATCTTGGCGATTCTGACATGGTTTTCTCGTGAAATATTGTACTTCATGTTAGTGGTAAAATTTATTCGATATAATTTGCGTTTATTTGTGAAAAAAATGAATATTTGGCGAAAATTTTGAAAATTTTGCAATTTTCCAACTTTGAATTTTTATGCCCTTAAATCACAGACATATGTCACGCAAAATACTTAATAATTAACATTTCCCACATAGACTTTACATCAGCACAATTTTGGAACCAAAATTTTTTTTTGTGACGGAGTTATAAGGGTTAAAAGTTGACCAGCAATTTCTCATTTTTACAACACCATTTTTTTTTAGGGACCACATCTCATTTGAAGTCATTTTGAGGGGTCTATATGATAGAAAATAACCAAGTGTGACACCATTCTAAAAACTGCACCCCTCAAGGTACTCAAAACCACATTCAAGAAGTTTATTAACCCTTCAGGTGTTTCACAGAAATTTTTGGAATGTTTAAATAAAAATTAACATTTAACTTTTTTTCACAAAAAAATTATTTCAGCTCCAATTTGTTTTATTTTACCAAGGGTAACAGGAGAAAATAGACCCCAAAATTTGTTGTACAATTTGTCCTGAGTACGCTGATACCCCATATGTCGGGGTAAACCACTGTTTGGGCGCATGGCAGAGCTCGGAAGGAAAGGAGCGCCATTTGACTTTTCAATGCAAAATTGACTGGAATTGAGATGGGACGCCATGTTGCGTTTGGAGAGCCCCTGATGTGCCTAAACATTGAAACCCCCCACAAGTGACACCATTTTGGAAAGTAGACCCCCTAAGGATCTTATCTAGATGTGTGGTGAGCACTTTGACCCAACAAGTGCTTCACAGAAGTTTATAATGCAGAGCCGTAAAAATAAAAAATCATATTTTTTCACAAAAATGATCTTTTCGCCCCCAATTTTTTATTTTCCCAAGCGTAAGAGAAGAAATTGGACCCCAAAAATTGTTGTGCAATTTGTCCTGAGTACGCTGATACCCCATATGTGGGTGTAAACCATTGTTTGGGCGCAGGGCAGAGCTCGGAAGGGAAGGAGCGCCATTTGACTTTTCAATGCAAAATTGACTGGAATTGAGATGGGACGCCATGTTGCGTTTGGAGAGCCCCTAATGTGCCTAAACATTGAAACCCCCCACGAGTGACACCATTTTGGAAAGTAGACCCCTTAAGGAACTTATCTAGATGTGTGTTGAGCACTTTGACCCAACAAGTGCTTCACAGAAGTTTATAATGCAGAGCCGTAAAAATAAAAAATCATATTTTTTCACAAAAATGATCTTTTCGCCCCCATTTTTTTATTTCCCCAAGGGTAAGAGAAGAAATTAGACCACAAAAGTTGTTGTGCAATTTGTCCTGAGTACGACGATACCCCATATGTGGGGGTAAACCACTGTTTGGGCGCATAGCAGAGCTCGGAAGGGAAGGAGCGCTATTTTACTTTTCAATGCAAAATTGACTGGAATTAAGATGGGATGCCATGTTGCGTTTGGAGAGCCCCTGATGTGCCTAAACATTAAAAACCCCCACAAGTGACACCATTTTGGAAAGTAGACCCCCTAAGGAACTTATCTAGATGTGTTTTGAGAGCTTTGAACCCCCAAGTGTTTCACTACAGTTTATAACGCAGAGCCATGAAAATAAAAATTATTTTTTTGTTCACAAAAATGATCTTTTAGCCCCCAGTTTTGTATTTTCACAAGGGTATCAGGATAAATTGGACCCCAAAAGTTGTTGTCCAATTTGTCCTGAGTACACTGATACCCCATATGTGGGGGGGAACCACTGTTTGGGCGCATGACAGAGCTCGGAAGGGAAGGAGCGCCATTTGGAATGCAGACTTAAATGGATTGGTCTGCAGGCGTCACGTTACATTTGCAGAGCCCCTGATGCACCCAAACAGTACAAACCCCCCACAAGTGACCCCATATTGGAAACTAGACCCCCCCAAGGAACTTATCTAGATGTGTTGTGAGAACTTTGAACCCCCAAGTGTTTCACTACAGTTTACAACGCAGAGCCGTGAAAATAAAAAATCTTTTTTTTCCCACAAAACTTATATTTTGGCCCCCAGTTTTGTATTTTCCCAAAGGTAGCAGGAGAAATTGGACCCCAAAAGATGATGTCCAATTTGTCCTGAGTACGCTGATTGTTGTGGATTCTGTTTGTGGGCTCCCTCTGGTGGTTACTGCTGGTACTGGGTGACTTTGGTGGGTTGCGGCCTTTGGTTTCCACCTGTCCATCAGAGGCTGGGTGTTTCCTATTTTACCTGGCCTTTCTGTCATTTCCTTGCCGGCTATCAATGTATTCAGATGTGCTCTGTTTTGTTCCTGCCTACCTGCTCCCAGATCTTTCAGGATAAGCTAAGTGCTGATTTTCAGTTGTTTGGTTTTTTTGTCCAGCTTGCTTATTATGTCTCTATGCTAGCTGGTAGCTCTAGTGGACTGAGGTTCTCCCCATGTGCCATGAGTTGGCACATGGGTTCTTGTAATCTCAGGATGGTTTTTTGATTAGGGTTTTTTGCTGACCGCTCAGACCCCTTTTGAATCGTTCTGCTTTCTAGTTTACAGCGGGCCTCTATTTGCTAAACCTATATATATCATCTCTATGTGTGTGCCTTCCTCTCATTTCACCGTCAATACATGTGGGGGGCAACTATACCTTTTGGGGTTCGTTCCTCTGGAGGCAAGTGAGGTCTTTATTTTCTCTGCAGTACTAGTTAGCTCTTAGGCTGGTGCGTGGCATCTAGAACCAACGTAGGCACGCTCCCTGGCTATCTCTAGTTGCGTTTGTCAGGCGTAGGGCAGCGGTCAGCCCAGGTTCCATCACCCTAGAGCTCGTCCGTTATATATTTGTACCTTGCTTGTCCTGTGCTATCCCTAGCCATTGGGATTCATGACAGTATAGCCGGCCTGCAAAGTGTTAATTGTTTGGGCTGAAGCAGGAGAATAAGAAGTGTTTAAGGGAAAAAAATTTTTTTTTTTTTTTTTTTTCCCTTCAGAGTTTTGCTGCCTAGCCCTTAATTGCTGTCTAGCTGCTTCTTACCTCCTCTTAACCCTTGAATGGCTCTGATCTTAGCTGTTTAACATGGATGTCCAGAGTTTGGCTTCCAGCCTGAGTAATCTCGCGGCAAAAGTTCAAAACATACAGGATTTTGTTGTTCACACTCCCATGTCTGAACCTAGAATTCCTATTCCAGAGTTCTTCTCTGGAGATAGATCTACATTCCTGAATTTCAGGAACAATTGTAAATTGTTTCTTTCTTTAAAATCTCGCTCCTCTGGAGACCCTGCTCAACAGGTCAGGATTGTAATATCTTTCCTGCGGGGCGACCCTCAGAATTGGGCATTTGCATTGGCACCAGGGGATCCTGCATTGCTCAGTGTGGATGCGTTTTTTCTGGCATTGGGATTGCTCTATGAGGAACCCAACCTGGAGATTCAGGCTGAAAAGGCTTTGTTAGCCCTCTCTCAGGGGCATGATGAAGCGGAAATATATTGTCAAAAATTTCGGAAATGGTCGGTGCTTACTCAGTGGAATGAGTGCGCCCTGGCTGCAAACTTCAGAAATGGTCTTTCTGAGGCCATTAAGGATATTATGGTGGGGTTCCCTACGCCTACAGGTCTGAATGAGTCTATGGCTATGGCCATACAGATTGATCGGCGTTTGCGGGAGCGCAAACCTGTGCACCAGTTGGCGGTGTCTTCTGAACAGGCACCTGAGACTATGCAATGTGATAGAATTCAGTCCAGAAGTGTACGGCAAAATTATAGGCGGAAAAATGGATTGTGTTTTTATTGTGGTGATTCAGCTCATGTTATATCAGCATGCTCTAAACGCACAAAAAAGCTTGATAAATCTTTTGCCATTGGTACTCTGCAGCCTAAGTTCATTTTGTCTGTGACTCTGATTTTTTCACTGTCTTCCATTTCCGTTGATGCCTATGTGGATTCGGGCGCTGCCCTGAGTCTTATGGATTGGTCATTTGCTAAACGCTGCGGTTTTAGTCTGGAGCCTCTGGAAGTTCCTATTCCTCTGAAGGGAATTGACTCTACACCATTGGCTATGAATAAACCGCAGTATTGGACACAAGTGACCATGCGCATGACTCCCGTTCATCAGGAGGTGATTCGCTTCCTTGTACTGTATAATTTACATGATGTACTAGTGCTGGGGCTGCCATGGTTACAAACTCATAATCCTGTCCTGGACTGGAAAACAATGTCTGTGTTAAGCTGGGGATGTCAGGGGGTTCATGATCATGCACCTCCGATTTCAATCGCTTCATCTACTCCTTCTGAGATCCCTGAGTTTTTGTCTGACTATAGGGATGTTTTTGAGGAGCCTAAGCTCAATTCGCTCCCTCCTCATAGAGAGTGTGACTGTGCTATAGAATTGATTCCTGGCAGTAAGTTCCCTAAGGGTCGTTTATTTAATCTGTCACTGCCAGAGCATACTGCTATGCGGAATTATATTAAGGAGTCCTTGGAAAAGGGACATATTCGTCCATCTTCGTCCCCTCTGGGAGCAGGGTTTTTTTTCGTGGCAAAAAAAGATGGTTCCCTGAGGCCTTGTATAGATTATCGCCCTCTGAATAAGATTACAGTCAAATATCAGTATCCATTGCCATTATTGACTGACTTGTTTGCTCGCATTAAGGGGGCTAGGTGGTTCACTAAGATAGATCTTCGCGGTGCGTATAATCTGGTGCGGATAAAACAAGGTGATGAGTGGAAAACCGCATTTAATACGCCTGAGGGCCATTTTGAGTATTTGGTAATGCCTTTTGGACTCTCCAATGCTCCGTCAGTCTTTCAGTCCTTTATGCACAATATTTTCCGTGAATATCTGGATAAGTTTATGATTGTGTATTTGGATGATATTTTGGTGTTTTCTGATGACTGGGAGTCTCATGTTCTACAGGTCAGGAAGGTGTTTCAGGTTCTGCGGGCCAATTCTCTGTTTGTGAAGGGCTCAAAGTGTCTCTTCGGAGTCCAGAAGATTTCTTTTTTGGGGTACATTTTTTCTCCTTCTACTATTGAGATGGATCCCGTCAAGGTTCAGGCTATTTGTGACTGGACACAACCTACATCTGTTAAGAGCCTACAGAAGTTCTTGGGGTTTGCTAATTTTTATCGTCGGTTCATTGCAAATTTTTCCAGTATTGTTAAACCTTTGACTGATTTGACTAAAAAGGGTGCTGATGTAGCTAATTGGTCTCCTGCGGCTGTGGGGGCCTTTCAGGAACTTAAGCGCCGGTTTTCTTCTGCTCCTGTGTTGTGTCAACCAGATGTTTCACTTCCTTTTCAGGTTGAGGTTGATGCTTCCGAGATTGGAGCGGGGGCGGTTTTGTCACAGAGAAGTTCTGATGGCTCGGTGATGAAGCCATGTGCATTCTTCTCTAGAAAATTCTCGCCCGCCGAGCGCAATTATGATGTGGGTAATCGGGAGCTTTTGGCCATGAAGTGGGCATTTGAGGAGTGGCGTCATTGGCTTGAGGGTGCTAAACATCGTGTGGTGGTCTTGACTGATCACAAGAATCTCATTTACCTTGAGTCTGCCAGGCGTTTGAATCCTAGACAGGCTCGTTGGTCGTTGTTTTTTTCTCGTTTCAATTTCGTGGTTTCATACCTGCCAGGTTCAAAGAATGTGAAGGCAGATGCTCTTTCCAGGAGTTTTGTGCCTGACTCTCCTGGAGATTCTGGGCCTACTGGTATCCTTAGGGATGGGGTAATATTGTCCGCCGTATCCCCAGACTTGCGACGTGCATTGCAGGAGTTTCAGGTGGATAAACCGGATCGTTGTCCACCAGAAAGACTGTTTGTTCCGGATGATTGGACCAGTAGAGTCATCTCCGAGGTCCATTCTTCTGTGTTGGCTGGTCATCCTGGAATATTTGGTACTAGAGACTTGGTGGCCAGGTCTTTTTGGTGGCCTTCCTTGTCTAGGGATGTGCGTACCTTTGTGCAGTCTTGTGAAGTGTGTGCTCGAGCTAAGCCTTGCTGTTCTCGGGCCAGTGGGTTGTTGTTATCCTTGCCCATCCCGAAGAGGCCTTGGACGCACATTTCCATGGATTTTATTTCTGATCTCCCGGTTTCACAGAAAATGTCCGTTATCTGGGTTGTGTGTGACCGCTTTTCTAAGATGGTTCATTTGGTGCCCTTGCCTAAGTTGCCTTCCTCCTCTGAGTTGGTCCCTTTATTTTTTCAGAACGTGGTTCGTTTGCATGGGATTCCGGAGAATATCGTTTCTGACAGGGGATCCCAGTTTGTGTCTAGATTTTGGCGGACATTTTGTGCCAAGATGGGCATTGATTTGTCTTTCTCGTCTGCATTCCATCCTCAGACGAATGGCCAGACGGAGCGAACTAATCAGACCTTGGAAACTTATTTGAGGTGTTTTGTTTCTGCTGACCAAGATGACTGGGTTGCTTTTTTGCCACTGGCCGAATTTGCTCTTAATAATCGGGCTAGTTCTGCCACGTTGGTCTCTCCTTTTTTTTGTAATTCGGGGTTTCATCCTCGTTTTTCCTCTGGTCAGGTGGAGTCTTCGGATTGTCCTGGAGTGGACGTGGTGGTGGACAGGCTACATCAAATTTGGAATCAGGTGGTGGACAATTTGAAGTTATCTCAGGAGAAGACTCAGCAGTTTGCTAATCGCCGTCGCCGCGTGGGTCCCCGACTTCTTGTTGGGGATTTGGTGTGGTTGTCTTCTCGTTTTGTCCCTATGAAGGTCTCTTCTCCTAAGTTCAAGCCTCGGTTCATCGGTCCTTATAGGATCTCGGAGATTCTTAACCCTGTATCTTTTCGTTTGGATCTCCCAGCATCGTTTGCTATTCATAATGTGTTCCATCGGTCGTTGTTGCGGAGGTATGAGGTGCCCGTTGTTCCTTCGGTTGAGCCTCCTGCTCCGGTGCTGGTGGAGGGAGAATTGGAGTATGTTGTTGAGAAGATCTTGGATTCTCGTGTTTCCAGACGCAAACTCCAGTATTTGGTTAAGTGGAAGGGTTATGGTCAGGAGGATAATTCCTGGGTGGTCGCCTCCGATGTTCATGCGACTGATTTGGTCCGCGCCTTCCATAGAGCTCACCCTGATCGCCCTGGGGGTTCTCGTGAGGGTTCGGTGACCCCTCCTCAAGGGGGGGGTACTGTTGTGGATTCTGTTTGTGGGCTCCCTCTGGTGGTTACTGCTGGTACTGGGTGACTTTGGTGGGTTGCGGCCTTTGGTTTCCACCTGTCCATCAGAGGCTGGGTGTTTCCTATTTTACCTGGCCTTTCTGTCATTTCCTTGCCGGCTATCAATGTATTCAGATGTGCTCTGTTTTGTTCCTGCCTACCTGCTCCCAGATCTTTCAGGATAAGCTAAGTGCTGATTTTCAGTTGTTTGGTTTTTTTGTCCAGCTTGCTTATTATGTCTCTATGCTAGCTGGTAGCTCTAGTGGACTGAGGTTCTCCCCATGTGCCATGAGTTGGCACATGGGTTCTTGTAATCTCAGGATGGTTTTTTGATTAGGGTTTTTTGCTGACCGCTCAGACCCCTTTTGTATCGTTCTGCTTTCTAGTTTACAGCGGGCCTCTATTTGCTAAACCTATATATATCATCTCTATGTGTGTGCCTTCCTCTCATTTCACCGTCAATACATGTGGGGGGCAACTATACCTTTTGGGGTTCGTTCCTCTGGAGGCAAGTGAGGTCTTTATTTTCTCTGCAGTACTAGTTAGCTCTTAGGCTGGTGCGTGGCGTCTAGAACCAACGTAGGCACGCTCCCTGGCTATCTCTAGTTGCGTTTGTCAGGCGTAGGGCAGCGGTCAGCCCAGGTTCCATCACCCTAGAGCTCGTCCGTTATATATTTGTACCTTGCTTGTCCTGTGCTATCCCTAGCCATTGGGATTCATGACAGCTGATACCCCATATGTTGGGGTAAACCCCTGTTTGGGCACACGGGAGAGCTCTGAAGGAAAGGAGCACTGTTTTCCTTTTTCAACGCAGAATTGGCTGGAATTCAGATCGGATGCCATGTCCCGTTTGGAGAGCCCCTGATGTGCCTAAACAGTGGAAACCCCCCAATTATAACTGAAACCCTAATCCAAACACTCCCCTTACCCTAATCCCAACAGTAACCCTAACCACTCCTCTAACCCAGACACACCAACCCTATTCCCAACCATAAATGTAATCCAAACCCTAACCCTATCTTTAGCCCCAACCCTAACTGTAGCCCCATCCCTAGCCCCAACCCTAGCCCTAACCCTAGCAATAACATTAGCCCTATCACTAGCCCTAACCCTAGCCCTAACCCTAGCCCCAACCCTAGCCCTAACCCTAGCCCTAACCCTAACCCTAGCCCCAACCCTAGCCCTAGCCCTAACCCTAGCCCCAACCCTAGCCCTAACCCTAGCCCTAGCCCTAACCCTTGCCCTAACCCTAACCCTAACCCTAGCCCTAACTCTAGTCCTAACTCTAGCCCTAACCCTAAAGGCCCCGTCTCACTTAGCGACGCTAAAGCGATCCCGACAACGATACGACCTGTCAGGGATCGTTGCTGCGTCGCTATGTGGTCGCTGGTGAGATGTCAAACAGTGAGATCTTCCCAACGATCGCTGCTGCGATCTCGCTGTTTGACATCTCACCAGCGACCTGTAGCGACCTGTACAACGATGTCACATGGGAGCTATTATGACGATTCAGTCTCTGAGTCGTCAACGAGGTCGTTGGTAAGGTGTCAAACACAGCGATGTGTGCTACCCAGCAGGACCTCAACGATCAAAAAAAGGTCCAGGCCATTTCGACACGACCAGCGATCTCACAGCAGGGGCCTGGTCGCTGCTACGTGTCACACATAGCGAGATCGCTATTGAGGTCGCTGTTGCATCACAAAACTTGTGACTCAGCAGCGATCTCGCTAGCGATCTCGCTTAGTGAGACGGGGGCTTAACCCTAACCCTAATGGGAAAATGGAAATAAATACATTTTTTTATTTTTTTATTTTTCCCTAACTAAGGGGGTGATGAAGGGGGGTTTGATTTACTTTTATAGCGGGTTATTTAGCGGATTTTTATGACTGGCAGCCGTCACACACTGAAAGACGCTTTTCATTGCAAAAAATATTTTTTGCGTTACCACATTTTGAGAGCTGTAATTTTTCCATATTTGAGTCCACAGAGTCATGTGAGATCTTGTTTTTTGCGGGACGAGTTGACGTTTTTATTGGTTACATTTTCGGACACGTGACATTTTTTGATCGCTTTTTATTCCGATTTTTGTGAGGTAGAGTGATCAAAAACCAGCTATTCATGAATTTCTTTTGGGGGAGGCGTTTATACCGTTCTGCGTTTGGTAAAATTGATAAAGCAGTTTTATTCGTCGGGTCAGTACGATTACAGCCATACCTCATTTATATAATTTTTTTATGTTTTGGCGCTTTTATACGATAAAAACTATTTTATAGAAAAAATAATTATTTTGGTATCGCTTTATTCTCAGGACTATAACTTTTTTATTTTTTTGCTGATGATGCTGTATTGTGGCTCGTTTTTTGCGGGACAAGATGACGTTTTCAGCGGTACCATGGTTATTTATATCAGTCTTTTTGATCGCGTGTTATTCCACTTTTTGTTCGGCAGTATGATAATAAAGCGTTGTTTTTTGCCTCGTTTTTTTTTTTTTTTCTTACGGTGTTTACTGAAGGGGTTGACTAGTGGGGCAGTTTTATAGGTTGGGTCGTTACGGACGCGGCGATACTAAATATGTGTACTTTTATTGTTTTTTTTATTTTATTTAGCTAAAGAAATGTATTTATGGGAATAATATTTTTTTTTTTCTTTATTTAGGATATTTTTTTTATTTTTTTTTTACACACGTGGGGAATTTTTTTTTAACTTTTTTACTTTGTCCCAGGGGGGGACATTACAGATCATTGATCTGACAGTGTGCACAGCACTCTGTCAGATCGACGATCTGCTGTGCAGGGCTGCAGGCTTACTAAGTGTCTGCTCTGAGCAGACACTCGGTAAGCCACCTCCCTCCCTGCAGGACCTGGATGCCGCGGCCATCTTGGATCCGGGACCATCTTGGATCCGGGACCTGCGGCGAGGAGGGAGGTAGGAGACCCTCGGAGCAACGCGATCACATCGCGTTGCTCCGGGGGTCTCGGGGAAGCCCGCAGGGAGCCCCCTCCCTACGCGATGCTTCCCTATACCGCCGGTACACCGCGATCATGTTTGATCACGGTGTGCCGGGGGTTAATGTGCCGGGGGCGGTCCGTGACCGCTCCTGGCACATAGTGCCGGATGTCAGCTGCGATAGTCAGCTGACACCCGGCCGCGATCGGCCGCGCTCCCCCCGTGAGCGCGGCCGATCGGCTATGACGTACTATCCCGTCGAGGGTCAGATAGGTCCAGGTCACCTCGACGGGATAGTACGTCTAAGGTCACAGAGGGGTTAATTATATAGCGCCAACATATTCCGCAGCGCTTTACAGTTTAACAGTTTCAAACACATCAGTCATAAGTAACAACGTTAACAATACAATAATTAAAGCACAATAAGACGACCCTGCTCATGAGAGCTTACAATCTACTATGAGGTGGGGGAGATACAAAGTACAGGTGTGTATTTACAATGATGTATTTACAATGATGGTCCAGCCATCTTCAGGGGGCGGGGGATGGATGGGGATAGTGAATGGGCTACACACACAAACATAAAATGACTTTGATTAGTGAACGTGGTAGGCCGCTCTGAACAAATGTGTTTTGAGCGAGCGCCTAAAACTATGCAAATTGTGGATGGTCCTAATAACTTTGGGTAGAGCATTCCAGAGGATTGGTGCAGCACGGGAGAAGTCTTGGAGTTGGGAGTGTGAGGTACGGATTAGTGCAGAGGTTAGTCGAAAGTCATTTGCAGAGCACAGCTGTCGGTTAGGCCAATAGACAGAAATAAGGGAGGAGATGTAAGGGGGTGCCGCACTGTGGAGAGCTTTGTGGGTGAGAACAAGTACTTTGAATTGTATCCTGTAATGAATGGGCAGCCAGTGTAACGACTGGCGAAGAGCGGACGCATCCGAGTAATGATTAGCCAGATGGACGACCCTGGCTGCTGCATTAAGGATGGACTGGAGAGGGGAAAGTCGAGTGAGGGGGAGGCCAATTAATAGAGCGTTGCAGTAGTCCAGGCGGGAGTGGATCAGGGCGACAGTGAGGGTTTTTGTTGTTTCCATGGTGAGAAAAGGGCGGATTCTAGAGATGTTCTTAAGGTGTAAGCGGCACGAGCGGGCAAGAGATTGTATATGGGATGTGAAGGAGAGATCGGAGTCAAACATAACACCCAGACAGCGTGCCTGCTGCCGGGGTGTTATTATGGTGCCACCCACGGAGAGGGA
Organism: Ranitomeya variabilis; assembly: GCF_051348905.1. Classification (NCBI taxonomy): domain Eukaryota; kingdom Metazoa; phylum Chordata; class Amphibia; order Anura; family Dendrobatidae; genus Ranitomeya; species Ranitomeya variabilis. The sequence continues at coordinate 1,111,189,357 of NC_135232.1, forward strand.
AATGTCAGATTTAGGGAGGTTAGTAGATGGGGGGAGCAGAAGAAGTTCAGTTTTGGAGAGGTTTAGTTTCAGATAGAGAGCATACATGATTTTGGAGACTGCGGACAGACAGTCAGTGGCGTTCTGTAGTACAGCGGGGGTAAGGTCAGGGGATGATGTATATAGTTGTGTGTCATCAGCATAAAGATGGTACTGAAAGCCAAATCTGCTGATGGTCTGTCCAACTGGGGCCGTGTAGAGAGAGAAGAGAAGGGGGCCAAGGACTGAGCCCTGGGGTACCCCGACAGTGAGAGGAAGAGGAGACAAAGTGGAGCCAGAGAACAGAACACTGAAGGAGCGGTCAGAAAGATAGGAAGAGAACCAGGAGAGAGCAGTGTCCTTAATGCCTAGTGACTGGAGCCTAGAGAGTAGGAGAGGGTGGTCAACAGTGTCGAAAGCTGCAGAAAGGTCGAGAAGAATGAGCAGAGAGTGGTCACCGTTACATTTTGCTGTCAGAAGGTCATTGGTCACTTCGATGAGTGCAGTTTCTGTTGAATGTAGGGGGCGGAAACCGGACTGTGACGGGTCTAGGAGGGAGTGAGTGGAGAGGAAACGGGTAAGGCGGCAGTAGACTAGGCGCTCCAGGAGTTTAGAGATGAAGGGGAGATTGGAGACTGGTCTGTAGTTGTTTGTGCAGGATGGGTCCAGGGTGGGTTTCTTTAGTAATGGAGTAATGATAGTGTTTGAAGGAGGAGGGGAAAATGCCAGAGGAGAGGGAGAGATTAAAGATAGGTGAGTTGTGATGACTGGAGAGAGAGACTGGAAGGTGTGAGGGAATTTGGTTGGTAGTGCATGTAGTCGGATGAGAATATGGATGTACAACCAGTAAAGTTGTTCGTTTGAAAGTTGAAATGGACTGTGTCTCTGTGCGGAACCGTATACAGGGAGCCTTCAGCAATACCGAGGAGACCCTGACGGGGCAGAAAATAAAGCCACAGTTATGAGAAGTAATGGACACTGTTTGCATGTGATGGGAGGGCAGGGCACGCTAACACAAATGCTCTCAGCCACGACTACCGCTCTGGCCCACCCTCACAGCAACACACAGTGACTTCTCTCTCGTATGGACGATAGTGCACATATCAATAAAGTGCACATCTGTGCTGCATTCATTACTTTTTTTTTGCCACTTTCAAAGAACTCAAGTTAAATGAACATGATTTTGTGCCATGCGTCAAAATGAAGGCAACACAGGCAAGCGAGCCAAACAGCCAAGGCAACTGGAAGGCAACTGGTCTCAGGAGGTGGACTGGAGTGTTTATCGGCTGCAATCCAGAGGATATGGTGCCCAGCTGTGATCCGGAGGGTATCGTGAACTGTGTAGTGCTGTCAGTTAAAGATTAACACGGCGGTGCAGTCGCCCACGGTAACAAGTCACAAAGGTGGATTGGTGTGTTTATTGGCTGCAATCCAGAGCATATGGTTCCCGGAGGATATCGTGTGCTGTGTTTTTTGTGAGTTGAACATTAACATGGCGGTGCAGTCGCTCACGGCAACCGGTCACGAAGGTGGACTAACCTCCGCTTTGATGTGGGCCCCGGTGGTGAACACGTATCAAAGCCGGGACATGTCAGCTGTTTTGAACAGCGGACATGTGCCCACAATAGGCGCGGGCAGATGCGCGATCAGCCCGCATCTATTAACTAGTTAAATGCCGCTGTCAAACTCTGACAGCGGCATTTAACAAGCGCTTCCAGTCATCGGGTCCAAAATGCGGGCATCGGTGACCCCGTCACGTGATCGGGCATCATCGGTGCATCGGCATTACAACCAGAGGTCTCCTGAAGACCTCTATGGTTGTTGATGCCAGATTGCTATAAGCACCACCCTGTGGTCGGCGCTCATAGCAAGTCTGTAATTCTACTACATAGGGGCGATCTGAGCATCGCCTCTATGTAGCAGAGGCGATCAAGTTGTGGCAGCTTCTAGCCTCCCATGGAGGCTATTGAAGCATGGCAAAAGTAAAATAAATGTTTTTCAAAAAATCTGAAAAAAATAAAAAAAATATAAAAGTTTAAATCACCCCATTTTCGCCCCATTCAAAGTAAAACAGTAAAAAAAAAATCAAACCTACACATGTTTGGTATCGCCGCCTTCATAATTGCTTGATTCATCAATAAAAAAAGGATTAACCTGATCGCTAAACAGCGTAGCGAGAAAAAAAAAGTGCAATTTTTTTTATTTTTTTATTTACCAAAGTTTGGAATTTTTTTCACCACTTAGATAAAAAAGAACCTAGACATTTTTGGTGTCTATAAACTCGTAATGACCTGGAGAATCATAACGGCAGGTCAGTTTTTGCATTTAGTGAACCTAGCAAAAATGCCAAACAAAAAACCAGTGTGGGATTGCACTTTTTTTGCAATTTCACCACACTTGGAATGTTTTTCCTGTTTTCTCGTACTTGAGATGGTAAAACCAATGGTGTCGTTCAAAAGTACAGCTCATCCTGCAAAAAATAAGCCCTCACATGGCCATATTGACAGAAAAATAAAAACGTTATGTCTCTGGGAAAGAGGGGAGCGAAAAACCAAACCGCAAAACTGAAAAAGCTCCGGTCATAAAGGGGTTAAAAGTCTGAGGAGGACATAGTATTCTGTAGTTCTTTCCTCTTCTTTCTTTGGTGCTCTTGAGGGGATCTGTCTGTGATCATCCAATTGGGGACTGGAAAAGGAGGAATTCCCAGAATTTAAATAGTACTTCTAGATCCTCCATTTTTTTCAAAAAATAATGTGAACCATTTTTCCTTACAGTGATATGTGACCCCACTGTCTTTAATTTTATGAAGAAGGGTTTGGAGTTGTCTTCTCATAAAGTGCGGCTAAAAATGCCAGGAAACAAGCGGATCTCGGCTCCTTCCATAGAAATTCTCCCATGGGACCAAGCATGCCTGAGTATGGTTTCTTTGTCAGTAACAAAAAGTGTAGTCTGCACAACACATCTCAAGGTTAGCAGAGTCTAGGGAGCGCTCTCGAGAGACCCAATGTATTCTATCTACTGTATATGTAGCTTCCAGGGGTCTCTGGGTAATTTGGTTAACCCCTTAGTGACAGAGCCAATTTGGTACTTAATGACCGAACCAATTTTTACAATTCTGACCACTGTCCCTTTATGGGGTTATAACTCTGGAACGCTTTAACGGATCCCGCTGATTCTGAGATTTTTTTTCGTGACATATTGTACTTCATATTACTGGTAACATTTCTTCGATATTACTTGCGATTATTTATGAAAAAAATGGAAATATGGCGAAAATTTTTAAAACTTTGCAATTTTCAAACTTTGAATTTTTATGCCCTTAGATCAGAGAGATATGTCACACAAAATAGTTAATAAATAACATTTCCCACATGTCTACTTTACATCAGCACAACTTTGGAAACAAATTTTTTTTTTGTTAGAAAGTTATAAGGGTTAAAAGTTGACCAGCGATTTCTCATTTTTACAACAAAATTTACAAAACCATTTTTTTAGGGACCATCTCACATTTAAAGTCACTTTGAGGGGTGTACATGACAGAAAATACACAAACGTGACACCTTTCTAAAAACTGCACCCCTCAAGGTGCTCAAAACCACATTCAAGAAGTTTATTAACCCTAGATGTGCTTCACAGGAACAGAAACAATGTGGAAGGAAAAAATGAACATTTAACTTTTTTTTTTTTTTAAACATTTTACTTCAGAACCAATTTTTTTTATTTTCACAAGTGTAAAAAGAGAAAATGAACCACAAAATGTGTTGTGCAATTTCTCCTGAATAGGCAGATACCCCATATGTGGGGGTAAACCACTGTTTGGGCGCATGGCAGGGCTTGGAAGAGAAGGAGCACTATTTGACTTTTTCAATGCAGAATTGGCTGGAATTGAGATCGGACGCCATGTCGCATTTGGAGAGCCCCTGATGTGCCTAAACAGTGGAAGCCCCCCCACAAGTGACACCATTTTGGAAAATAGACCCCTTAAGGAACTTATCTAGATGATTTTCGCCCACAAATTCTTATTTTCACAAGGGTAACAGGAGAAATTAGACCACAAAAGTTGCTGTGCAGTTTCTCCTGAGTACATCGATACCCCATGTGTGGGGGTAAACCACTGTTTGGGCGCACAGCTGAGCTTGGAAGAGAAGGAGCACCGTTTGACTTTTTCAATGCAGAATTGGCTGATATTGAGATCGGACGCCATGTCGCGTTTGGAGAGCCCCTGATGTACCTGAACAGTGGAATCCCCCCACAAGTGACCCCATTTTGGAAACTAAACCCATTAAGGAACTTATCTAGATGTGTGGTGAGCACTTTGAACCCCCAAGTGCTTCACAGAAATTTATAACATAGAGCCGTGAAAACAGAAAATCCTTTTTTTTCCCTCAAAAATTATTTTTTAGCTCTCAATTTTTTATTTTCTCAAGGGTAACAGGAGAAATTTGACCCCAAAATTTGTTGTCCAGTTTGTCCTGAGTACGCTGATACCCCATATGTGGAGGGGGACCACTGTTTGGGCACACATCGAGTCTCGGAAGGGAAGTAGTAACGTTTTAAAATGCAGACTTTGATGGAATGGTCTGCGGGCGTCATGTTGCATTTGCCGAGCTCCTGATGTAACTAAACAGCAGAAACCCCCAACAAGTGACCCCATTTTGGAATCTAGACCCCCTTAAGAGCTTATCTAGATGTGTGGTGAGCACTATGAACCACCAACTGCTTCACAGAAGTTTATAATGTAGAGCCATGAAAATATACAATTCATATTTTTTACAGAAAAATGATCTTTTCACCCCCAGATTTTTACTTTCACAAGGGTAACAGGAGAAATTGGACCCCAAAATTTATTGGGCAATTTATCCTGAGTATGCTGATACCCCATATGTGGGGGGGACCACTGTTTGGGTGCATGGCAGAGCTCGGAAGGGAAGGCGCGCCGTTTTGGAATGCAGACTTTGATAGAATGGTCTGCGGGCGTTATGTTGCGTTTGCAGAGCCCCTGATATGCCTAAACAGTAGAAACCCCCCACAAGTGACCCCATTTTGGAAACTAGACCCCCCAAGGAACTTATCTAGATGTGTGGTGAGCACTTTCAACGCCCAAGTGCTTCACAGAAGTTTATAATGCAGAGTCGTGAAAATATATATTTTTTTCCACAAAAATGATTTTTTTAGCCCCCAATTTTTTATTTTCCCAAGGGTAACAGGAGAAATTGGACCCTAAAATTTATTGTCCAATTGGTTCTGAGTACGCTGATACCCCATATGTGGGGGGGACCACTCTTTGGGCACACATCAGGGCTCGGACGGGAAGTAGTGACGTTTTAAAATGCAGACTTTGAAGGAATGGTCTGCGGGTGTCATGTTGCATTTTCAGAGCCGCTGATGTACCTAAACTGTAGAAACCCCCCACAAGTGACCCTATTTTGGAAACTAGACCCCCCAAGGAACTTATCTAGATATGTGGTGAGCATTTTGAACGCCCAAGGGCTTCACAGAAGTTTGACGCAGAGCCATGAAAATTAAAAATCATTTTTTCCCCACAAAAATGATTTTTTAGCCCACATTTTTGTTATTTTCTCAAGGGTAAAAGGAGAAACTGGACCCCAAAAGTTGTTGTCCAATTTATCCTGAGTACGCTGATGCCCCATATGTGGGGGTAAACCACTGTTTAGGCGCACGGCAGAGCTCAGAAGGTAGGGAGCACCAATTGACTTTTTGAACGCAAAATTGGCTGTCGCGTTTGGAGACCCCCTGATGTACCTAAACAGTGGAAACCCCCAATTTTAACTCCAACCGTAACCCCAACACACCCCTAACGCTAATCCCCACCCAATCCATAACCCTAATCAAAACCCTAACTCCAAAACACCCCTAACCCTAATCCCAACCCTAACCCTAATCAAATCTCTAAGCCCGACACACCCCTAATCATAATCTCAACCCTAACCTCAAACCTAACCCTAATCCCAAACGTAACTCTAATGCCAACCTTAACCCTAAAACCAACCCTAATCCAAACCCAAATCCCTAACCCTAATCCCAACCCTAACCCTAATTTTAGCCCCAACCCTAACCCTAACTTTAGCCCCAACCCTAACTTTAGCACCAACCCTAACCCTAGCCCTAACCCTAACTTTAGCCCCAACCCTAACGCTAACCCTAACCCTAGCCCTAACCCTAGAACTAACCCTAACCCTAGCCCTAACCCTAATTGGAAAATAGAAATACATTATTTTTTTATTTTATCATTTTTTCCTAACTAAGGGGGTAATAAAGGGGGTTATTTACTATTTTTTTTTATTTTGATCACTGTGATAGTATCTCACAGTGACCAAAATAAAACAAGAGGAAGAATCTTCCTCTGCCGGCCGGCACATCACGGCACTGCGCATGCGCCCGCCATTTTCTTCCCGGAGGAAGAAGCTGGCGGCCAGGAGGGGATGGGGGAGGACCCAGGGATGCCGGTAAGTATGATTGCGTCCCTGAATCCCCCTATTTCTCTGTCCTCTGATGTGCGATCACATCAGAGGACAGAGAATGACACGCCGTTTTTTTTTTGTGGTCGCTGGTAATCGGTCATTTACCAGCGATCACAAAACAGGGGTCGGTAAAAACCGACCCTGATCATGTTCTTTGGGGTCTCGGCTACCCCCGGCAGCCAAGACCTCAAAGATCTTCCGGGTGCCGGACGGCGGGCGCACTGCGCATGCGCCCACCATTTTTTTCCCGGAAAAAGATGGAAGCGCCCATCGGGAGCCACGAGGAGGATCGGGGGAGATGGGTGAGTATCGGGGGGCTATCAGGGACCCATTTCTCTGTCCTCTGATGTGCGATCACATCGGAGGATAGAGAAATTAAATGGGAAATCGCGTTTTTTGGGTTTTTTTGCGGCCGCCGGTAAACGGTTATTTACCGGTGATCGCAACCTGGAGGTCTGTAAAAACTGACCCGAATCATGTTCTCTGGGGTCTCGGCAACCCCCGGCAACCGAGACCACAGAGAAATTCCGACTCTGGGGGTCGCTATATACTTTTTCCACAGCGCCGTTAATTAACGGTGCTGTGGTTTAAGTACCCTTAACTGCCACCGTTAAAAGGCGTATCGGCGGTCGTTAAGGGGTTAAAGATAATTACATTTTGCAGATAATTTTTGGAGTTAAGGTACCTTCACACTAAGGTGAGTATGTACTGTTTTTTTTTTTTTACTTTTACAATGGTAACCAGGGTAAATATCGGGTTACTAAGCGCGGCCCTGCACTTAGTAACCCGATGTTTACCCTGGTTACCCAGGTGCTGCAGGGGGACTTCGGCATCGTTGAAGACAGTTTCAACGATGCCGAAGTCGTTCCCCTGATCGTTGGTCGCTGGAGAGAGCTGTCTGTGTGACAGCTCCCCAGCGACCTAAACAGCAATGCTGCAGTGATCAGCTCGTTGTCTATATCGCTGCAGCGTCGCTGAGTGTGACGGTACCTTTAATACTTTCAAGGGTCCCTTTAAGACGGATAATATTTAATCTCCCTCTGTTCTCTTGGTCACAACATTGTGTGACCCTATCTGACAATGAGGTAGAGGCCTCTTCAGTAAACACAGTTCTTGTAGATAAGGACTCTAGGTCACTTCTAACAGCTGTAAGTGCCCTTTCTTGTGTAGCTTCCACTCTAGCAATTAAAGCGTCCAGATCTTGCCTAGTAGGTAAAGCTTTAGTCAGGACATGAAAACTTTGTAAGTCTATCTGTGTCATAGCTCCAAAAGTAATAGGGAAAGCATCGGTGCCATCATGGCTGAGCAGCATGTGAGACTCACCCCTCTCCATGCCAAGCCAGGATACTGATGAAAGAGAAGCGAAGGCCTCTGCAGTAACAAAGGAGCCCGGACTTCATGTGGGAAAGCCAGCTCCATTTACCTCCTAACCTTCGGTAAGCGGTGCACTGGCTTGTGTTTTTCCCAGTTCCGGAGTGCACACATACCTTTGATCATTGTGGCCAAAGAGTTCTATTTTAACTTCATCGGTTCTCATGACTTGTTTCCAAAATGCATCAGGCTTATTTATATGTTCTTTTGCATATTTCTAACTCTGGATTTTATGGTGAGGATGCAGGAGAGGTTTTCTTCTTCCATAATGACCATATTTGTGCAGGTGTCTCTGAATAGTAGAACAATGCACCACAACTCCAGAGTCTGTTAAATGTTTTTGAAGGTCTTTTGCAGTCAAGTTGCAGTCAAGCAGTGGTTCTGATTTGCCTCTCTAGCAATCCTACATGCAGCACTGACTGAAATTTTGCTTGGTCTTCCAGACCTTATCTTTACCTCCACTGTTCCTGGTAACAGCCTTTTCTTAATTACAATTTGAACTGAGGAAAGGACAACTTGAAAACACTTTGCCATCTTCTTATAGCCTTCTCCTGCTTTGTGGGCCTCCACCATTTTCATTTTCAGAGTGCTAGGCAGCTGCTTAGAAAAACCCATGGCGGCTGTTTTTTGGCACAAGGTTAGAGGAGGCTGAGATTTTATAAAGCTGAGAAATTTGCATCACCCTGGCCTTTCCTAACGATTATAACCCTAACAGGCTAATTAAGGTCTGAAACCTTGGTCAAAGTTATCTGAGCGCACAAATCTCCAAGGGTGTCCAAACTTTTACATCGGCCCATTTTCCTTTTTGCAAATTTTAAAATGTAAAAGATGACAATATATATTATTTTTTTGCCTAAAATACAAAGGAAGTGTGTCATCTTTAACCCCTTCATGACCCAGCCTATTTTGGCCTTAATGACCTAGCCGTTTTTTGCAATTCTGACCAGTGTCCCTTTATGAGGTAATAACTCAGGAACGCTTCAACGGATCCTAGCGATTCTGAGATTGTTTTTTCGTGACATATTGGGCTTCATGTTAGTGGTAAATTTAGGTCAATAATTTCTGAGTTTATTTGTGAAAAAAACGGAAATTTGGCAAAAATTTTGAAAATTTCGCAATTTTCACATTTTGAATTTTTATTCTGTTAAACCAGAGAGCTATGTGACACAAAATAGTTAATAAATAACATTTCCCACATGTCTACTTTACATCAGCACAATTTTGGAAACAAATTTTTTTTTTGCTAGGAAGTTATAAGGGTTAAAATTTGACCAGTGATTTCTCATTTTTACAACAAAATTTACAAAACCATTTTTTTTAGGGACCACCTCACATTTGAAGTCAGTTTCAGGGTTCTATATGGCTGAAAATACTCAAAAGTGACAACATTCTAAAAACTGCACCCCTCAAGGTGCTCAAAACCACATTCAAGAAGTTTATTAACCCTTCAGGTGTTTCACAGCAGCAGAAGCAACATGGAACTAAAAAATGAACATTTAACTTTTTAGTCACAAAAATGATCTTTTAGCAACAATTTTTTTATTTTCCCAAGGGTAAAAGGAGAAACTTGACCAAGAACGTTGTTGTCAAATTTGTCCTGAGTACACTGATACCTCATATGTGGGGGTAAACAACTGTTTGGGCGCACAGCAGGGCTCGGAAGGGAAGGAGCGCCATTTTACTTTTTCAATGAAAAATTGGCTCCAATCTTTAGCGGACACCATGTCGCGTTTGGAGAGCCCCCGTGTGCCTAAACATTGGAGCTCCCCCACAAGTGACCCCATTTTGGAAACTAGACCCCCCAAGGAACTTATCTAGAAGCATAGTGAGCACTTTAAACCCCCAGGTGCTTCACAAATTGATCCGTAAAAATGAAACAGTACTTTTTTTTCACAAAAAAATTATTTTAGCCTCAATTTTTTCATTTTCACATGGGCAACAGGATAAAATGGATCCTAAAATTTGTTGGACTATTTCTCCTGAGTACACCGATACCTCACATGTGGGGGTAAACCACTGTTTGGGCACATGGTAAGGCTCGGAAGGGAAGGAGCGCCATTTGACTTTTTGAATGAAAAATTATCTCCATCGCTAGCAGACACCATGTCACGTTTGGAGAGCCCCTGTGTGCCTAAACATTGGAGCTCCCCCACAAGTGACCCCATTTTGGAAACTAGACCCCCCAAGGAACTTATCTAGAAGCATAGTGAGCACTTTAAACCCTCAGGTGCTTCACAAATTGATCCGTAAAAATGAAAAAGTACTTTTTTTTCACACAAAATTTCTTTTAGCCTCAATTTTTTCATTTTCACATGGGCAACAGGATAAAATGGATCCTAAAATTTGTTGGGCAATTTCTCCTGAGTACGCCGATACCTCATGTGGGGGTAAACCACTGTTTGGGTGCATGGCAAGGCTCGGAAGGGGAGGCGTGCCATTTGACTTTTTGAATGGAAAATTAGCTCCAATCGTTAGCGGACACCATGTCGCGTTTGGAGAGCCCCTGTGTGCCTAAACATTGGAGCTCCCCTACAAGTGACCCCATTTTGGAAACTAGACCCCCCAAGGAACTTATCTAGATGCATAGTGAGCACTTATAACCCCCAGGTGCTTCACAGAAGTTTATAACGCAGAGCCATGAAAATAAAAAATAATTTTTCTTTCCTCAAAAATGGTTTTTAGCCCAGAATTTTTTATTTTCCCAAGGGTAATAGGAGAAATTGGACCCCAAATTTTGTTGTCCAGTTTGTCCTGAGTACGATGATACCCCGTATGTGGGGGTAAACCACTGTTTGGGCGCACGGCAGGGCTCGGAAGGGAAGGCACGCCATTTGGCTTTTTGAATGGAAAATTAGCTCCAATCATTAGCGGACACCAAGTCGCGTTTGGAGAGCCCCTGTGTGCCTAAACATTGGAGCTCCCGCACAAGTGACCCCATTTTGGAAACTATACCTCCCAAGGAACTAATCTAGATGTGTGGTGAGCACTTTGAACCCCCAAGTGTTTCACAGAAGTTTATAACGCAGAGCCATGAAAATAAAGAATAATTTTTCTTTTCTCAAAAATGATTTTTTAGCCCACAATTTTTTATTTTCCCAAGGGTAACAGGAGAAATTGGACTCCAAAAGTTGTTGTCCAGTTTCTCCTGAGTACGCTGATACCCCATATGTGGGGGTAAACCACTGTTTTGGCACACGTCGGGGTTCGGAAGGGAAGTAGTGACGTTTTGAAATGCAGACTTTGATGGAATGCTCTGCGGGCGTCAGGTTGCGTTTGCAGAGCCCCTGATGTGCCTAAACAGTAGGAACTCCCCACAAGTGACTCCATTTTGGAAACTAGACCCCCAAGGGAACTTATCTAGATGTGTGGTGAGCACTTTGAACCTCCAAGTGCTTCACAGAAGTTTATAACGCAGAGCCGTGAAAATAATAAATGTGTTTCCTTTCCTCAAAAATATTTTTTTAGCCCAGAATTTTTTATTTTTGCAAGGGTAACAGGAGAAATTTGACCCCAAAAGTTGTTGTCCAGTTTCTCCTGAGTACGCTGATACCCCATATGTGGGGGTAAACCACGGTTTGGGCACATGCCGGGGCTCGGAAGGGAAGTAGTGACGTTTTGGAATGCAGACTTTGATGGAATGGTCTGCGGGCATCATGTTACGTTTGCAGAGCCCCTGATATGCCTAAACAGTAGAAACCCCCCACAAGTGACCCCATTTTGGAAACTAGACCCCCCAAGGAACTTATCTAGATGTGTGATGAGCACATTCAACCCCCAAGTGCTTCACAGAAGTTTACAATGCAGAGCCGTGAAAATAAAAAATCATTTTTCTTTCCTCAAAAAAGATGTTTTAGCAAGCAATTTTTTATTTTCACAAGGGTAACAGGAGAAATTGGGCCCCAATAGTTGTTGCCCAGTTTGTTGTGAGTGTGCTGGTACCCCATATGTGGGGGTAAACCACTGTTTGGGCGCACGTCAGGGCTCGGAAGGGAAGTAGTGACATTTGAAATGCAGACTTTGATGGAATGGTCTGGGGGCATCACGTTGCATTTGCAGAGCCCCTGATGTGCCTAAACAGTAGAAACACCCCACAAGTGACCCCATTTTGGAAACTAGACCCCCAAAGGAACTTATCTAGATGTGTGGTGAGCACTTTCAACCCCCAAGTGCTTCACAGAAGTTTATAACGCAGAGCCGTGAAAATAAAAAATAATTGTTCTTTCTTCAAAAATTATGTTTTAGCAAGTAATTTTTTATTTTTGCAAGGGTATCAGGAGAAATTGGACCCCAACAGTTGTTGCCCAGTTTGTCCTGAGTATGCTGGTACCCCAAATGTGGGGGTAAACCACTGTTTGGGCGCACGTCGGGGCTTGGAAGGGAGGGAGCACCATTTGACATTTTGAACGCAAGATTGGCTGGAATCAATGGTGGCGCCATGTTGCGTTTGGAGACCCCTGATGTGCCTAAACAGTGGAAACCCCTCAATTCTAACTTCAACACTAACCCCAACACACCCCTAATCCTAATCCCAACTGTAGCCATAACCCTAATCACAACCCTAACCCCAACACACCCCTAACCACAACCCTAACCCCAACACACCCGTAACCCTAATTCCAACCCTAACCCTAATCCTAACCCTAATCCCAACCCTAACCCTAATCCCAACCCTATCCACAACTGTAACCCCAACACACCCCTAACCCTATCCGTAACCCTAACCACAAGCCTAATCTTAACCCTATTTCCAACCGTAGCCCTAATTGCAACCCTAACTCTAAGGCTATGTGCCCACATTGCAGATTCGTGTGAGATTTTTCCGCACGATTTTTGAAAAATCTGCAGGTAAAAGGCACTGCGTTTTACCTGCGGATTTACAGCAGATTTCCAGTGTTTTTTTGTGCGGATTTCACCTGCGGATTCCTATTGAGGAACAGGTGTAAAACGCTGTGGAATCTGCACAAAGAATTGACATGCTGCGGAAAATACAACGCAGCGTTTCTGCACGGAATTTTCCGCACCATGGGCACAGCGGATTTGGTTTTCCATAGGTGTACATGGTACTGTAAACCTGATGGAAAACTGCTACGAATTCGCAGCGGCCAATCCGCTGTGGATCCGCGGCCAATCCGCTGCGGATCCGCGGCCAATCCGCTGCGAATCCGCGGCCAATCCGCTGCAGATCCGCAGCCAAATCCGCACTGTGTGCACATGCCATAACCCTAACCCTACCCCTAACCCTAACCCTACCCCTAACCCTAACCCTACCCCTAGTTCTAACCCTAGTTCTAACCCTAACCCTAGTGGAAAAAGAAAAAAATATATTTTCTTTATTTTATTATTGTCCCTACCTATGGGGGTGATAAAGGGGGGGTTTATTTATTATTTTTTTTATTTTGATCGCTGTGATAGAACCTACCACAGCGATCAAAATGTACTTGTAACGAATCGGCCGGCAGATTCAGCGGGCGCACTGAGCATGCGCCCGCCATTTTGGAAGATGGCGGCGCCCATGGAGAAGACGGACCGACACCGGGAGCCTCGGTAAGTATAAGGGGGGGAGATCGGGGCACGGGGGGGGCGTCGGAGCACGGGGGGGGGTGGCATAGGAGCAGGGGGGAGCGGACAGGAGGACGGGGGAGCGGAGCACAGGACGGAGGGGACTACGGGACAGATCAGTGGCTTGGGGGGGCGATCGGTGGGGTGGGGCTCACATCAGTGTTTCCAGCCATGGCCGATGATATTGCAGCATCGGCCATGGCTGGATTGTAATATTTCACCAGTTTTTTAGGTGAAATATTACAAATCGCTCTGATTGGCTGTTTCACTTTCAACAGCCAATCAGAGTGATCGTAGCCACGGGGGGGTGAAGCCACCCCCCCTGGGCTGAAGTACCACTCCCCCTGTCCCTGCAGATCGGGTGAAATTGGAGTTAACCCTTTCACCCGATCTGCAGGGACGCGATCATTCCATGACGCCACATAGGCGTCATGGGTCGGATTGGCACGGGTTTTCATTACGCCTACGTGGCGTCATGGGTCGGGAAGGGGTTAACTTTAGTCCTTTTAGAGATTTTTTCATCTTCAACTTTCATATTGTACTTCATGATAGTGGTAAAATTTCTTCGATATAACTTGCATTTATTTATTTAAAAAAAATGGAAATTTGGCAAAAATTTAGCAATTTTCAAACTTTTAATTTTTGTACCCTTAAATCAGAGAGATATATCACACAAAATAGTTAATAAGTGATATTTCCCACATGTCTACTTTACATCAGCACAATTTTGGAAACATATTTTTTTTGTTAGGACGGTATAAGGGTTAAAAGTTGACCAGCGATTTCTCAGTTTTCCAACAAAATTTACAAAACCATTTTTTTAGGGACCACCTCACATTTGAAGTGAGTTTGGGGGGTCAATATAACAGAAAATACAAAAAAGTTACACCATTCTAAAAACTGCATCCCTCAAGGTGTGCAAAACAACATTCAATCAGTTTATTAAACCTTCAAATGCTTCACAAAAACTAAAGCAATGTGGAAGGAAAAAATGAACATTTTACTTTTTTCACAAAAAATTTACTTTGGAACCAAATTTTTTTATTTTCACAAGGGTATGAGGAGAGAATGAACCACAAAATTTGCTGTTTAATTTCTCCTGAGTATGCCGATACCCCGTATGTGGGGGAAAGCCACTGTTTTGGCGCATGGCAGGGCTCAGAAGGGAGGGAGCAAGGCTTGACTTTTTGAACGCTAAATTGACTGAAATCAATGGTTTGCACCATGTCGCGTTTGGAGATCCCTGATGTACCTATACAGTGGAAACCCCCTAATTTTAACTCCAACCCTAACCCCAATACACCCCTAACCCTAATCCCAACCCTATCCACAATCCTAATCAGAACCCTAACCTCCACACACTCCTAACCCTAACCATATCCCTAACCACAACCCTAACCTCACCCCTAGCCCTAATCCCAACACTAACCATAACCCTAACCACAACCCTAACCTCACCAATAGCCCTAATCCCAACGCTAACCATAACCCTAACCCCTCCCCTAGCCCTAATCTCAACCCTAACCCTAGCCCAAATCTAACCCCAACCCTAACCCTAGCCTAACCCTAACCCCAACCCTAACCTTAATGGAAAAATGGAAATACATCCTTTTTTATGTTAGTATTTTTACCTAACTAAGGGGGTGATAAAGGGGGGTTTGATTTACTATGTATTTATTTTGATCACTGTGATAGGGTCTACTACAGTGATCACAATGAACCAATAGGAAAAATTTCTATGTGGGCAAAGCATTTTTGATATGCATACCTTCATTGTTGTCCTGCGTGAGAGCTTGGTAGCGGTTCTTCAGCAGTATAGGTGCTGACTGCCTCCTTATCCTCCTGCTTCTTTGGGTCACATGCTTCCATTTCTCTTCTTCTTCAGGAACACTGAAAAGTTCTTCTCTTGCAACATTCCAAAGAGATTCTTCTGCTCTGTCAAGGAAATTCTCATAATCTTTGATGAGCTACAATGTAGTTATTCTCTCCTTAATATGTTTCATGTTTTCTTCTAACAGAGTCACAAGCTTACATTTCGGCACGTAAAGTTTGTATTTTCCTCTGTCAATTGTGTAAACATATAGCACACATTGCAGCAAACCATATGGGTAATCTCGTTCTTCATGTTGAACAATATGAATTGTTGCTGAAAGACAGAAGAGCTGGAATACCTCAAGTCTGTGTGCATTGCATATATACTGTCGTCCACACTATTTTTTTGCAGTAGACCAAGAATGTGACTGGTAAGGTGTGGAAACGGTATAAAGTGCCTGCTCTGCTGTCTGTCCCTCTTGACAGACTAGTCACTGGGCTTACACTTTAGCTCAAGACAAAGGTATTCTCTCTAGAAGTATTGCTCAAGTGTTGGACTCCATACAAGCTCTGCCCACTTTGTGCATGAGTTCTTAAGGGATTCCCTTTTTTTTGTTCATTTTGTCCTTGGTTAGAAAACAACTGCTTCCAACTAAAAACAGTGCCACCTTTATCCACAGGTTGTGTCTGGTATTAAAACTCTGTCCTATTCACTTTAATAAAACTGAACTGCAAAGAAGCAACCACCATTTTTCTGTCTTGGACAACTCCTTTAAAACTTTTACTTTTTACTTTTGATTATTACATAGTAACATAGTAACATAGTTAGTAAGGCCGAAAAAAGACATTTGTCCATCCAGTTCAGCCTATATTCCATCATAATAAATCCCCAGATCTACGTCCTTCTACAGAACCTAATAATTGTATGATACAATATTGTTCTGCTCCAGGAAGACATCCAGGCCTCTCTTGAACCTCTCGACTGAGTTCGCCATCACCACCTCCTCAGGCAAGGAATTCCAGATTCTCACTGTCCTAACAGTAAAGAATCCTCTTCTATGTTGGTGGAAAAACCTTTTCTCCTCCAGACGCAAAGAATGCCCCCTTGTGCCCGTCACCTTCCTTGGTATAAACAGATCCTCAGCGAGATATTTGTATTGTCCCCTTATATACTTATACATAGTTATTAGATCGCCCCTCAGTCGTCTTTTTTCTAGACTAAATAATCCTAATTTCGCTAATCTATCTGGGTATTGTAGTTCTCCCATCCCCTTTATTAATTTTGTTGCCCTCCTTTGTACTCTCTCTAGTTCCATTATATCCTTCCTGAGCACCGGTGCCCAAAACTGGACACAGTACTCCATGTGCGGTCTAACTAGGGATTTGTACAGAGGCAGTATAATGCTCTCATCATGTGTATCCAGACCTCTTTTAATGCACCCCATGATCCTGTTTGCCTTGGCAGCTGCTGCCTGGCACTGGCTGCTCCAGGTAAGTTTATCATTAACTAGGATCCCCAAGTCCTTCTCCCTGTCAGATTTACCCAGTGGTTTCCCGTTCAGTGTGTAATGGTGATATTGATTCCTTCTTCTCATGTGTATTACCTTACATTTATCATTGTTAAACTGCATCTGCCACCTTTCAGCCCAAGATTCCAACTTATCCAGATCCATCTGTAGCAGAATACTATCTTCTCTTGTATTAACTGCTTTACATAGTTTTGTATCATCTGCAAATATCAATATTTTACTGTGTAAACCTTCTACCAGATCATTAATGAATATGTTGAAGAGAACAGGCCCCAATACCGACCCCTGTGGTACCCCACTGGTCACAGCGACCCAGTTAGAGACTATACCATTTATAACCACCCTCTGCTTTCTATCACTAAGCCAGTTACTAACCCATTTACACACATTTTCCCCCAGACCAAGCATTCTCATTTTGTGTACCAACCTCTTGTGCGGCACGGTATCAAATGCTTTGGAAAAATCGAGATATATCACGTCCAATGACTCAGCTTGGTCCAGCCTATAGCTTACCTCTTCATAAAAACTGATTAGATTGGTTTGACAGGAGCGATTTCTCATAAACCCATGCTGATATGGAGTTAAACAGTTGGGGTATGTGCACACGTCCGGATTTCTTGCAGAAATTTCCTGAAGAAAACCGGAAATTTTCTGCAAGAAATACGCATTTTTTTTTTTGCGTTTTTTTTCCGTTTTTTTTGCGGTTTTTTTTAGCATTCTGCAAGCGTAATTAGCTTGCAGAATGCTAAAGTTTTCCAAGCGATGCTAAAGTTTTCCATCGCTTGGAAAACTGACTGACAGGTTGGTCACACTTGTCAAACATAGTGTTTGACAAGTGTGACCAACTTTTTACTATAGATGCTGCTTTAGCAGCATCTATAGTAAAAGATAGAATGTTTAAAAATAATTAAAAAAAAAAAAAAAAATGCTTATGCTCACCCGCAGACAGCTGATCTCCTCACCGGCGTCCGTTCCGTATAGCTGGTGTGTGCGCGCAGGACCTTCCATGACGTCGCGGTCACGTGAGCGGTCACATGACCGGTCTCGACCAATCACAAGACGGCGACATCATCGCAGGTCCTTCACCGCACACCAGCTACAGGAACCGAAGCGGCAGCATGCAGTGGAGAGGCGGGAAGACATCGAAGGTGAGTATAGGACTATTTTTTATTTTAATTCTTTTTTTTTTGACCAATTATATGGTGCCCAGTGCGTGGAGGAGAGTCTCCTCTCCTCCACCCTGGGTACCAACCGCACATAATCTGCTTACTTCCCGCATGGTGGGCATAGCCCCGTGCGGGAAGTAAGCAGATCAATGGACTCCTAGGTGTGCGGAATCCCCTGCAATTCCGCATTTTAATGAACATGTTGCTTTTTTTTCCGCGATGCGATTTTTTCGCGGAAAAAAAGGCTACATTTGCACAAAAAATGCGGAATACACTGAAAATAATGGGAGGCATATGTAAGCGTTTTTTTCGCATTTTTATCACGTTTTTATAGCGAAAAAACGCGAAAAAAACGCAAAAAATACTGAACGTGTGCACATGGCCTTATTCTCATTGAGATAATCCAGAATAACATCCTTCAGAAACCCTTCAAATATTTTACCAACAGTAGAGGTTAGACTTACTGGCCTATAATTTCCAGGTTCACTTTTAGAGCCCTTTTTGAATATTGGCACCACATTTGCTATGCGCCAGTCCTGCGGAACAGACCCCGTCGCTATAGAGTCCCTAAAAATAAGAAATAATGGTTTATCTATTACATTACTTAGTTCTCTTAGTACTCGTGGGTGTATGCCATCCGGACCCGGAGATTTATCTATTTTAATCTTATTTAGCCGGTTTCGCACCTCTTCTTGGGTTAGATTGGTGACCCTTAATATAGGGTTTTCATTGTTTCTTGGGATTTCACCTTATTGAAAAGTTCTGTGAGTTTCCAGATAGATTTATTAAGTTACTTTCCCCACTGGGGCATGTTCTTAAGTGTTGGAAAAATATTTTACAGGGATCAGAATACAAAAATACATTGATGAATATTTCATTCTGCGTTCCAATTCGTCATCGATTTCAAAACGACCAGTTGCTAAGAGTGACTGGAAACATTCAGTGGCTAAAAAAAAGTGTCCCCATCTTTTCCATCTCGCTCAGGTGCATTGTTTGTTATAGTGTATTAAAAATCTTATAACAAACCCTCAGCTCTGTGAGCGGGAAATAAAAAGTCATATTTGAGTCTATCCATAGCCTGTTTGCCGTTCTCCGGATCCCTGTATGCTGGCTGGACACTCACTGCAAAATATCCTTAAGTCATCAGCCCCATAACATTTTTCTAGCATACCTTAGGCATGCATTTAAGGTTACCTGGTTAGGGGCTCACTCAGAAGTTTCACCCCCCCTGAACCAAAACCCTAGCTACGCCTCTGAGTGCGGTCTATGGCCTCTGTCAAGGTCCTCACAGTTCTCTCTGTCCTCCTTAAAGGTAGGAAACAAACCCGTATGACAGGTAGCTCGAGCCTTTTTACAGGGTCTCTCTCACGACCCGGGCTTTATGCACCACTGTGTCTCCTGGGTGTTAGGGCGGACAGGTGCCGGTTTCTGCTTTGCCTCATGGAGTCCGACACAACCTCGGTCTTCCGGCTACCAGTATCTGTGCTCAGCAGGGAGATAGCTGTCGCAGCTATTCTCCCCTGGTCTCACTCTTCTGTGCTCCGCTCTCCTGCACGCTCTCCACAATGTGTTCTTCTCTCTGCGTTCTCTCACTCCAGGAGCTGCAGCACCTCTTGGCTGCACGGCCCCTCACACGTCTTTCTGCCTCAGAGTGTTCCAGTATGCTGTCTGGCACTAACAAACTTTCCCTCCAGACCAGAATATATATATAGGGGAACCACCCATAAGCTGGATCAGAGCTCCCCCTTCTGGCCTGAAGTGTGAACATGTTGTATGTTTGTGTTTACCTGATAAAGAAAATCTTCCTTCCCTTCCAAGTGTGATATCACTCTCTCCATTAGGAAAGCAATGCCACTGTGACAACCAGGACCCTGGGGTGTCACAATTTTGTCTTCAGAGAAAATAAGCCACTGCCAATTGAAAATGGTCAAATTGTGCTCAATTAGCCTTTTTCCCTCCCCAGTGTCATGTGACTCATTGGTGTTACAAGGCCTCAGGTGTGAATAGGGAGCAGATGTGGTAAATTTGGTGTCATCGCTCTCACACTCTCTCATGCTGGTCAGTGGACGCTCAACATAGCTCCTCATGGCAAAGAACTATCTGACGATCTGAAATAAAGAATTGTTGCTCTAGATAAAGATGGCTGAGGCTATAAGAAGATTGCCAACACCCTGACACTGAGCTGCAGCCTGGTGGCCAAAACCATACAGTGGTGTAACAATACTGGTTTCACTCAGAACAGGCCTCACCATGGTCGACCAAAGAAGTTGAATGCTCATACTCAGCGTAATATCCAGAGATTGTCTTTTGAAAAAAGACATGAGTGCTGCCAGCATTATGGCAAAGGTTTAAGGGTGGCAGGCACGGTACTAATTAAGAAACGTGCCTCTGACAGCGGAGCCCCTTATGGGAAAGCTAAAAGAAAACTCTGTGCAGTGTCCAATTCCCCCCTCCCACTACTCCCCAGGTGATGCAGTAATTGGGACGCCCAACTGACCAATGGGAGGTAAGAGGAAGGAGCGTCTGGCCATACTCACAAGGGTTAAATTCAGGTGCCCGGGGTCAGTACCTTCCTCTTTCTCCCGGCTGACCCTTGGAAGCTGTTGTCCCATCTTCCCTCCCTTATATACTCATTGATGTTCTGCGCTGCTATTGTTAAAAGCAAAAAATGTTTTTTATTACTATTCCTGTCATTATTACATCACAGCGGAAGTGTAGAGAGGGGCAAAGGTTCGTAGCCCTCATTGGCCTGGCGGTCACAGACGGGACCTTCAGCGATGAGCCCGTTGCAAAATGTAATTGCCTCTCTCTGCTCATCAAATTAATAAACTGTGACCGACCTGTTCAACCCATCCAGGCCTGTAGGTGTTTTCATTATGGTATTGGTCGGAGGGGGGAAGGCACTGTTTACGACACACTGGTCTCCGCAGTCTGTATTTACTGTGTGGGGGAGATTTAGTGTAATGGGGCTGGGGGAGATTTACTGTGTGTGGGGGAGATTTACTGTGGTGGGGAGATTTACTGTGTGTGGTGGGGCAGATTTACTGTGTGTGGTGGGGCAGATTTACTGTGTGTAATGGGGAGATTTACATTGTCTGTGGGGGAGATTTAGTGTAACAGGGCAAGATGAGGACACAAGTTTGGGGAGCAAGGAAGACCGATGCAGACACAATATGGGGAGCAGGAGAAATTTGAAGACAATATGAAGAGCAAGCTGTGAGATGGGGCATGTATGAAGAAACAGTATGGGGATATGGGTGCAGACACTGTATGGTGATTGAGAGATAGGTTCGGACACAGTATGAGGAGCGAGGGCAAAATGTATGCGGACACAGTATGAGGAAAAAGAGTGATGGGATGAGTGTGGACACAGTATTGGGAGTCAGAGGGTTGTGTGAGGAGGCAGCATGGAAAGTGAGATGGTAAATATATGAGTAGGGAGGGAAACTTGTGAGGAGACTATTGAGGGGAATAGTGTGAGGATACAGTATTGAGGGAAGCACAGACTAAAGTGGGCACAGACTAAAGACTGAGTGGTATGGGGGTAGCATGGGGTGACAGTGTAAGGGCACAGTCAAGAAAGGATAGTAAGCCAAAGAGGGAGGGTGAGGTGGCACAGTATAGAGACTGAGTCCTATAGGGCGGACACAGTTGGAAAGTGGTTAGAAGTATACAAATCATATACTTGAGCAAGGGATAATCCTAAAAGTGTACAGTGCATGCGCTGTGAGAATTCAGAAGCCTGCAGCCACCTATAGTGACTGCAGACTTTCATCTCAAACCTGGACGCACCATTTAATTATAAAATGAAGCCCTGCAGCCAATCCTAACAGAATGTAGTAATCTCACTGCCAGCATTCAGCTCTGCTCTTTTTTTTTTTTTTTTGGGGGGGGGGGAATGCAGTTTTGTCCATATATGAATATCTGTATACAATGTGGAGTTTGTCCTATTATCACTGTGGGCATTGTGCAATATATCTTGTACCATTGAGGTTGACTGCCTTTATCTAAATTATCATCTTGTGCCTTTTTCTTATATTAAGATTTAGGGCTGTCAAAATCTGGATCAATATGATATAACATAGTGATTTTGATTATAACATCCTCTGCAAAATCCCAAGTGTGAGAACCACCTTTTCCCCTTTTTTTTTCTTCCCCCTGGTTCACCACGGTCTCACATCTCAGCACCCTACACAGGAGGCTCTGATATCTTTTGAATAGGGCAATTTTTCTTGGGACAGCCGTTGAGGAGCGGGGGCGCCACTGCGCAGGTCTAGGGTGCCAACCTCCGCTGGTAGGTAGGGTGAGATCAAGGGACAGTTCCTACCCTCATTTTTTGCCCCTACTTCTTAGGACCACACTTGCACACTTTTTCCTCCCTTCCCATATAGGGAGTATCAGGTTAGAAGGGACAGTCAACGGTGAGCGGGGGAGCCATTGCGCAGGTCTAGGATGCCAACCTCCGCTGACAGGTAGGGTACTTACAAGTGATAGGCTACTAGGGACAGGCACCTCCCTAGGTTCTTTTTCTATTTTCAAGTGTCGATTATCTGGTGATGGTTTTGTATACACTAGTTTTTAAATTAATTAGTTAATAAAGAGATTTTTTAAGGATTTTTGTGGTTTTTCTGTGAACTATTACTCTTTTTTGAGTTTGCCAAAAGACATGTGGGAGATTCCATAAATGTATAGTGGAAGGTGCTGTGGTCAGATGAGACCAAAACTTAACTTTTTGGCCACCAAGATAAACACTATGTCTGGCCCCAAACCAACACAGCTCATCACCCAAAGAACACCATCCCCACAGTGAAACATGGTGGTGGCAGCATCATGCTGTGGGAATGTTTTTTTGGCACCAGGGACAATGAAATTGAGGGGAAGATGGATGGTGCGAAATACAGGGATATTCTTGAGTAAAATCTCTTTCAGTCTGTCAGTGATTTAAGACTGGGAAAGAGGTTCAGCTTCTAATAAGACATGTTCCAAAGCATACTGATAAAGCAACACTCGAGTAGTTAACGGGGAAATGTGTAAATGTTTTGGAGTGCTCTAGTCTAAAGCCCAGACCTTAATCCAATGGAGAATCTGTGGTCAGACTTGAAGATTACTGTTCACCAGAGGAAACCATAACTTGAAGGATGTGGAACAGTTCTGCCTTGAAGAATGGGCAAAAATCCCAGGCTAAATGTGGAAAGCTCATAGAGACTTATCCAAATCAACTTGCAGCTGTAATTGCCGCAAAAGGAGGCTCTACAAAGTACGGACTTTGGGGGGGTGAATAGTTATGCACACTGACGTTTTCACTTATTTTGTCCTATTTGTTCTTTGATTTACAATAAAAGGAAACCCAAATTTTAACAGCTGTAGGCATGTTTTTTTACATGAACTGATAGATACCCTAAAAAAGCAGCGAAATTCATGGTTGTGAGGTAGTAAAACACGAAAAATTCCAAGGGGGTGAATATATTCTCAAGCCACTGTATTCTCCCAGTATTTCACAGGCTTCTCTTAATGTTGTTTAGAAAACTTTAAATATGCTTAAACATGCCTTTTGTTCTCAATTAAGTCTTGTGTGATGACTGTGCATACAGGCCATGGCGGTTGAGTGCATTACTTATTGTTTACTTTGAAACAATTGTACCTATTGATTACAGGTCTTTGTGTAATTCTCTACAGGTGGTCCTTGACTTTTGGACAACTCTTCTGATAATTCTTTTTAGGGTACCGTCACACAGTGAAATTTCCATCGCTGCGACGGCACGATTCGTGACGTCGCAGTGTCGTATGAATATCGCTCCAGCGTCGTAGACTGCGGTCACACTTTGCAATCACGGCGCTGGAGCGATGCCGAAGTCCCCGGGTAACCAGGGTAAACATCGGGTTACTAAGCGCAGGGCCGCGCTTAGTAACCCGATGTTTACCCTGGTTACCAGCGTTAACGTAAAAAAAACAAACAGTACATACTTACATTCCGGTGTCTGTCCCCGGCGTTCTGCTTCTCTGCACTGTGTAAGCACCATAGCCGGAAAGCAGAGCGGTGACGTCACCGCTGTGCTCGCTTTCCGGCCGGCAGGCGCTCACACAGTGCAGAGGAGCTGAGACGCCGGAGGACAGACACCGGAATGTGAGTATGTACTGTTTGTTTTTTTAACGTTTACGCTTGTAACCAGGGTAAACATCGGGTTACTAAGCGCGGCCCTGCGCTTAGTTACCCGATGTTTACCCTGGTTATAAGCGAACACATCGCTGGATCGCTGTCACACACAACGATCCAGCGATGTCAGCGGGTGATCAAGCGACGAAAGAAAGTTCCAAACGATGTGCTACGACGTACGATTCTCAGCAGGGTCCCTGATCGCTGCTGCGTGTCAGACACTGCGATATCGTAACGATATCGCTAGAACGTCACGAATCGTACCGTCGTAGCGATGGAAATTTCACTGTGTGACGGTACCCTTACTCCTCTGAAATTATGTTCTTTCCACTTCCAGATTATGGTCCCAACAGAGTTCACTGGAACCTTCAGTAGTTTACAAATTATTCTCTAACCAATGCCATCAGTATGTTTTACAACAATAGGGTTGCAAATGTCTTGAGAAAACTCACTGATTTTACTCATCATTTCTTGCCTCGCACCTTGGTAATGAGACACCTTTTTATAGGCCATCAGTTGAACCAGCTGATATTATTTTTCACTAAGTGGCAGAATTGCTTTCTAACTGCTGATAGATTTTAGATGGTGTCATGACTTTCCATGGCTTTCTGTACCTCTTTCTTACTTCATGTGTTCAATACTTTCTCCCTGTGTCATTTCTCATTATTGCACATAACTTAATTTATGGACATCTATGGTTTGAATTATTTGCCTCTGTGGATTGGATGGGTTGTTACCGACATCTGAGGAGAATTTCATATCAATAGCACCTTTAGAAATATGTTTACTTAGAAAATTGGTGAGGTGTTCAATACTTATTTCACCCACTGTATTTGTGTTCTTTACAAGACAAACCAAGCATTAAGTAATGATAGGTTTAGGCTGAGAGTCTGTAGTTCTGTTCATTCTGGGCCTCCTAGTTCATAAATATAATTGCTAGAATTGCTCTCAAGTCTTAATGAAGGGGCTCGCTGGGAACGACAATAATTCATTATGAGGCCACTTAATAAATTAGGTGCATCTGTTACCAGGCGGGTGCTGAAGGTGTAAGTTGCGCCAGCATAAGTTTTCATGAATTTTACAGGTAGGTGAAGTCTCTCCCAGTCCCGACCATATTTATGCTGTTGGACGAGACTGCCATGTAAACGCCAAGTGTTGCAAGATTTTTGTGACTTATTAAGGTGTCTAACATCAGAATTCTGGTGTAAACGCCTTGATGAATGGGTCCCTATGTATTGGCAGTGAGACAACCGAGACATTTTCAGACAGACATGAATTAGATTCCTGGAAAGAAAATGTCTACAATTTCCTACTATGCTTTGCATTTCATTTCCAGAACTTTTACAAGATCATTGCTTGTTGTCAGTAGGTCAAACATTTTTGCTCACATCCAGAGGCAGGAAAGCTGTCTGGATCTTGATACCCCCTCTATTAAAGGGGTATTGCTATCTCCTAGGAGTAAAGGGATATTCCCATCTCCACTGTGACATTTTAATCATTTTTTCATTGCACAAGGCCCCCCCCGCTGCAGTGTGGCTCCATTCAAGGGAATTAGCCTTATACAATATGTAAAAGGTTATCATAAAAGAAAAAAAATACAGTAAGTAATGGGACTGTTAAAAATGTCTGAGGGCAGTGCTTGGCTTTCTCTCACAGTCCCATAGACAATAAATGGAGAGGAAGTCAAGTATTCAGACGTCCACTCCATTCAAGACAGGGCACTGCAGAGCTCAGTTCTTGGGGGTTCCAAAATCCCGACATTGCCATTAATCCCAGAAGTTGGACCCCCAGTGATCAGGAAGTTCTCCTTTATCCTGTGGATAGAGAATAATTTGTTTATTTGGGAATTACCGACTATCTGATATGTAATCCATGAACATCCCATGTTGGCTAGAGATGGAGCCGCTCTTAGGGGATCGCTGCTCTGGCTCAATAAAGGGGTTTGAATGGGGTACCACAGCCTATGACGCACATATTCCCTAATAGGCTATAATCACAGTTTTTAAGACGTCAACCTTTAATGTGTATAATACTCAGCTACCAGCCTGATATAACAGAGACATTACTTCCCGCATATTAACTCCCAATTTTTGCCCATTGATTATATCCGACTTGTGCATCCATCATCCTGCCATTGTCCGTAATGAGCCATTATAAAGTTTGTCGCTTGTCCTTTTGTGCTGCTGGTATACGGGGGTCTCTAATCTCTCTCATTGATGCTGATATCTAAATAACCATTGCTGATCGTTCCTCCATGCTGATGGTTTTCATCACATCCCAGTCTTAACAAAACCTGCATCAGGGCTCCAACCTGCCATGTGCCATCTATAACACTGACGTTTCCCTAGACTATGGGGGTTTCTGGCACGTCTGACCCCAGTATTGCTATCTATTTGTACAGCACCAATGTAATCTGTGGCAATAAATTCTGCTACTGCTGCAGTTCACGCTTTGACAAAGTGGTTGGATTTGGATTTGCTTTTTTGTATTCTCCGGACATTCGTCTTTGCCGTTTTCTTTTCTGCTGACACCAACTCCAGCATTAAGTTTAGCGATCAGAGATTTGCGCCTCTACATTTATCCCCTTCGCCCCCATTCTTTGCTCCCATCATCTCTGATTTCTTACTTTACAAATCACGTATCAATTTTCCTGTCTTTTTTCCTTATTCTCTCAATGTCATCTTGTTCCTAGTGAGTGCCTTCTAGGAAAAAAAGAACAGCAATTTGTCTTGCGATGTGGAAGCATTGGCCTTACCCCAACGTCTCCCTCTGAAGACTCCCTTGGGCTCACCCTCCCCAGCCTCATCACCAAATACAAATGAATGAGGACATTGTCCTCCCCCTGTTCCACCCCAAACACAGAACTATGCACTGGGAGCAGGTGAATGGCGGAATTATGCTGGCGGCTTCTGTAGCGCCCCCTCCACCGCCGCAGGGCCGAGGGGTACCCGGTACCGGGCCTCTGAGTCTCTGCTTCTGGGGTTGTCACGGCGGCTAGGCCCCGGTCCGTGACCCTGCCGTGGGGCGCACAGTAGAATGCAAGGTGTGGGTGTTGGTAGTAATGATAGCGATGTAGCGGTGCAGTTGTGGGGTGCAGGTCGCAGTAAATAACAAGGACACCAGGTTGCAGTCTCTTTACCTCTTTACTGGAGATCTCTGAGTCCTCAGTCCAGAACACGGTTCACCAGGCTACGCAAGTCCAGCCGGTCCAATGGCACCTCCAGAGTCCTCCTCTCAGGTGGAAATCTGTGCCTTCCTTCTAGCGCTATGTGTTGTAGTCCTTCCCTGCTGTGCTCACGGAAAGTGACCCCACAACGGTTGTGTCTGTTTCTTAAGTTCCCTCACAACTCGATTTGATGTTCCTCTGTAATCCACCCCTCCCTGTATTCAGGTTGGAATGGCACCCGTTTGTCAGGTAGGCCTGGAGTTCTTCCGGGACCCTAGAGACGCCCCTCTCCCGCAATTGCCCCCCAAGACTTCATAGGTGATATGTGGTAGACAGCCCGCCTGAGACCGACTGTCCTGCCGCTGTTTGGAGTATGGCTTGAAGCTGTATTCTAATCCACTCCCTCGGCGTTCCGGCCACCGGTATTGCGCCTCAGCAGGGTGCTGCCTCTTTCAACAAAACCCCTGCTGGTATTCTCCTTCTGCTTGATCTCGTTTCTCACTCAGCACAATCTGCCTCGCTTCTAGTCCTTTCTTGGGCACCGCCGCTAAGCTGAGCAGGCACGGTCCCGTTACGTTCTCTCAATGCCAAGCCTCTGCCAGGATCCCACCCCTGGCAGAGACCCTACAGTCTCTCCCTTCACAACACCCTCTGCCACAGGGTGTTGCTCTGTTCAATCCCGTCAGCGTTCTCTCTCTAACTTCCTGCCTGACCCCCAGTTTACCCACTATGGTGGGGAGTGGCCTAATGAATAGCACCCTTAGCTCCCCCCGGAGGCCCTGCTGTGAAACATATTGGTGTCTGTGATACCTGATTGGAGGAACTCCTTCAGTGCCATCGAACGTACCATGGCTCCCCTTAGTGGCAGAGCCACAGTACTGCAACGACCAGGACTCTGGGGCGCTGCACTCCCCCCTGGTTAAACACAGTACTCCGGGACTGGGAAGAAAAACAACAATACAGATTAGTAAACAGACATACAATTTTGTTGAGTGCAAAACAATAAGTATACTTGAACAGGCTTCCCTTTATGGGAGGTGAGGACACTTTTAACATTACAAACATAGTCAACATTATAAATTACAGGCTATACATAACTCCTGTTACCCAACCGGGTATTCTACTTAGTGCAAATTCTGGAACAATAAATTAACATTGCCTTTAAGAAACATACACTCTTAGTTTACCAAAGGCCTTCCTATAATCACATTACAGGGTAGGGTAACTTCACATTCTCCTACTTTGAACCTGCAGGACCGCCTGTCCCTATGGCACCAGACCTACTGCCTCTCCTTTCTTTTACAGGACCGCCCCGTTCAGCCAGGGCCTACTGCCTTTCGCTACTATACATAGTATAGACATAACATTCCTTTCGTTTAAAGAACTCTGAGCCAGCTCTACTCGGCTCCTTTAAGGACTCACTCTCTAACCCCTACGGGTTCGCTTTCTGTCCTTAGTAACAAAGTAACTTTCTATGGGGACGCAGGGTTTACCTTCTATCCTCACCTTCATCATTACTTCTTTACTTTCAACTACGCAGATCTCTACTTCTACCCCTGCGGGCTCTCTGCATCTTTTCCTTTCACAAAACATTATTTTCAGATTTCACAATTCAAACAATTTAAACACATATAACTTTTCATGTAAAACAGTTACATTCTTTCTCAAAGCATCATCCTATTACCGTTCTAAAACAGTATCGCTTTCAAGTTCAATTCCACGCATCCCCTTTAAGAGGGGACCAAGCCTTTCTGAGGTAGCTCGTCTTCTCAGCCTACCAGTCCACGCAAAGGCTCCGGAATGGCATCTTCGCAAAGTGTCTTTTAACTAAAACCAGTAGGAAAGGTATCTTCGCAAAGTGTCTTTTAACTAAAACCAGTAGGAGGCACCCTTAAGAAGGTGCAACTATTTACAAGGAAGTTCGAATCATGCACAGTCCATGATTACTGCAGTTTGTGTAAAACTTCTGGAAAACAACAATAGTGACCCCGGGTCAACAAAGGGGTCACCTTTTAAAGTTTACCCTGGACGGGTTTAGCAACAAACAATCAGGAACAGTTAAAGGAAAACTATTTACATTTTTATAAAGCAATAAAATCTTACTGGGGTTCTGCGGAAGGCGACCTCTTATCCGGCCTCACCAGGCCAACAGATCGCACCGGTGAGCCAGGACGCCGTTCCGGTCCCAGTAATGATAAAATCCCTCGCCGGGAGGTCCTCCTTGTCGGCAGGTGCACCCGTCCTTCTGGGGCGCGGCGAGGCTGTGCTTCTCGTGATTCCACGGGGCCGGGTCCCGCTGCCTTCCCTACGGGATCATCCCCTTCTTGTGTTCCAGCAGCCTGGAGGGCAACGCATCGCTGAACACCTCGGGCGAACCAGCCCGTCTCGCCAGTGTCCTTCCTCCACCTCGTGTAGGTGACGGCATCTCCTGGCTCCAGGTCACGATCGAGCCTCCCGCTGCAAGGCTCCACCTCCTCCCGATCCACGCGGACCTGCAGCGGCTCTCCAATTTCCTGAATCACCCCTCTTCCATACCGGGGATTGAAGGCCACCACTACACCCCAGTGTGAGGACGGAATCTCTGGAACACTGACCAGATCAATTTGCTCTGCAAGTTGGGGCCGGCTCCGCCATGCTGCCATCAGACGCCGTAGATGCTCGGCGTCCGGCATGATCTTTAAATCCGGTGTTGATAGCGTACTTCCAGCCGCGGTCAGTTGGGAGGGGACAGGAGACGCTGGAGTCAGACGGATCTCCGTGGGCTCACCTAACCGGGTGAGCACTCGGGCAGCGGCCTTCAGCCGGCGGCTTAGCTGTCTGGCCTCGGCTGCAGCCACACATTCCTCGGACAGCGGCAAAGGGGGTCGACCCATCGGTGGCTCTGTGGGGATCAGACCCCGCAGTGTTGGCGTCCCCGGGGTTATTTCAGGCTGTGCAGGCTCAGGCCGAACCGGGTCGGCGCCGCGTGGTGCTCCGGGTGTCGCCATTTCTCGTTCTTTTCCCGCGTCTTCCTCCCGCGGTCTCTTCCGTGGGCGGCCCCATCCCCCTGGTCTCCACCCTCCGACCAAGATCAGGAGGCGTACCTCGGCTGTTGACGGGCACGTCCTCAGGACACAGAAATACTTAGACTGGGCGGCCATTGCTGTTCGCGCTCTCCAGCTTGTCTACGCCCACTCCACGCCCCTCTTCTCTTCCTGCGCTCTCCTCAGCGCTGCAATGGCGGCGGATTTTGGCGGCAAATAGCACAACACACAGTCCTCTCAATAAAGTACAAGCACAGTAAATCACAGTCTCTAGGCACACATGACCTGATTCTTCAGGCTTAAGTAGATCCTGTTCGTGACGCCAAGTTCTGTAGCGCCCCCTCCACCGCCGCAGGGCCGAGGGGTACCCGGTACCGGGCCTCTGAGTCTCTGCTTCTGGGGTTGTCACGGCGGCTAGGCCCCGGTCCGTGACCCTGCCATGGGGCGCACAGTAGAATGCAAGGTGTGGGTGTTGGTAGTAATGATAGCGATGTAGCGGTGCAGTTGTGGGGTGCAGGTCGCAGTAAATAACAAGGACACCAGGTTGCAGTCTCTTTACCTCTTTACTGGAGATCTCTGAGTCCTCAGTCCAGAACACGGTTCACCAGGCTACGCAAGTCCAGCCGGTCCAATGGCACCTCCAGAGTCCTCCTCTCAGGTGGAAATCTGTGCCTTCCTTCTAGCGCTATGTGTTGTAGTCCTTCCCTGCTGTGCTCACGGAAAGTGACCCCACAACGGTTGTGTCTGTTTCTTAAGTTCCCTCACAACTCGATTTGATGTTCCTCTGTAATCCACCCCTCCCTGTATTCAGGTTGGAATGGCACCCGTTTGTCAGGTAGGCCTGGAGTTCTTCCGGGACCCTAGAGACGCCCCTCTCCCGCAATTGCCCCCCAAGACTTCATAGGTGATATGTGGTAGACAGCCCGCCTGAGACCGACTGTCCTGCCGCTGTTTGGAGTATGGCTTGAAGCTGTATTCTAATCCACTCCCTCGGCGTTCCGGCCACCGGTATTGCGCCTCAGCAGGGTGCTGCCTCTTTCAACAAAACCCCTGCTGGTATTCTCCTTCTGCTTGATCTCGTTTCTCACTCAGCACAATCTGCCTCGCTTCTAGTCCTTTCTTGGGCACCGCCGCTAAGCTGAGCAGGCACGGTCCCGTTACGTTCTCTCAATGCCAAGCCTCTGCCAGGATCCCACCCCTGGCAGAGACCCTACAGTCTCTCCCTTCACAACACCCTCTGCCACAGGGTGTTGCTCTGTTCAATCCCGTCAGCGTTCTCTCTCTAACTTCCTGCCTGACCCCCAGTTTACCCACTATGGTGGGGAGTGGCCTAATGAATAGCACCCTTAGCTCCCCCCGGAGGCCCTGCTGTGAAACATATTGGTGTCTGTGATACCTGATTGGAGGAACTCCTTCAGTGCCATCGAACGTACCATGGCTCCCCTTAGTGGCAGAGCCACAGTACTGCAACGACCAGGACTCTGGGGCGCTGCACTGACAGCCCTTGAAAACTGCACAGATCCTCACACAGAGTCAGGCGGTTCATTGAAGACTTGATTTGGGTAGATACCAGGGTCCGGCCCACCCCACCTCTTATTCCTTGTGTGATGGAACAGACACTCTAGTGATGTCTGCACAGATGTCACAATATACCTAAAGGGTTCAGAATAGTTCACTATATTTTAGGAATGTATTATTAGTATACTAGTTTTACTCCTTTAATAATTAATCTGTAATGATACATGAGCACAAAAATATTGCAAAAATTGTGCAAAAGTTGTAGTCAAGCGTGGGAAAAAATACTGCAGAGTAAGAATGCTTTAAAAAATGGAAGATATTTGAATAGCTAATTTTAGTGAATGCACAAAAGTGAAATATGAATCACCTCAATATTTGGTGATTACTATTTGCTTTCATCAATTCTTCTTGATATTTGTCACTTGCACACAGTTTTTGAAAGAACGATGTTCCAAACATATTGGAGAACTAACCACAGATCTTCTGTGGATGTCGCTTGTGAAAATCCTAATGTCTCATCATGTAATCCCAGACAGACTAGATGATATGAGATCAGGACTCTGCAGGGGCTGTATCATCACTTCCAGAACTCCATGTTCTTCCTTATCAGAGGCATATCTGGAGGGGGGAGGAGCAGGTGGGGCATGTGCTTTACCCCACACTGGGAGTCAGCCGCTCTCTGAGCAGGCTGTCAAACTGACAGCCAGCTCAGAGAAGGTGCAGAGGCTCCCAGTGTAAAATACAGGTCAGGGGATATCAGCAACATGATTCGGTCATGTGATCAGGTGATGTGACTTCACTCCCTGTGCTGCAGAGGCACAAACTGCCTTAGTCCAGAGAACACTGAGACTGAAGTTATATTGTAATAGGAGAGTGAGGGGAGTAAGATTTGAGGACACATTGTGATGAGTGATGAAGGGAAGGGAGGAGATGGGGGAATGCATGAGGAAACAGTATGAGGGGGCATGGGTATGGATACAGTATGTTGAGATGGGGATTGGTGTCGACTCAGTATGAGGAGCGAGGGGGAATGTATGATGACACAGAATGGGGAGCAAGGGATTGCATAGGTGCAGACACAGTATAATGAGTAAGTAGGGGGATGGTGCAGACACAGTATGAGGAGCGAGAGGGAATGTATGCAGATACAGTATGAAGAGCGAGGGAAGAATGTATATTGACACAGTATAGAGAGTGAGGGTGATGGGATGGGTGCAGAGACAGTATGGGGAGTCGGTGGGTGTGAGGAGGCAGAACGGAGAGTGAGGGGGTAAATATGTGAAGAGACAGCATGACGAGCGAGGGGGATTGTATTTGGTCACAGAATGGGGAGCGAGGGAGGGAACGGGTGCAGACAGTATGGTGATTGGGGGTTGGTGGGGACACAGTATTATTATTATTATTATTATAAATTTTTATAGCGCCATTTATTCCATGGCGCTTTACATGTGAAATACGGGGCAAATATAGACAAATACATTAAACATGAGCAAAAACAAGGCACACGGGTACATAAGGAGGGAGGACCCTGCCCGCGAGGGCTCACAGTCTGCAGGGGATGGGTGATGATACACTAGGAGACGGTAGAGCTGGTTGTGCGGCAGTTCAGTAGGTTCAGGATCACTGCAGACTGTAGGCTTGTCGGAAGAGGTGAGTCTTCAGGTTCTTTTTGAAAGTTTCTATGGTAGGCGAGAGTCTGATGTGCTGGGGTAGAGAGTTCCAGAGTATGA
The DNA here is from genome assembly GCF_051348905.1 of Ranitomeya variabilis. Classification (NCBI taxonomy): domain Eukaryota; kingdom Metazoa; phylum Chordata; class Amphibia; order Anura; family Dendrobatidae; genus Ranitomeya; species Ranitomeya variabilis. Next base: position 1,111,222,885 of record NC_135232.1, read on the forward strand.
GGGAAGCACGGGAGAAGTCTTGGATGCGGTTGTGGGAAGAAGAGATGAGAGGGGAGTAGAGAAGGAGGTCTTGAGAGGATCGGAGGTTGCGTGCAGGTAGGTACCGGGAGATCATGTCACAGATGTATGGAGGAGACGGGTTGTGGATGGCTTTGTAGGTCATTGTGAGGGTTTTGAACTGGAGTCTCTGAGCGATATGAAGCTAGTGAAGGGCTTGGCATAGGGGAGAGGCTGGGGAATAGCGGGGAGACAGGTAGATTAGTCGAGCAGCAGAGTGTAGGATGGATTGGAGTGGTGCCAGAGTGCTAGAGGGGAGTCCAGAGAGTAGGAGGTTGCAGTAGTCGAGGCGGGAGATGATAAGGGCATGCACTAGTGTTTTTGCGGTGTCACGGTCAAGGAATGCGCGGATCCGGGAAATGTTTTTGAGTTTGAGGCGGCAGGAGAAGGCAAGGGCTTGGATATGTGGCTTGAAAGAGAGGGCAGAGTCGAGGATCACCCCGAGGCACCGGGCGTGTGGGACTGGGGAAAGTTAGCAGCCATTGACATTGATGGATAGGTCTGGTGGAGGGGTAGAGTGAGGGGGAAAGATGATGAATTCTGTTTTGTCCATGTTCAGTTGTAGAAAGCGAGCAGAAAAGAAGGCTGAAATAGCAGACAGACATTGTGGAATTTTGGTAAGTAAGGAGGTCAGGTCAGGTCCGGATAGGTAGATCTGCGTGTCATCAGCATAGAGTCCCCTCTATAAGTTGTAAAGCGCTGCGGAATATGTTGGCGCTATATAAATAAAATTATTATTATTATTATTATTATGGTACTGCATACCGTGGGATTCTATGAGCTGTCCCAGACCGAAGGTGTAGATGAAGAAGAGTAGGGGTCCTAGAACAGAGCCTTGAGGAACACCGACTGACAAGGGGCGAGGTGAGGAGGTGGTGTGGCGGAGGGAGACACTGAATGTCCGATCTGTCAGATATGATGAGATCCAGGAAAGGGCCAAGTCTGTGATGCCAAGAGATGAGAGGATTTGTAGCAGAAGGGAGTGGTCCACAGTGTCAAAGGCAGAAGACAGGTCCAGGAGAAGGAGGACAGAGTAGTGTCGCTTGCTCCTGGCAGTTAGTAGGTCATTGGTGACTTTAGTTAGGGCAGTTTCAGTTGAGTGATGGGAACGGAAGCCAGATTGTAATCGATCAAAGAGGGAGCAGGAGGAGAGGTGAGAGGACAGTTCAAGATGGATGTGTTGCTCCAGCAATTTGGAGGCATAAGGAAGAAGAGATATCGGGCGATAGCTAGACACAGAGGATGGGTCGAGGGAGGGCTTTTTGAGGATGGGTGTGATCTTCGCATGTTTGAAGGATGAGGGGAAGACACCTATTGTGAGTGAGAGGTTGAAGAGGTGCGTTAGGGTTGGGATGAAGACCGTGGAAAGGTTAGGGATGAGGTGGGATGGGAGTGGGTCGAGTGTGCAGGTGGTGAGGTGTGATCTTGACAGGAGGGTGGAGAGCTGATCTTCTGTCATGGTGGAGAAGCTGGTTTTGGAGGAGCAGGGGTGAGCAGCTAAGAGGGGCAGTGGCGCTGTATGAGGAATCAGGGATGGGGGATTGGTGCAGACACAGTATGGTGAGTGGGGGGATGGGTGCGTACACAGTATGAGGAGCGAGGGAGTAATGTATGCAGCATAGTATGAGGAGCAAGTGGAAAAATGAATGCTGACACAGTATAAGGAGCAATGGTGATGGAATGGGTGCAGACACAGTATGGGGAGTTAGGGGATGTGTGAAGAGGCAGTATGGAGAGCGAGGGAGTAAATATGTGAGGAGACAGAATGGTTAGCAGGGAGGATATGAAACTAGACAGTATGAGGAGGGATGTACTGTAGGTGGTTCTACTGATATATTCATGTATTGATGGTGGTCCTGGTGAAGTATTCCTGGACGGAGGGTGGTTTTTGTGATGCATTCTTGTACTGAAAATGTTAGGAGCATTAAAGGGGTTGTCCAAATTTGTGATGAGTCTGCAGTTATTCTATGTGACTGCAGATTTCTGAATCCTCACAGCGTGCACTGCATGCTATCAGAATTCTCTGGTGCTAGCAGTGAAAGTTGGAGGTCATGAAATCGCATGTATGTGATTTGCGTGTGGTAACATGCCGACTAGACATGCGTGGTCTCACTCAGTGAAAGTAAATTGATCGAGGTCGGACATGTCTAGTCGGAATGTGGCCAGAAGGTATACTTGTGCTGACATGACCGTCCACTCTTGCCACCGGCAAGGGAGAATCCTAGGTCTGCAGTGCATGCACTGTGCAAATTCAGATGCTTTCAGTCACCTAGCGTGATTGCAGACTTTCATCTCAAATCTTTCATCTGGACAAGCCCTTTAATTATAAAGTCAGTCAATCAAGACGCTGAACTCCTGAACCCACAGGCTGTCAGCATGAGCCGGCCACTAGATCTCGGGTGCTGGACCTGTAGCATGCCAATCCTAACAGCGTTTAATATCCTCACTGTCAGGATTCAGCTCTGCAAATAACATATGTGCTTGACGGGGACACCAAACTGAATTCTCGCCCCGGGTGCCGGATATACCTCTGTCTGTAAATAGTGCTGTATGCAATAAATGCATTAGGTTTACATATGGGTCAGGGTGTATCTGTATGGTGGGCTGAGGTACCGGTCTCACCCTAGCCGTGGTGTCACCTCTGGGTTACCAAACATCCAGAAATTCTAGGACAGACCGTAAAAAGAGGGCACTTCTTTGCCCTGTCTGTAAAAACATGGAAGGTGTCCATGATTGTTTTGAAGCTGAAAAACCTATAAAGATTATTTTGACTGTAATTATCATCATTTTATGGTTCACAGTCAATGTAGCTGACATCTTATTAGAATTAGACATGGATCACTTATAATCATAATGATTTATTATGGTTTACCAATGTGTCTGTAAAAAAATATTATCTGTCTGTGATTTTTTTGATAAGCTGGCCAGAATAAATAAAAAGTCAAGTTGTCAACCCTGTGTCTCCTCCTTTTCCCACATGAGAAAACATGACTATAATAATTCAGTCGAAAGATTGGGAACTTTATTACAGGTTTTTCATTGGGGCCCAGGCAGTAGCATAGCTACTGGGGGGGGCAGAGGTGGCCATCGCCTCGGGCCCAGTCACATGAAGGGGCCACTTCTTTGCCACTTCTTTGATGAGGCAGAACACAGCACAGCAGGAGAGCAGCAAAATGCCTGCTCTCCTGCCTGACAGAGACTCTGCAGGCTGTTAGCACAGTGGGCAGTTGCAGAGTCTCCCTCCTGCACTGTACAGGCTTACTGACCTGAGGATCATATGTCAGGTTGCAGTTTTGTGCACGCTCCGATTGGCTCAGGCACACTGTGTCCTAGTGCCGACCTTGCATTTCTCTCAGACACTTCCTGGTCCTGCCTCACTGCCTGCAAACTTCGTCGGTAAGTGGGGATGGACTTTATTAGATTGATTAAATGAAGGCATATCAGGGTCACTGGGGGGTGAATGTGAAAGGATGGGGGTCTGTGGTGGCTGAAGTGGGGGAGGGGGGACAGGGCACTGGGGGGTGAATGTGAGAGGATGGAGGCTGAAGTGGGGGAGGGGGGACAGGGCACTGGGGGGTGAATGTGAGAGGATGGGGGTTATTGTGAGGGCTGAGGTGGGTGAGGGGCGACAGGGCACTGGGGGGCTGTTTATTATATTGTTTTGTTAGGAGATTATATACACTCTATTACATGTAATAGTTGCTGTCTGGGGGGCTGCCGATGGGGAGGTCAGGGGATACTTACCAGCTGGGTCTTTTATGAGTATTAGGCTAGGGTCACATTGCGTTAGGGCAATCCGTTTAGCGCATAGCGCTAGCGGGTTGCGCTAACGCAATGCTTCCCTAGGGTCCGCGTTCGGTGTCCCCGCTAGCGCAGATCCCCGATCTGCACTAGCGAGGAACGGACCTCGGGCGCGCCGCGGACGCTGCAAGCAGCGTCCGAGGTCCGTCACTCACATGACGCGACATCGCTAGCGCACGCCCAATGTGGGCGGGCGCTAGCGACGTGCTCACCATTACAGGCTATGGCGGCGTTAACGGACTACGTTAACACCGCGTTATGCCGCGGTGTAACGTAGTCCGTTAAACGCGGGTCACATAACGCAATGTGACCCTAGCCTTAGTATAACAAGCCCCCATATAGTAACCATGAGCTGCATCACATTTAAAGGGAATCTGTCACCCCTGGGACGTGTATGACCTATTAATATGGGCATATAGGTAATAGAAATGTTCCGCTAGTGCTACCTGTATGCCTCCTCATATTAGCTATCTTGCTGAGAAATGTTATATTCTTTCTGTATGTTAATGATTTCTTGCAGGCTGCGGGGCATGCGGTGCTGTATGAAATCCCTACCTCCTGTCTTCATCGTAATACTTACCTCCTCCCATCAGCGTCAGTTATAGTTACATAGTTATTAAGGTTGAAGGAAGACTTTAAGTCCATCTAGTACAACCCATAGCCTAACCTAACATGCCCTAACATGTTGATCCAGAGGAAGGCAAAAAAAACCCATGTGGCAAAGAGTAACTCCACCATGGGGAAAAAAATTCCTTCCCGACTCCACATACGGCAATCAGACTAGTTCCCTGGATCAACGCCCTATCAAAAAATCTAGTGTATATACCCTGTAACATTATACTTTTCCAGAAAGGTATCCAGTCCCCTCTTAAATTTAATTAATGAATCACTCATTACAACATCATACGGCAGAGAGTTCCATAGTCTCACTGCTCTTACAGTAAAGAATCCGCGTCTGTTATTATGCTTAAACCTTTTTTCCTCCAGACGTAGAGGATGCCCCCTTGTCCCTGTCACCGGTCTATGATTAAAGAGATCATCAGAAAGGTCTTTGTACTGTCCCCTCATATATTTATACATTAACATAAGATCACCCCTTAGTCTTCGTTTTTCCAAACTAAAGAGCCCCAAGTGTAATAACCTATCTTGGTATGGCAGACCCCCAAGTCCTCTAATAACCTTGGTTGCTCTTCTCTGCACCCGCTCTAGTTCAGCTATGTCTTTCTTATACACCGGAGACCAGAACTGTGCACAGTATTGTAAGTGTGGTCGAACTAGTGACTTGTATGGAGTTATGTCCCCGGAATCCAGTACCTGCACCCTGCACTCCCTCAGAAATACAAACCACCTCCTCCCTTCTGTGAGCGCTGCATTCAGTGATTTTCTGTTCAGGCGCCGACGACTTCTGCTCGAGTGACATCTGATGTGCGCGCCGATAAGGTGCTCTCCCCACTTTATTCCAAAAATTATTAAAAATGGAAACATATTTACAGAGGGACAAATTAAAAGATAGATTTCGTGTGCATTTAAATGACATCTAAAAATATATGCAATCGAAAAAATTCATAAGGATATACGAGGAGGCGATAAAGAAAAAAAGTTGCGAGACAGAGAAGCTTTCTGGATTTATTTATTAAACACACGCACACCTATGGGTTTAAACCTTAGAAAATAAATCATGTTGCATTACTGATTATTATTATTTTTTGCTCAGGTTATATTTTTATTTTTTTTATTATATTTTTTTCTGTTTGTTTCATTTAATCATTATTTTTCTATTTCTTGCAATTGTATTGTTATATATATTTTCTCATTATATATTTTGTAATATATACTTGTATGAATGTTGTTTTTTGGTTTTTTTGTGATCTAATTTTTTTGCCTCATAGATTGAAAGGCTCAGCATCATGTGTGGAATATTTCTAGTCATGTCACAAGGAGTTTCTTGATCACCTGCTATACTTACTTCACCTGGCAAAGAATGTTTTTCTATATGAACTTCTCATTCGGATCACTTGCTGTGAACTAAGAACACCGAGAGTGTTCGAAACGCGTTCAGCTAGTTCATGGATGTCCCTCTGTAAATATGTTTTTCGCTGATTTTGACATGCAGTGTTTCCATTTTTAATAATTTTTGGAATAAATAATTTTTTATCTTTAAATACTTTCTGAGCTGGATTTTCTCTTCAATTACATTACTTCAGGAGTGCTGGGGCAGCAGCTCTTTCCGTACTCGGATCTTGCAAGGACTATGACGAAATGTTTCCTGAAGGGGGAGCTGAAATATTTTTCTGTTGTTTTTTCTTAGCTCTCCCCACTTCCTCCCTGCATAGTCATCACCATGTACACGATTCCTAGCGATGACTGTGCACAGCACGCCAATACAGTTACATTCTGCAGCGGAGCAGGGAGAATCTATCTCCCTGCTCTGCCGCCTGGCCGCTATGGGACCCTGAGCAGGCGGGGGGGCGGTGACAGTAGTGGCTGATGCAGCTGACCGTATTGATGAGGGGAGGAGCGCTACGCTCCATCTTCCATCATCCCCCTGTCAGCATCTGATGTCACAGACGCCGACACTGACAGGGGGTGCGATGACGTCACTGCCCAGCGGTGAGTGGGAGCAGGGAGCAGCACAGGAAACAGGAAGAAGAGAGTCTGCCTGTGGGGGGGGGTGCTGCCTTATACTACAGGGTCTGCCTATGGAGTGCTGCCTTATACTATGAGTCTGCCTATGGGGGGCTGCCTTATGATACAGAGTCGGCCTATGGGGGCTGCCTTATGCTATAGAGTATGCCTATGGGGGTGCATTATACAATATAGAGGCATATAGGAGTGCATTATACTATATGGAGTCCTATGGGGGTGCATTATACTATATTGTGGGCTATTTGGTGCATTATGCTATATGGAGGCTATCTAGGGGCCATCATACAGTGTGGAAATTACAGTGAGGGGGTCATCTTACAGTGTTGGAGCCATCAAACAGTTTGGGGGCTACTAAGGGGCCAGTATACTGTTTGGGTGGCACTTGTTGTGAATTTGCTTTTTGCTCCCTCTAGTGGTTACTAGTTTTTTGACTCTGGTTTTTCTGTCATTCCTTTTATCCGCACCTGGGTCGTTAGTTAGGGGTGTTGCTATATAAGCTCCCTGGACCTTCAGTTCAATGCCTGGCAACGTAGTTATCAGAGCTAGTCTGCTGTGCTCTTGTCTACTGATCCTGGTTACAGTTATATCAGCTAAGTCTGCCTTTTGCTTTTTGCTATTTGTTTTGGTTTTGTATTTTTGTCCAGCTTGTTCCAAATCTACATCCTGACCTTTGCTGTAAGCTCTAGGGGGCTGGTGTTCTCCCCCCGGACCGTTAGACGGTTCGGGGGTTCTTGAATTTCCAGTGTGGATTTTGATAGGGTTTTTGTTGACCATATAAGTTACCTTTCTTTATTCTGCTATCAGTAAGCGGGCCTCTCTGTGCTAAACCTGGTTCATTTCTGTGTTTGTCATTTCCTCTTACCTCACCGTCATTATTTGTGGGGGGCTACTATCCAGCTTTGGGGTCCCCTTCTCTGGAGGCAAGAAAGGTCTTTGTTTTCCTCTACTAGGGGTAGCTAGATTCTCCGGCTGGCGCGTGTCATCTAGAATCAACGTAGGAATGATCCCCGGCTACTTCTAGTGTTGGCGTTAGGAGTAGATATATGGTCAACCCAGTTACCACTGCCCTATGAGCTGGATTTTTGTATTCTGCAGACTTCCACGTTCCTCTGAGACCCTCGCCATTGGGGTCATAACAGTTTGCCAGGCCAGTATTAAATGTTTAATGCATTGCAGAAGAGGGATTATAAGAAAGAAGATTCTGAGTTTTGTTTTTTGTTTTTTTTTCTGCTTCCCCTTTACCTCAGAGTGGCTATGCTTGCTGCAGACATGAATGTCCAGACCTTGATTACAAGTGTGGACCAGCTGGCTACTCGTGTGCAGGGCATACAAGACTATGTTATCAGAAATCCTATGTCAGAACCTAAAATACCGATTCCTGAACTGTTTTCCGGAGACAGGTTTAAGTTTAGGAATTTCGTGAATAATTGTAAATTGTTTTTGTCCCTGAGACCCTGTTCATCTGGAGATTCTGCTCAGCAAGTAAAAATTGTTATTTCGTTCTTACGGGGCGACCCTCAGGATTGGGCTTTTTCGCTGGCACCAGGAGATCCGGCATTGGCTGATCTTGATGCGTTTTTTCTGGCGCTCGGTTTACTTTATGAGGAACCCAATCTTGAGATTCAGGCAGAAAAGGCCTTGCTGGCTATGTCTCAGGGGCAGGACGAGGCTGAAGTGTATTGCCAAAAATTTCGGAAATGGTCCGTGCTGACACATTGGAACGAGTGTGCACTGGCCGCTAATTTTAGAAATGGCCTTTCTGAAGCCATTAAGAATGTTATGGTGGGTTTTCCCATTCCCACAGGTCTGAATGATACTATGGCACTGGCTATTCAAATTGACCGGCGGTTGCGGGAGCGCAAAACCGCAAATTCCCTCATGGTGTTGTCTGAACAGACACCTAATTCGGTGCAATGTGATAGAAAAACCGCAAATTCCCTCATGGTGTTGTCTGAACAGACACCTGATTTAATGCAATGTGATAGAATCCTGACTAGAAATGAGCGGAAAATTCATAGACGCCGGAATGGCTTGTGCTACTACTGTGGTGATTCTACACATGTTATCTCAGCATGCTCTAAACGTATAGCTAAGGTTGTTAGTCCTGTCACCATTGGTAATTTGCAACCTAAATTTATTCTGTCTGTAACTTTGATTTGCTCACTGTCATCTTATCCTGTCATGGCGTTTGTAGATTCAGGTGCTGCCCTGAGTCTCATGGATCTCTCATTTGCTAAGCGCTGTGGTTTTACTCTTGAACCATTAGAAAATCCTATTCCTCTTAGGGGTATTGATGCTACACCATTGGCAGCAAATAAACCGCAGTATTGGACACAGGTTACCATGTGCATGACTCCTGAACACCGCGAGGTGATACGTTTCCTGGTTTTACATAAAATGCATGATTTGGTTGTTTTAGGGCTGCCATGGTTACAGACCCATAATCCAGTCTTGGACTGGAAGGCTATGTCAGTCTCAAGTTGGGGCTGTCGTGGTATTCATGGGGATTCCCTGCCTGTGTCTATTGCTTCTTCTACGCCTTCGGAAGTTCCGGAGTATTTGTCTGATTATCAGGATGTCTTCAGTGAGTCTGAGTCCAGTGCACTGCCTCCTCATAGGGACTGTGACTGTGCTATAGATTTGATCCCAGGCAGTAAATTTCCTAAGGGAAGACTGTTTAATCTGTCGGTACCTGAACATACCGCTATGCGTTCATATATCAAGGAGTCTCTGGAGAAAGGACATATTCGTCCGTCTTCTTCCCCTCTTGGTGCGGGATTCTTTTTTGTGGCAAAAAAGGACGGATCTTTGAGACCTTGTATTGATTATCGGCTTTTAAATAAGATCACTGTCAAATTTCAGTATCCTTTACCGCTGTTGTCTGACTTGTTTGCCCGGATTAAGGGTGCCAAGTGGTTCACCAAGATAGACCTTCGTGGTGCGTACAACCTTGTGCGCATTAAGCAAGGTGATGAATGGAAAACCGCATTCAATACGCCCGAAGGTCATTTTGAGTACTTGGTGATGCCTTTTGGGCTCTCCAATGCGCCTTCAGTTTTTCAGTCCTTTATGCATGACATTTTCCGGAAGTATCTGGATAAATTTTTGATTGTTTATCTGGATGATATTTTGGTTTTTTCTGATAATTGGGATTCGCATGTGGAGCAGGTCAGGTTGGTCTTTAAAATTTTGCGTGAAAATTCTTTGTTTGTCAAGGGCTCAAAGTGTCTCTTTGGTGTACAGAAGGTTCCCTTTTTGGGGTTCATTTTTTCCCCTTCTGCTGTGGAGATGGACCCAGTCAAGGTCCGAGCTATTCTTGATTGGACTCAGCCCTCGTCAGTTAAGAGTCTTCAGAAGTTCTTGGGCTTCGCTAACTTCTACCGTCGTTTTATCGCTAATTTTTCTAGCATTGTGAAACCTTTGACGGATATGACCAAGAAGGGCTCCGATGTAGCTAACTGGGCTCCTGCTGCCGTGGAGGCTTTCCAGGAGTTGAAACGCCGGTTTACTTCGGCGCCTGTTTTGTGCCAGCCTGACGTCTCACTTCCCTTTCAGGTTGAGGTGGATGCTTCGGAGATTGGGGCAGGGGCCGTTTTGTCGCAGAGAGGCCCTGGTTGCTCTGTTATGAAACCTTGTGCCTTTTTCTCTAGGAAGTTTTCGCCTGCCGAGCGAAATTATGATGTGGGCAATCGGGAGTTGTTGGCCATGAAATGGGCATTTGAGGAGTGGCGTCATTGGCTCGAGGGTGCTAAGCATCGTGTGGTGGTCTTGACTGATCACAAAAATCTGATGTATCTCGAGTCTGCTAAACGCCTTAATCCGAGACAGGCCCGCTGGTCATTGTTTTTCTCCCGCTTTGATTTTGTTGTCTCGTATTTACCAGGTTCAAAGAATGTGAAGGCCGATGCTCTTTCTAGGAGCTTTGTGCCTGATGCTCCTGGAGTCGCTGATCCTGTTGGTATTCTTAAAGATGGAGTTATCTTGTCAGCTATTTCTCCGGATCTGCGACGTGTGTTGCAGAGATTTCAGGCTGATAGGCCTGAGTCTTGTCCACCTGACAGACTGTTTGTCCCGGATAAGTGGACCAGCAGAGTCATTTCCGAGGTTCATTCCTCGGTGTTGGCAGGTCACCCGGGAATTTTTGGCACCAGAGATCTGGTGGCCAGGTCCTTTTGGTGGCCTTCCTTGTCAAGGGATGTGCGGTCATTTGTGCAGTCCTGTGGGACTTGTGCTCGAGCTAAGCCTTGCTGTTCTCGTGCCAGCGGTTTGCTCTTGCCCTTGCCTGTCCCGAAGAGACCTTGGACACATATCTCCATGGATTTCATTTCTGATCTTCCGCTATCTCAGGGCATGTCCGTTATCTGGGTGATATGTGATCGCTTCTCCAAGATGGTCCATTTGGTTCCTTTGCCTAAGCTGCCTTCCTCTTCCGATCTGGTTCCTGTTTTTTTCCAGAACGTGGTTCGTTTGCACGGCATCCCTGAGAATATTGTGTCAGACAGAGGATCCCAGTTCGTTTCCAGGTTCTGGCGATCCTTTTGTAGTAGGATGGGCATTGATTTGTCGTTTTCGTCTGCTTTCCATCCTCAGACTAATGGACAGACGGAGCGAACCAATCAGACTTTGGAGGCTTATTTGAGGTGTTTTGTCTCTGCTGATCAGGACGATTGGGTGACATTCTTGCCGTTGGCTGAGTTTGCCCTTAATAATCGGGCTAGTTCCTCCACCTTGGTTTCGCCTTTTTTCTGCAACTCTGGTTTCCATCCTCGCTTTTCTTCGGGTCATGTGGAGCCTTCTGACTGTCCTGGGGTGGATTCTGTGGTGGATAGGTTGCAGCAGATCTGGAATCATGTGGTGGACAACTTGAAGTTGTCACAGGAGAAGGCTCAGCGCTTTGCCAACCGCCGCCGCGGTGTGGGTCCCCGACTACGCGTTGGGGATTTGGTATGGCTTTCTTCCCGCTTTGTTCCTATGAAGGTCTCCTCTCCCAAATTTAAACCTCGTTTTATTGGGCCTTACAAGATATTGGAAATCCTTAATCCTGTATCTTTTCGTCTGGATCTTCCTGTGTCGTTTGCTATTCACAATGTATTTCATAGGTCCTTGTTGCGGCGGTACATTGTGCCTGTAGTTCCTTCTGCTGAGCCTCCTGCTCCGGTGTTGGTTGAGGGCGAGTTGGAGTACGTGGTGGAGAAGATCTTGGATTCTCGCCTCTCCAGGCGGAGGCTTCAGTACCTGGTCAAGTGGAAGGGCTATGGTCAGGAGGATAATTCCTGGGTGGTCGCCTCTGATGTTCATGCGGCCGATTTAGTTCGTGCCTTTCATGCCGCTCATCCTGATCGCCCTGGTGGTCGTGGTGAGGGTTCGGTGACCCCTCACTAAGGGGGGGGTACTGTTGTGAATTTGCTTTTTGCTCCCTCTAGTGGTTACTAGTTTTTTGACTCTGGTTTTTCTGTCATTCCTTTTATCCGCACCTGGGTCGTTAGTTAGGGGTGTTGCTATATAAGCTCCCTGGACCTTCAGTTCAATGCCTGGCAACGTAGTTATCAGAGCTAGTCTGCTGTGCTCTTGTCTACTGATCCTGGTTACAGTTATATCAGCTAAGTCTGCCTTTTGCTTTTTGCTATTTGTTTTGGTTTTGTATTTTTGTCCAGCTTGTTCCAAATCTACATCCTGACCTTTGCTGTAAGCTCTAGGGGGCTGGTGTTCTCCCCCCGGACCGTTAGACGGTTCGGGGGTTCTTGAATTTCCAGTGTGGATTTTGATAGGGTTTTTGTTGACCATATAAGTTACCTTTCTTTATTCTGCTATCAGTAAGCGGGCCTCTCTGTGCTAAACCTGGTTCATTTCTGTGTTTGTCATTTCCTCTTACCTCACCGTCATTATTTGTGGGGGGCTTCTATCCAGCTTTGGGGTCCCCTTCTCTGGAGGCAAGAAAGGTCTTTGTTTTCCTCTACTAGGGGTAGCTAGATTCTCCGGCTGGCGCGTGTCATCTAGAATCAACGTAGGAATGATCCCCGGCTACTTCTAGTGTTGGCGTTAGGAGTAGATATATGGTCATCCCAGTTACCACTGCCCTATGAGCTGGATTTTTGTATTCTGCAGACTTCCACGTTCCTCTGAGACCCTCGCCATTGGGGTCATAACAGGCACTATACAGTGAGGGTGCATTATACTGTGTATAAAAGAGCATCATACTGTGTATAGGGGAGCTGTAAGTGGAGGATACTCAGGACATTATTCAATGTTGTGTGGGCACTTATTGTTATAGGGAAACTCAGGTTACTGTGACTATCAAAGGAGCACACAGGGCATTATTACTTTCTAGAGGGCAAAATATGGGCACTGTTTTCTAGGGCACTAGCACCCGGCATTACTATATTATAGAGGGGTGCTTTAGAATTTAGAAGGCACAGAGAACCACACAGCAGGTGCAGTAATGGAGTCACATACGGCAGCAGTGGCTCAGTATTGGGGTATCAGCAGGATGAGGAGTTTGTGCAGGTTGGGAATAGATGGTGATGGCTGGAATATGAGATGTGAAATGTGTCTTTGTTGTTTTCTCTGCAGCCGAGTTGTGACTGGAAGAAGTTGTCATGTCGGTCTGGGCCAGATGGAAAAGACGGGAAAAAGTGACGACTCCATCAGAAAGAACGTCAGCGGTAAGACATTATCTGTAACTGTGCTGTGATCTCTTATATGTTCTGCAGGGCTGGTATCTACCACTGACCATATGGCGGTAATATCCATATTGGTCTTTATATAGAGATTATCTTCAGTAACAGCGCGGTCATCTGCTGAGATTCTCCTCCACTATTAGGGTGCGTCACCCAGTTATAATCAAGGGTACCTAGTTAGGGGCCCACTCAGAAGCTTCGCCCCCCCCCCCAAACCAAAACCCTAGGTACGCCTCTGCTGTGCAGGGAGGAAGTGGGGAGATCATCTTATTGGCGCGCACACCGGAGGTAACAGTGACTTGCCTGCGCAGAAAATCCCTGAATGTAGTGCCCACAGAAGGGAAGATGAGGTATGTATTCCTAAGGGAGTACAGGGCGCAGGCGCGGGATTCCACAGCCGTAACTGACGCTGATGGAAGAGACGAGTATTACAATGAGGACAGGAGGCAGGGATTTCTTACAAGCACTGCACGCCTCGGAGCCTGGAAGAAACCATTAACATAAAGAAAAAATATAACATTTCTCAGCAACAAGACCATTAATATGAGGCATACAGGTAGGAAAAGTGTAACATTTCTATAACCTGTATGCCTATATTAATAGATCATACACATCCCGGAGGGTGACAGATTCCCTTTAAAGCACTATTTCAGCATTTTTTTTATGTTACCGCTGGAGTGGCACTTTAAAATCCAAGACGTCTACTGACTGTCTGATACTTTCCAGTGTTTTCATCTGTTTTCACCGCCGCTCCGTTCCATCTCCTGCAGTTTGCGACCTGTCTGCTGCTCCAGTGTTTCATGGAGCGGAGCAGAAGTCTCTAATCAGTGTACCGTATTTTTCGGACTATAAGACGCACCGGTCCATAAGACGCACCTAGGTTTTGAAGCGGAAATTAGGAAAAAAAATTGAAGCAAAAAATGTGGTCAATTCTATACTTAATGTCCCCTATCCTGGTATATACTGTATGGTCCCCTCAATCCTGGTATGCATTGTCCCCCTTATCCCACTCCTGGTATGCATTGTCCCCCTCATCCCTACCCTGGTATGCATGACTCCCTCATCCCCATCCTGGTATGCATGGCTCCCTCATCCATACCCTGAAATGCATGACTCCCTCATCCCCATACTGGTATGCATGGCTCCCTCATCCCTACCCTGGTATGCATGGCTCCCTCATCTCCATCCTGGTATGCATGCCCCCCTTATCCCTATCCTGGTAGGAATGGGCCCCTTCATCACTATCCTGGTATGCAGGGTCCCCCATCTCGCCCTAGTATGCATTGCTCCATCCCTATCCTGGTATGCAGGGCCCCATCCTTAACCTGGTATGATTGGCCCCTATCCCGGTCCTGTTATGCATTCTACCATCCTTATCCTGGTATGATTGGCCCCATCCTTATTCTGGTATGATTGGCCCCAAACCCCACTCCTGGTATGCATGGCCCCATCCTTATGATTAGCCCCTACCCACCCTCATCCAGGTATGCACGGGCCCATCCTTATGATTGGCCCCCACCCCCATCCTGGTATGCACGGCCCCATCAGAAAACATTAAAAAACAAACCATTATACTTACCTTCCCAGCGTTCCCTCGCAACGTCCTGTTCCGATGTCAGCAACTGCTTTATGCTTGTAAGCAGCGCGTGGTAGGGACGTCATGCGCTACTCACAAGCAGAGCACAGCTGCCGGAATAATGAATGCTCTGCACGCCGGGACTGTGTGCGCACAAAGCAGTGAGTATACATTGCTCTCTAGCGAGCACAGTGTCAGCCGGAGACTTCCTGCTGCTGCCGGCGGTCATGTGTGCCGCTACTTAAGAGAAATTAATATTTACCCCATTCCATGAATATTCATTTCTCTTAAGTATCGGCACACATGACAGCCGGCAGCAGCAGCAGGAAGTCTCCGGCTGACACTGGTCTACATATAGTAATATCAGTGTTTATTTTTGTATATAGATTTATTTTCAATCACAGCATGGTCATCTGCTGATTTTCCCCTATACTCACAATTAGGGTGTGCAGCGTAGCTGTACTCAGGATTACCTGCTTAGGGTCCCACTCAGATTTTTCTTAGCTGAAACCCTAGCTACACCTCTGGGCCCAGGGACTTTAAAGTGTAACTGTAGTTTTTCATGTTTTTATATGTTGTAGCCGTGGGGTTTCAGGATATATGACCCGCACATTATGCGGAATAGCTAAGCTTCTGTATTAGTAAGCACATAGTGGTGTACGGGATCAGTAGACCTGCTATAGAGACTGTACACCACGGTGTGTGGATGTACGTGTTTTCAGTGGGGAGAGCAGAGTAACAGACATCTTTGGCAGAAGAGGATAAGAAAAGAATCTTGCATTAAAATTCACCATGCCTGTGTATATAGGGGGTATAACGTGGTGCATGGCAGTAGCAGCGGGCGAAGTACTTGTCTTTCACGCCCTGGCACACTACAAGAAATGTGGGTCCTGGCTGGATGTGTGGACATTAGCTATGGGGGCATTACGCCCATCCAGGCCGCATGATGCCAGTGACTTCGGCTGGCCAGGACCAGATGTTGAGAGGTTCAATGAGGGAGACCACCAGTCAACAATAAACAATTTTTTACTCAACAGTAACTTGTTGGGAATTATATACAATAGATAGCGGGTGTATAACTTCACAAACGTTTCCTTTACAACATAGGGCATCTTCACACACAGTCTCTCTATCTCTCACAGTGTTATTTGCTTCTGTTCCCAAATTTATCTGCCTTCACCACAACCCAGCACAGTACTACAGTCCAGTAAGTTAGAGTCCTATCCTCGTCCTGCGGCTCTGCGTCCCTTTTTCCCCCTCGGGGAGCGAGTTTGCCACTATGGCCGTTGGTTAGCTGCTCTGCTTTTAACTCTTTGGAACTCCCACCCTGGGCTCTTTCTTCACCTCACATTCCCTGTTCCGTTCTGGCCAGTTTCCTCTCCATCCTGCGAACTCTAGGCCGTACCACTTGGCATCCTGTCTCAGGACCCGTCTCCAGTGCATCACTCTGTTTTTCTGTCACTTTTCTTCATCTCTGCTCCGGATCTTGCTATCAACTGCCTCTGTCTCCACTCATGTCAGGGTCACCCACGTCACGCAGCTCTGCTGACTAGACAGACCTTAGGTCTGCTTTCACTGTAGGCTTAGCCCTATCTATGTAGGCTTCTGAATTATCATGCACAGTTTTAGGATTCTCCTTTGCTGGTGTCAAGAGTGGACGGTCATGTGAGAACAAGTATGCGATTTCTATACTTCTGGTCACATTTTGACTAGCTGTGTCCGGCCTCACTCAATTCATTGAGTGAGGCCACACATGTCTAGTCAGAATGTGACCGCACGTATGCAAATCGCATACTTGCGGTTTAACGACCTCCCACTTTCACTGCCGGCACCAGAGAATCCTGACAGCTTACAGTGCGTGATGTGAAAATTCAGAAGTCTATGGTCACATAGTATGACTGCAGATACGTCACGAACTTGGACAACCCCTTTAATGCTCTTAACATAAAAAAACATAGTAACCCTTAACTTGTCAGACAGCACAACACTTTAACATAGCCATGTATCACGTAATCTTAGGCTGGTTTCACACTTGCGTTTTTGTCTGCAGCGTTTTTTGCACAAAAAACGCATGCGTTTTTTCCCTATATTTAACATTGAAAACGCATGCGTTTTTTTTGTACGCGTTTGGCTACGTTCACATTTGCGGTCAGCGCCGCAGCGTCGGGCGCCGCAGCGTCGCCGCATGCGTCATGCGCCCCTATATTTAACATGGGGGCGCATGGACATGCGTTGTGCTGCGTTTTGCGCCGCATGGCCGCAAGCGTTGTACGCAAGAAACGCTTCAAGTTGCATTTTTTTTGCGTCCAACTTTCGGCCAAAAAGGACGCATGCGGCGCAAAACGCAGCGGTTTAGCGTGCGTTTTGCCGCGTTTTTGTTTGCGTTGTGCGCTGCGGCGCCGACGCTGCGGCGCACAACGCAAATGTGAACGTAGCCTTTGGTCGCGTTTTCAAACGCATGCGTTTTTTTTCTGCATGCGTTCATTTTCAAAAATGCAACCTGTAGTATTTTTTTGCGCATTTTTTTGCCGCGAAAAAACGCATGCGTTTTTAAGCACATGCGTTTGTTTGCGTTAAAAACGCATGCGTTTTTAACGCAAAAAAACAGAAAACACACTGAAAAGCCACCCACCACCATCAAGGTGATAAAGGGATCCAAACCCTAACCCTAACTCTATCCCTAACCTCACCCCTAACCGTTTAATGAACATTTTCTGACAGTCATAGTGCCACGTATTTAAGTGCCACGTATTTCAGTGCCACGTATCACGTATTTCAGTGCCACGTATTTAAGTGCCACGTATCACGTATTTAAGTGCCACGTATTTAAATGCCACGTATTTAAGTGCCACGTATCACGTATTTCAGTGCCACGTATTTAAGTGCCACGTATTTAAGTGCCACGTATCACGTATTTAAGTGCCACGTGTTTCAGTGCCACGTATTTAAGTGCCACGTATTTCAGTGCCACGTATCACGTATTTCAGTGCCACGTATTTCAGTGACACGTATTTAAGTGCCACGTATCACGTATTTCAGTGCCACGTATTTAAGTGCCACGTATTTAAGTGCCACGTATCACGTATTTAAGTGCCACGTGTTTCAGTGCTACGTATTTAAGTGCCACGTATTTAAGTGCCACGTATCACGTATTTTAGTGCCACGTGTTTCAGTGCCACGTATTTCAGTCACGTTTAGGGTTAGGGGTAGGGGTAGGGTTAGGGTTAGGGTTTTCTTGTGTTTTCTTGTGTTTTTCTATAAAAACGCATGCGTCTAAAAAACGCATGCGTTTTACCGCGTTTACATGCGTTTTTTCACACAACGCATGCAGATAAAAACGCAAGTGTGAAACCAGCCTTACAAGTTATGGATTGTTACATTTATTCAAGATCAGAACAAATAAGGGCACAAGAATCCAGAACCACCTGCAGTACATAAATGCATTTCTAGAACCCTCCATCAGTACAGAAATACATCACCAGAACCACCAGCAGTACATAAATTCATCATCAGAACCACCATCAGTACAGAAATATAGCATCAAATCCCTCATCAGTACAGGAATATATCGCAAGCACCACGATCAGTACAGGAATACATCACCAGGCCCACCATCCGTACTTGAATACATCACTAGGAATACCATCAGTACATGGTACATCAATTGTTATGTCAGGTCAGACTCATATACATATGTATTGCATGAGCCTACAACTTCCAGTACATCCTAAATACTGATATTGAGATACGAAATACTAGCAGTTGTTGCTATAAGTCATCTTCAGACTGCGGACCATATAGGAACCACAGTACTGATGAGAATTAGTCGGTATCACTAATAAACATTTATATCCAGGTATCTTATAGATGACTTTGTCTGTGATTGGAGTAATTTTCTTTCTTTTCTTCATCTTGTCCAGACACCATGATGACTTTTCACGGCCAAAGCTTGTCTCTACAGATTTTCATCTTCTCCGGTCTTGTACAGCACATCCCCACATGATACGATTAAACATAGCAGTGTTATTATAGTTATTATTTATTATTGTAATGCTCCTGAATACAAATATCTGCCCTATGCTATGCCCCTAAATAAATAGTTGTCCCTGCACAAAATACGACCCATAACCTTTCCTTCTTATGGTAAGTGCTCCCCCTTTTCATACTGTCTTCTTACACTGATTCCCCTCTATAGGACCCAGTCTCTACACTGTGCCCCTTCATCACACGCCCCCTCTTTGTTATATTGTCCCTGCCTGGCTGTGTCCTTACATTGTCCCCCCATGCTACCCCCCAAACTACTCAGACTCTGTTCTGTGCCTACTCACACTTTTCTCCCCATACTGTTTCCTCACACTATTTCCCTCAATAGTCTCCTCACACATTTCCTCCTCCCTCCTCATATGGTCTCCTCTCACATCCCCCCTGCTAACCATACTGTCTCCTCACATATTTACCCCCTCGCTCTCCATACTGCTTCCTCACAAATCACCGGACTCCCCATACTGTGTCTGCTCCCATCACCATTGCTCCCTGTACTGTGTCCGCATACATTTTTCCCTTCGCTCCTCATACTGTGTCTGCATACATTCCCCTTTGCTACTTATACTGTGTCTGCACCATCCCCCCACTCACCATACAGTGTGTGCACCCATACCATCCCTTGCTCCCCATTCTGTGTCAGCATACATTACTCCCTCGCTCTTCATACTGAGTCCGCACCAATCCACCCCACTAAACATACTGTGTCCTCATACATACACATGCACCCCTCATACTGTTTCCTCATACATGCCCTTTATCTTCCACCTTGCTCTTCATACTGTGTCCTCAAATTTCTCCCACTTCTCCCAAGTCCCCATATTGTGTCTGCAACTATCCCTTCCTCACTCTTCAAACTGTGTCCCCAAATCTTACTCCCCCTCTCCATTACAATAACTATAGAAACATTTGGGAATTTATTGAGGTAGCACTCAGTGCTCAAAGCCTGAGAATACCCCTCTAATATATAAGACACCAGTAGTGTAAATCCCATATGGCAGATTGGGGCCCTGTAGGTTTACAGGTCTCCTGTCCAGCATTCATGGAATACTGACCTGGTCACTGACCAGGGTCATACAAATTTGCTTGTCTGTAGCCAGAAGGAGTTACTAATTATGCCTTTGCTTTGAATTTGGAAACTGCAATACGGCTTTGGATTACTAGAAAGCAGTAAAACTGTGCCAATGAAAAAGCTGCTTTGCCCTTAAACTTCGCTATAAAATGTGCTTGCTCTTCAATTACAGAGGCACTGAGAGCAATGACAATCAAACGACTGTTGTGATCAATTACCGCTGACACAGTAGCAGTGTGGAGGGTGTGATATACGCTGACTGGACATCAGCTTTAATAAAGGACACTTCTGTAGAGAGTCTATTACTGACGCAGTGTTGCGGTAAACATTATCTAAGCGTGCCCTATGGTTCTTGGGAATGGCATCTGTGAAATCGACAGGTCGGAATCTATAATAATTGGACAAGTTTATCTTGGTTCCATCACCCTCCCACTCACTATGCGTGTGGTGATAATCCCCTCGCTATCAGCCCATAGGATGGAAACAAGCTGAGCTATGGTATATGGTTCAGACCATCTAGCGCTACATCCTGACTGTGATGAGATGGATTTGCTTCCCAGGACATTTTCAGGCTTCAGTGAGAAAGTGTTCATCAACACAAAAACGCCTCGGGCAGGCGTGAACGTGACTCAGTCTATCAAGCCTTCACACCAAGGCCACACTGCAGTATTTTTCATTTGACCATTGTCTTGTGCTTGCTTGGGTTAATTATGATATCATTGGAAAGTTTTGCACTTTATTTTGCAACAGGGGGATGGATATCTGTAGAGATCAGTTAAAAAAAAAAATGAACCCCAGTCTTCACCCTTTATAACATTTATGGGGATCTGGTCTCAAAACGTGGTCGTTTGGATTTCTTCCATGGAAGAGCAAACCAGAGGAAAGAGAATAGTCGGGTAGCCAGGGTCAGAACTAGGAGGTCGGTGTAGGGCCAAACTCATAAAGTGGAATGGCGCAGACACAATACTGTGACGTTAGCGTGTAGGGGGATGGGCACATTTCCAACGCCCCTTGAAAAGCCTTCATGTAATGTTATACAGTGTAATGTGTACTGTGTGATATGTAATGTTATGTGATGTTAAGTATAATGGTCACAAAATGGCAATCATTTTGAAATTGTCTGCCCAGCAACAGACAGTGAGAAGGGTAAGATAGAGTTCAGTCCAGAGTTTAGCCCAGAGATTGTAAAGGCTGCAGCAGGACCACCAAGAAGATATGCTGCAATAAATTAGGAATATGGTGGTTCAGAATCCAAGGTACAAAGATACGATCACACACGAAGGTGAAGCATGGATTCGGTTTATTTTGTCAACATGTTTCTAGGTTTTCAAACCTCTTCATCAGGAACAAACCACAATGATAAGATTCAACTCAAAAAGTGAATGTGTGTGTTCATGTCGCTTGTGATTAAAGAAACATCCTTGAAGATAAATGCCTACTATCTGCAGTATATAGTTTATATCAAGTTATTCTTCAGTAAAAAGAAGCTTAATTTTAAATGGCCGTCTCTTTTCATGAACTGGTTAATGTCACAATCCAGGTTTGGATCTGTGGTAGATCTGCTTTCGCTCAGATTAAAACTTTTTTTTCCTTTCAGGTCATCAGGGGTTAATGCAGTTTTCCTCTTCCGGGGCCTCTGGTGTTATTGCAATGCTTTGCATTGCTCCTGGGTCAGCTGATGTTGGTGACCACTCCCACAATCCTTCATAAGGTCATCTGGTGCATCAGCTGACTGTTGGTTATACAGGTCCTTCTGGAGATCAACCAAGCAGGTGGAAGGAGTTTACGGAGTGCAGTGGTTCTTATGCTGAATATTCATACCTGGTGCCTTTCTCTGCTGTACTGTGCATTGCACCAGAGAAAGTTGTGTTGTTTGCTTTTACCTTGTTTGTCTAAACTTTCCCTTTGTCTTTTATTAGTGCAGCAGTGGGGCAAGTGCTCATACTAGCCAATTCCCTACCCAGGGATAGGTGCAGGTCCAGCGAGGGCTAAGGTATCTTGCTCGGCGACAGGTTGAAAGAACCTGTATAGGGACGTCAGGAAGATTAGGGCACATCTTAGGAGAGTGCAGGAGGTGTCCTTTTCCCCGTTCCCTATCGCAGGGTCCACCGTTGTTATTGTGTCCCCGGTGCTCCCTTGTGAGTCCCACCGTTTTGTGACCGACCACCCGTTGGGTCGTGTCACGCTCGGACAGCCACTTCATGACAGTTAACATCTGGTCCTGGCAAACCAGCATCATCGGTACTGTCCCTACGACACAAGTCCGCACACTCAGCCAGGACCCCCACTTTCATGTAACATGCCAGGGCGCAGGAGACGGGTACCTCACCCACGGCTACGTTATGATTGCAGCGGGAAGCTGATGTACTATAGGCCGTAGGCCGATAGCATCCTGCAGTCTAAAGGATAGAGACTGGAGCCTAGTCCCCAACTTTATTGGCATCATGCTGACGCTGATACAGTTCAAAATGGTGCTCACCCAGAGTTACGGTGCACCTGGCCAAAAGTCTGGAGCATGTACACTGCCCAGATTTTTTACCTTTTTTTTAATTGAAATTTTGTGCCCTAAGAATTTTGTGCCCTAAGAATTTTGTGCCCACCCTCCCTTCCTATGGCACTGAGTAGAGGATCCCAATATGCAATATGTGGACCCTTTTCCTTCGGACCTTAGTTGCTCAGATCATTACAGAGGTCCTCCTGTCAGAGGAAGTTAGTCCCTATTTGGTCGTCAAAGCACAGTATATGAAGTTGCAATGACTCTTGATCACTGGATTAGCTGTACGTGCACTCATTAACAGGCAGCGGAACGGACTGAAACATGACATTGAGGGTAATGTTCTGGCCACACACCGTAGACTGGTATTGGCTGCATCTGTATTCATAGTGTACACTGCATATATATATATATATATTGATGAACTTCGGGATGACATAGTGTAATTGTAATGTCTGGAAGCTTAAAGAGAAGGAGAGGCAAAAATAATCAGCTGGGAGGAAAATTGATTAAGAATCAATGTCAAGCTTTACAAGGGAGGCAGCGTGTAGATCCATCAGCACTAATGTCTGCTGCGCCGCTTCTTGTACTGTATTCATTGGCCTATGGATAAAGTGCCTGGGAATCTTATAAACATCCCATTTACAGCCAGTCTCCCTATAAAGGTGGCTGCTCATACCCAGAGGTCAGAGGTATTTAATCCATCAGGGGCGACAGCTCTGCACTTCCCCGAGTCTCTGCGGCCTTAAAACTTATGCTGCACTGTTAGAGGGGAGATGAAGGAGGGTGAATTGCCTGTAATGGCCTTCATCCAACTCTCGGTTCACTGACCGGTGAAGAGATGACAAGGTTTTTTTTTTAGGTCTTTAATGCTTTTGAAACTGAATGTTTAGATTGGATCCTCTATTATAAAGCTTTCTCCTATAGCAATACCACTGCTGCAGCGTGTCCAGCTATGATATGTATGATAGCATCGATGGCGCAGAATTATTGGATGCTTTACTAGTTTAAATTATGCGGTACATGCTGGGGCTTATTCTTTAAGGATCACAGAACCTTTTAAAAAGGCTTACCCCACAAACAACATTTGTCAGCTATCTTCAGGATCCCTATAACCCAGGACCCCAATCCCAAAAACAGCAGCAGTAGGGTCTGCTTCAGGTTACCATAATTCAGGTCCATGGGCGACAGAGCCCTATTGGGCGCTTCTTTGATTTTTCTCCTTGCCGATAGTTAGAATTTTTTTTATTTACTTTTATGGTCGATACAAGCTGCTGTTTTTTATATCATGCATCATTTTGGTGTCCATACAACTTTTTGATCACTTTTTATTCCATTTTTGTCAAGAGGGGCAAAGGGCCTGATTTATCAGGGCATTTGCTGTTTTTTGCCAAGTTGTTGATGTTTTTATTGTTTGCACCAAATTCATCTTTACATTTGCACTTTTTTTTAAGTTTTATTTATGTTTTCGTGTTTGTTTTCATTTTTATGTATGCTTGCCACTGAGGTGAAGTTTAGTGTTTCCAGAGTGTCACAAATGTACAGTGGCTTGCCACAGTTTTCACACCCTATTCTGCTACCTCAGAACCTGGAATTTCATTGGTTTTTTTTTGCTTTTTTTTTTGAGGGTTTGCATCAGTTCATGTAAAGAACATGCCTACAACTGTGAAGATTTTGTTTTCTTTTCATTGTCAAGAAAACAACATATAGAACAAAATAATTAAAAACTTCAGTGTGTATAGCTATTCACCCTAAAGTCAGTACTTTGTAGAGCCTCCTTTTGTGGCATTTAAAGCTGCAAGGTGTTTTGGATAAGTCTCTATGAGCCTTCCAGGTGTTGACACCCAGATTTTTGTCCAATCCTAAAGGCAAAACTTCTCCAGCTCCTTCAAGTTAGATGGTTTCCTCTCGTGAACAGCAATCTTTAAGTCTGACCACAGATTCTCAATTGGATTAAGGTCTGGGCCTTGACTAGGCTACTCCAAAACATTTACACATTTCCCCTTAAACCATTCAAGTGTTGCTTTAGCAGTATGCTTTGTGTCATTGTATTGTTGGAATGTGAACCTCTGTCCTAGTCTCAAATCACTGACAGACTGAACAGGGTTTGCTCAAGAATATCCCTGTAATTCACACCATCCATCTTCCCCTTGACTCGCACCATTTTCACTGTATCTGCTGCCGAAAAACATCTGCACAGCATGATGCTGCCACCACCATGTTTTACTGTGGGGATGGTGTTCTTGGGGTGATATTCTGTGTTGTTTTGGCTCCTGACATATAGTTTACCTTAGTAGCCAAAAAGTTGAACTTTGGTCTCATTTGACCACAGCACATTCCTCCCACTTGTCTTTTAGCAAACTCAAAACATGCCTTACAATTTTTGTGTGTAAGTAAAGGCTTTTTTCTGTCCACTTTTCCATAAAGGCTACCGCTATGGAGTGTATGGCATATTGTGGTCATCAGAGCTGTCACCAGGAATTTCAGGGCCCCAACATTTTTGGGTTCCCTTGAGATTCCGTACAGGCTCCATCCCAGCTCCTTCTCCACTTCTCGAACCCTTCACAGTCCCACCAACCACCCTTGGAAAAACTCCACTTCTGCACCACATCCTAACGAATCACACATTAAGAGTTCCCATTGAACACCATATCACATACATAGCCATCAGCTTTTGATTTGGCCAAAAGATTTTTTAAGCCTGCCACCATGACAAAGTAGACTCTTTAGGGCCGTGTCCAACTCTAACATTTCTTAAAATATCCAATACTCTTTTTGGGTATATTTTTATTTATTCTTCTTTATGGTATGTCTTACATACATTTTTTGAAATGATCAATAATACCACACACAAGGGACCCATGACCAGACTAAATATTATCACCACATAGTGACCGAATAATACCACACACAGGGGACAAATACAGTCACACCATTACCGGGAACAAATAGTGTTACACCATGACCAAACCACATATTACCACCATACAGTGACCGAATACTACAATACTGATCATTAATAAAAAAAAAACCCACAATGTTAACCCCTTCACGACCTTGCCCTTTTCCGTTTTTGCGTTCTCGTTTTTCGCTCCCCTCCTTCCCATAGCCATAACTTTTTTATTTTTCCGTCAATATGGCCATGTGAGAGCTTGTTTTTTGCGGGACAAGTTGCACTTTTGAACAACATCATTGGTATTAGCATGTCATGTACTAGAAAAAGGGAAAAAAATTCCAAGTGAGGTGAAATTGCAAAAAAAGTGCAATCCCACACCTGTTTTTTGTTTGGCTTTATTGCTAGGTTCACTAAATGCTAAAACGGACCACTATTTTGATTCTCCAGGTCATTACGAGTTCATAGACACCAAACATGTCTAGGTTACGAATTATCTAAGTGGTAAAAAAAGATTCCAAACTTTGCTAAAAAAAAAAATGCGCAATTTTCCAATACCCGTAGCGTCTCCATTTTTTGTGATCTGGGGTCAGGTAAGGGCTTTTTTGCGTGCCGAGCTGACGTTTTTAATGATACCATTTTGGTGCAGATACGTTCTTTTGATCGCCCGTTATTGCATTTTAATGCAATGTTGCGGCGACCAAAAAAACGTAATTAAGGCGTTTCAAATTGTTTCTCGCTACGCTGTTTAGCTATCAGGTTGATCCTATTTTTATTGATAGATCGGGCGATTCTGAAAGTGGCGATACCAAATATGCGTAGGTTTGATTTTTTTTTTTTTTAATTATTGTTTTTTTGTGAATGGGGCGAAAGGGGGGTGATTTAAACTTTTATTTTTTTATTTTTTTTTATTTTTTTTTTACTTTTGCCATGCTTCAATAGCCTCCATGGGAGGCTAGAAGCTGGCATAGCCTGATCGGCTCTGCTACACAGCAGTGATCATCAGATCGCTCCTATGTAGCTGAATTACAGGCTTGCTATGAGCGCCGACCACAGGGTGGCACTCACAGCAAGCCGGCATCAGCAACCATAGAGGTCTCAAGGAAACCTCTGGTTACTATGCCGATGCATCGCTGACCCCCGATCATGTGAAGGGGTCAGCGATGCGCTCATTGCCGGCCGGAAGCGCCTGTTAACTGCCTCTGTCAGCATTTGACAGCGGCATTTAACTAGTTAATAGTGGCGGGTGAATCGCGAGTACAGGTAATATAGTGATCACCAGTGACATTATACACATGAGCTCTGTATATAGTGTCAGTGTACAGGTAATAGAGTGATCACCAGTGCCATTATACACAGGAGTTCTGTATATAGTGTCAGTGTACAGGTAATAAAGTGATCACCAGTGACATTATACACAGGATTTCTGTATATAGTGTCAGTGTACAGGTAATAAAGTGATCACCAGTGACATTATACACAGGAGCTCTGTATATAGTATACAGTGTATATAGAAAAAAGTATCAGAGCTTACCACGCTTTGCAGTTTCAAAGTCCATGGGAGGAAAACCGGTGTGTGCCATTGCTTCAGCTGGTGTGGCTCAGCAACAGAAATAAAAGCACTAATTAATTTCTTTTAAAGGGAACCTGGGTGAGTATAATCTAACCTCTTTTTCTCATCTTTCAGGATACATTGGGGCTTCTCTACAGCATTCCAGAATGCTGTAGATAAGCCCCTAATGCCGGTGGGCTTAGCTCACCTTCGATTTTGGGGGTGACAGGTTCCTTTTAACCCCTTCGCGCCATTCGCCGTACTAGTACGGCGCTGCCGGCACTGCATTTGTGCCAGCCGCAGTACTAATACGGCGGATCGATCACCGCGGTCTCGCGCTGAGCGCCGCGGTGATCGGGTGCAGGTGTCAGCTGTATATGACAGCTGACACCCCGCAGCAATGCCCACGATCGGCGCTAGCGCCGATCGCGGGCATTTAACCCCTCTGATGCCGCTGTCAGTAGTGACAGCGGCATAGAGGGGGATCGCGCAGGGACGGGGGCTCCCTGCACTCTCCCACCGGAGCAACGCGATGAGATCGCCCTGCTCCGGTGATCCGGAAGGAGTCCCCGGATCCAAGATGGCCGCGGGACTCCTTCCGGGTCATTTACTGACCTGGCTTGCCGGCGCCTGCTGAGAGTTTCTAATAGCAGGCGCCGGCAAGCCTCTGTAAGTTGCAAAAAAAAAGCCGCCATACAGCATCATCAACAGAAACATAAAAAAGTCATAGCTCTCAGAATAAAGCGATGCAAAAACAATTATTTTTTTATATAAAATAGTTTTTATTGTGTAAAAGTGCAGCACCCCAGAGTCCTGGTTGTTGCAGTACTGCGGCTCCGCCACTATGGGGAGCTATGGTACGTCTGATTGCACTAAGGAGTTTCTCTGACCAGGTACATTTTCACCACACTTCACACTCCGGCCACCAGGGGGGGTGGTCCTATCTAGTAGGCCACTCCTCACAACTCTGGTAAAACTGGGGGTTGGACAGGAAGACAGGGAGAAGTAGCTGGGAAGAGCTAGTGAGAGGACCTGTCAGGGATGGGGATCCTGGCAGACTCCTCAGAGCAGAACTAACCAACAAACAACGGGAATACAGAAAAGGAGAATACCAGCAGGGGTTGTGCTGAAAGAGGCAGCACCTTGCTGAGGCGCAAACAATCGGTGGCCGGAACGCCGAGCAAGTAAGAGACTTTAAGTACATTGCAAACCACGGCAGGACAGCTAATTACAGGTTGGCTGTCTCACTTAACACCTAAGCAGACAACGGAGGCAGCTGTGGGAGAGGGGCGACTCTAGAGTCCCGGAAGAACTCCAGGCCTACCCCGTCATACGGGTGCGTCCTACCATATCACCTGGAGGACGGAGAACGAACAGTAGAGACAGAAAGAAACAGTTGTGAGGACTATCCCGGGAGCTCAGCAGGGAAGAACTACAACACACAGCGCTAGAAGGTAGATACTGATTCCCACCTGTGAGGAGAACTCCTGATGTGTCGTTGGACCGGCCGGTCTCTGAAAACCCAGTTAACAGCGCTCTGGACTGAGGTCTCCAACATCTTCAGTAAAGAGGTAAAGAGACTGCAAACTGGTGTCCTCGTTATTTACCGCGACCTGCACCGTTACCACACCACTTATTGCACCGGACGTCCCCCACTGACAGACAGGGCCACGGACCGGGTCTAGCCACCGTGACAACCCCAGGACTGAGACCTAGAGGCCCGGCTCCGGGTACCCCTCGGCCCTGCGGCGGTGTGGGGGCGCTCCAACTTGGCGTCACGAACAGGATTTACTTAAGCCTGAAGAATCAGGTCATGTGTGCCTTGGAACTGTGAGTTATTGTGCTTGGACTGTACTTTATTGAAAAGACTGTGCTGTGCCATTTGCCGCCAAAATTCGCCATTGCCGCGCGCGGAGGGAGGAGCCTTAGCTACGTGGGCGGGATCAGCCAAAAGAAGCGCGGAACGGAAAGCGCGGTGAGGCGCCAATCCCGGAAGAGGAACTCCAACCTCCAGCAGGTTAGTGGGAGGAAGGGACGGCCATGTCCGAGTCGGGAGGAGAGGAGGTGGCGGTCGCAGCCGCGGACGCAGGGGCAGCTCCGGTCCCCGCAGCGGGCGAAGCCGCGGCCCTAATACCACCACTGACTGCCGCAGAACCCGCTGCCCCCATCAGCCAGTCGGACACTGCCGCTAATGCAAAAGCCATAATGCCCTTCTCCATGCCCTACCTGCCCGGAGCGGCCTGGCTCCCACGATACTCTGGGGAGGCGCATACGTTCACTGACTTTAAAGAAGGGCTCTGCAGCCTGCTCGAGTTCTATCCCCTAACCGAGCCCCAGAAGGTCCATATGATAACCGGCCAACTCTTTGGGGCGGCTCTGAGGGAATTGAAATCCTGGCCCGCTGAGGATAAAGGAACTGCACAACAGATTTTTGCCAAGCTTAAAGCCACCTTTGACACTCGCACTGCTACAGAGATTAAACTGACTTTTTATGGATGCAAACAAAAGTCACAGGATAGCTTGCGGGACTATGCCCTTAATCTCCAGGAAGCGATGCGGGCCATTAAGCAGAGTGACCCCGGCAGCATGCAGGATGAAGATAAAATCCTGAAGGAGCGGTTCATTGAGGGGCTCCTGTGCAGTCACCAGCGGGGCCAATTGCACTTTCTGGCCATGCAAAATCCAGACTTGACTTTTGCGCAGTTTAAAGATAAAGCTATCCAGGCATTGCAGGAGCGACAGCCCAGCCGCGCAGTACCACCCAGGCGCCCCGCTCTCACATACCACCAGGAGGTGGCATCGGATACCCCAGTTGCCGCGGAGGCCGACGCCCAGAGCTTCGAGGACGACTCCCCTGCAGGACTTCATCTCCAGATGCAAGAGCTAACCAAGAGCGTTGCTGCCCTGGCCCGGACGGTGCAGTCCCTACAGGAGGCCCCCAAAGAGAAGATCCAGTTGGCTTCCAGCCCGGAGGATGTCCCTTGGATGCGACAGAGGAGGACTCCGCCGACCAGGAGCCGGCCCGACGATCGCTTCCACCAGGATGGACGACCCATCTGCCGCCGCTGTCACCAGGTGGGCCATCTTGCAAGGTACTGTCCTTTAAACGAGCAACCCCTGGGGCAAAGGGCCAACCCCCAGGAGTAGGACGGTCAGGCCCGCAGCATTGGAGAACCAAGTATATTGGAGGACGACCAGTTCTCCCTGTAGTGATTGATGGAATCCCCTTGAATGCTTTGCTGGACACCGGTTCTCAGGTGACGACTATACCTTACGTGCTCTACAAACGGTATTGGGAGGACGCTGATATTACTCGTGGCCCTGATGATGATTTCACCATAATCGCCAGTAATGGTCAGCCATTGCCACAAGTGGGGTATAAGGAGGTCACCATCAAAGTGGGGCGGGTGGAATTGAAAGCCCAAGGGATTGTGATTGTAGATATTGATCGTCGAGAATGTAATCCCATGATGACTCTTGGTACTAATGTTATAGAAAATTGTCTTGCAGAAGTGATTGTTTTGTTGCAACAGGTGGCAGAAAACGCTGGCCACAGTGAGCAACGTGCCCTGCAGAAGGAAATCAGAGCTCTGATGCAGAGACAGCAGGTAGAGCTGACTGGTGGTGAGATTGGTCGTGTCACTGTAAGTGATTCAAACCCCATCGCGATACCTCCCAAGAGTGAAATGTTAATATGGTGTCGAGCAGCCATAGGCCTCAGGGGTAAGGACTACCAGGCCTTGGTAGAACCTGTATATTCAGACAATAGGCCTACTGTTCTGACAGCCCGGGGGGTGGTAGACGTCCGACAGGGGAGAGTGCCTGTACGTGTCCTCAATTGTGGGGAGGAAGAGGTCCACCTAACCAAGTATACTACGCTCGCCAAACTGTTCACTGTCAATAATAGTGTAATACAGACACCTGAACCTTTGGGCCCGTCAAACGTGGCGGAGAACAAAGGTTCTGCAGAGCACTCGAAAGATTGGTGTCGGGAATTGCATGTGGGCACTGACTCTACCCCATCTCATCAAATACAGGGGGCTTACAGGGTGGTACACGAGTACGAACAGGTATTCAGCAAACACCCCTCAGATTTTGGACAGGTGAAAGGGATCCAACATCACATCCCCACGGGAGATCATCGACCCATAAAAGAGAGATATCGCCCTGTACCCCCAGCTCATTACCAGTGTGCCAAGGACATGTTGCGGGAAATGAAGGAGGCTGGGGTGGTGAGAGACAGCTGTAGCCCCTGGGCGGCTCCGTTAGTCCTTGTTAAAAAGAAGGATGGTACAATGAGGATGTGTGTTGATTACAGACAGTTGAATCGCATTACACATAAGGACGCATACCCACTGCCCAGGATAGAGGAGTCTCTGGCTGCTTTAAAATCTGCTAACTATTTCTCTACCTTAGATCTCACCAGTGGGTACTGGCAGGTTCCTGTGGCGGAGGCGGACAAGGAAAAGACGGCCTTCACGACGCCAATGGGCCTCTGTGAGTTCAACTACATGCCCTTCGGATTGTGCAATGCTCCCGGAACGTTCCAGAGGATGATGGAGAGCTGCCTGGGACACCTGAACTTTGAAACCGTGCTGCTATATCTGGATGACGTCATAGTCTTCTCTAAAACCTACGAAGACCATCTGAAGCACCTGGCCGAGGTGTTTGAAGCCTTGTCCAAATTCGGCCTAAAAGTGAAACCGTCCAAGTGTCATCTGCTGAAACCTAAAGTGCAGTACCTGGGCCATGTAGTGAGCGCTGAAGGAGTGGCCCCAGACCCCGACAAGGTCACAGTGATCCAGGACTGGCCAAAGCCTAGTGACCTCCACGAAGTCCGGCAGTTCCTCGGGTTGGTAGGTTACTACCGGAGATTCATTAAGGATTTCACCAAGAAGGCCGCACCCTTGCAAAATCTGCTGGTGGGCCAACCAAAGAAGACCAAGGGGAGGAAAACCCCCTTTGATTGGAACGAAGAGCTGGAGGAATCCTTCACCTGCTTGAAGTCGGCGCTGACGGGGGAAGAGGTGCTGGCTTACCCTGAATACGACCAACCGTTTGTGCTGTACACAGATGCCAGTAATGTGGGACTAGGAGCCGTGCTGTCTCAGGTCCAGAACGGCAAGGAAAGGGTGATCGCTTACGCCAGCAGGAAACTCCGTCCCACGGAAAGGAACCCTGACAACTACAGTTCCTTCAAACTGGAATTCCTTGCCCTTGTCTGGGCAGTGACGGAGAGGTTTAAGCACTACCTGGCTTCCGCGAAATTCACCGTCTTCACGGACAACAATCCGCTAACGCATCTGGATACCGCCAAACTCGGGGCCTTGGAACAGCGGTGGATGGCCCGGCTGTCCAACTATGATTTCACCATCAAATATCGGGCAGGGCACCAGAATGCCAATGCCGATGCTTTGTCCCGAATGCCCAATTTACCAGAAGTGGGAGAAGACCCGGAGGCACTTGAAGAGGTGGAGCTGCCTGCCTTCCATCGCCCCAAAGCCACTCAGAGCTCTCACTATGTGAAGAACAGGCACAAGAACCAACCGGATGCCACGCTGAATCCCCTGCCCCACCACGGATGGGCAGAAACCCAGGATAGTGACCCCGCGGTCCGTCAGGTGAAGGAGCTCTTGACGCAGGCTGGGTTGCACCCTGGCCCAGATGATCCACAAGAAACCCAACAGCTGTGGAAGGGAAGAAGCAAGCTGTTTATCCATGATGGCAAGCTGTGCAGGAGGAGCATCGACCCACGTACTCATGAATTGGTGTGGCAGATAGTGGTGCCAAGGCGAGATGCGCCCATGGTTCTGGGAGCCTACCATGATGGAGCCGGACACTTCGGATGGAAGAAGCTGGAGAAGCTACTCCGAGGGAGGTTCTATTGGATTGGCATGAAGAGAACCATTGAGAAGTGGTGTCGGGAGTGTGGTCCATGTAGTCTGCGCAGAAAGGACCGTGACAGCCAACGGGCCCCCCTGCGGCCTATCATCACCAAACGGCCGCTTGAACTGGTCGCGCTGGATCATGTGAAGCTGACACCTAGCCGGTCGGGCTATATCTACGCCCTTACCATCGTGGACCACTACTCCAGATTTCTGGTGGTTGTGCCTGTTAAAGATCTAACGGCCAGGACTGCCGCCAGGGCCTTCCAGCAGCACTTTTGTAGGCCCCATGGCTACCCAGAGAAGGTACTGACCGACCAGGGACCTGCCTTTGAAGCAGAAGTATTCCAAGAATTCTGCCAGTTGTACGGGTGTAAGAAGATCAGAACTACACCGTACCACCCTCAAACCAACGGGATGTGCGAGAAGATGAACCAGGTAGTAATCGATTTATTGAAGACCTTGCCTGTGGAGGAACGGAATCTGTGGCCGACAAAGTTGCCTGACTTGGTGGATATGTACAACCACATCCCAGTAAGTTCCACCAACTGTACTCCAGCGTACCTGATGCGAGGAAGGTCTAGTCGGTTACCCGTTGATCTGGACATGGGGGTCCTAGTACCCGAAGATACCTCGCCGGATGCGGATTGGGATGCTGAAAGGCAGCGAAGGTACCGCGAAGTGCAAGAGTGTGTGGAGAGAAGTCTCACCCAGGCTAGGCAGAGGCAAGAAAGGGACTACAACCAACACGCTCCTGCGATTCCCCTGTCACCTGGTGAGCAGGTGCTTAAACGAAAGAGGAGGTTACACAAGCTCGATGACCAATGGGAAGCGGAACCGTATACCATCTTGCCATCCGACTTCGACAACACTAAGGTCTGTCTCATCAGCAAGGACAAAGGGGAGACCTCGACAGCGGTATCCAGGGATCACCTT
Organism: Ranitomeya variabilis; assembly: GCF_051348905.1. Lineage (NCBI taxonomy): Eukaryota > Metazoa > Chordata > Amphibia > Anura > Dendrobatidae > Ranitomeya > Ranitomeya variabilis. The sequence continues at coordinate 1,111,256,515 of NC_135232.1, forward strand.
AAGGTCTGCCCCGATAAATTGAAAGAGAGGGGCACGGCCCCAGAAATCTCCCCGCCGGTGGAAAAGGAGAAAATGTTCCATACTGTCCTTGGTGACTTTCCCCAGTCCTGGACTCTGATAAACCAAGCCGTTGCGGTACCTGTTGTAATGTTTGAACAGCCGGACCCGCCAGAAACAATGGTGGAACCAGATCATCCGGCCCCGCAACCTCAACAAGCCTTACCTGAAGAAGCCATGCTGACCGTTGAACCGGCAAATCCTCCCTCTGCTATCAGTGAGCCTGCCGTACCCACTGTTGATAGCAGCAGCTCTGAGAGCCCCAACCTGCCAGTGCTACCCAGACTCACTAGAAGTGTAGTTAGAAGACAGCGCACTACACCAGCGGTAGCAAGCATAGCGGGCCCTGTTAGGCCAATAGCAACCCCTGCGCTGCGAAGGTCCACACGCAGCACACAGAACCAAACTCCCCTCCGCTACAAAATGTGGAGGTATTGATAAGGGCTGCTATTTCATTAAAAATGTTTGTATGCATATCTTTTTGTTACAGGTTGTTAAAATGGACAATAGAGTAATGGACAGTGAATTGCTCAAAAACTTTCATAAGGGGGACCCCTTTGTTTACCCGGGGTCCCCGCTGTTTCAACCACTGAACTGAGAGTCATAAACTGTGCATGACCTAACTTTTGCAACGTTCAAGAATCCTCACCTCACGTAAAGGGAAGCATTGTTATGTTCAATTGTTATGCTATTTCAAAAGTTTGTGTGTTTCCTGTTAACATGTATTATTGTTCTTGTTTTCCCAGTCCCGGAGTACTGGATTTAACCGGGGGGGAGTGCAGCACCCCAGAGTCCTGGTTGTTGCAGTACTGCGGCTCCGCCACTATGGGGAGCTATGGTACGTCTGATTGCACTAAGGAGTTTCTCTGACCAGGTACATTTTCACCACACTTCACACTCCGGCCACCAGGGGGGGTGGTCCTATCTAGTAGGCCACTCCTCACAACTCTGGTAAAACTGGGGGTTGGACAGGAAGACAGGGAGAAGTAGCTGGGAAGAGCTAGTGAGAGGACCTGTCAGGGATGGGGATCCTGGCAGACTCCTCAGAGCAGAACTAACCAACAAACAACGGGAATACAGAAAAGGAGAATACCAGCAGGGGTTGTGCTGAAAGAGGCAGCACCTTGCTGAGGCGCAAACAATCGGTGGCCGGAACGCCGAGCAAGTAAGAGACTTTAAGTACATTGCAAACCACGGCAGGACAGCTAATTACAGGTTGGCTGTCTCACTTAACACCTAAGCAGACAACGGAGGCAGCTGTGGGAGAGGGGCGACTCTAGAGTCCCGGAAGAACTCCAGGCCTACCCCGTCATACGGGTGCGTCCTACCATATCACCTGGAGGACGGAGAACGAACAGTAGAGACAGAAAGAAACAGTTGTGAGGACTATCCCGGGAGCTCAGCAGGGAAGAACTACAACACACAGCGCTAGAAGGTAGATACTGATTCCCACCTGTGAGGAGAACTCCTGATGTGTCGTTGGACCGGCCGGTCTCTGAAAACCCAGTTAACAGCGCTCTGGACTGAGGTCTCCAACATCTTCAGTAAAGAGGTAAAGAGACTGCAAACTGGTGTCCTCGTTATTTACCGCGACCTGCACCGTTACCACACCACTTATTGCACCGGACGTCCCCCACTGACAGACAGGGCCACGGACCGGGTCTAGCCACCGTGACAACCCCAGGACTGAGACCTAGAGGCCCGGCTCCGGGTACCCCTCGGCCCTGCGGCGGTGTGGGGGCGCTCCAAAAGCGCCAAAACATAAAAAAATTACATAAATGAGGTATCGCTGTAATCGTACTGACCTGAAGAATAAAGCTGCTTTATCAATTTTACCACACGTGGAACGCTATAAACGCCCCCCCCCCCCCCTAAAAGAATTTCAGGAATTGCTGGTTTTTGTTCATTCTGCCTCCCAAAAATCGGAATAAAAAGCGATCAAAAAATGTAATGTGCCCGAAAATGGTACCAATAAAAACGTCAACTCGTCCTGCAAAAAACAAGATCTCACATGACTCTGTGGGCCAAAATATGGATAAATTATAGCTCTCAAAATGTGGTGATGCAAGAACTATTTTTTTGTAATAAAAAGCGTCTTTTAGTGTGTGATGGCTGCCAACCATAAAAATCCACCAAAAAAACGCTATAAAAGTAAATCAAACCCCCCTTCATCACCCCCTTAGTTAGGGAAAAATAATAAAATTAAAAAAAATGTATGTATTTCCATTTTCCCATTAGGGTTAGGGTTAGGGCTAGGGTTAGGGCTAGAGTTAGGGCTAGGGTTAGGGTTGGGGTTAGGGTTGGGGTTAGGGCTAGGGTTAGGGCTGGGGTTAAGGTTGGGGTTAGGGCTAGGGTTAGGGTTTCAGTTAGAATTGGGGGTTTCCACTGTTTAGGCACATCAGGGGCTCTCCAAACGCGACATGGCGTCCGATCTCAATTCCATCCAATTCTGCTTTGAAAAACTAAAACAGTGCTCCTTCCCTTCCGAGTTCTCCTGTGTGCCCAAACAGTGGTTCCCCCAACATATGGGGTATCAGCGTTCTCAGGACAATTTGGACAACAACTTTTGGGGTCCAATTTCTCCTGTTACCCTTGGGAAACTAAAAACGTGGGGGCTAAAATATCATTTTCGTGGAAAAAAAATATTTTTTATTTTCACGGCTCTGCATTATAAAACTGTAGTGAAACACTTGTTGGTTCAAAGTTCTCACAACACATCTAGATAAGTTCCTTGGGGGGTCTAGTTTCCAATATGGGGTCACTTTTGGGGGGTTTCTACTGTTTAGATACATCAGGGGCTCTGCAAATGCAACATGACGCCTGCAGACCAATCCATCTAAGTCTGCATTTCAAACGGTGCTCCTTCCCTTCCGAGCTCTGCCGTGCGCCCAAACAGGGGTTCCCCCCCACATATGGGGTATCAGCGTACACAGGATAAATTGGACAATAACTTTTGTGGTCCAATTTCTCCTGTTACCCTTGGGAAAAAAAATTGCGGGCTGAAACATCATTTTGTGGAAAGAAAAAATGATTTTTTTCATTTTCACAGCACTACATTCTAAACTTTAGTGAAACAATTGGGGGTTAAAAGTGCTCACCACACATCTAGATAAGTTCCTTAGGGGGTCTTCTTTCCAAAATGGGGTCCATTGTGGGGGGTTTCCACTGTGTAGGCATGTCAGAGGCTCTCCAAACGCGACATGGGTTCCGATCTCAATTCCAGCCAATTTTGCATTGAAAAGTCAAACGGCGCTCCTTCCCTTCTGAGCTCTGCCATGTGCTCAAACAGTGGTTTATCCCCATATATGAAGTATCAGCGTACTCAGGACAAATTGCACAACAACTTTTGGGGTCCAATTTATCCTGTTACCCTTGGGAAAATAAAAAATTGGGGGCAAAAAGATAATTTTTTGTGAAAATTAATATGACATTTTTTTATGGCTCTACATTATAAACTTCTGTGAAGCACTTGGAGGTTCAAAGTGCTCACCACACATCTAGATTAGTTCCTTAGAGGGTCTACTTTCCAAAATGGTGTCACTTGTGGGGGTTTCCACTGTTTAGGCACGTCAGGGGCTCTCCAATCGAGCCATGGGTTCCGATCTCAATTCCAGCAAATCTTGCATTGAAAAGTCAAATGGCGCTCCTTCCCTTCCGAGCTCTGCCATGTGCCCAATCAATGGTTTACCCCAACATGTGGGGTATCGGCGTACTCAGGACAAATTGTACAATGATTTTTGTGGTCCAATTTCTCCTGTTATCCTTGGTAAAATAAAACAAATTGGATCTGAAGTAAAAATTTTGTGAAACAAAAGTTAAATGTTCAATTTTTTTTAAACATTCCAAAAATTCCTGTGAAGCATCTGAGGGGTTAATAAACTTTTTGAATGTGGTTTTGAGTACCTTGAGGGGTGCAGTTTTTAGAATGGTGTCACTTTTAGGCATTTTCTGTCATATAGACCCCTCAAAGTCACTTCAAGTGTGAGGTGGTCCGTAAAGAAAATGGTTTTGCAAATTTTGTTGCAAAAATGAGAAATCGCTGGTCAACTTTTAACCCTTATAACTCCCTAACAAAAAAAAATTATGTTTCCAAAATTGTGCTGATGTAAAGCAGACATGTGGGAAATGTTGTTTATTAACTATATTTTGTGATATAACTCTCTAATTTAAGGGCATAAAAACTAAAAGTTTGAAAATTGCAAAATTTTCATAATTTTCGACAAATTTTTGTTTTTTTCACAAATAAATGCAAGTCATATCGAAGAAGTTTTACCAATATTATAAAGTACAATATGTCACGAGAAAACGATGTCAGAATCACCAGGATCCGTTGAAGCGTTTCAGAGTTATGACCTCATAAAGTGACAGTGGTCAGAATTGTAAAAATTGGCCCTGTCAGGTGAAAACAGGCTTCGGGGTGAAGGGGTTAACTGTAAAACCCGACATACAAAATAAATAAAACTGACGTGTTTCTGGCGTCCCAGACGCTCTTAATCATAGTATGATTGACTATGATTGATGCTATGATTTAGGGAGTCTGGGATACCAGAAACGCATCAGATTTTTTTTTGTATGTCAGCGTTTACAGTTTTGGCTTTTTCTCTGTTTTTTTGTGTTGATAAAAAAACCCTAAAGGAAATAAGCATGTATATAGCAAAACGTGTAATTGCAATGATTTTCTGGGTGGAATACTTTATTTTCTGGAAAAATGTTAAGGGTGTCAACACTTTCGGCATGTGACTGTAAGTTTATGTGTGTATTGTGAAAAAATGTGGAAAAGTTCATGGAGTATGAATATTTTTTCAAGACACTGAATATACTATATATATATATATATATATATATATATATACATACATACATACTATGTATAGTAATATACATATATTTGTGTATTGAACTTACGATATTTTGTGCACTACACTAACAAATCTAAAGATATGAGTATAGGCTTATTCACATACTTAGATCAAACTTACACTATAATCCGCCATCGAGAAGATAGGAAAGCTGGTTAGATAGTGATGTGTATGAGAAAAGCTTAGTGAAAAGTGATGTACAGTCATGCTCAAATGTGTTGGCACCCTGTAAACTGTTCCAGAAAATAAAGTATTTCTACCAGAAATGTGTTACACACGATAACTGCACTTGATACTTGACTATTGCACTTAAACACACGGGCTGATGACCGGATCATGCAGCTTTGTATGAAAATCCCTATGTATTATAATTGCCAGACCTGAAATAACAAGCACTTTTCACCAATTGTTTCCCCCCATTTCCTTGTAGACTGTAAGGACCTCACTCCTAATGTCACTGTTTAAATTGTCTTAACTTGTATTGAATTTGTCTGTGCATGTCCCCGCTTAATTGTAAAGTGCTGCGGAATATGTTGGCGCTATATAAATAAAGATTATTATTATTATTATTATTATTATTATTATTATTATTGCAATTACACGTTTTGTGATACACGTTTATTTCCTTTGTGTGAATTGGAACTGCACAGAAAAACTGAGAAAATGAGGCAAATTGTTCATAATTTCACACAAAACCCCAAAAATGGATAGGACAAAATTGTTGCCACCTTTCCAAAATTGTGGGTAAACAACTTTGTTTCAAGCATGTGATGCCCGTTGAAACTCACATGTGGCAAGTAACAGGTGTGGGCAATATGAAAATCACATCTGAAACCAGATGAAAAGGGGAGATGTTGACTAAGTCTTTGCATTGTGTGTCTGTGTGTGCCAGACTAATTATGGAGAACAGAAAGAGGAGAAGAGAACTGTCTGAGGACTTGAAAGACAAATTTACTCCTGCCCCTGCTAAGTCTAAATCCCACCCAGAATCTCCCATTTGTGGGTGGAGTTTGTGTAAACCCTTAGCCCCAAAAGTGGCAAATTTGCCTTTAAAAATTGTGGAAAATTTGGCGAATCTTGGGCAAAAATTGGGCAGGGTTTACAAAAACCGCACCCACAGATGAGACATATATATATATATATATATATATATATATGTGTGTGTGTGTGTGTGTGTGTATTAAATGATCGGTCATTTAGGGACCAAAATGGAAAATTTGCCTTGTGATATAGCGATATGGTATTAAAAGTGATATTACACTACATATTTGCTATTCAGGAGGCTGGGAAAGCTGGGTGACAACCCCTGTCAGAGGCCATATTAGCTTTCACTACGATCTAGATTTACTAGACAATACAATGTATGAGCCCGGTATCTTCAGTGATAGATATAATTCACCGGCCCAGGGAGGATTGACATTAAAATAAGACGAGAAGGCTGCCAGTGATATTAATAGTAAGTAATCAATGATGCTGAGAATAGAAGACACGGACAAAATGGATGGAATATATGAAGGCGAGTCCACCGCCGCTGATTTATGACACCACAGAACTGAGGCAATGGCTCATGCAGCTGCTGTGGGACTACAACTCTCAGAAACCACTTGTGCTAGCTGTACGTTTGGCTGAAACTCGGTCCTAATAAGAATATAAAATACAATTATTCGTGTCCGGGACCTTAGTCATGTTGTGATATGTTATTTATAGATATCTGTGTGGCTGTATTGTGACACCATATGCCTCCATATTTACACAGAGGTTTATATGGAATTTGAAAGAAAGATGTGATTATTCCTTCCAGAGAGACCCCCAACTATGAGAAGCATAAAAGAGGGGCACATAGGATGGAACATTTTTTGACATTTTTTTTTGGGCACCTACACAGAAATAGAGCCCCTAGTCAACTAATGAATCCCTTAGTCGCTCCCCCCTACACAGTTTGATCCCCTTTTATGGCCCCAGCAATGCCTCTTTGCACAGTAGGGTGGCCCAAAGATGAGCCCCACACGCATTAAGATGCCACTAAAAAGCCCCACCTACGTTATATGATGCCCCCACAGCATTATGATATCTCCAAAGTGCCCTCGCACAGTATGATTCCACCATCAGTATGCTGTTTCCCCACTCCACCCCACTGGCAATTAAATGCACTCACCTAGCACAGTTCCCACTATGAGAGGAGCAGATTGCCACCCTGTGTGTGGCCGAGCGCAGCAGGTGCGATGTAATTGTTGGCACATATGCAACAGATACAGACTTATTTGTGTGCAGAAGGAGTTTACACTTTTCTGACAGTAGATGGCGATGTTGTTACTGTTATATGCTTAGTTGAAGGTAATGCATATACTTGTACTTTGGTTTCACTTTCTCTCTGGTAAAAGGTCCTTTAGACTTCCTGTTATGCTGTATTAAGAAGCTGATGCATGTACCTTATGTTCTGAGTAGATAAAAGTTGAATTACCCCATATAATCTACTCTCACAAGTTTCTTTTGCAACCAATCTATGCAACAGTAATAATGTTATCTGTTATGATCCGGTGACCTTGGAGCCGCATGAAACTTTCTCTGGAGTAGGTGGAAACTATACTGACGGCAGATCCTGAACTAACACCGCAACTAGAAGTAGCCGTGGGGTGTGCCTAACAAATCCTAGACACCTCGACACAGCCGGAGGACTAAATACCCCTATAGATGGAAATAGGAATACTACCTTGCCTCAGAGCAGAACCCCATAGGATAGGCAGCCCCCCACGAATATTGACTGTGAGTAGTAGAGGAAAGACACACCCAGGCAGAAAACAGGATTTAGTAAAAGAGGCCACTCTAGCTAAATAGAAAAGGATAGGACAGAATACTAAGCGGTCAGTATAAAAACCCTTCCAAAAATATCCACAGCAGATAATACAAAAAATGCCACCATCTAACTAAAGACATGGAACGTATATCTGCAACTCCTGAGAATCCAACTAGACTGAGAAAATACTAACACAATCTAAGCTGGACAAGAAAAAACAAATGAATAGCACTGAATTCTAAAGCACACAGCATGTGTGCCGCAGAAACAAAAACCAGACACTTATCTTTGCTGATTTGGCAGCAAGGCAGGAGGAACCAGACAGAGATCCAAAACCTCCCAAAAACCATGGACAACTGGCAAGGACTAATGAATCCTGCACACCTAAATACCCCAGTCAGAACTGCAATCAGCAGATACACCTGACCAGGATTGCAACCCAGGGACAACTGCATTACCACCTACAACCACCGGAGGGAACCCAAAAGCAGAATTCACAACAGTTATCTCACCAAGTCTCGGCTGACACCAGTGAATGGTGGAGCAGGGAGCCTGCAGCTCTTTGCTCCACCACTGTAATCAACTGAATCTGGGCCCTAAAGATGCAAGACATCAGGACGGCTTTAAAAATCTGTCACTACTCCAATGTATCTAGAATGGTTGAGTGGCTTACTGTAACAGTGCAGCAGGGAGCACTATATGGCTGCACACCAAGTACCTATGGCTCCGAGCAGGGACAGGTATACCATTGGGCAAACCTGTGCAACCACTTAGGGTCCCTGGGTGTATGGGTGTTCACTCCCACCTCCAAAGCTGGTTGAATTCTGCATTATGATGAACTACTGAACTGCAAAGAGCCCATATATTGTTCTTGATCATCTCTTAATGGCAGGTCAGTTTTGGCATTTAGTGAACATGGTAGAAAAAAAACAATTGTGGAATTGCCCTTTTTTTGCTATTTCACCACAAAAGGGCATGAGAAATGCCAATGTCACTGAGCACACAGGAACTAGCTGACAGGGCAGGAGAAGTGCCAATGTGTCTGAGTACACAGGAACCAGCTGACAAGGCCCGAGAACTGCCAATGTCACTAAGCAGACAGGAACCAGCTGACATGGCACGAGAAGTGCCAATGTCACTGAGCACACAGGAACCAGCTTACAGGGCACGAGAAGTGCCAATGTTACTGAGTACACATGAACAAGCTGACAAGGCCCGAGAAGCGCCAATGTCACTGAGCACACAGGAACCAGCTGACAGGGCAGGAGAAGTGCCAATGTCACTGAGCACACAGGAACCAGCTGACATGGCAGGGGAAAAAATGACAAACTCTTCCACTGGACTGTCAAAACGAGTTCACTTACAGATTCTCAGTTCACTCTTTCTGCAGCCAGCAATAGACAGTGCAACACAAAGGCTACAGAAGGCAACTGGTGCAACATGTTTCATGAAACCCAAAAACAAATTTTTTTTTTAGCTAAAAATGCATGTATTTAAGAAACAAAAATTGTAAATAAGTCCGTGTCTCATTGTAAGTCCATAATTGCCTCTTTTCGATGTTTTCATTTACGCCTTCTACCAGCCGTCCATGCTGCCACTGATGTAAAATATACAAACATCGCAGAGGGAACGGCTTCACTTGGCAGGAGCTCCTGGCATCGTATTTGGCTGTCTGTCTGTTTGTGATCCTTTCACATATTTGTCTGGATCACTAGATTTCTGGCCTCAGTCCCACCAATGTGTACATAACACTGAGGCAATTTGGCTGGAGAACGTCCCTGAATATGTGTGAATCATATATGACTGCAGTCCCTGGCACAGCAATGTTTCATCTGTTAAAGGAAGTTCTTGGCGGCTGCTGCAGACTCTGTGGATAAATCATCTTATACGCTGTGACAAAGTCACTGGTAAAGTACTGGAGGGGAGATATGTATCACTAAGCTGGTTTTATGTGGACATTCATAGAGCAGGTGGGAGAATGTCCACCTTATCTCCACCTGCAGAGCCAGCCACCGTGTCCTGACAGGACCTGTGTGATGTCACAATAATGTGATCAGTCACATGATGGAGGAGTCACATGGTCTGGGGCTTAAGTACTTGGCTTCCAAAGGCCACAGTGTTCAGTGTGCCTGGAGAGGAAGCACTCCAGGAAAGTGTATGCTAAAACCTGAACCGTGTGTGTTCTGCTAGCCGAGAGCGGGAGGAACCCCGCTCTCAGAAGGACTGTGTTTTTTGGCACCATTTTGTTTTGTTTTCCTGTTTTGCCCAGAGGGCTGTATTTGCTTTACTACACCTTGGTTTATGCTGCCTATAATAAACCAATGGAAGTTTTTAAAGCCGTAGCGTACCCATGTCTACCTCCGTGTGCAGCCAAGTGAGCCGATCTACCCCAACGTGTATTACACACTCAATTACTGGTATCTGACTCGTTATCCTGGGATTATTATAGATAGTGATGAGCGAGTATGCTCGTGTGCTAACCAAGTGACTTCTACGTGCTCGAAAAATATGTTCGAGTTCCCACAGCTGCATGTCTCGAAGCTGTTCTACAGTCACAACACATGCATGGATTATCTGTTTTTTAGGCAATCGCTGCACGTGTTGCGGCTGTCGAACAGTCGTGAGACATGCAGCCGTGAGGACACGAACATATTTTTTGAGCACGACGAAGTCACTCAGCTGCATTCACAATTCTGTAGACTTCAGAGCTGAAATATTTACAGTTATAGTTGAGGTGGTAAGTCATCAGTAAGCAGGTAGGGAGTCTAAGGGAGCCGATGTCTTTATCTTGGCCCAATCATGGTGATATTTGGCCTCAAGTCATCAGATACCTGCGCATCTCTAGTGAAACCCCAAGCACACTGGTACAGCTGTATAAGGGAGTGGTCCTCTGTAGGGCAGTGTTTAATCTCCTTTCTATGGATGAGCCACCCTATTACCCTAGGGGAGTGGGGTAGTTACAGAGGCAAGCTCCACTTTCTGAAATAGGCTTATGCAACACATCCTAAATCCTAATGAAGGTGTAAGGTGCTAGCAGGAACACGGGATGCAGTGACGAGCATGAGGCAGAGCAAGAGATAACGGGTTTTTCATATATATAGTTATCACAGCAGTAAATACTCCACACAGGGAGTAAGGGGGTGTAAGTATACAGGCCCACAATATCTATACAGCAATAAAGTAACAACGGGTCAAATAACGGGTTAACTTATCAGTCTCTGGTTCCTGGACGATGAGCTGGTCCTGAAGGGAAAGTGAAGCACTGCCTCTGTACGGCGGCGAAGTATCCCGATCTTCCTGTACGTGGTCTTGTGATCCTGGAACGAGGTGCTGAACGGGGAAAGGTCTGCTGCACAGCCAAGGATGTACAAAGTCCTTAAGTGGAGGCCACAGTCTCACCGCTGCGAACCGCGTGCAACGCCGGATCAGCGTTTTAATGAGTGTCAGTAGATGTCAGATGCACCGACCTTTTAGTACTGTAGGGGTCGGAGGGTAACAGGGAGTCGGTCTCAGGAGATGCACAGTCTGTATGCGCGGGAGATGGAACGATGCAATGCAGGCCTGTCAGTTGGCGTCGGTCAGCGGAGAGGTGCTTCTCCTGTAGCACCTGCTGGGTACCCGCCCCCAACAGTCCCCCAACGGTCAGAAAGTGCTTCCCCTGGCAACAATGGTGACAGTCCCGACAGTTCCGGCCTGGACACGCAAGAGAGACCACTATTCTGGTCAATCTTCCTACAAATGGGAGACCTCCAGTCTACAAACCACGGCCTTAAGTGAGGTGGGATCCACCTGCTACTCGTGCCCTCTGCAACTCACCCAAAGTGACGTGAAGTTGGCCTGAAAGGGACCCCACACAGTGCCTGGGTTTGTTCTCCATCCTGGCCCCTCTATGCAGAGTGTCAGGTAGGAGAATGCTCCCAGCCACCGTGTGCGCGCGCAGTCAACACAGCCAGTTTCAGTGCGCTGTGGGGCAGTATTCACTTGGTCTATGAGTTAGCACTGTCCATCACAAGATAGGACCTTCCCAAAATTAACCCAGCTGATGGCCATGTCATGGATGTACCGAAGCAACCTCATTTGCATATGGATTAAAAATAGTTTCCACCAGTACTGTACTAGGAACACGTACAGGGCTAGTTTGATTTTATAGGTGTGAAGTCCCATATATCATGGTATAGTTAGTCTAAAGGGCATTTTGGGGGTAACAGACTCCCTTTTAAGAAACCTTGGCCATATCTACAGTATCTGTGCTATCCATCACGCACTGTGGGCCAGTCCAAGCCAGTGTGGAGGGGCTGGTAAAGGGTCAACTAAAAAAGGTCACTTGTAAGAGGGTCAGCTCTCAACCATCCTTATTACATGACAAATAACAAAAATATAATATATAGATATACTGTATATACAAACCGAACTCCAACCCAAAGTTGTGCCCTGGCTATGTCTACACTTTTTGTTTGTGTATTAGTCTGCAAACGTCTGGGAAAGAGGTGACAATTTCTGGAGTTTTGGAAGAGGAATATAGCCCTATTTTTGTCGGATGTAGGTTTCGAGCTGCTCCACACTCCGGTAGTCTTCTTTGTTGAATTTTTAATTTCGAACCACTTAGTTATCACTTTTTCCCTTGTGACATGGTCTCCATCATGCTTTTGGAAAAATCATTGTTCTTCACCACATTGTCCTGGATAATTGGGAGAAGTTGCTCGTGGAGGAGGTTTAGATCCCATTCTTTATTAATTGCGGTGATCTTAAGCAAAATTGTCTATTGGTCATTTGATTTCCAATAATCCATGACTTTTCTGTCTTGGTGTTCCAGTTTCAATGTTGAGGAGTGTGTACAGTATATTGATAATTTGGACAAATAGGTTGACATTGATCCAGTAATTCCAGAATTGTAAAGAAACTATTTGTGTATTACAAGCCCAACTGCTGCTTTAGCTGTTGTGATGATTAGTCATAATGTTATTTCATATACTGTATGACGCTTCTAACTTATTAGCTGCCTATGACCCAGACAGTTTAATTTTATTCTGGGAGAGGAGAACACAGTGACAGATATATAATTTAAGATGGCAAGAAAACCATAGATATCGATATGCCAGTCCTAAGAATATTGTTCTGTCTTCTATATATAGAAAAAGTAAATTGGCCATTTGGTTAAATCATAAATCATTTTTTAACATTAACATACTGTCCACGTTCCTCCTTGAAGAACACTGTGAAGGCACCATTATGGCTCACTGGTTAGCACTGTTTCTTTGCATCTCTTGGGTCCTGTGTTCAAATTTCATCAAGGAGAACATCTGCAAGGACTTTGTATGTTCTTCCCGTGTTTGTCTAGGTTTCCGCCGGGTACTCTGGTTTCCTCTAAGGCTGCTTTCACACTAGCGTAGGCATGGGGCCGTCGCTATGGGTCGGCCTGACATGCCGACGCGTGTTGTGAAACAAATGCCCGACGTGGGCAGCGGAAGCAGTCTGACGACGCTTCCGCTGCCCCATTGTAAGGTCCGGGGAGGAGGGGGCGGAGTTTCAGCTGCGCATGCGCGGTCGAAATTGGCGGTCTCGACGCACAAAAAAAGTTACATGTAACTTTTTTTGTGCCGACGGTCCGCCATACTTCGCAATGCATCGCCAATGTTAGTCTATGGGGAAAAAACGCATCCTGCAGACAACTTTGTAGGATGCGTTTTTTCTCCTAAACGACGCATTGCGACGTACAGCCAACAACGCTAGTGTGAAAGTAGCCTTACACTCCAAAAACATACTGATAGGGAATCTAGTTTGTGAGACAATGCCAATAATTGTAAATTATGTAATTGTCTGTAAAATGCTGTGGAATTAATGGCACTATATGAGTGAGTAAAATAAATGTATAGTGATAGCGTTGTGCTCTCCCACCAATAAGGAGAGTGAGGGTTAATGTGTGAGAGGAGCTAAGGTGAAGGGAGAGAGACAGTTTCCTGTCAGGAAGTCAGATAGGGCCCAGTGTGTGTCTGAAGTAGACCTAAGGTCTAGACAGTAGCCGTGCCACATGATGTGGGTGTCTTGAAGTAAGGGGAGACCAACAAGTTGGTTAGTGTGAACTGGAGCAAAGAGGAAGGGAGAACCGATGGAAGGACAGAGTGGTTAATCGGAGATGGTTCCCAGGAGAGGATGCCTAGTGATAGGGCCCTGACTTTACAACTCAGAGAGGTAACACGCCAAGATGGAACCAAGCAAGCTTGATGAATAGAGAGAGTACAGGAGTTCCAGATCTTCAGTACCAGAGAAGCTAAGAACCACCCATATTGGCAACATTGTTCCCTTGAAAGGAAAAAAAAACGGAGAACCACTGGGTTGGGGTGAAGTAGAGAGGAACGGTGAAGATAGAGAACGAGCGAATAACGAGCAAGGAAATGAGACTGTATCTGAAACATGCCCCGTACTGTGAAGGAAATGTTGATAAAGTTGTGTACCCGCTACCTACTATATATAATCCCCACCAAGTTATCGTTCAGTAAAGAGTTTATTTTTGACTGGAGGTCTCCCTCATTGAAGTGTTCAACATATGGTTGTCATGCCCCCATAGCACAAGTTCACATAACCAGCCAGGACCCTTACTTTAATGTAACGTTGATACCCAAGGTCCCTGCAATGCTTGCACATAAGGAAAGAGACCTTGCAAATCAGAAGAACTATACTACATCTCTAATTGGAAGTATTTGCTAATATTCTTATTATTACACCTACCACATACTGGATCTTGGAGATGAGAATACCCCTGTAAATGTTTCTTGAACTATTTGTATGTCTGCAAATAAACAGAGAGTGAAAATGTGGATCCATTCTGATATCTGTACCGGCGATATGTGTGTTGTCGGATAAAACGGATACCTGTTAGGAGCTGCCTGTGAAACGATTGTAGCATAGTTTACAAAAGGCAATAAATGATATTGTCAGAAGGTGAATAATCTGTCATAGGGATAATAATCTGGGGCGAAGCTTTTTACCCTGGAACAGAACGTAGAAAAATTGCTCCATTAACTTTTTTGGCACCGCAGGGTCAAGAAAGGAAAAAAAAATATCATTGATCCAAAGAACACCTTATTTTCATTTCGGCTCCCAAAGGGTGTCTCCGTTGGGTTGGGTGAATCCTGATGAAGGCTCCCACTTAGGCCATTCAGTTCCTTCCATAACCTTGCTTGAAAAGTTGAGACAATCTTTTCACAATTACAATAATTGGAAGTTCTTGGGCCCTAACTATAGCAAGGGGCCCTGTAGCAAAACTTTACACATAAGCCTCATTCTACCACAAACATTAAGATCCCTACAGATTTTCTGATGTCTGTATCTACATGTAATTACAGTGCCCTGCTGCCTCTGCCATTTTTGGAACCTAGTGGGCCTTCACCATTCAATCCATATGGAAAAGATGGGCCACAAAAACAGACTCCAGATTCGCTTCCCAGACAGTAAGCTCCGTCAATGTCCCAGTGTCAGAGTTAGTCTTGGGTTCTGCTGCTCGATTTCTGGCTCCTGTGCACAGAATCAGTGCTATGTGTGAAGGGGGCTGTCTGTCTGTCTCATTTCAATATCTAAACCAGCTCCCCTGTCATGGCTGATGTATGGATAGAGAATGGCTCTGGTTTAGATTCACTTTAATTTCACACACATTATTTTGTATTAATATGTTAGATAGGACTATGACACCGAAACCAAAATGAAGCTAAACTAGAATAAAAGAAAAAATACCAAAACTGTGTCTATGACTAATACCATGGATGCTATAAGGGAGTGATCCAGCGCCAGCTCTTGCTGTGTAGGTTCATACCTCTGTACTACTTTTATATTTTGATGAAACGCAGGGAATGTTATAAAGATGCTGCAGTAATCCAGGACGTTATTAGGCTCCTGAAACCTTCAGCTCACTGACGTCTTGTTGTGAAATACTTGAAAAGCCCCGTAAAATTATATTGGTCGTGTTGCGGTGTTGTGAGATTCTTCTTCTGCACTATTCAACAGGAGTATTCAGAAGAGTTTACGCTGAATCTCATATGAAGACTGAAAACACCAGTAACTTCTTTGAACTATAAACTGGATAGATGCAATTTATTTGTACCAAGTCTTTTATATCATCAATTTTTCATTGACTACAGAAAAGACTTCAAATGTACTGATCACGAGAAACTCTGGCATACCATGAAGGATATGGGTGTGTCGAACCATCTGATCAGCCTCATTAGGAACCTTCAGATCGACCAAAAAGCAACAGTCTGAACGGAACATGGCAACGCGGCATGGTTCATAGTACAGCGAGACATTACACAAGGCTGCATCCTGTCACCATTTCTCTTTAATTTATATGCAGAAGCTATTTTCAGGAAGGCTGAACTTGCCAAAAAAGAAGAAGAATCAACATTTTTGGAATAATCATCAATATTCTTAAATACACAGATGATACTACATTGATAGCAAAAAGCGTTGATGGAATGAAGGACTTATTACAGAGTGTCAAGATGGAAAGTTCAAACATGGGACTACTACTCAATACGAAGAAGACAGAGAAATTGACTACTGCCAGGTACGTTCAGGACACATTTGAGATGGACGGCGATGAACCAGAAGTTGTGAAGGTCATCAACCTACTCGGATTGATGATCACTCAAGATGCATCGGAAGTCAACAGAAGAGTAGCTGTGGGAAAATCAGCAATGAAGGAACATTTTACTGGTGACGAAGACAAAGCCCATACATACAGTGCCTAAAAGTAGTATTCAACCCCCTGCAGATTTAGCAGGTTTAATAAGATGCAAATAAGTTAGAGCCTTCAAACTTCAAACAAGAGCAGGATTTATTAACAGATGCATAAATCTTACAAACCAAAAAGTTTTGTTGCTCAGTTAAATTTTTATAAATTTTAAACATAAAAGTGTGGGTCAATTATTATTCAACCCCTAGGTTTAATATTTTGTGGAATAACCTTTGTTTGCAATTACAGCTAATAATCGTCTTTTATAAGACCTGATCAGGCCGGCACAGGTCTCTGGAGTTATCTTGGCCCACTCCTCCATGCAGATCTTCTCCAAGTTATCTAGGTTCTTTGGGTGTCTCATGTGGACTTTAATCTTGAGCTCCTTCCACAAGTTTTCAATTGGGTTAAGGTCAGGAGACTGACTAGGCCACTGCAACACCTTGATTTTTTGCCTCTTGAACCAGGCCTTGGTTTTCTTGGCTGTGTGCTTTGGGTCGTTGTCTTGTTGGAAGATGAAATGACGACCCATCTTAAGATCCTTGATGAAGGAGCAGAGGTTCTTGGCCAAAATCTCCAGGTAGGCCGTGCTATCCATCTTCCCATGGATGCGGACCAGATGGCCAGGCCCCTTGGCTGAGAAACAGCCCCACAGCATGATGCTGCCACCACCATGCTTGACTGTAGGGATGGTATTCTTGGGGTCGTATGCAGTGCCATCCAGTCTCCAAACGTCACGTGTGTGGTTGACACCAAAGATCTCGATCTTGGTCTCATCAGACCAGAGAACCTTGAACCAGTCAGTCTCAGAGTCCTCCAAGTGATCATGAGCAAACTGTAGATGAGCCTTGACATGACGCTTTGAAAGTAAAGGTACCTTACGGGCTCGTCTGGAACGGAGACCATTGCGGTGGAGTACGTTACTTATGGTATTGACTGAAACCAATGTCCCCACTGCCATGAGATCTTCCCGGAGCTCCTTCCTTGTTGTCCTTGGGTTAGCCTTGACTCTTCGGACAAGCCTGGCCTCGGCACGGGAGGAAACTTTCAAAGGCTGTCCAGGCCGTGGAAGGCTAACAGTAGTTCCATAAGCCTTCCACTTCCGGATGATGCTCCCAACAGTGGAGACAGGTAGGCCCAACTCCTTGGAAAGGGTTTTGTACCCCTTGCCAGCCTTGTGACCCTCCACGATCTTGTCTCTGATGGCCTTGGAATGCTCCTTTGTCTTTCCCATGTTGACCATGTATGAGTGCTGTTCACAAGTTTGGGGAGGGTCTTAAATAGTCAGAAAAGGCTGGAAAAAGAGATAATTAATCCAAACATGTGAAGCTCATTGTTCTTTGTGCCTGAACTACTTCTTAATACTTTAGGGGAACCAAACAGAATTCTGGTGGGTTGAGGGGTTGAATAATAAATGACCCTCTGAAAAGACTTTTCCCAATTTAAAAAAAAATAAACAAACAAAGAAATAACATTGTTTATTGCTGCAGTGCATTTCACACTTCCAGGCTGATCTACAGTCCAAATGTCACAATGCCAAGTTAATTCCAAATGTGTAAACCTGCTAAATCTGCAGGGGGTAGAATACTACTTGTAGGCACTGTAGTTTGGTCTTTTCTGTAGTAACAAACAGATGCAAAACCTGGATGATAAAAAAATCAAGCCATAATAAGAATTGACTCCTTGGAAATGTGCTGTTAGTAAATAATGATATCAATATCATGGATGGTAGGTAAGAAGAGCAAACAAATCAATCTTGGAACAAATCAAGCCAGACATGTCACTCGAAGCAAGGATCACCAAGCTATGACTTGCCTACTTTGAACACATCATACGAAGAGAGCGATCACTGGAGGACATCATGGTCAGAAAAATAGAAGGAACAAGGTGAATAGGAAGACCAGCAACCCAATGGCTTGATACAAACAATGGCATAGAAGAGCAGCCTACAGGACAGAATGATGGGTTGTGGAACCCATTGGCTTCCTAGCAGAGCCGTATTTGCCACTAGGCACTTGAGGGCACGTGCCTAGGGCGCCAGGATGCGGGGGGGTGCACTTGAGCAAGTTTTTTTTTATATAAAGTCCGGGGTCAACCACCCGTCCCCCCCACCCACCTATATATATATATATATATATATATATATACACTCACCGGCCACTTTATTAGGTACACCATGCTAGTAACGGGTTGGACCCCCTTTTGCCTTCAGAACTGCCTCAATTCTTCGTGGCATAGATTCAACAAGGTGCTGGAAGCATTCCTCAGAGATTTTGGTCCATATTGACATGATGGCATCACACAGTTGCCGAAGATTTGTCGGCTGCACATCCCAAAGATGCTCCATACAAGGCAGGATGGATCCATGCTTTCATGTTGTTTACGCCAAATTCTGACCCTACCATCCGAATGTCGCAGCAGAAATCGAGACTCATCAGACCAAGCAACGTTATTCCAATCTTCTACTGTCCAATTTCGATGAGCTTGTACAAATTGTAGCCTCAGTTTCCTGTTCTTAGCTGAAAGGAGTGGTACCCGGTGTGGTCTTCTGCTGCTGTAGCCCATCTGCCTCAAAGTTCGATGCACTGTGCGTTCAGAGATGCTCTTAGGCCTACCTTGGTTGTAACGGGTGGCGATTTGAGTCACTGTTGCCTTTCTATCAGCTCGAACCAGTCTGCCCATTCTCCTCTGACCTCTGGCATCAACAAGGCATTTCCGCCCACAGAACTGCCGCTCACTGGATTTTTTTTCTTTTTCGGACCATTCTCTGTAAACCCTAGAGATGGTTGTGCGTGAAAATCCCAGTAGATCAGCAGTTTCTGAAATACTCAGACCAGCCCTTCTGGCACCAACAACCATGCCACGTTCAAAGGCACTCAAATCACCTTTCTTCCCCATACTGATGCTCGGTTTGAACTGCAGGAGATTGTCTTGACCATGTCTACATGCCTAAATGCACTGAGTTGCCGCCATGTGATTGGCTGATTAGAAATTAAGTGTTAACAAGAAGTTGGACAGGTGTACCTAATAAAGTGGCCGGTGAGTGTATATATATATATATATATATATATATATATATATATATATATATATATATATATATATATATATATATATATATATCTTTGTTGCCATAAAAGGAGGGGGCCCCAGACACATTTCTTGCACAGGGGCCCCAAGCTGTCAGTGTCCACCCCTGCCCAGAGATCAATTGTACTCGCATCTTACAGAAGTCAGTACAATTGAGGCTCTGACTGTGGGGTCAGAGCGACGTGAGCAGCACAATCAGATCATGTGATCACACTGCTGACGTCGCTCACTCGCGCTGCAGAGGCGAACACTGGTGGTAAGTGCTCCAGTGGAGCAAAAGACACCGAAGATTAAGTGCACGGGGGGATATTTTGAGTGGAATTGGGGTTATTTATTATGTGTGGGGACAACTGGAGTGGGGATGGAGGGATTTATTATGTGTGGGGACAATTGGAGTGGGGATGGAGGGATTTAATGTGAGGGGGAGATTTGAGGACACAAAATGAAGAGCAAAGGGGGAGATGGGGAAACAGTACAGGGGAATGGGGGCATGTATGAGGAAACAGTACTGGGGAATGGGGGGCATGTATGAGGAAACAGTACGGGGGAATGAAAGCATGTATGAGGAAACAGTATGGGGGAATGGGGGGTATGTATGAGGAAACAGTATGGGGGAATTAGGGCATGTATGAGAAAAGAGTACAGGGGAATGAAAGCATGTATGAGGAAACAGTACAGGGGAATGAGGGGTATGTATGAGGAAACAGTACGGGGGAATGAGGGGCATGTATGAGGAAACAGTACGGGGGAATGAGGGGCATGTATGAGGAAACAGTACAGGGGAATGGGGGGCATGTAGAGGAAACAGTACGGGGAAATGGGGGGCAAGCATGAGGAAACAGTACGGGGGAATGAGGGCATGTATGAGGAAACAGTACTGGGGAATGGGGGGGATGTATGAGGAAACAGTACAGGGGAATGGGGGGCATGTATGAGGAAACAGAATGGGGGCATGTATGAGGAAACAGTACTGGGGAATGGGGGGCATGTATGAGGAAACAGTACAGGGGAATGGGCGGCATGTATGAGGAAACAGAATGGGGGCATGTATGAGGAAACAATACTGGGGAATGGGGGGCATGTATGAGGAAACAGTACAAGGGAATGGGGGGCATGTATGAGGAAACAGAATGGGGGGCATGTTTGAGGAAACAGTACTGGGGAATGGGGGGCATGTATGAGGAAACAGTACTGGGGAATGGGGGGCATGTATGAGGAAACAGTACAGGTGAATGGGGGGCATGTATGAGGAAACAGTATGGGGGAATGGGGGCATATATGAGGAAACAATATGGAGGGATGGGTGCAGACAGTATGAGGAGCGAACGGGGGAATGTATTTGGACACAGTATGAGTAGCGATGTGAAAAATGGATGTGGAAAGAGTACAAGGAGTGAGGGTGATGGGATGTGGGCAGACAGTATAGGGAGTCAGGTGAGCAGGCAGTATAGAAAGTGAGGGGGTAAATATATGAGGAGACAGTATGGTGAACAGGGGGGATGTGAGAGGAGACAGTATGAGGAGGGAGGGGAATAGTGAGAGAAGATAGTATGGGGGAGAAAAGTGAGTGGGGGCAGAAAAGTGAGTGGGCACAGAATAGAAACTGAGTAGTGGGGGCGTAGCATGGAGGGACAGTGTAAGGGCACAGTCAGGTGGGGACGGTATACCAAGGAGGGGGAGTGTGATGAGTACAATATAAATACTGGGCCCTATAGGGGGGACACTGTGAGAGGACAGTGTGAAGAGGGGGCCGGTATGGAAAGGAGGTCAGTGTGAAGAGCATGTACCATAAGAGGGGGGTCATATTTTGTGCAGACAATATAGTGAGGGGCATCATTATATCTTTAAGGGCATCATGTGGAGATTTTCTGCAAAAGAGCAGAGAAGATGGAAGTCTGCAGAGACGAGCTGTGGGTGAGAAAACTCATCATGGGGTCTGGACAAGATGATGAAAAGAAGAACGACTGCAGAGACGACATCATCTATAAGGTACCTGGATATAAATGTTATTTGTGAAACTGACTATCATGTTTTTATTTATGTTAGGAGCATTAAAGGGGATGTCCAGGTTTGTAATGAGTCTGCAGTCATTCTTTGTGACTTCAGACTTATGAATTCTAACACTGCGCACTGCACGCTGTCAGGATTTTGTCATGCTGGCGATTTACATACATGCGGTCACGTGCCTACTAGACATATGTGGCCTCACTCTATGAAAATGAACTGAGCGAGGCCGGGCACGTCTAGTCAGAATGTGGTCAGAAGTATACAAATCGCATACTTGTGCTGACATGACTGTCCACCGGCAAGGGAGAATCCTAAAAGTGTGCAGCGCATTAGTTGTGAGAATTCAGAAGCTGCGATGTCAGGATTCAGCTCTGCAGGTTCCAGTAGTCGTCACATGGACACTTCGCTCATATGCGATTTTCATACTTATGGTCCTGTGACAACGAGCTTCTCTTCTGCTTCTCTCTTTTTCACTGAACATTGAGAGCATTAGAGAGAGGAGCTCGTGGGTACATGACTGAGTGTGCAAATCGCATGTGTGCTGGGGGGGGCACCAAAATGAATTCTTGCCCCGGGTGCCAGAAACCCTAGATACACCTCTGCCGGTATGCAACTGCGAGCGGCGATTACCGGGTCTGGTGGAGGAAGATCTGTGCACAGGCAGTGAGGCAGGGACTGAGGGTGTGCACAGAGAGAATGGAGACCCGGAGACTGCTCGTCCTAGTCTACGCCGTAGCCTGGAGCCCTCATTATCATAGGAATATTTCAGTTAACACATTGTTTTTCTAAAGCTTTATAGCGTAGTTTTAGGTCAGAGGGGGATGGTTAGGGATGAGCTAGGAAGGTGCAGGGACAGGTAGTGATGGCTACTTGCGGACATGTGCAGCACTTGCGGTTTTGCACTTGCGGTGAGACAAATAAAACACTGCTAGCAGTGTTTTTTCCATTGCTGCAAGTACCGCATTTGCCGAATCGCGGCAAAACTGCAAGTCCTGCACATGTCCGCCAGTCCCATAGGGAATGAATGAGGCCGAACCTAGTGTTGCTGTACAGGTCCTTCTCAAAAAATTAGCATATAGTGTTAAATTTCATTATTTACCATAATGTAATGATTACAATTAAACTTTCATATATTATAGATTCATTATCCACCAACTGAAATTTGTCAGGTCTTTTATTGTTTTAATACTGATGATTTTGGCCTACAACTCCTGATAACCCAAAAAACCTGTCTCAATAAATTAGCATATCAAGAAAAGGTTCTCTAAACAACCTATTACCCTAATCTTCTGAATCAACTAATTAACTCTAAACACATGCAAAAGATACCTGAGGCTTTTAAAAACTCCCTGCCTGGTTCATTACTCAAAACCCCCATCATGGGTAAGACTAGCGACCTGACAGATGTCAAGAAGGCCATCATTGACACCCTCAAGCAAGAGGGTAAGACCCAGAAAGAAATTTCTCAACAAATAGGCTGTTCCCAGAGTGCTGTATCAAGGCACCTCAATGGTAAGTCTGTTGGAAGGAAACAATGTGGCAGAAAACGCTGTACAACGAGAAGAGGTGACCGGACCCTGAGGAAGATTGTGGAGAAGGACCGATTCCAGACCTTGGGGAACCTGAGGAAGCAGTGGACTGAGTCTGGTGTGGAAACATCCAGAGCCACCGTGCACAGGCGTGTGCAGGAAATGGGCTACAGGTGCCGCATTCCCCAGGTAAAGCCACTTTTGAACCATAAACAGCGGCAGAAGCGCCTGACCTGGGCTACAGAGAAGCAGCACTGGACTGTTGCTAAGTGGTCCCAAGTACTTTTTTCTGATGAAAGCAAATTTTGCATGTCATTCGGAAATCAAGGTGCCAGAGTCTGGAGGAAGACTGGGGAGAAGGAAATGCCAAAATGCCTGAAGTCCAGTGTCAAGTACCCACAGTCAGTGATGGTGTGGGGTGCCATGTCAGCTGCTGGTGTTGGTCCACTGTGTTTCATCAAGGGCAGGGTCAATGCAGCTAGCTATCAGGAGATTTTGGAGCACTTCATGCTTCCATCGGCTGAAATGCTTTATGGAGATGAAGATTTCATTTTTCAGCACGACCTGGCACCTGCTCACAGTGCCAAAACCACTGGTAAATGGTTTACTGACCATGGTATTACTGTGCTCAATTGGCCTGCCAACTCTCCTGACCTGAACCCCATAGAGAATCTGTGGGATATTGTGAAGAGAAAGTTGAGAGACGCAAGACCCAACACTCTGGATGAGCTTAAGGCCGCTATTGAAGCATCCTGGGCCTTCATAACATCTCAGCAGTGTCACAGGCTGATTGCCTCCATGCCACGCCGCATTGAAGCAGTCATTTCTGCCAAAGGATTCCCGACCAAGTATTGAGTGCATAACTGAACATTATTATTTGATGGTTTTTTTGTTTGTTATTAAAAAACACTTTTATTTGATTGGACGGTTGAAATATGCTAATTTATTGAGACAGGTTTTTTGGGTTATCAGGAGTTGTAGGCCAAAATCATCAGTATTAAAACAATAAAAGACCTGACAAATTTCAGTTGGTGGATAATGAATCTATAATATATGAAAGTTTAATTGTAATCATTACATTATGGTAAATAATGAAATTTAACACTATATGCTAATTTTTTGAGAAGGACCTGTAAGTGATCCGTTACATGGCAGATTCGGAAAAACTGCCGAATCTGCTGCAAATGACAACTTTCACATCAGTGATTTATGGCAAAGCCACTGCCGATAGTGTCATACTCACCAATGGGGGAGGCAGCACTAAAAGTGCCTAGGTCAGCAGAAACTCTAAATACAGCCCTGCTTCCTACATGATGTATTGAGATTGGTAGAGGAGAGTCTCGAGGGGCGTAACTAGGTGAGCACCGGACTCTTCACTATAGCCCCTGATGGTGGGGTTAGGATTGGCTCCCAATGGACACCAGGTGCTATATCAGGACAGGCCAAAAATGCACGGCAGCTGACCCCCAAAGGACAGGTAGCTGGAACGGCGCAGTAGGAGAATACAGCTGATGCAGGCAGGAACACATGATCCACATATGCAGATGGGTTCGGCTGGTATACAGATGAGCGCTAGCAGGTGCCTGCAGGTCCGGCTGGTATACTGATTGAGACGGCAAGTGCAGGCGGGTCCAGTTGATGTACATACTGGATGGCAAGTGCAGGTGGGTCAGGGGCTGATTTACAGATAGGCATGGCAGATGCAGGCGGGTTCGGCTCATACAGATTGGTACTGCAAGTGCAAGCAGGTCCTGCTGAAATACAGACTGACAAGCCAAGTACTAGCAAGGACTTACAGGAACAAGGCAAGAACCAGCAGGAAAGGTTAGGGGCTAGTGATGAGTGAGTATACTCTCGCTCGGGTGACACGGCAGCTGAATGATTTACAGCTACTACCCAACCTGAGTACATGTGGGGGTTGCCTGGTTGCTAGGTAATCCCCACCTGTAATCAAGCTGTCTAGTAGCTGTAAATCATGCTGCTGAGGTGATGAAAACTTAATCTCCGAGCAGTCATAAATGCTCGGAGACCACCCGAGCGTGCTCGAAAAATCCGGGCAACGAGTACACTCGCTCATCACTATTAGGGACGGCAGACTCTGTGTTCTCTGTGGGCTCCCACGACCTCTCCTCAGAACCGAACCCCTTCCAAACCATAAAAAAAAGGTTTGTGCTCTTACCCTCCTGGTGGCCAGAATATTCTCTTCTTAAGCGTGCAGGGATGCTGGCACCACACATGATTAAGTAATCCAATTGTATTAGTATCATCTTGATGCCAATAAAGCTCAACCTGGCGCTCTCCTGAAAATCTGGGGCACTTGGTGGAGGTTTGAGGCGTGCGCACTGTTCTGGATCTTCAGTGCTAGCGATAATGAGGAGAACCAAAGGTCTCCTAATGTAATAATGGATGCAGAATGGAATACAACTTTTTTTTCTTTTTATTTCGCTTCTCCATTGCAGAGATATTAGCAATCAAAGTATTTGGCACGCAATGAGTTACCTTTTTAAGTCCATTTAACAACTCATACAGGTGGAAGTACAATCCCCCAGTGTAAAGAATATGATAACACTCACGTGGACTTAACTAAAGTCGACTTATTAGGCACCAAATACGGTACTTTGATTGCTAATCTCTCCACAGCAGAGAAGTGAAATTAAAAAAACACTCGTTTACTGATGGTCAACTAGCTTCTCTTCCTGCTTCTCTCAGTGAAGTAGGGCCTGAGGAACAGCAGCTCGTCAGCACCTGACTGTAAGGCTACGTTCACACGTTGCGTTTTTGTTTCATTTTTTTTTTTCAGGCAAGGCCTGCTCTCTAGAAAGTAAAGAAGCCGCTTACAAAAAGCAGGTTTTGCTGCACTTTTATTGTCTCTTGCTGATGCTGATAAAGTTTATTGCGACAAAAAAAAACACAACACAACTTCTTTATGTTTTAGCACCAAAAAACGCAGCAAAATTTGATGTTAGTAATACCTTGGTCCAAAAGCCCCTCTACCACAAAAGAATCCAGAATTCTAAATGTCACATAGTAGGTCGGGACTGGAGCCCTATTACAGATTATTAGTTCCAAATTATGCCTTTGGTTAGGTACAACTGTTACCATATCTATGCCCCCATATCTAGTGCCTGCTGACGGCAATGGCCCATCTTCTAGTCCAAAGTCATGCACTTACTAAACTGTGCATTCAAGTCAATGGATGATTCTGTGATTCTTCGTTAGTTGGCTTAATGAGATGGCTACTAATGGTTAACTTCTCTAGTATATTATCCCCAGACATGATGGATGTGTGGAGGTAACAGAACAATCATCCATCACCTCTCAGTCAGTGGATCATGCCTAGCTTGTAGCTGGCCTAATGTCTGGAAGATAAGATTTGCATGTTTTCTTGTGAAAACACATATCTCATAAAATGTCCAAATGTTTATACATTTACCCATAAGTCTGACTAATATATATATATATATATATATATATATATATATATATATATATATATATATATACACTCACTGGCCACTTTATTAGGTACACCTGTCCAACTTCTTGTTAACACTTAATTTCTAATCAGCCAATCACATGGCGGCAACTCAGTGCATTTAGGCATGTAGACATGGTCAAGACAATCTCCTGCAGTTCAAACCGAGCATCAGTATGGGGAAGAAAGGTGATTTGAGTGCCTTTGAACGTGGCATGGTTGTTGGTGCCAGAAGGGCTGGTCTGAGTATTTCAGAAACTGCTGATCTACTGGGATTTTCACGCACAACCATCTCTAGGGTTTACAGAGAATGGTCCGAAAAAGAAAAAAAATCCATAAAAGTCACCAAAAAATAATGAGAAGCTAATATATATGTATATTACTTATTAATTGCCCAAAGATGTACCAGAAAGATGAAAAAATGATATAATAGCTTAGTGACAAACAATTTTCACTGCATGTGGGGTTAGAAGGAAATACCCAAGTTGCATAAACCACAGTCCCCCAGGAAGCTGCATTCACCACGATGTCATAATGACAATGATACAAGAGACTAGTGGTAAAGAATGGTGCCATAAATCGGACCGTAATATAATATAATCGACCGCACTATTTACCCACCACGATGCAGATAGTCACTCCTGGGAACGCGCCTCTGCCCCAGGAGGGACTATCTGCATCGTGGTGGGTAAATAGTGCGGTCGATTATATTATATTATGGTCCGATTCATGGCACCATTCTTTACCACTAGTCTCTTGTATCATTGTATCATCTTTCTCATACAGCAGCGGCTGAATGACATCAGCCGTGGCTGTGTGAGACAGGAAGCTGCCGGCGATGGTGTGGCTTCTGGATACCATGCACAGAGGTGACATGAGGTGTGTGTGTGTATCCAGAGAGGTGAATGGTGCTGTGTGTGTGTGTCTGTGTGTAGGTGGAGGAGAGGGCAATGATGGGGCAGAAGGCAATGATGGGGGTGATGGGGCAGAAGGCAATGATTGGGTTGATGGAGACGGGAATGATAGGGGTGGTGGAGGACAAAGCAATGATGAAGGTGGAGGAAAGGGCAATAATGGGGGTGGTGGGGAAGAGGAAATTATGGAGGCGGTGTAATGGGCAATGATGGTGGTGGTGGAAAGGGCAATGGTGGGGGAGGAGGAAATGATGGAGGTTGTGGAATGGGTAATGATGGGGTGGTGGGGAGAAGACGATGATGGCAGTGGAAAGGACAATTATGGGGTGGTAGGGAGAAGGCAATGATAGAGGTGGTGGAATGGGTAATGATGTGGGTGGTGGGGGAAAAGACAATGATGGTGGTGGTGGAAAGGGCAATGATGGGGATGGTGGTGGAGTTGGTAATGATGGGGTGGTGGGGAGAAGGCAATTATGGTGGCAGTGGAAAGGACAATGATAGGGGTGGTGGGGAGGAGGCAATGATGGGGCGGTGAGGAGAAAGCAATGATGTAGGTGGCGAACAGGGCAATCATGGGGGTGGGGGAGAGGGCAATGAGGGGTGTGAGGGATTGGGATGGGAGGAAGGGGAATTTATAATGGATTTAGGAACAGGGGAAGGTGGAGGAAGCAGTATCGTAGCTACCAGAGGGGCAGAGGGTGCTGGTGCTCTGAGGGGACCCACCAGGAGCTATGCTACTGCAACTGTTTCGGCGCGCGCAGCAGGCCGATACAGTTACCTTCTGCGGCAGAGCAGGGAGAATCGATCTCCCTGCTCTGCCACTATGGGGCCCCTGAGCAGGCGGGGGGGCCCGGTGCCAGCAGTGGGCCCCCTGCCTGTCATTGCAGGGTCAGCTGTACTGGCATTTAGCGAAAACAGCTGACCGCAATGATGAGGGAAGGAGCACTGCGCTCCTTCCCCCATCATCCCCCTGTCAGCATCTGACTTCGGTGACGCTGACAGAGGGTGCGATGAGTCACTGCCCGGCTCCCGCTGTCAGGAGACAAGCGGGAGCTCAGAGCAGCGCAGGAACCAGGAAGAAGAGAGGTGAGTATTTATTTATTTTTTTAAGGGGTGCTGCCTAATACTACATAATCTGCCTTTGGGGGTGTGTGCTGTCTTATACCACAGAGTCTGCCTATGGGGGGTCTGCCTAATACTACAGGGTCTCCCTATGGAGGGTCTGCCTAACTATGGGGGGTCTGCCTATAGGGGGTCTGCCTAATACTACATAATCTGCCTTTGGGGGGGTGTGGTGTCTTATACCACAGAGTCTGCCTATGGGGGGTCTGCCTAATACTACAGGGTCTGCCTATGGGGGGTCTGCCTAACTATGGAGGGTCTGCCTATAGGGGGCTGCCTAATACTACAGGGTCAGCCTGTGGGGGGTCTTCCTTATACTACAGGGGTCTGAATATGGGGGGTCTGCCTAATACTACAGGGTCTGCCTAATACTACAGGGTCTGCCTATGGGGGGTCTGCCTAATGCTACAGGGTCTGCCTATGGGGTGGTCTGCCTAATACTACAGGGTCTGCCTGTAGGGGGGTCTGCTTTATACTGCAGGGTCTGCCTATAGGGGGTGTCTGCCTAATACTACAGGGTCTACCTATGGGGGTTCTGCCTAATACTACAGGGTCTGCCTATGGGGGGGTCTGCCTAATACTACGTGCCTTTGTTGTATTCTCTGCAGCCGAGTCGTTGCTGGAAGAAGTTGTCATGTCGGTCTGGGCCAGATGGAAAAGACGGGAAAAGTGACGACTCCATCATAAAGAACGTCAGCGGTAAGACATTATCTGTAACTGTGCTGTGATATATGTTCTGTAGGACTGGTATCTACCACTGACCATATGGTGGTAATATCCATGTTGGTCGTTATATAGAGATTATTTTCAGCAACAGCGCGGTCATCTGCTGAGGTTCTCCTCCACTATTAGGGCGCGTCACCCAGCTGTAATCAAGGTTACCTGGTTAGGGGCCCACTCAGAAGCTTCACCCCCCCTGAACCAACACCCTAGCTATGCCTCTGCCTTGCTGGAATAAGATTTGTAAAGTCATGAGTTTGCCAAACGTCAGTTGCCAAGCCCCCCGTCCTGCCCCAGCTCCGCTCACTTTGTCCAAGCTGGATAAACATGTGAGAACACCAAAAGTCCCAAAATGTTAACACGGC
Organism: Ranitomeya variabilis; assembly: GCF_051348905.1. Classification (NCBI taxonomy): domain Eukaryota; kingdom Metazoa; phylum Chordata; class Amphibia; order Anura; family Dendrobatidae; genus Ranitomeya; species Ranitomeya variabilis. Next base: position 1,111,286,172 of record NC_135232.1, read on the forward strand.
CTAAGGGGGGCTATGGTACGTCTGATGGCACTGAAGGAGTTCATCTGACCAGGTATCACATACACCAATACATTTCACAGTCTGGCCTCCAGGGGGAGCTAAGGGTACTATTCATTAGGCCACTCCTCACAGTCTGGTAAAACTGGGGGTTAGGCAGGAAGTTAGGAAGAACGCTGACTGGGTTGGAACCAGGCAACACCTTGTGGCAGAGGGTGTTGTAGGGGAAAATTCGGTAGGGTCCCTGTCAGGGGTGGGATCCTGACAGAGGCCTGGCAATCAGAGAGAAAGCTACGGGACCGCGCCTGCACTTCATAGCGGCGGTGCCCTAAGAAAGGACAAGAAGCGAGATTTATTGTGCTGAGTGAGAAACTAGATCAACGCAACAGGGAGAAATACCAGTAGGAGTCGTGCTGTTAGACCGAGGCAACATCCTACTGAGGCGTAAATAACCGGTGGCCGGAACGCCGAGGAAGTACAGAGCTCTAGGCATTACTTCAAACCAACGGCAGGACAGAGAGCTATAGGCTGGCTGTCTCACCTACATCTCCTACGCAGACATAGGGGGCAACCTTTGGAGAGGGCTGACTCTAGGGTCCCGGAAGAGCTCCGAGCCTTCCCGTCATACGGGTGCGTCCTACCATAAGATCTGGGGGACGAGAATAAGAAGAACATCAGAACTGAGTTGTTGTGAGGGAACACGAGGAACAGACACAACAGTTGTGGGGACTATCCCGTAAGCACAGCAGGGGAGGACCACAACACACAAGCGCTAGAAGGAAGGCACTGATTTCCACCTGCAACGGGAACTCTGGAGGTGCCATCGGACCGGCCGGACTTGCGCAGCCCGGTTAACCGTATTCCGGACTGATGACCCAGAAGCCTTCAGTAAAGAGGTAAAGAGACTGCAACCTTGTGTCCTCGTTATTAACTGCGACCGGCACTACACCGCACCACTACCACCATCCACATCTATTACTGTACGCCCCTCAGCAGGGTCACGGACCGGGTCTAGCCACCGTGACAACCCCAGAGCAGAGACTCGGAGGCCCGGTACCGGGTACCCCTCGGCCCTGCGGCAGTGGGGGCGCTACATATATATAGCAGCCACATAGCATATAGCAGAAGCCATGTAACACAGACAGCCACGTAGTATATAGCAGAGCCATGTAGTATATAGGAGCCACGTAGTATATAACACAGCCAACGCAGTATATAACACAGCCCACGCAGTATATAACACTGCCCATGTATTATATAACACTGCCCACGTAGTATATAACACAGCCCACGTAGTATATAACACTACCCACGGAACGGTTAGTGCTGTTGCATTTTTTCCTCTTTCGTGGATATTATATACACTCACCGGCCACTTTATTAGGTACACCATGCTAGTAACGGGTTGGACCCCTTTTGCCTTCAGAACTGCCTCAATTCTTCGTGGCATAGATTCAACAAGGTGCTGGAAGCATTCCTCAGAGATTTTGGTCCATATTGACATGATGGCATCACACAGTTGCCGCAGATTTGTCGGCTGCAATTCCCAAAGATGCTCCATACAAGGCAGGATGGATCCATGCTTTCATGTTGTTTACGCCAAATTCTGACCCTACCATCCGAATGTCGCAGCAGAAATCGAGACTCATCAGACCAAGCAACGTTTTTCCAATCTTCTACTGTCCAATTTCGATGAGCTTGTACAAATTGTAGCCTCAGTTTCCTGTTCTTAGCTGAAAGGAGTGGTACCCGGTGTGGTCTTCTGCTGCTGTAGCCCATCTGCCTCAAAGTTCGACGCACTGTGCGTTCAGAGATGCTCTTAGGCCTACCTTGGTTGTAACGGGTGGCGATTTGAGTCACTGTTGCCTTTCTATCAGCTCGAACCAGTCTGCCCATTCTCCTCTGACCTCTGGCATCAACAAGGCATTTCCGCCCACAGAACTGCCGCTCACTGGATTTTTTTTCTTTTTCGGACCATTCTCTGTAAACCCTAGAGATGGTTGTGCGTGAAAATCCCAGTAGATCAGCAGTTTCTGAAATACTCAGACCAGCCCTTCTGGCACCAACAACCATGCCACGTTCAAAGGCACTCAAATCACCTTTCTTCCCCATACTGATGCTCGGTTTGAACTGCAGGAGATTGTCTTGACCATGTCTACATGCCTAAATGCACTGAGTTGCCGCCATGTGATTGGCTGATTAGAAATTAAGTGTTAACAAGAAGTTGGACAGGTGTACCTAATAAAGTGGCCAGTGAGTGTATATATATATATATATATATATATATATATATATATATACATATTTCACTACAACTATAAAAGGCTCAAGCACCACCAGCATGTATACTATAAAATGCTCCATCACAGCCAGCTTGTATACTATAAAAGGCTCAAGCACCACCAGCATGTATACTATAAAATGAACCAGCACCACCAGCATGTATACTGTAAAAGGCTCCATCACCACCAGCTTGTATACTATAAAGGCTCAAGCACCACCAGCATATATACTGTAAAAGACACCAGCACCACCAGCATGTATACTATAAAAGGCTCCATCACCACCAGCTTGTATACTATAAAAGGCACCAGCACCACCAGCATGTATACTATAACAGGCACCAGCACCACCAGCATACAGTATATACTATAAAAGGTTCCATCACAACCAGCTTGTATACTATAAAAGGTCAAAGCACCACCAGCATGTATGCTATAAAAGGCTCAGGACCACCAGCATGTATCTTATAAAAGGCACCAGCACCACCAGCATGTATGCTATAAAAGGCTCAGGACCACCGGCATGTATCCTATAAAAGGCACCAGCATGCATACTATAAAAGGCTCCATCACCACCAGCTTATATACTATAAAAGGCTCCAGCACCACCAGCATGTATACTATAAAAGGCTCCAGCATGTATATTATAAAAGGCTCCAGCACCACCAGCATATATACTATAAAAGGCACCAGCATGTATACTATAAAAGGCACCAGCACCACCAGCATGTAAAATATAAAAGGCACCAGTACCACCAGCATGTATCCTATAAAGGGCACGGACATCACCAGCATGTATACTATAAAAGGCACCAGCACCACCAGCATATATACTGTAAAAGGCACCAGCACCACCGGCATGTATACTATAAAAGGCCCCAGCACCACCAGCATGTATACTATAAAAGAAACCAGCACTAGTGATGAGCGAGTATACTCGTTGCTCGTTTGGTCTCCGAGTATTTGTGAGTGCTTGAAGATTTAGTTTTTGTCGATGCAGCTGCATGATTTTCTGCTGCTAGCCAGCCTGAGTACATGTGGGGGTTGCCTGGTTGTTAGGGAATCCCCATATGTATTCAGCTTGTCTTGCAGCTGGAAATCATGCAGCTGCGGGTCGACAAAAACTAAATCTTCATGCAGTCACAAATACTCGGAGACCACCCGAATGTGCTCGGGAAAACCTGAGCAACGAGTATACTCGCTCATCACTAACCAGCACCACCAGAGTGTATACTACTGAAGATCCTACAAAGACTGCTAAAGCCTTACTTTCACAAAGAGCTGCCAGAGGAACAATCGGGATTCAGATAAAGGCAGAGGAAGAATAGATGTGATTACTAACATTAGGGGGTTAATGGAAAAGGCCAAAGAATACAACAAGGACATCTATTTTTGCTTCATGGACTACAGCAAAGCATTCGGCTGTGTTGATCTCCGAAATTTGCAATACCATGAAGGATATGGATGTGCCGAACCACAAGATCAGTCTCATTAGGAACATTTACATCGATAAAGAACTAACAGTCTGAACAGAACACGGTGACACGGCATGGTTCAAAGTAGAGTGAGGGATCAGACAAGGTTGCATCCCATCACCATTTCTCTTCAATTTATATGCAGAAGCTATTTTCAGGAAGGCTGAACATAACGAAAAAGAAGAAGAAATCAAAATTGCTGGACGAATCATCACCATTCTAAAATACGCAGAAGAAGCAACATTGATGACAACAAGTGTAGATGGAATGATGGACTTGGAGCGCCCCCACTGCCGCAGGGTACCCGGTACTGGGCATCTGAGTCTCTGTTCTGGGGTTGTCACGGTGGCTAGACCCGGCCCGTGACCCTGCTGAGGGGCGTCCAATGAAGGTGGAGAAATTGATGCTGTTGTGGTGTGGTGCCGGTCGCAGTAAATAACAAGGACACCAGGTTGCAGTCTCTTTACCTCTTTACTGAAGGCTCCAGGATCCTCAGTCCGGAATACAGTTAACCGGGCTGCGTGAGTCCGGCCGGTCCGATGGCACCTCCAGAGTTCCCTTTGCAGGTGGAAATCTGTGCCTACCTTCTAGCGCTTGTGTGTTGTAGTCCTTCCCTGCTGTGCTTACGAGATAGTCCTCACAACTGTTGTGTCTGTTTCTGAAGTTCCCTCACAACTCGATTATGATGTTCTGTTTCGTCCCCCAGATGATATGGCTAGGACGCACCCGTATGACGGGTAGGCTCGGAGGTCTTCCGGGACCCTAGAGTCGCCCCTCTCCAAATGTTGCCCCCTGTGTCTGCTTAGGTGATTTTGGGTGAGACAGCCCGCCTATAACTGACTGTCCTGCCGTAGGTTTGAAGTAAGGCCTGGAGCTCAATACTTCCTCGGCGTTCCGGCCACCGGCTACGTGCCTCAGTAGGATGTTGCCTCGTCTTACAGCATGACTCCTACTGGTGTTTCTCCTTGTTGCGTTGATCTCGTTTCTCACTCAGCACAATAAACCTCGCTTCTTGTCCTTTCTTGGGGTACCGCCGCGATGAAGTGCAGGCGCGGTCCCGTAACGTTCTTTCTGTTTGCTAGGCCTCTGTCAGGATCCCACCCCTGACAGGGACCCCCCTGAATCTTCCCCTGCAACACCCTCTGCCACAGGATGTTGCCTGGTTCCAACCCAGTCAGCTTCTCTCTAACTTCCTATCTAACCCCCAGTTTTACCAGACTGTGAGGAGTGGCCTAATACATAGCACCCTTAGCTCCCCCTGGAGGCCGGACTGTGAAGTGTATTGGTGTCTGTGATACCTGGTCAGGTGAACTCCTTCAGTGCCATCAGACGTACCATAGCCCCCCTTAGCGGCGGAGCATCAGTACTGCAACGACCAGGACTCTGGGGCGCTGCAGACTTATTACGGAGTGTCAAGATGGAAAGCTTGAACATAGGACTGCTACTCAACACAAAAAAGACAAAGATATTGACTACTGCCAGGTGTGACCGGGGCACATTGGAGGTGGACGGCTACAAATTGGAACTTTGGACACATCATACGAAGAGAGAAATCACTGGAGAAGGACATCATGGTCAGAAAAAAAGAAGGAACAAAGTGCAGAGAAAGACCAGCAACCTGATGGCTTGATATTGTCAAGATAGCGGTGAAGAAGATCCTGGTGGACCTATCTTGCCTTGCAAAAAATCGACCTCCCTATAGAACCTTCATCCATTAAGTCACCATGGCTCCAGCTCAAGCCGAAGACCATTAAATAAAAAAAACTGATGACGTCTGCAGCCTCCGGATATGAATATCTGATATTCATGATACAACCCTAATATGTGAACAGTTTACTCTGAATTTTGTCTCTAAGCACACATCAGGAGTTTTTCTAAACAAATTATCATTGACATCCATTTTCTGGCCAGGATGAGTGTGGTTATTATTACATAACAATGTAAAACTACAGTACAATGTGCAGTTTGGATAGGTCACGTAATCTCCACGGCCATATTTTTTTGAATGATACAAGCATCCCTTCCAACATAAGAAAGAGGAACACATACTGCGGCACTTTTTCTTTTACACTAAACCAGTAACTTAACTTTGCCCAATACTTTTATATGTGCCCAGACAGAAATATTTCTGCTAGTAGAGCCCGTTAGTATTCCCACAGAGTACAGTATACCTTTCATGGCCTCAAAAGTGCCCCCCTTTCAAAATATTGTCCCCACTGATCCCCATACACATTAAGATGCCCCCAGAGCACCAACGGTTTGATGCCCCACTCTCCTACACATAGCATTATTCCCCAAATCCCCCAAACACAGTATGATGCTCCACAGCCCCCTACACGCAGCTTGATTCCCTACAGCCCCCTCGCACAGTATCATTCCCCACAGCCCCCATACAAACAATATCATTCCCCATAGCCCCCACAGTATGATGCCCCACAGCCCCCCACACACAGTTTCATGCCCTACAGCCCCCTCACACAGTATGATGCCCCACAGCCCCCTTCACACAGTTTGATGCACCACAGTCCCCCTACATACAGTATCATTCCGCACAGCCCCCTCACACAGTATGATGACCTACAGCCCCCTCGCACAGTATCATTCCCCACAGCCCCCATACAAACAATATTCCCATAGCCCCCTCACACAGTATGATGCCTCACTGCCCCCATACACAGTATGAAGCCTTTATGACATTTGTGACTGTTTTGCTGTATGTTGGGGGGGTATGATATAAGCTGTATCAGTGATATCACTTTATGCCATTCTGTGATTCTGGCGTTCTATAATTCTCTCAGCCATCACTGTATATCAAGTGACCTAACATAGTTGGAAATAATCTGCAAAACTATTTCAATAATTGCATACAGCATTGGTAATAGTCCTGTGTGACGTGATGCAGGTCTCTACATTCTGATCTCAGAATACAAGGAAATAAACATTTGCAGGTGGTATACAATACAAATATAGGGTTTCATTTCCAAAAATCAGAATATGTTAGAGCGCCATCTACTGGATATACTTCGTATTTGGTGAGTTCGTTTATCATCCATAGTAGGAAAATGACCAAAACAAACATATAAATTGTAATATAAACAACATCATGACTATTCTTTTTTTTGGCACATTATGGTGAAAATGTTGTGGACTATTACGTTTTTGAGATCCAAACATGGCAAATAATTATCACTTGCATATAAAACTCTTAAGGGAAGTCACTGAAATATTTGTAAAAAATATGGTATTTTATTATGGGTGTGGGAGGAATCTGGCTTCAATCTGTCAACTCAATAAAGTCTACTATAAAAGGCTGCTTTCTTTCCGGAGACAGCGCCACACCTGCCTACAGGTTGCATTCAGTATTGCAACTTAGCCCCATTTAATTTAGTAGAAGTGAGATGCACCCCCAGATGCCACCATGTACAGGAGGTGTGGTGCTGGAAGAAAGCAGCCATGAATTTTTCATCTTGGATCTGACTAAGCAGATATATCTTCTTTTAAAAAAAAAGAGAAATGGCTGCTCACCATATCTACACCCCTGGGTGTGGTTCACTTTGTAAATTGAGACCTGTTTATCTCACACATACTGTACCTGTGTGTATGGAGGTTTGCAGATCTCCTGGATTGAGTGCCTTTGCTAAAGGACTCAGAACCTGGACTCTAAGCCAGGCGGGCTAACCAACACTATTGTATGTTTTACTTTCATGTAGTTTGTGAGGATTGAAATAAACCAGCCAGACTTTACGTAGAAACGGATCCTGTGATACCTCAGATCGCTCCCAAGTGAGTAACATTGCCACTATACATAGTGTGAGGCTGTGGCCTCTGATACAGCTAGGGGGCGCTGTTTGTTCTCCCCAGAATGTGCATGCAGACGGATGAAGTCCATAGGTGTGCATGAGAGTCACGGAATTCCGGTCCGGGTTTTCCAGGTGGCTGAAGGCCACAGGTTTGTGTGTGTTTAAAAGCCCTGCAGTAAGGGGTATGGGTGTGTCAGGCCGTGCAGGCCATGTCAGGTGTCTGGCCAGGTGAGGCCAGGTGCACGTCAGTGTCAGTCTGGTGTGTGCTGGTCTGCAGAGTACATGGAGGCAGAGGCCAGCAGAGCCAGCACCCAGGGCAGCTGAATAGCCTGGCACCCGCAGCGTACACAGAGATGCAAGTCGTCCATGGTACTGGTCTCGGAGGTGGACAGTCCTGTGCCCGGAGGTGGACAGTCCTGTGCCCAGAGGTGGATGTCCTGTGCCTGTAGGAGTTGGATGTGGACAGTCCTGTGCCCGGAGGTGGATGTCCTGTGCCTGAAAGAGGACTAGCATGTGCAACGATTGCAAACAGGTGGATATGGTGCCCGGCTGCTATCCGGAGGATATCCTGAACTGTGTATGACTGTGTGAGTAAAGAGTCTGCAAGAGACTGTGATACAGTGATGCAGGACACCCACGAGAACTAGTCAGAGGAGGGCTGGCGTGTGTAGTGTCTGTAACATATGAGGCTGTGTGTATGGAGACGTATAGAGACTGAGATGGCGTGCTGTCGCCCAGGGAAACTGGACAAGGGAAGTCTGGCCTGTTTAGGGACCGCAAATCTAAAGCCATGTGAAATGTATTGCATTGAACTGGTGTAAACTGATCACTGAAGTTATATGCATTTATATGTACCTGGCTGCACTCCAGAGGATAAAGAGTGCAGTGCGCTGAGTGAGTACAGAGGACTGACACCCTGCGTCTTGGGCTGTCTTATGTGTATCCGGCTGCACTCCAGAGGATAAAGAGTGCAGTGCGCTGAGTGTGTACAGAGACTTGTTACCGGCGTGTGGTCACCCAGGGAAACTGGACAGAGGGAAGTTCGGCCTGTGTATTGACTGCATCATATAGCCATGCATTATTAATGGACTGTATGAAGAAGCCGTATACTATATTGGCTGTGAGAAGTAACACAATAAAAGAGACTTTTGTGTTTGAATTTGTGGGTCACTGCTTCTTCACTGCGTATGAAGCTACTGCAGCTTTACAATAGATTATATATATATATATATATATATATATATATATACAGTGGGGCAAAAAAGTATTTAGTCAGTCAGCAATAGTGCAAGTTCCACCACTTAAAAAGATGAGAGGCGTCTGTAATTTACATCATAGGTAGACCTCAACTATGGGAGACAAACTGAGAAAAAAAACCCAGAAAATCACATTGTCTGTTTTTTTATCATTTTATTTGCATATTAGAGTGGAAAATAAGTATTTGGTCAGAAACAAACAATCAAGATTTCTGGCTCTCACAGACCTGTAACTTCTTCTTTAAGAGTCTCCTCTTTCCTCCACTCATTACCTGTAGTAATGGCACCTGTTTAAACTTGTTATCAGTATAAAAAGACACCTGTGCACACCCTCAAACAGTCTGACTCCAAACTCCACTATGGTGAAGACCAAAGAGCTGTCAAAGGACACCAGAAACAAAATTGTAGCCCTGCACCAGGCTGGGGAGACTGAATCTGCAATAGCCAACCAGCTTGGAGTGAAGAAATCAACAGTGGGAGCAATAATTAGAAAATGGAAGACATTCAAGACCACTGATAATCTCCCTCGATCTGGGGCTCCACGCAAAATCCCACCCCGTGGGGTCAGAATGATCACAAGAACGGTGAGCAAAAATCCCAGAACCACGCGGGGGGACCTAGTGAATGAACTGCAGAGAGCTGGGACCAATGTAACAAGGCCTACCATAAGTAACACACTACGCCACCATGGACTCAGATCCTGCAGTGCCAGACGTGTCCCACTGCTTAAGCCAGTACATGTCCGGGCCCGTCTGAAGCTTGCTAGAGAGCATTTGGATGATCCAGAGGAGTTTTGGGAGAATGTCCTATGGTCTGATGAAACCAAACTGGAACTGTTTGGTAGAAACACAACTTGTCGTGTTTGGAGGAAAAAGAATACTGAGTTGCACCAATCAAACACCATACCTACTGTAAAGCATGGTGGTGGAAACATCATGCTTTGGGGCTGTTTCTCTGCAAAGGGGCCAGGACGACTGATCTGGGTACATGAAAGAATGAATGGGGCCATGTATCGTGAGATTTTGAGTGCAAACCTCCTTCCATCAGCAAGGGCATTGAATATGAAACGTGGCTGGGTCTTTCAACATGACAATGATCCAAAGCACACCGCCAGGGCAACGAAGGAGTGGCTTCGTAAGAAGCATTTCAAGGTCCTGGAGTGGCCTAGCCAGTCTCCAGATCTCAACCTATAGAAAACCTTTGGAGGGAGTTGAAAGTCCGTGTTGCCAAGCGAAAAGCCAAAAACATCACTGCTCTAGAGGAGATCTGCATGGAGGAATGGGCCAACATACCAACAACAGTGTGTGGCAACCTTGTGAAGACTTACAGAAAATGTTTGACCTCTGTCATTGCCAACAAAGGATATATTACAAAGTATTGAGATGAAATTTTGTTTCTGACCAAATACTTATTTTCCACCATAATATGCAAATAAAATGATAAAAAAAACTGACAATGTGATTTTCTGGATTTTTTTTTCCCAGTTTGTCTCCCATAGTTGAGGTCTACCTATGATGTAAATTACAGACGCCTCTCATCTTTTTAAGTGGTGGAACTTGCACTATTGCTGACTGACTAAATAATTTTTTGCCCCACTGTATATATATATATATATATATATATATATATGTACAGGGTGGGCCATTTATATGGATACACCTAAATAAAATAGGAATGGTTGCTGATATCAACTTCCTGTTTGTGGCACATTAGTATATGGGAGGGGGAAACTTTTCAAGATGGGTGGTGTCCATGGCGGCCATTTTGAACTTGGCCCTTTTGGATCCAACTTTATTTTTTCCAATGGGAAAAGGGTCATGTGACACATCAAACTTATTGAGAATTTCACAAGAAAGACAAAGATGTGCTTGGTTTTAACATAACTTTATTCTTGCATAGAGAGACCTCAGGTTGTCATGCCAACACACAGGTGACCCAGGAGTCACCACTGTGCATATTTCCGACCCGATGGCCGGAAGTGTGATTTAAATGCCGCTGTCAGAGTTTGACAGCACCAGGGCCCAGATGTAATTGAATTTAGCTACATAGTTCTCTGTTTTGGATCCTGAGGTCTGATTTTCTCAATATATATTGAGAAAAATTATACAGCTCTGGCAAAAATTAAGAGGCCACTGCAAAATGTTCAGTTTGTCTGATTTTCCTCTTTATAGGTATATTTTTGAGTAAAATGCATATTGTTAATTTATTTTTTTTTTAAACTCTTTTTATTGAAAGATTCCACAAAATAATATAACAGGCATGTGATATTGCCGTGTAAAGTCAGAGTAATCCATCAAATTATCACCCACAATATCGGTGATAAAATCATACTTTCAATGACAAAATAAACAAACAAAACAAGTAAAATAGAACATTAAACATAATGTATTCTCAGCAGCATTGCACCATCAACCAAGAAGTTCTTTATCAAGGTTCTGAGTATGCAAGAGTTCAGGTTATAATAAGCAAATATTCCTGAGTCCACATAAAGCATCACATTTATGCACTGAGAAAGAGAAACCTCAGGGATTATATCTCACGGTTGAGGAAATCATGGCACCAGGGGCTAGGTGTGTCAAGGTCACAACACCTTTCCCAAATTATATGAAATTTCTGGGGACAGCCTCTGTTCCTGTATGATATGTTCTCATATGGAATTATATCGTTCGCTAATTATTTCCACTGATTGACTGAAGGAGACTTTCCCCCCATCCACCTCAGCGCTATCGCTTTCCTAGCCATAAACAGAGCCTCTCTGAGAAATATTCCATCATAGTGAGTCCACATTTCTTCATCCACAACCCCCAACAAACACAGCTCTGGATTACATTCAACAGGTATCCCAAGAATCCTTTCTAGTGTAAAAATCACATCCTTCCAATATCTTCTAATAATTCTACAATCCCAAATGAGATGCCAAAAATCCGCTATCTATCGATGACATTCATCATTTACTCTTCTACTGAAGTCTACTCGGGGTTAAATAGGATTGGTGGAACATATATAATTGAATTAATTTATTATTTGCTGCTGGAGACACCATCGTATGCGCTTCCAGTGCTTCATTCCACTGGTCATCAGTGATAGAGGAGATTTGGTGCCTCTATTTAACCTCCACAGCCAGTTGGGTAGAAGCAATTTTGGAATTTAACAAAAAGGTATACAGGGAGGATACCACACCTGTAGGTCCCTGAGTTGACAATATTCCTATTAGTGGATATCTAGATAGTCGCATTCTAGGAAGTGGGAATTGGTACAATATGGCATGTCTCAGCTGCAGACATCTATTAAAATCCTTATGAGGGATTCCAAATTTTATGAAATTGTTCAAATGATAATAAAATTTGATTTTCAAAGATCTGATTGAGCGTTGGTATACCATATTGTTCCCAGAAAATTGGGTCTTACAAATTCTGGAGTTGCGAAAATTCAGGATTATCCCATATCCGAATCTCCCCAACCTGATCAGAGAACTTTAAAATGCCCTTACTTTCCCGCCAAACCTGCATTGCTAAACTATGTGCAAACAGCAAGCCCCGAGGCGGTCTGTATGAACCCTCCGATATTGCCCATGGTGTGTGCCCACCCAGAAAATGAATGAGACGAGCCTCTGCGTTAGAGACTTTTTGGGGGGGCCTTTGCAAGAAACCAATATTTGCTTTAGGCCTAGAGGAGCTCCATATAAACGCTGCCATTAAGCTATGCATTTTCTTAAAGAAACCCTTAGGGTACCGTCACACAGTGGCATTTTGATCGCTACAACGGCACGATTCGTGATGTTCCAGTGATATATTTACGATCTCGCTGTGTCTGACACGCTACTGCGATCAGGGACCCCGCTGAGAATCGTACGTCGTAGCAGATCGTTTGAAACTTTCTTTCGTCGTCAAGTGTCCTGCTGTGGCGGCATGATCGCATCGTGTAACAAAGGTGTGCACGATATTGTATACGATGTGCGCATAGTAACCAACGGCTTCTACATCGCAAATACGTCATGAAATTATCGCTCCAGCGCCGTGCATTGCAAAGTGTGACCGCAATCTACGACGCTGGAGCGATAATGGAGCGACGCTGGAGCGTCACCGATCGTGCCGTCGTAGCGACCAAAGTGCCACTGTGAGACGGTACCCTTAGGGACTTTAATTGATGTATGTTCCAACATATATAAACACTTTGGGAGGATTATCATTTTAATTAGTCCAATTCTGCCCGCTACAGATAGGGGGTGTCTAGACCATATCTCAAACTTTTTTTTCATCATATCCTCAAGGGGGTATATATTGTCTCCGAGATCTTTAATTGGATTTTGGTTAATTACAATGCCCAAATACTTACATTTTTGTACTACTTTTAAACCAAACAACACGGGTACTGTTATATTATCCACTATTGACATAACTACCGATTTGCTCCAATTAATTTTAAGACCCGATAATTCTCCAAAGCAATTAATAAGGTCAATCACTCTAGGAAGGGACCGTCCAATCTTATCCAGGAAGAGCACCAGGTCATCAGCATATAATCCTTCCTTATCCACCCTAGAATTTATGTCAATTACCTCCACCAAATGATCTTGTCTAATTTTAAGTGCAATTGGTTCAATTGCCAGTGCAAAGAGCATTGGGGATAGTGGGCAGCCCTGTCCGGTCCCCATGCCCAGATTCAAATATTGAAATATTCCGATAGCACGCCATTTACCAGTATATTGGCTCTCGGCATGTGGTAAAGCAATTCAATCCATTTGCAAAATGTAACAGAGAAACCAAATTTCAGAAGCACCCATTGCAAGAATTTCCACTCTAATGAATCAAAGGCCTCTGTCATATTTATGGCCTATCTGCATCAGAACCTGCACTCTTCTAATATTAGAGGAGGTAGATCTTCCTGGCATAAAACCAGTTTTGTCCTCATGTATAATGCCCAGTATTACTTCCTTCAGTCTATTAGCAATAAGTTTCGTAAGAATTTTATAATCAGTATTGAGCAAAGATATGGGACGATAAGAACTACACTTCTCAGCCGGCTTCTCAGGCTTTGGGATCACCACAATAGTGGCATCATAAAAGGATTGGGGGAGCGAGTGTCCTTCAAGTGCTTCAGAAAGGGTTTGCAGCAGAACTGTCCCTAACTGCTCTAAATATCTTTTATATAACTCCATGGGCATACCGTCAGGTCCGGGAGCTTTTCCACTAGAAAGGGACATGGTTGCTTCCCGGATTTCCTCCAAAGTGTTATCCCTATCCAAGAATGCCTGTGTAATGATTATAGAGGATAACTCAGGAGACTCTTTGCGTGGAACAAGACAACTACAGGACACAGTTTTATAAGTGGTACAGTCTATATTATCACACGGTGATTCAAACAGGTGCAAAGAGAAACTCAGGTCCACAACACTTGGTGTAAATAATAAACGCAGCTTAATAGTATATAGGGAACTTCAGAGGAAAATGCAATCACGCAGAAAGTCTATGAAGCACAGTTATTCTTGAGGATACTTGACATGAATAAGTCCTTGTCTAGTCCAAACACAGATAGCTATGCTTATAAGGCAGTTCAAGCAATGTCTTATCTCAACCAGGAAGGCCTGGGTAATAGTGTCAGGTTTAAGCAGAGCAGCAACAGCTTACATGTCCAGCAAATGCAGATGGAAGTAAACACGAGCAGCAGATGAAGGAGGATTACTGGAAACTGGTGTATGCAGCAGGAACTCAGAGCAGAGTAGCAAAATAACCACACAGGTTCACAGGAGCAGGTATATAGCCAGGGAGTCACCAGAGTCAGGAGCTGGATGCAAAGCAGAATACTCTAGCACAGACTAAAGGCTGGGGTGGAGTTATATAGCAGGAAGACACAGTGCACATGAGACCAAAGACGCCATCTTGGAAAAGGGCAGTAATGCACAAAAGGTAATCAAAATGTTCAGAGTCCTGACAGCCTGGTCCTCATAAGAAAGTTTAGGAAATTCAATCTGATCTAAATACTCATCAGTTTCTTCTACAGTGTGGTTCAATTGAGAATCATACAACTCTCTAAAGTGCTCTTCAAATCTGTTTGCAATTTGGTCAGACTTGAGCAATGGGGTTCCCTCCCTCGTATTAATGGACAGAATGGATGGGGATATTTGATTTTGTTGGACAATATATGCCAGAAATTTACTTGATTGGTTCCCTTGTTCAAAATAAGTTTGTTTAGTAAAGAAGAGTTTCCTCTGAGCTTTTTCCTGTACACATAACAGATATTCCCGAGCCATGTATGCAAAGAATTTTCAGAGGGGTTGTTAATATATTCGTCTTCCAATGATTTACATTCCTCAGCAAGCCTTTGTTCCCCAATACAGGATTCCCTTTTAACACATCCCCTCAAATATGCCTTAAGCGTATCCCACAACACTAACACCTCAGGGAAATCAGCAGTCTGTTATAAAGACATCTAGCTGGTCTATTATTCTTTCTTGTTCCCCAATAAGGGATAGCCAAAATGGATGTATATGGAATCTCTTATGTCCACCAGGACCATCTAGATGAAGGCACACCATCAACGGAGAGTGATCTGATACTGCCCTAGGAAGGTACTCAATTTCACGTAGATCCGATAGTACTGCACTATTTCCAAATGCATGATCAATTCTGGATAAACAGCGAGCGGCTGACATATAGCAGGAGAATTCTTTCTTAAAAGGATGCTGCTATCTCCATTAATCAACCCAGCCTATCTCCGCTATAAAAGCACCCAACACAGTGTCTTGGCTGCCGGGCCTAGGATTTACAGCACTCATTCTATCCAAATAAAGATTAAGAATCATATTGAAATCTCCCAGGCACAATATCTTAGCATCAGGATATTGTGATACAAAAATGGCCGCCTGATGGCGTACTTCCATCTTAGCCGGAGGGGGGTTGTAAATATTAAGCAGTATGTAATGTACCATATCTATAAATGCATATAAAAAAATGAATCTTCCTTCTGAATCTTTCTTAATCACTTGGACTGGCCACCTCAATGACCTGTGCACCATAATAACCACTCCCTTGGAATAGGACGTATTTGTAGCATGCTTCTGCCATTGTATCCAAGGCTTATTCGTCCTGGATACAGTTTCTGGTGTCAAATGAGTTTCCTGAAGGCATATTATCTGCGCTTGCGTTTCACGTATCTATTGACCAACGGTGGCCACAAAAACAAAACAAGAGACGCCCATGAACTTCTCCAATCTGAAGCAAAGGCAAAAATGAACTTGTCATATTCTCCTCCATTTATCCAAACCACTAATAACAAGTATACCAGATTTAATGCATACCGTTAAATTGTTCATTTATTCTATAAACTTCTGACAACATGTCTCCGGATTTCCAAGCAATAAATATTGTATTTTTTTTCTGAAAAGGAGAAATGGTCAAATAAAAACAAACAAACAGTGCATTCAGACCTCAAATAATTAAAAGAAAACAAATTCATGATCATTTAGAAACAACAATACTAATGTTTTAACTCAGGAAGAGTTCAGGAATCAATATTTGGTGGAATAACCATGATTTTTCATCACAGCTTTCTTGCGTCTTGGCATGCTTTCCACCAGTCTTTTACATTGCTCCTGGCACAAAAAATATAAGCAGTTCTTCTTTGTTTGATGGCTTGTGACTATCCATCATCCTCCTGATTACATTCCAGAGGTTTTCAATGGGGTTCAGGTCTGGAGATTGGGCTGCCATGACAGGGTGTTGATGTGGTGGTCTCTTAATTTTTGCCAGAGCTGTGTATATATATAATTCTATATTTAACTTTTTTTTTAGCTTTTGAAAAAATCAATGATCTGTAGGCATCCCTGACTCCATGCTCAGCAGCGTCAAGTCACCATCTAACCATGAAGCTGGCTCTTAGATATCATTTTTCCCCTTATACCTGACATTATTCGGTGCACTGCAGCCTGCGGCCCCCTGACAGTAACTTTTACTCTCTTATTTAATGATTTTTTTTTCTGGATTTCCCTTCCTTCAGTTTATGCACCAGGGTATAAAATATACATTAACAGTAGAGAGATCGGTACTTATTGCTCATTTAGCCGGTGCAGTCGATGCAGCTCACACTTGCCAAGAGGCCCAATATCTGACAACATGATCCATGTGATTTCTATTTCTCTTTCACATTTTTCTTGCTCTACTGCAATACTAGGAAAACCCAGAAAAAACCCACATTAACCTGGGAAGAACACAGAAACTCCATGCAGATGTTGGATTCAAAATGATCTATTATTTGCACTTGCCAACTATGTGCATAAAACGCTATGCAAACTTCAAATAAAGATTAAAGGGCCACTGTCACCCCCTCCAGCCGTTATAAACTAAAAGAGCCATCTTGTGCAGCAGTAATGCTGCATTCTAACAAGGTGGCTCTTTTAGTTTTAGGTTCAAGTATACCCCAAATAAAGCGTTTTTATACTTAGCCACAATTCCTGTCTCTAGCCAGGTAGGCGGGTCCTCACTCCCCAGCTTGACCAGCTCCTCTGCCGTCACTCCAATCTTCCTGCGCTTTCGGCGCCGCCCCCTCAGCGCTGTTATCGTTTCAAAACCGGCGCCTGCGCTGTGTACTGGTGTCCTGCGCAGACGCAGTAAGCTCTGGCCGTCTGACATCCCAGCCAGGCTTGCACACTGCGTCTGCGCGGGCATTGCGGCCACCCACCTTTGGAATCCCAGCCCCGCACTATGTGTTATGCATTATGCACAGTGCGGGGCAAGGATTCCAAAGGTGGGTGGCTGCAATGCCCGTGCAGGCGCAGTGTGCAAGCCTGGCTGCGATGTCAGACGGCCAGAGCTTACTGCGTCTGCGCAGGACACCAGTACACAGCGCAGGCGCCGGTTTTGAAACGATAACAGCGCTGAGGGGGCGGCGCCGAAAGCGCAGGAAGATGTGAGTGACGGCAGAGGAGCTGGTCAAGCTGGGGAGTGAGGACCCGCCTACCTGGCTAGAGACAGGAATTGTGGCTAAGTATAAAAACGCTTTATTTGGGGTATACTTGAACCTAAAACTAAAAGAGCCACCTTGTTAGAATGCAGCATTACTGCTGCACAAGGTGGCTCTTTTAGTTTATAACGGCTGGAGGGGGGGTGACAGTGGCCCTTTAAATGCACTAAAGAATCTCTTTATGTCTGAAGCTAAATTAATAAATATAGATAAAATATAATAAATTATCGGCTATGATAGATGCATAGAATCCTGCAAAAAAGGAAAAATAAAATCCAGTGCCTACCTGTGCATAGATGTGAATTGGGTTGTTTATAGATCTGTTAGAACATAGAGATGATTCACTGAATGAGGATTAGCTGAGTGGGGAATAACTTGTCAGACCTCAATCTGTGGTGCGGTCTCCAGTGCTACAGCCATCAGCACTGATTTGAAACACTCCAAAAAAAGACTGCCGATTTCAGCAAAAGTAATTTTCCTATCCACATTTGTTTGCAGGACAATTGCCCTGCTCTTTTCCCCATTTTGCTTCATTTTACAGCCACCTAACCCTTACTACGACCAATTTACAGCAGCAAAGTTCGGGTCCTCATTGACTTCTCTTGGGTTCAGGGTCAAGTTCGAACCAAACGTTTAACTCAGCGCATCCAAACCTGCCGAACCAAAACTTCCACGGGTTGGCTCATCACTACTCCTCTGTCTGAAATCTTGTGGGGAGCTCCTGGTCGAGGCCAGTTTATGGTGAAATTATGTTTTTTCCACTTCCGGTTTATGGCTCCAACAGTGCTCACTGGAACTTTCAGTAGTTTAGAAATTCTTCTGTAACGAATGCCATCAGTATATTTTGCAACAATAAGGTTACAAAGGTCTTGAGAGAGCTCACTGATTTTACCCATTATGAGATGTTTCTTGCGTGGCACCTTGGTAATGAGACACCTTTTTTTATAGGCCATCAGTCAAACCAGCTGATATTATTTTTCACGAAGTGGCAGGATTGCTTTCTAATTACTGATAGATTTCAGCTGGTGTCATGACTTTCCATGGCTTTTGCACCTCTCTTTTTCAGGTGTTCAATACTTTTTCCTTGTATCATTTCTCATTATTACACATAACTTAATTTATGGACATCTATGGTTTGATTTATTTTTTCTGTTTGAAATGGGTTATGACTGAAATATTATATATATTTACTTAGAAAATCGGTGACGTGTTCAATACTTATTTCACTGCTGTACATTGTTCAACAACTACCTCTGTTCAAGTACAGTGTGTCATACCTTGGTTTTTTGGGATTCAATCCAGTGACCTTTTTGCTTCTTGGTCAGTTCCCCTGACTGCTGAGCTATTGGTCTTTCTTCCGTGTCCAAATGCCGATGGTTTCAATTGTCTTTATTTTATCTTCTTGGTTTTCTCCTGTCCAGGTGATTCTCATTTTCCCGTTTTGGTCTGCCCTCTCACATTGCAGGTTGGGTTTTATATGTTTACCCATTACTGCACTTCCTTGCTGGCTATACACCTTGGAGGATGTGTCTTCAGGAGTTCCAGTCATTCAGCTAAGGGGTTTATCTTGTTTGTTACACTCCCTCTGTATTCTTGCAGTAAGTCTTTTTGCTTTCCTTAACAGCACATTTTCTTTTTACCACTGTTAGTTTTCTGAGAGGTTACTTGTTCCTTTTATTTCGATTCTCCTTAGGGTACCGTCACACAGTGAAATTTTCATCGCTACGACGGCACGATTCGTGACGTTCTAGCGATATCGTTACGATATCGCTGTGTCTGACACGCTACTGCGATCAGACATCACGCTGAGAATCGTACGTCGTAGCAGATTGTTTGGAACTTTCTTTCGACGCTTGATCACCCGCTGACATCGCTGGATCGTTGTGTGTGACACCGATCCAGCGATGTGTTAGCTTGTAACCAGGGTAAACATCGGGTAACTAAGCGCAGGGCCGCGCTTAGTAACCCGATGTTTACCCTGGTTACCAGCGTAAATGTAAAAAAAACAAACAGTACATACTCACATTCCGGTGTCTGTCCCCCGGCGTCTCAGCTTCTCTGCACTATGAGCGCCTACCGGCCGGAAAGCGAGCACAGCGGTGACGTCACCGCTCTGCTTTCCGGCTATGGTGCTTACACAGTGCAGAGAAGCAGAACGCCGGGGGACAGACACCGGAATGTAAGTATGTACTGTTTGTTTTTTTTACGTTTACGCTGGTAACCAGGGTAAACATCGGTTTACTAAGGGCGGCCCTGCGCTTAGTCCCTGTGACCGCAGTCTACGACGCTGGAGCGATAATCATACGACGCTGCGACGTCACGGATCATGCCGTCGTAGCGATGAAAATGGCACTGTGTGACGGTACCCTTAGTTTTCCCTCTCTACCTTAGATGTTTTAATTTCTCACCCTGGGTTCTGTATCTTTTTTCCCACTTTCCTCCCTCCTTATTGTCAGTGTGTTGCGTCCTCCCCTCTGGTTCCTTAGAAGGTACGAGAAACTCCTTGGTGGCCTTTTCTGCAGTTACATCTGAGGTGGTGTTTTTAGTTGTGTGGCTAGGGCCATTCTAGTCTGTACAGGGACCGGTTGGGTGTAGGTGCGGTTGAACGTGCCTTTGTTCTTTACACTTGTGTGAGTGTGTACACATGCACAACACGTTGCCTCCTGTGTGACTCTTTAACCAACAAGCTTGCTGCCTCTTAAGTTAAGTTGTTTCTGTACGGTCTCATTGCAAGGTTTCTACCATCCCAAAGTGAGGAACCACACTACCACTGAAGGCCACTGTATCATATTTTCTTAAAGGAAACCTGTCAGGTCTCCCAATGCTTATGAACAGCCCTAGTACCATTTAGATATTTAATTCTACTTCCCAATTATGTCCCATTTATACCAGATAAAAGTTAGGACTGGGAGTTGTAGGTTCAAGCAATACAATTATGTATGGGTGACCTGACATTACAATTGATCGCTGTACTAAACTTGGTGATGTATACAAGTACTCATGGCGGTTCTAGCGCTGCTTTCATCTACTGACGGTGGTTCTGGCACTGCATTCATGTACTGACAGTGCTTTGAGCGCTGCATTCATGTACTGATGGTGGTCTGGCACTGCATTCATGTACTGACGGTGGTTCTGGTGCTGCATTCATGTACTGATGTTGGTTTTGGATCTGCACTAGTGTGCTGCTGGTGGTTCTGATCTTATTCACATGTAGCAATCCATAACCTCCTTCATGGCTATGTTAAGACATAAAAATCCTTGAAACTTAGAGATTTGAGATTATGAGGAAGGCTTGTTGAGTTTCTGCTCCAAAACATCAATTTCAGTTAACGTGTATTCACACTAATTTTTTTTGGGAGAAGAACCTTAGGATAAATTCTCAAAATCCCTGGTTCTGGTGATGCATTTATGTAAGTACCACTTTATTTTATTTTTTTTGTGGCCCTTGAGATTGGTTTAGTAAGGAAATATGGCCCTTAAGCCAAAATATTTGGTGAAGCATATCTCAAAATTCTGTTAACAGCAGCTCAGAGAACATGTCCACCCCCATAATCATGTACAGAAAATTAAATGTTGAAAATCTATAATGAGGAAATAAAAGCTGATGACACAAATATTTAATAATAAGAATCAGAAATGTATTAGTATCTGGTTTTAATTAGTAAAAAATAATAATAAGAATTAATAATGTATATGTAGGGCTGGATAGGACTGTGTGATTATAACACTAATATTCACCCACAGTAAGTGTAAATGTCATTTGATGCTCTATTCATTCTTTTTCTTGGTTTTCTGATGTCTGAGCCTGTCCTTCTTATATTATTTTGATTCCTGTCTTTATTTTAGAATTCACTTTTCTCATAAAATGATTTTCAGGTTTTTTTTTTTAAAGCTAAAAGCGTCTTTACTTGTATGAAGGTAATAGCAAAGACATTTCCATCCTTCTCCCGCTGTGTAGCAGAAGCTAATGACAGACTCTGTACACTCCATGTTGTCCTGACAAACAATAGCGCTAGCCTGGGTTATTATTACACTTCAAGGAGCAGAGCTGTCGACAAGCGACAAACACTGCGGATATTCCCAGGAGCATCCTGATACTTCTCTCGATCTGTAAAGTAGGTTCTCCACCACCTAGACTGGATTACTACTTCTTAGTCGTCCTGCTATTTAATGAATACAATATATACAACAGTGCACTAGAAGGGACCACAGAGGGACATGCACTTAGTAACTATGTGAGTAGCCTGCTGGAAAGCATAGGATTGCCAAACCAGCTAGAGTATTGCATTGTAGTCAGTAAAGTCGACCAAGAGAAAGATTGTGACGATGACTAAGAAAGTGTGCTACATTGAAAGAAAGAATGTGCAGGAGTAAAGGAAGAGCTGCTGAAGTAGTTGCCAGCAGGTTGTGATAGATGTACCAAGTATCATCGCACTGTTGTTGTTAACACCTACCTCTGTTCCAGTACATTCCCTCTTATAATTAGTGCACAGGGAATGAGGCACTGTTATGCTGTTGATGGGGGATGCAAGCTATTTAATTAGAGCTATCACCAGTTTTAACATAAAGTGCATGCATTATTAAAGGGAACCTGTCAAGTCCAGAAACACTATTTACTGTACCTGCATTTATAGGTGTAATCTGTAGGCAAATAGTGTTTAAATCTTGTTTATCCAACTTACTGGAGCAGCAGCTACAGGCAGAAAGTGAAGTTTTATTCTCCCTGCACCTGTTTTCACTTACAGTCATAGGGAACAATCACAGTCACTACTAACTATACTGTGAACATGGTAGTAATCACTCCCCTGCACTTTGATTGACAGCCTACCCCACAGGATGTGTGCAGAGTGGGTGTGCACAGCAGGCTGTCAATCAAAGCGTCAGGGAGTGGTTGTAAAGCACTCACTGTGCAATAAGAGGTGACTCTTCTCACTCCCCTGAAGGGCCCTGATGACTCCAAGCGAGCAGCTGGAGGGTGATTACATATAACGGCAGAGGTGTTTTCACCCTACCGGTAGGTACATGGCGTCTGATTCATCATTTGCCATTCAGTCACTTTTTTTATTGTATTTTAGTATTACGGTAACTACCTTTTTTTGCTGGACATTCTTCAAATTGGCGCACACAGTTCATGAGTTGGAAGCAATATCCCAAAATGCTTTTTTATTGCCAGTTTTTGTAATTTTTTATAACCAAAAGTTACAACTCATTTAAAAAAAAAAAAAAAATGCACGAAAATAAAAACTACTCCATGCAAATTACTCCAGAGAAGGGAAGACTGGAATGAGATGTGCCATAGAAATTTGGCATTTGGTAAAAGTCGTATTTAATGATTCTGTCTAATGCATCGAGATATGCAAAATTGTCGAAACCCCCCCTCTCATAAAAACGACGGAAGATTATCAGAGAATATGGGGAAATATTAAAGTCACTAAAAAAGGAGGAAATAATTTCAGAAAGTTAGAGAAATAGTAATGGTGAATCAGGGACATAGACTGTGGCAGGAAGAGCTCGGCCCCCAATGATAACAAAGCCGCACCTTTGAAAAAAAAATTCACATGTTTTTGAGAGTATTCAGCAGATTAAAAAACTAAAAAAAAGTCTTTCTCGTATGTGACTTTGGTTATAGTAGGACATTGGTGATCTTCTTATTTATGAGGCATTGTGAGTATAGGCTTCTCGACAGGTGCACAAACCACAATCCTCAGTCCTCAAGAAAAGCGTCTCAGTCTGAAAAAAGAAATAAAAAAACACATTAGAATGTATAAGCCCTGGTGACATAGTGGTAGACGGTGTGATCAACATACGAAAAAAAGTCCCCGGATCCATATCTATTACTGGGACCAGACCCATACGACAGTATCTGCTTATGGTTTACTACAGACATATGGCAGTATGTACCACTATATCACCTGGGCTAAAGATATGCATCACTTGGTAATTTAGGACATGTAGGAACAACTGGGATACCAGGAACATATTACAGTATCTATGTATTGTTTACCAGGGACATATGACAGTGTATACCACTATATGATCAGGGCCAAGTATAATATGTATCATTTGGTCATTTAGGACATATAACAGTATGTATCACTGGGACACCAGGGACATATGGGTTATTAGGCACATATGATAGTACTGTATATTCCACTAAGTGTAATATGTGCCATTGGGTCATATAGTATACAACAGTATCAGCAGGAAAGAACATAAATATACCAGTAGGTCATCTGGGATATATCAGAGCCTCTATTACTAGGATACCAGAAATATATCACAACATCTACCTATAGTTTTATTGGGACATATTAAAGTATGTACCCCTATATCACCAGGGCTAAACATATACAGTATTCCACTTGGTCATTTAAAACATACTGTAAGATAACATCTACCACTGAGTTACGAGTGATATATGATAGTATCTACCTATGGGTAACTTGGGACATTATTTCACTATCTACCACTGAGTTACCAGGGACATACTGTATAGCGGTAACCATGGGCTATTTAGGACAGTATCTACAACTAGCTTATTAGGGACATATAACAGAATGTACCATTATATCACCAGGGCTAAACATATATACCACTTGGTTGTTTAGGACATATGACAGTACCTACCAGTAGGTCACCAGGGATATATTATAGTATCTACTTGTGGGCTACTTGGAATATACAACAGACTATAACACCAGGTTACCAGGGACACATATCTACCTATGGATTAGTTGGGAAAAATGACAGCATCTACCACTAGGTTACCAAGGACATATGACAGTATCTACCTTTGGCTTAATTGGGACAAATGACAGTATCTACAGAAGATGGTGTCATTTTTCCCAACTAAGCCATAGGTAGATACTGATATATGTCCCTGGTAACCTATTGGTTAATACTGTCATATGTCGCTGATAACCTATTGGTTAAAACACAGTGGACCTACACCAGCAGATGACATGGCTCCCGAAACCATCACTGATTGTGGAGACTTCACACTAGACCTCCAGCAGCTTGGATTGTGACCTCTCCACTCTTCCTCCAGACTCTGGGACCATGATTTCCTAATGAAATACCACATTTACTTTCATCTGAAAACACCTTGGACCACTGAGCAACAGTCCAGTTCTTTTTCTCGTTGGCCCAGGTAAGACGCTTCTGGTGTTGTCTATTGGTCATGAGTGGCCTGACACAAGGAATGCGACACTTGTAGCCCATGTCCTGGATACGTCTGTGTGTGGTGGCTCTTGAAGCAATGACTCCAGCAGCAGTCCGCTGCTTGTGAATCTCCCCCAAATTTCTGAATGTCCTTTTCTTAACAATCCTTTCAAGGCTGTGATTATCCCGATTGCTTATGCACCTTTTTCTACCTCACTTTTTCCTTCCACTCAACTTTCCATTAATACTTGGATACAGCACTCTGTGAACAGCCGGCTTCTTTAGCAGTGACCTTTTGCGGCTTACCCTCCTTGTGGAGTGTGTCAGTGACTGTCTTCTGGATATCTGTCACGTCAACAGTCTTCCCCATGATTGTGGAGCTACTGAAACAGACTAAAGGACCTTTTTAAACTCTTAGGAAGCCTTTGCAGGTGTTTTTTGTTAATTATTCTAATTTACTGAGATAATGACTTTTGGGTTTTCATTGGCTGCCAGCCATAATCATCAACATTAACAGAAATAAACACTTGAAATAGATCACTCTGATGGTAATGACACTATATAATATATGAGATTCACTTTTTGTATTGAAGAACTGAAATAAATTAACTTTTTGATAATATTCTAATTTTGTGAGAAGCACCTGCTGTATGTCTTTCTTGAATATCTGAGATATATATGCAGCGCCCCAGAGTCCTGGTCGTTGCAGTACTGTGGCTCCGCCGCTAAGGGGGGCTATGGTACGTCTGATGGCACTGAAGGAGTTCATCTGACCAGGTATCACAGACACCAATACATTTCACAGTCTGGCCTCCAGGGGGAGCTAAGGGCACTA
The DNA here is from genome assembly GCF_051348905.1 of Ranitomeya variabilis. Taxonomy (NCBI): domain Eukaryota; kingdom Metazoa; phylum Chordata; class Amphibia; order Anura; family Dendrobatidae; genus Ranitomeya; species Ranitomeya variabilis. The sequence continues at coordinate 1,111,311,936 of NC_135232.1, forward strand.
TTCATTAGGCCACTCCTCACAGTCTGGTAAAACTGGGGGTTAGGCAGGAAGTTAGATCAGAAAGCTGACTGGGTTGGAACCAGGCAACACCTTGTGGCAGAGGGTGTTGTAGGGGAAGATTCGGTAGGGTCCCTGTCAGGGGTGGGATCCTGACAGAGGCCTGGCAAACAGAGAGAAAGCTACGGGACCGCGCCTGCACTTCATAGCGGCGGTGCCCTAAGAAAGGACAACAAGCGAGATTTATTGTGCTGAGTGAGAAACGAGATCAAAGCAAGAAGGAGAATACCAGTAGGAGTCGTGCTGTAAGATCGAGGCAACATCCTACTGAGGTGCAAACAACCGACGGCCGGAACGCCGAGGAGGTACAGAGCTCTAAGCCATACTTCAAACCAATGGCAGGACAGTCAGTCACAGGCGGGCTGTCTCACCTAAATCACCTACGCAGACATAGGGGGCAACCTTTGGAGAGGGGCGACTCTAGGGTCCCGGAAGAGCTCCGAGCCTACCCGTCATACGGGTGCGTCCCAACCATAACACCAGGGAGGGACGGAGGATTAGCAGAAGATCATCTAATCGAGTTGTGAGGGAACACGAGAAACAGACACAACAGTTGTGGGGACTATCCCTGTTATGACCCCAATGGCAGAGGGTCTCAGAAATAGTTTCTAAGTCTGCAAACACAAAAACCAGCTCATAGGGCAGTGGTAACTGATCTGACCATATATCTAATCCTAGCACCACAAATATCAGCAGCCGGGGAACGTGCCTACGTTGATTCTAGACGTCTCGCGCCAGCCGGAGAACTAACTAACCCTAGAAGGGAAAAGAAAGACCTTTCTTGCCTCCAGAGAAAAGACCCCAAAAGTTGGATACAAGCCCCCAACAAATAATAACGGTGAGGTAAGAGGAAAAGACAAACGTAAGGATGAGCTAGGTATTTAGCAAAGAGAGGCCCACTAGTTAATAGCATAATATAGTAAGATAACTTATATGGTCAGCAAAAACCCTATCAAAAATATCCACGCTGGATATTCAAGAACCCCCGAACCGTCTAACGGCCCGGGGGGAGAACACCAGCCCCCTAGAGCTTCCAGCAAGGTCAGGAATCACATTTAGTACAAGCTGGACAAAAATGAGAGCAAGCAAATAACCCAAAAAACAAAGAAGCAGGACTTAGCTTAATTTTGCACGAACCAGGACCAGCAGATAGGAGCAAACAAAAAGGATCTGATTACAACGATGCCAGGCACTGGACTAAGGATCCAGGAGGTTTATATAGCAACACCCCTGGACTAACGACCCAGGTGGGTGCAAACTGAGGAAAGAAAATCCCAGAGTCATATCACTAATAACCACCAGAGGGAGCCAAGAAGTCTAATTCACAACAGTACCCCCCCCTTAAGGAGGGGTCACCGAACCCTCACCAAGACCACCAGGGCGATCAGGATAAGCAGCGTGAAAGGCACGAACTAAATCGGCTGCATGCACATCAGAGGCAACCACCCAGGAATTATCCTCCTGACCATAGCCCTTCCACTTGACCAGATACTGAAGCCTCCGTCTGGAGAGACGAGAATCCAAGATCTTCTCCACCACGTACTCCAACTCGCCCCCAACCAACACCGGAGCAGGAGGCTCAACAGAAGGAACCACAGGTACAACGTACCGCCGCAACAAGGACCTATGGAACACGTTGTGAATGGCAAACGACACCGGAAGATCCAAGCGAAAGGACACAGGATTAAGGATTTCCAATATCTTGTAAGGACCGATGAAGCGAGGCTTAAATTTAGGAGAGGAGACCTTCATAGGAACAAATCGAGAAGACAGCCATACCAAATCCCCAACACGAAGTCGGGGACCCACACCGCGGCGGCGGTTGGCAAAACGCTGAGCCTTCTCCTGTGACAACTTTAAGTTGTCCACCACATGATTCCAGATCTGCTGCAACCTATCCACCACAGAATCTACCCCAGGACAGTCAGAAGGCTCCACATGTCCCGAGGAAAAACGAGGATGGAAACCAGAGTTGCAGAAAAATGGCGAAACCAAAGTAGCGGAACTAGCCCGGTTATTAAGGGCAAACTCAGCCAACGGCAAGAAGGTCACCCAATCATCCTGATCTGCCGAAACAAAACACCTCAAATAAGCCTCCAGAGTCTGATTAGTTTGCTCCGTTTGTCCATTAGTCTGAGGATGAAAGGCAGACGAAAACAACAACTCAATGCCCATCCTAGCACAAAAGGATCGCCAGAACCTGGAAACAAACTGGGATCCTCTGTCAGACACAATATTCTCAGGAATGCCGTGTAAACGAACCACATTCTGAAAGAACACAGGAACCAGATCGGAAGAGGAGGGCAGCTTAGGCAAAGGCACCAAATGGACCATTTTGGAAAAGCGATCACATACCACCCAGATGACAGACATGCCCTGAGACACCGGGAGATCAGAAATGAAATCCATGGAAATGTGTGTCCAAGGCCTCTTCGGGACAGGCAAGGGCAAGAGCAACCCGCTGGCACGAGAACAGCAAGGCTTAGCTCGAGCACAAGTCCCACAGGACTGCACAAATGACCGCACATCCCGTGACAAGGAAGGCCACCAAAAGGACCTAGCCACCAGATCTCTGGTGCCAAAAATTCCCGGATGACCTGCCAACACCGAGGAATGAACCTCGGAAATGACTCTGCTGGTCCACCTATCAGGAACAGTCTGTCAGGTGGACAAGAGTCAGGTCTACCAGCCTGAAATCTCTGCAACACGCGTCTCAAATCAGGAGAAATGGCAGACAAGATAACTCCCTCTTTAAGAATACCAACTGGTTCTGCGACTCCAGGAGAGTCAGGCACAAAGCTCCTTGAAAGAGCATCAGCCTTCACATTCTTTGAACCTGGTAAATACGAGACCACAAAGTCAAAACGGGAGAAAAACAATGACCAGCGGGCCTGTCTAGGATTCAGGCGTTTAGCAGACTCGAGATACATCAGATTTTTGTGATCAGTCAAGACCACCACATGATGCTTAGCACCCTCGAGCCAATGACGCCATTCCTCAAATGCCCACTTCATGGCCAGCAACTCCCGATTGCCGACATCATAATTTCGCTCAGCAGGCGAAAACTTCCTGGAGAAGAAAGCACATGGTCTCATTACCGAGCAACCAGGGCCTCTCTGTGACAAAACGGCCCCTGCCCCAATCTCAGAAGCATCCACTTCGACCTGAAAGGGAAGTGAGACATCAGGCTGACACAAAACAGGCGCCGAAGTAAACCGGCGCTTCAACTCTTGGAACGCCTCCACGGCTGCAGGAGCCCAGTTAGCAACATCAGAACCTTTCTTGGTCATATCCGTCAACGGTTTAACAACGCTAGAAAAATTAGCGATAAAACGACGGTAGAAGTTAGCAAAACCCAAGAACTTCTGAAGACTCTTAACTGACGTGGGTTGAGTCCAATCATGAATAGCTCGGACCTTGACTGGGTCCATCTCCACAGCAGAAGGGGAAAAAATAAACCCCAAAAAGGGAACCTTCTGTACTCCAAAGAGACACTTTGAGCCCTTAACAAACAAAGCATTCTCACGCAAAACCTGAAACACCATCCTGACCTGCTCCACATGTGAGTCCCAATCTTCAGAGAAAACCAGAATATCATCCAGATAAACAATCATAAATTTATCCAGATACTTCCGGAAAATATCATGCATAAAGGACTGAAACACTGAGGGCGCATTAGAGAGCCCAAAAGGCATCACCAAGTACTCAAAATGACCTTCGGGCGTATTAAATGCAGTCTTCCATTCATCTCCTTGCTTAATGCGCACAAGGTTGTACGCACCACGAAGATCTATCTTGGTGAACCACTTGGCACCTTTAATCCGGGCAAACAAGTCCGACAACAGAGGCAAAGGATACTGAAATTTAACAGTGATTTTATTCAGAAGCCGATAGTCAATACAAGGTCTCAAAGATCCGTCCTTCTTGGCCACAAAAAATAATCCCGCACCAAGAGGGGAAGAGGATGGACGGATATGCCCCTTCTCCAGAGACTCCTTGATATACGAACGCATTGCGGCATGCTCAGGTACAGACAGATTAAATAATCTTCCCTTAGGAAATTTACTACCTGGAATCAAATCTATGGCGCAGTCACAGTCCCTATGAGGAGGCAGAGCACTGGATCTGGACTCGCTGAATACATCCTGATAATCAGACAAATACTCAGGAACTTCCGAAGGAGTAGAGGAAGCAATAGACACCGGCGGGGAATCAGCATGAATTCCCTCACAGCCCCAACTTGACACAGACATTGCCTTCCAATCCAAGACTGGATTGTGGGTCTGTAACCATGGCAGACCCAAAACGACCAAATCATGCATTTTATGCAGAACAAGAAAACGAATCACCTCCCGATGTTCAGGAGTCATGCACATGGTTACCTGCGTCCAAAACTGCGGTTTATTTTCCGCCAATGGCGTAGCATCAATACCTCTAAGAGGAATAGGATTTACCAACGGTTCAAGAACAAAACCACAGCGCTTGGCAAATGACAGATCAATAAGACTCAGGGCAGCACCTGAATCCACAAACGCCATAACAGGGTAAGAAGACAATGAGCAAATTAAAGTCACAGACAAAATAAATTTAGGTTGCAAATTACCAATGGCGACAGGACTAACAACCCTTGTTAGGCGTTTAGAGCATGCTGATATAACATGTGTAGAATCACCACAGTAAAAACATAACCCATTCTGACGTCTATGATTTTTCCGCTCATTTCTAGTCTGAATTCTATCACATTGCATTAAATCAGATGTTTGTTCAGACAACACCACCAGAGGATTAGCGGTTTTGCGCTCCCGCAAACGCCGGTCAATTTGAATAGCCAGCGCCATAGAATCATTCAGACTTGTAGGAATGGGGAAACCCACCATCACATTCTTAATGGCTTCAGAAAGGCCATTTCTGAAATTTGCGGCCAGAGCACACTCATTCCACTGAGTAAGCACGGACCATTTCTGAAATTTTTGGCAATACACTTCAGCTTCATCCTGGCCCTGAGAAATAGCCAGCAAGGCTTTTTCTGCCTGAACTTCAAGATTGGGTTCCTCGTAAAGCAATCCGAGCGCCAGAAAAAACGCATCAATATTTGCCAATGCCGGATCTCCTGGCGCTAGCGAAAAAGCCCAATCCTGAGGGTCGCCCCATAAAAAAGAGATAACAATTTTCACTTGCTGAGCTGGATCTCCAGATGAACGGGGTCTCAGAGAAAGAAACAATTTACAATTGTTCCTGAAATTCCTAAACCTAAATCGGTCTCCAGAAAACAGTTCAGGAATAGGTATTTTAGGTTCAGACATTGGACTACTGGTATCAAAATCTTGTATGCCCTGCACACGAGCAGCAAGCTGGTCTACACTTGTAATCAAGGTCTGGACATTCATGTCTGTAGCAAGCACAAGCCACTCAAAGGTAAAGGGGAGGAAGAGAGGGAAAAAAAAAAAAACCCTCAGAATTTCCTTTCTTATTATCCCACTTCTGCAATGCAATAAACATTCAATGTTGGCCTGGCATACTGTTATGACCCCAATGGCAGAGGGTCTCAGAAATAGTTTCTAAGTCTGCAAACACAAAAACCAGCTCATAGGGCAGTGGTAACTGATCTGACCATATATCTAATCCTAGCACCACAAATATCAGCAGCCGGGGAACGTGCCTACGTTGATTCTAGACGTCTTGCGCCAGCCAGAGAACTAACTAACCCTAGAAGGGAAAAGAAAGACCTTTCTTGCCTCCAGAGAAAAGACCCCAAAAGTTGGATACAAGCCCCCAACAAATAATAACGGTGAGGTAAGAGGAAAAGACAAACGTAAGGATGAGCTAGGTATTTAGCAAAGAGAGGCCCACTAGCTAATAGCATAATATAGTAAGATAACTTATATGGTCAGCAAAAACCCTATCAAAAATATCCATGCTGGATATTCAAGAACCCCCGAACCGTCTAACGGCCCGGGGGGAGAACACCAGCCCCCTAGAGCTTCCAGCAAGGTCAGGAATCACATTTAGTACAAGCTGGACAAAAATGAGAGCAAGCAAATAACCCAAAAAACAAAGAAGCAGGACTTAGCTTAATTTTGCACGAACCAGGACCAGCAGATAGGAGCAAACAAAAAGGATCTGATTACAACGATGCCAGGCACTGGACTAAAGATCCAGGAGGTTTATATAGCAACACCCCTGGACTAACGACCCAGGTGGGTGCAAACTGAGGAAAGAAAATCCCAGAGTCATATCACTAATAACCACCAGAGGGAGCCAAGAAGTCTAATTCACAACATATCCCGTAAGCTCAGCAGGGGAGGACCACAACACACAGCGCTAGTAGGAAGGCACAGATTTCCACCTGCAAAGGGAACTCTGGAGGTGCCATCGGACCGGCCGGACTTGCACAGCCTGGTTAACCGTATTCCGGATTGAGGACTTTGAGACCTTCAGTAAAGAGGTAAAGAGACTGCAACCTGGTGTCCTCGTTATTAACTGCGACCGGCACTACACCGCACTACCAACACCATCCACACCTATTATTTATTTGGAGCGCCCCTCAGCAGGGTCACGGACCGGGCCTAGCCACCGTGACAACCCCAGAGCAGAGACTTAGAGGCCCGGTACCGGGTACCCCTCGGCCCTGCGGCAGTGGGGGCGCTACATATAACATTATCCATTACAGGAAAATCAAGAGTATGACAGTATGATCACCAGGACGGAGCATATAATGAACCATATGACAGTATACAAACATTAGTAATGAGTATATGTGTAGCCCCCAGACCCCATTATATCTGCTGTAGATCATGGTGTGGAATATCACTGATACATTTTAGACTTGCACCATAGTTAACCTCAGTGCGACCTGACATTGATATTACACAGACTATATACTAGTGATCTGCTTTTCTTGCAGTAGGCAAAAATCCATGATCTCATGAGCTACACTATAGATTTCATAGCACTCATTCATCTGCCCAATAGTAACTAATGATTAGCCTTAGCAGTAATAGTAACCCACCTTACTCCCCCCAGAGGCATTCCTGATTGTGCAAGGTATCTGCTCAGAAAAAACTGACTCATTCATCAAAAACATTACAAATACTGGATTTAATGAATGTTTTTTCCATAACGACTACTGTTTTGTGTTTCCCACTGCTCTTTATGGCCTAATTCTTCTCTAGATATCTAAATATATCTTTGATTTGCCAATTAATTAGCATGGAGCCAGTGGGAGCCTGATAGTGACACCGTCCCCTGCTATGACAAATAGAATTGTGTAAAATCTTTGTTTTACAGAGTTTATTGCTCTAGAGAATCTTTTCTCATTGCTTCCATTATCACAAATCCTGTTTCTCTCCGTTAAAACAAGACCTTTCACCAAATTTTTAATGTTGAACCGGATAAAAGGTGTAATAACGGCTGCAGAGTGGAATAAAACATGGCTGTTTATTTTTTAATTAAGCCTATCAATTGCAGAGATATTAGCGATCAAAGTATTTGGCACCTAATGAGTTATCAGATATTTTTCACTGTGGAGCGTGTACTTCTCCCTGTATAAGTTGCTATCACTGGGGCGCGTACTTCTCCCTGTATGAGTAATCACTGGGGGCATGTACTTCTTCTCCCTGTATGAGTTGTTATCACTGGGGGTGTGTACTTCTCCCTGTATGAGTTGTTATCACTGGGGGTGTGTACTTCTTCTCCCTGTGTGAGTTGCTATCACTGGGGGTGTGTACTTCTTCTCCCTGTGTGAGTTGCTATCACTGGGGGGGTGTACTTCTCCCTGTATGAGTTGTTATCACTGGGGTGTGTACTTCTTCTCCCTGTGTGAGTTGCTATCACTGGGGGCATGTACTTCTCCCTGTATGAGTTGTTATCACTGGGGTGTGTACTTCTTCTCCCTGTGTGAGTTGCTATCACTGGGGGCATGTACTTCTCCCTGTATGAGTTGTTATCACTGGGGGCGTGTACTTCTTCCTGTGTGAGTTGCTATCACTGGGGGTGAGTATTTAGTTTGCCTGTATAAGTTGCTATCACTGGGGGCGTGTACTTCTTCTCCCTGTATGAGTTGCTATTACTGGGGCGTGTACTTCTTCTCCCTGTATGAGTTGCTATCACTGGGGCGTGTACTTCTTCTCAATGTATGAGTTGTTATCACTGGGGGTGTGTACTTCCTCTCCCTGTATGAGTTATCACTGGGGGAATGTACTTCTTCTCCCTGTATGAGTTGTTATCACTGGGGGTGTGTACTTCTTCTCCCTGTATGAGTTGCTATCACTGGGGGCGTGCACTTCTCCCTGTATGAGTTGCTATCACTGGGGGCGTGTACTTCTCCCTGTATGAGTTGTTATCACTGGGGTGTGTACTTCTTCTCCCTGTGTGAGTTGCTCTCACTGGGGGCATGTACTTCTCCCTGTATGAGTTGTTATCACTGGGGTGTGTACTTCTTCTCCCTGTATGAGTTGCTATCACTGGGGCGTGTACTTCTTCTCAATGTATGAGTTGTTATCACTGGGGGGTGTACTTCTTCTCCCTGTATGAGTTATCACTGGGGGTGTGTACTTCTTCTCCCTGTATGAGTTGTTATCACTGGGGGCGTGTACTTCTCCCTGTATGAGTTGTTAAGTTGTTATCTCTGGGGGCGTGTACTTCTTCTCCCTGTATGAGTTGCTATCACTGGGGGCGTGCACTTCTCCCTGTATGAGTTGCTATCACTGGGGGCGTGTACTTCTCCCTGTATGAGTTGCTATCACTGGGGCGTGTACTTCTTCTCAATGTATGAGTTGTTATCACTGGGGGGGTGTACTTCTTCTCCCTGTATGAGTTATCACTGGGGGTGTGTACTTCTTCTCCCTGTATGAGTTGTTATCACTGGGGGCGTGTACTTCTTCTCCCTGTATGAGTTGTTAAGTTGTTATCTCTGGGGGCGTGTACTTCTTCTCCCTGTATGAGTTGTTATCTCTGGAGGTGTGTACTTCTTCTCCCTATAAGAGTTGCTATCACTGGGGCGTGTACTTCTTCTCCCTGTATGAGTTGTTATCACTGGGGATGTGTACTTCTTCTCCCTATAAGAGTTGCTATCTCTGGGGGCGTGTACTTCTTCTCCCTGTATGAGTTGCTATTACTGAAAGCATGTACTTCTTCTTTCTGTATTAGTTGCTATCATTGGGGGCATGTACTTCTTCTCCCTGTATGAGTTGCTATCACTGGGGCTTGTACTTCTTCTCCCTATATGAGTTGCTATCATTGGGGGTGTGTACTTCTTCCTGTGTGAGTTGCTATCACTGGGGGCGAGTATTTAGTTTGCCTGTATGAGTTGCTATCACTGGGGGTGTGTACTTTTTCTCCCTGTATGAGTTATCACTGGGGGTGTGTACTTCTTCTCCCTGTATGAGTTGTTATCACTGGGGGCGTGTACTTCTCCCTGTATGAGTTGTTAAGTTGTTATCTCTGGGGGCGTGTACTTCTTCTCCCTATATGAGTTGCTATCATTGGGGGTGTGTACTTCTTCCTGTGTGAGTTGCTATCACTGGGGGCGAGTATTTAGTTTGCCTGTATGAGTTGCTATCACTGGGGGTGTGTACTTTTTCTCCCTGTATGAGTTGCTATCACTGGGGTGTGTACTTCTTCTCAATGTATGAGTTGTTATCACTGGGGGGGTGTACTTCTTCTCCCTGTATGAGTTATCACTGGGGGTGTGTACTTCTTCTCCCTGTATGAGTTGTTATCACTGGGGGCGTGTACTTCTTCTCCCTGTATGAGTTGTTAAGTTGTTATCTCTGGGGGCGTGTACTTCTTCTCCCTGTATGAGTTGCTATCACTGGGGGCGTGTACTTCTCCCTGTATGAGTTGTTATCTCTGGAGGTGTGTACTTCTTCTCCCTATAAGAGTTGCTATCACTGGGGCGTGTACTTCTTCTCCCTGTATGAGTTGTTATCACTGGGGATGTGTACTTCTTCTCCCTATAAGAGTTGCTATCTCTGGGGGCGTGTACTTCTTCTCCCTGTATGAGTTGCTATTACTGAAAGCATGTACTTCTTCTTTCTGTATTAGTTGCTATCATTGGGGGCATGTACTTCTTCTCCCTGTATGAGTTGCTATCACTGGGGCTTCTACTTCTTCTCCCTATATGAGTTGCTATCATTGGGGGTGTGTACTTCTTCCTGTGTGAGTTGCTATCACTGGGGGCGAGTATTTAGTTTGCCTGTATGAGTTGCTATCACTGGGGGTGTGTACTTTTTCTCCCTGTATGAGTTGCTATCACTGGGGTGTGTACTTCTTCTCCCTGTATGAGTTGCTATCACTGGGGGTGTGTACTTCTTCTCCCTGTATGAGTTGCTATCACTGGGGTGTGTACTTCTTCTCCCTGTATGAGTTGTTATCACTGGGGGCGTGTACTTCTTCTCCCTGTATGAGTTGTTAAGTTGTTATCTCTGGGGGCGTGTACTTCTTCTCCCTGTATGAGTTGCTATCACTGGGGGCGTGTACTTCTCCCTGTATGAGTTGTTATCTCTGGAGGTGTGTACTTCTTCTCCCTATAAGAGTTGCTATCACTGGGGCGTGTACTTCTTCTCCCTGTATGAGTTGTTATCACTGGGGATGTGTACTTCTTCTCCCTATAAGAGTTGCTATCTCTGGGGGCGTGTACTTCTTCTCCCTGTATGAGTTGCTATTACTGAAAGCATGTACTTCTTCTTTCTGTATTAGTTGCTATCATTGGGGGCATGTACTTCTTCTCCCTGTATGAGTTGCTATCACTGGGGCTTGTACTTCTTCTCCCTATATGAGTTGCTATCATTGGGGGTGTGTACTTCTTCCTGTGTGAGTTGCTATCACTGGGGGCGAGTATTTAGTTTGCCTGTATGAGTTGCTATCACTGGGGGTGTGTACTTTTTCTCCCTGTATGAGTTGCTATCACTGGGGTGTGTACTTCTTCTCCCTGTATGAGTTGCTATCACTGGGGGTGTGTACTTCTTCTCCCTGTATGAGTTGCTATCACTGGGGCGTGTACTTCTTCTCCCTGTATGAGTTGTTATCACTGGGGGTGTGTACTTCTTCTCCCTGTATGAGTTGTTATCACTGGGGATGTGTAGTTCTTCTCCCTTTATGAGTTGTTATCACTGGGGGCATGTCCTTCTGCTCCCTGTATGAGTTGCTATTACTGGAAGCATGTACTTCTTTCTGTATTAGTTGTTATCATTGGGGGCGTGTACTTCTTCTTCCTATAAGAGTTGCTATCACTGGGGCTTGTACTTCTTCTCCCTATAAGAGCTGTTATCACTGGGGGCATGTACTTTTTCTCCCTGTATGAGTTGCCCAATCATAAGCAAGCAGGAAAATAGCTGAAATAAAAATCATGCCTCCACCATAGTTTAGGTTTCACGGCTCACTTATTCAACAATCAATGTAAAAAATTCAGCCTAAGACTGACTTCTAGGCAATGGTCACATAGTTGGGAGGGAATTCTCCAGCATAAGATGCACCTGAGCTATGAAGAGGTTTATCGCATTCTGTGCATCCTTCAGAAATGTAAATTTACATTATAATTTACACGACTTTCAGGAATAAACTATAGTTAGCGGCAAAGAAAGTTGTACAAATGGCATGCACCATAACGTGTGAATTTTCTTTTACATCACTGGTTTTTAATTACACCCCAGTATGTACAATGTAATTAACCTTCCAAATAAGAATTGCAACAATTTTTCTACAAAGCCTCCACATATCAGCAGATCAAAAGTAATAGAACAAATTAACTTTAGCATAAATAAAATGTTCATTTTTAATACTTTGTAGAGAATCCATTGCAGGTAATGACTGCCTGAAGTTTGAACGTCACAAAACGCTGGGTTTACTTCTTGGTGATGCTTTGCCACCTTTAATGTAGCTGACTTCAGTTGTTGTTTGTTTGCTGGTCTTTCTGTCTTAATTTTTTTTTCTAAGTATTTGAAATGTTGCTCAATGGGATTGCGATATGGTGATGACATGGCCATTGTAGAAAATTCCACTTCTTTGTTTTCGTAGTATGTTTTGGATCATTGTCCATCTGTCCTGTGACGCTCCGTCCAATAAACCTTGCTGCATTTGGTTGAATCTGAGCAGAAAGTATCACCTGTACACATAGGATTCATCCGGCTGCTTCTGTCTTCAGTCACATCATCAATAAACACTAGTGACCCGGTGCCATGGGAAGGCATGCATGCCCGCGCCATCACACTGTCTCCACCATGCTTTACAGAGGGTGTGCTGTGCTTTGGACCATGAGCCGTTTCAAACATTCTCTATAGTTTCTTCTTCCCATCATTATGGTTGATCTTAGTTTCATCTGTCAAAAAAATGCTGTTACAGAACTTTTTTGACAAAGTCTAATCTGGCATTTTAAAAAGGAATCTGTAAGCAGGTTTTTGCTACCTCATCTGAGAGCAGCATAATGTAGACAAAGGGGCCCCGAATCCAATGACATATTGATTAGTTTACTGGGTGCAGCAGTTCTGACACAGAGTTTTTATATATATATACATAGCATGTATCAGAGCTGTGAAAACCGCCCACACCGGGCTCTGTATGTACATTTTCTGAAGACAGAGTCACAGAAGGGGCAGAGCCAGACCAGAAAGCTCCTGTAGTCCAAACAATGATAATCACAAGGTGATAAAACCTTCAGCCTACGTAAACAACATCACACAGCCAGACAAGTGACACATAGTTGAATACTGTGCTTCAGTGCTTCAGCCTGTACATCATGCTGTCTTCAGGTCACATAGCAAACACCTGCTGACAGATTCCCTTTAAGGTTGATTAATGGTTTTCACCTTGTGGTGAATCTTCTGCATTTTCTCTCATGAAGTCTTCTCTTTACGGTAGACTTAGATACTGAAACACCTACTTCCTGGAGATGGTTCTTCACTCGGATGGATGTTGTGCATGTTTTCTCCTTCACCGTAAAAACGATTCTGTGATTATCCATCACTGTTGTCTTAAGTGGACGTCCAGGACTTTTTGAGTTCCCGAGCTCTTCAGTGCACTCTTTTTACATTTTTGCAGAATGTACCAAACTGTAGATTTGGTCACTGCTTACATTTCTGCTATCACCCTGATGGATTTCTTCCTCATTTCAGCCTAACAATAGCCTGTTTCACTTCCATTGAGAGCTCCTTTGACTGCATGTTGTGGGTTCACAGCAACAGCTTCTAAATGCAAATGCTACACCTGGAATCAGCTCCAGACCTATTACCTGCGTAATTGATGATTTATTAATGAGTGAATAGCACGTGCAGCCCATTTAAAGAGTTTTTGAAATAATTGTCCAATTATCTTTTGGTCCCTTGAAAAAGAGGCAGCTATATATTAAAGAGCTGAAATTCCTTACTCCAATTAGGATATGACTATTCTTAAATTAAAACTGAGACTTCCTTATAAGCTCATAGTGATTATATAACTGACTCTTGAATATGTTTTCATAAGCAGCTAAAATGCCAAAACCTGTGTCACAGTCCTCTAGACTAAACTGTATATACTGTGCTTGTGTATGTATATATATATTTTCTTACATTTATTTATTAGTCTCCTTGAGGGGCTTGAACGTGCGTCAGTTATTCAATACACTGCAATACTGTAATATTGCAGTAGATTGTAAAATTGGAACAGTGGACCCGACACCTGAGCAATTTTGCAGGGTCCTGGTGCCAGCCATGGGATTTAGAAGGACACATGGATGGAGATAGTGAACAGGGCTGGAGGCTGGAGCCACTGTTATGTAGGAAGCACACAGGACTAAGATCGATGCAGTTACCTGAGAGTCCAGATTATCAGCCGCTTTATACAGATCCTGCACGGCTTGTTCCAAAAATTCAAAGTTGTGACAGTCCACACAAAGGTGAGCTAAAAAACAGAAAGGATACATAACACAAAATTACATAACCCCTCCCGGATCAGGTGATTTTTCATTTTTGCGCTTTTGCTTTTTTCCTATCCTTTGTCTAAGATCCATAACTTTTTTTTTTTTGCCATGGCAAGCTTTTTTATTGGTATAACTTTGGGGTAAATATTAAGTTTTTATTGCATTTTTTGGGTGAGATGTAGCAACAAAAACAAATAAATTCTAACGTTTTGATTTGGGTTAATTCATTTTCACACATCTGCCCTTTATGCATGCGGTGATACCAACTATGTTTATTTCTTTGCTTTTGAACTGAGGAAAAGAGGGAGATTTAAACTTTTATATTTTTTTTTTTTAAGTTTTTTTATGTTCTTTTTAGTGGACTTGAACCTGCTATCGTATTATCGCTTGTTATACTTATTGCAATGCTGCAGTTTTACGGTTATAGAGAAGAAATGAAGATGTTCTGTGAAACTCAGTCTGTACTTCATGGGATTACAAGGATGTCTGAAATGGGTGTCTTCAGTAGGCCCCAACTGGTGATATGGAATTGGCCCAGCAAGCTCCGATCACTGCTGTAAGAGGTAGGTGCTGAATGTACAGCGCAGCCGACACCCGACATGTATGGAGCAGGGTCAGGTCCTAAACCCATACCATACACATGCACCCAACATTTTACATACTATACATTATACATACAGTTGTGGCTAAAAGTATTGACACCCCTGCAATTCTGTCAGATAATACTCAGTTTCTTCCTGAAAATGATTGCAAACACAAATTCTTTGGTATTATTATCTTCATTTAATTTGTCTTAAATGAAAAAACACCAAAAGAATTGTCCTAAAGCCAAATTGGATATAATTCCACACCAAACATAAAAAAGGGGGTGAACAAAAGTATTGGCACTGTTCAGAAAATCATGTGATGCTTCTCTAATTTGTGTAATTAGCAGCACCTGTAACTTACCTGTGGCACCTAACAGGTGTTGGCAATAACTAAATCACACTTGCAGCCAGTTGACATGGATTAAAGTTGACTCAACCTCTGTCCTGTGTCCTTGTGTGTACCACATTGAGCATGGAGAAAAGAAAGAAGACCAAAGAACTGTCTGAGGACTTGAGAAACCAAATTGTGAGGAAGCATGAGCAATCTCAAGGCTACAAGTCCATCTCCAAAGACCTGAATGTTCCTGTGTCTACCGTGCGCAGTGTCATCAAGAAGTGTAAAGCCCATGGCACTGTGGCTAACCTCCCTAGATGTGGACGGAAAAGAAAAATTGACAAGAGATTTCAACGCAAGATTGTGCGGATGTTGGATGAAGAACCTCAACTAACATCCAAACAAGTTCAAACTTCCCTGCAGTCCGAGGGTACAACAGTGTCAACCCGTACTATCCTTCGGCGTCTGAATGAAAAGGGACTGTATGGTAGGAGACCCAGGAAGACCCCACTTCTTACCCCGAGACATAAAAAAGCCAGGCTGGAGTTTGCCAAAACTTACCTGAAAAAGCCTAAAACGTTCTAGAAGAATGTTCTCTGGTCAGATGAGACAAAAGTAGAGCTTTTTGGGCAAAGGCATCAACATTGAGTTTACAGGAGAAAAAAAGAGGCATTCAAAGAAAAGAACACGGTCCCTACAGTCAAACATGGCGGAGGTTCCCTGATGTTTTGGGGTTGCTTTGCTGCCTCTGGCACTGGACTGCTTAACCGTGTGCATGGAATTATGAAGTCTGAAGACTACCAACAAATTTTGCAGCATAATGTAGGGCCCAGTGTGAGAAAGCTGGGTCTCCCTCAGAGGTCATGGGTCTTCCAGCTGGACAATGACCCAAAACACACTTCAAAAAGCACTAGAAAATGGTTTGAGAGAAAGCACTGGAGACTTCTAAGGTGGCCAGCAATGAGTCCACACCTGAATCCCATAGAACACCTGTGGAGAGATCTAAAAATGGCAGTTTGGAGAAGGCACCCTTCAAATATCAGGGACCTGGAGCAGTTTGCCAAAGAAGAATGGTCTAAAATTCCAGCAGAGCATTGTAAGAAACTCATTGATGGTTACCGGGAGCGGTTGGTCGCAGTTATTTTGGCTAAAGGTTGTGCAACCAAGTATTAGGCTGAGGGTGCCAATACTTTTGTCTGGCCCATTTTTGGAGTTTTGTGTGAAATGATCAATGTTTTGCTTTTTGCTTCATTCTCTTTTGCGTTTTTTCTTTTAAGACAAATTAAATGAAGATAATACCAAAGAATTTGTGATTGCAATCATTTTCAGGAAGAAACTGAGTATCATCTGACAGAATTGCAGGGGTGTCAATACTTTTGGCCACAACTGTATACTCTGTATTACAGGGATGTTATAGGGATAGCCCCTATCAATCAGCAGATTTCTCCCTAGTAAAATAATAACATTTATACTCACCTCTTGTCCTGGCGTTCTCGGCACTGGCTTTCCCGGGGCTTGCATGACATTGTTATGTCATGCAATCCCTGAGCCCAATCAGTGGTCTCTTCATTCTTCCCACCTTCGGATGAATCAGCCATCAAGAGGACGTGAGCGGAAGAATCCCCGGGAGAGCAGTGCCAACACCACTGGAATGGCACCTGCACTGGAGGGGAGTATAAGTGTTAGTATTTTACTGGGGGAAACATGTAGATTGAGAAGGGGTTGTCCGAGTAGTGGACAACCCCTTTAATATTGACAGTTTATGGTTAGCAGGTATCTAACACAGTGCCACTTGTCACTTACTGTCAGCGGAAATTATATTCCCTGTGCCAGAATTAACTCCAACAATCTTCTCATACATTGGGGTAGTTGGAGATTTACCCCCAACCATCACCGCCACCATCAGCCACCAGATAACATGCCTGACTGCAAACTGCAGCATCATCAAAATCTGTAAGAGAAGAAGTGAACATTTTTACTACATGGTCAATGTTGTCCCAACAAACTTTGCATAAATCAATAGCACAAGTGAATTTAAGAAACTTTGTAATATATCTTATCAAAGAAATATGCTTCTTTCTCCACTTATGAGCCACTTCTTCACCTCCCCTCTGCCAACAGAACTCATCATTCCCTCTGAAAAACCGCTAAAATCTGTCTTGTTTAAAACAAGAGGGACTGCCATTTCACAGAGGGATCAGATTACAGCTGCCTATTGAAGTCTATGGAAAGCGGTGGGAGGAGGCAGATATAAGTGAGAAAACAGGCATAGAGACAGGTGATGGTCCTGCTTTCTAGTCAGTGTTTTATCCCACCCCAGTGCTGGATTGACCACTAAACAGCTTCAAAACCGCTGTATAACGTTCTCCATGTGGCTTCTACTTCTAAACATGCTAACATGTGCTACATAAAGGCATTTCTCTGTGTCCTGTGCATAGGAGACATCTTAGCAGCTGGTCTCTACCTACTAGCTCAGAGTGAACTGAACCTTATAGAGGCTGCAGATGGGGAAAACTGGTGGAAAATTCTTGATGCAAGTCATGTAATGACCAGAAATGTTATTCTTCTTGTACGAAGATGTGACAGATTATTCTGAAAAGCCACCAGAAATTAGAGCTACACTATAAGAAGTCAATATGTACAGCTTTAAGGGTTGTCCTGAATTAGAGAAATAGTGCCACACCTTTCCACAGGTCATTCCTGATATTGCAGCTAAGCCTCATTGAAGTGAATGAGTTGCAATGCAGCACACAAGATGTGGATACGTGTGCAGCTGTTTTCTAAAGATGTGTTTTTCCAATCAAGGGCCATGCATTTAATGCCCTACATAACAAAACTCTATATACACTGTTTTTTTTGTATTTTTTGTAGTTTTTTTGAGGATGCTTGTGGAGTTTTTTTTTTCTAAAAAAAGCAACAAACTCTTAGTATTGCAAAATTTCTGGCATCCCTGAAAAATTCCATGTCACAAATGTAACAAAGCATAAAGTTCAACAAGAAAGAAGTTCCAAATAATAATTTGCACTCCTTGAGAAAGCTTAGGCAAAACGCGCGTCGGAGTGAGGGATCCTCTATTGGGAAGATCCAACCATATTTGTGTTATCTCTTGACTAATATTGTTATCCTTTTTTGGTGTAAACATTAATTTACTTGTTACGTTTGTGATGTATTTTTATACACTATTCACATTTAGTAAATACCTTGGTAACATTTTATTACATTTTTATGTAATAATTAGCACAATATAATATGCTCAGATAGTGTATAACAAGGCAATAGAACCTATAAATAAAATATAGGCACTACAAATGAATATAAATATATATTTCTATTGAATAAAATTGTAATTTTTACAAAATTTTGCAAAAAAATTCATAAAAACAAATGAGGGGATACACATGCTTAGGTCGGTGTTTTCTTCTGGGAGGTTACTAAAGTATAAAGTTCTACAAGTAAGATGTTGCAAATAGTAATTCTAACAAAAATCACTCTTAAAAATAAACAGGTATAATAGATGCAAGAGCAACAAAAAAAAGTACAAAACAAACTTAGACACAAAATAAACAGAAAAAAGAAAAAAAAAACAAAGCGGAACATGCAGATACAGTAGATGGATTTATAACAGACCCGAAAATTCCATGACTTGGAAGGAGGAAAAGGAGCAGTTTTCAATAAAACCCATGTCCAAAAGTGGCTCTTTTAAGGGTGTATAGTGGTGGGTCCTGGGGGTTAGGGCTTAAGTGTTGGTACATTAGCGAAGTATATAAGAAAGTTTTATAACTTAGTGATTCAGGTTTGTGTATCAGCCCTGTATACTGACCGCTGGTAATATATACAGATAAGCGACTTCTCCCACGTACAGGACATAAGCTACGCTCCTATCTCAGTCCGTGGAATGAATGCTGGCACACATCCCCACATCTATGGCTGACGGCCCCATTTCCTACCTTTGGAATAAGGCTGTGGAGCAGCGAGAGACCCTATCAGATGAGCGCTGAGCAGATGTGACATGGCACACAGCTCCGACTTGTTCTCTTAAATCCTGAGTGGGTCATTGCTATAGAGAATTCCCACAGCAACAGAGTAGACAGTCAAAAAATCCAGCTGGTTTCAAACAAACCAGGGTTGTCTGTTTCCGGTGTTTATTTGCAGGATGTATAGTCCAGATATGGCTCATAATTCTTGGAAATCGCATTGCGTAACAGCGATGCAGCTGGAGAATGAAACTTGACTTTGTAGACAAATGTAGCAGAAAGGGGTTATCCAGGCAAACAGTAATAATGACCTATCTACAAGGTAGCAGATGGGTGGGGGCCAATATCCGGCATGCCCACAGATTACATCCAGCCAGCACCAGAGAAAAGAGGTAATCTGTGGGCATGCCAGATATTGGCCCCCTCATCGATCTGCTATTGATGACCTATCATGTGGATAGGTCAGAGGTTCAAAGTGTTTACATCCAGCCAGCACCAGAGAAAAGAGGTAAACACTTTGAACCTCTGACCTATCCACATGATAGGTCATCAATAGCAGATCGATGAGGGGGCCAATATCTGGCATGCCCACAGATTTCCTCTTTGCTCTGGTGCTGGCTGGATGTAAACATTTTGAACCTCTGACCTATCCACATGATAGGACGGCAATTGTAGATTGGTTAGGGGCCAATATCCGACGTCCCCACCAATCAGCTATTTACCCCATTGCTGAACGGATGTAAACACTTTCAACGGAGCCGCTGAGCACAACTCCAAGGAAAGTGTAGTGGCCACTGCCAGCTGTTGCCAGCTACTGCGGCACAGCCTTTATGAGAGTAATGCACCACAGTAGCACCACCAGAGTAGCCGGCACCGGCCCGCTACACTTTTATCGATGTTGCGTTCAGCTGCTCTGTTTAAAGTGTTTACAGTGGGTGCACCAAATGTCAACCCCACTGATCTGCTATTGATGACTTATCCTGTCCATATGTCCGGACAACCCCTTTAAAGCTCATGCAGGCAACCGTTTTAATCGGACGAGTGCTATCCTCCAGGCTTCCTCCCTTAGTGTACGCTGCAGTTAAGCAGTAAATTATGGTATATCATTGCAAAGGATTTTGAGTGCTGTATTAGGAAACACACAGCTCTGACTGCTAGGAAGATCTATTGTGAAATTAATCAGCACAGAGATAGGTGGACTGCTTTGCGTTTTTTATCAACTCGCTGGTCGATAAAATGCAATGAAAGAATCGATTTACCTTTTTTTTCTCATAAATCCACCCCCCCAAAAAATCATCACAAACATGATGAAATGCAGTGCCTTGCAAAAGTATGCGGCTCCCTGGAACTTTTCAGCCTTTTCCCACATATTATGCTTCAAACATAAAGATACCAAATGTAAATTTTTGGTGAGGAATCAACAACAAGTGGAACACAATTGTGAAGTTGAACGAAATTTATTGGTTATTTTAAATTTTTGTGGAAATCCAAAAACTGAAAAGTGGGGCGTGCAATATTATTCGGCCCCTTTAACTTAATACTTTGTTGCGCCACCTTTTGCTGCGATTACAAGTTGCTTGGGGTATGTCTCTATCAGTTTTGCACATCGAGAGACTGAAATTCTTGCCATTCTACCTTGGCAAACAGCTCGAGCTCAGTGAGGTTTGATGGAGATCATTTGTGAACAGCAGTTTTCAGCTCTTTCCACAGATTCTCGATTGGATTGAGGTCTGGACTCTGACTTGGCCATTCTAACACCTGGATATGTTTATTTGTGAACCATTCCATTGTAGATTTTGTTTTATGTTTGGGATCATTGTCTTATTGAAAGACAAATCTCCCAGTCTCAGATCTTTTGCAGACTCCAACAGGTTTTCTTCAAGAATGGTCCTGTATTTGGCTCCATCCATCTTGCCATCAATTTTTACCATCTTCCCTGTCCCTGCTGAAGAAAAGCAGGCCCAAACCATGATGCTGCCACCACCATGTTTGACAGTGGGGATGGTGTGTTTAGGGTGATTAGCTGTGTTGCCTTTACGCCAAACATATTGTTTGGCATTGTTGCCAAAAAGTTCGATTGGTTTCATCTGACCAGAGCACCTTCTTCCACATATTTGGTGTGTCTCCCAGGTGGCTTGTTGCAAACTTTAAAATACACTTTTTATGGATATCTTTGAGAAATGGCTTTCTTCTTGCCACTCTTCCATAAAGGCCATATTTGTGCAGTGTACGACTGATTGTTGTCCTATGGACAGACTGTCCCACCTCAGCTGTAGATCTCTGCAGTTCATCCAGAGTGATCATGGGCCTCTTGGCTGCATCTCTGATCAGTCTTCTCCTTGTTTGAGATGAAAGTTTAGAGGGACGGCCGGGTCTGGTAGATTTGCAGTGGTATGATACTCCTTCCATTTCAATATGATCGCTTGCACAGTGCTCCTTGGGATGTTTAAAGTTTTGGAAATCATTTTGTATCCAAAACCGGCTTTAAACTTCTCCACAACAGTATTTCGGACCTGCCTGTTGTGTTCCTTGGTCTTCATGATGCTCTCTGTGCTCCAAACAGAACCCTGAGACTATCACAGAGACTTGATTACACACAGGTGGATTATATTTATCATCATTAGGCGTTTAGGACAACATTGGATCATTCAGAGATCCACAATGAACTTCTGGAGTGAGTTTGCTGCACTGAAAGTAAAGGGGCCGAATAATATTGCACGCCCCACTTTTTAGTTTTTGAATTTCCACAAAAATTTAAAATAACCAATAAATTTCATTCAACTTCACAATTGTGTTCCACTTGTCGATTATTCACCAAAAATTTACATTTGGTATCTTTATGTTTGAAGCATGATATGTGGGAAAAGGTTGAAAAGTTCCAGGGAGCCGAATACTTTTGTAAGGCTCTGTAATTCACCAATCTGTCCAAACGCTCTTTGAATGCAAATCAGATGAAAATTTAACTCAATTCTCACCCAGAACCTGAATTTTACTACATACATAATATTGTTATTTACCAGTCATGTAAAGAGATCTCCCTGTATATTATGCAGACCATCAAAAGGAAGAGGATACAGCTGCTTCTAAAAGGGCATTATGGAGGAGGAGGACATAAACGCTTCTAAAGGCTTAATCTGCCAAAAAAGGAATCCGCTTCCTGTAAAGGGTTAATCTGAGTCTCTATCTCTCTCTACATACTGTACGCAGACAGACAGCCACAGGATCCTGTGATGCTGTGACAAGATTTTTAGGACAGCCACTGTTTCTAGAATTCTCCAACTCCTGCTGCTTAATTAAATACAGGAATCCATCTTACATTTTACACAAGGATTCAATGAGCTTTGTGATTTACATGAGGCAGCAGGAAGACTTGCACAGAGGAAGACAGTTTACATTTGCGATACCTCACTGACACAATTTGTTGACAACTGCTTGCAGTTTCTTCAGCAGCACTTCCTTCACTTTGCAACAGTCCTTGTGTCTCATTAGCACAGCACACACCTTCAGTGTATGTCACAACTCTTCTCACAGTCACCTACAATAATGTCCTCCAGTAATTTGTCTGGCATTTTTGCACATGCTTACAGTTTTCAAGTCACAGTTCCTGGCTGTATCGGGAATGGCACACCTCTTCGCATTAACCCATCATCTTTTAGACTTCTTTGGTGTGGATTCTCCTCACAACCGGTTACCTCTTTGCCCCATACAGGCAGAGACACCCTTCATAAACTGGAATAAGTCTCACTTCTCCACCTCTGCTCTTCTAGTCCTCGCCCCTCTAATGGCTGCTCTCTCTTGTACATGTTGGCTAGGCTGCTCCACCTGGGACAAAGCTTATACGACTACAGATTTTTCTCTTGCTTCTCCATCAGCACAATGCCTATGGTGGTGCACCATTATAGCAAGAGCCTTTCACTAGCAAACCAGTGCATGTTAAACTTCAATGGTGTCATATGATGCCCCTCACGTCTGCATTGGAAATGGGCAGTGTCAGTGACGTTTCGACACCTCACAGATGCTGAAACGTCTGCACAATTGTCAGGTATCACGCATCAGAGAGAGCAGGATTATTGCTGATGTAACTGGCTTCTTATGTAGCTCCATGGGCCCATCCGCAGAGCAGATTGGAGTAGGAGCCGCCTGCAGTTTACCTGCTCTAATCTGGTCCTGACTTGTGCAAGCCACAATTTTTATGCACGTAGATTCGAGGTCCATGTGAAAAATAGCCACTTGAATT
Organism: Ranitomeya variabilis; assembly: GCF_051348905.1. Classification (NCBI taxonomy): domain Eukaryota; kingdom Metazoa; phylum Chordata; class Amphibia; order Anura; family Dendrobatidae; genus Ranitomeya; species Ranitomeya variabilis. Next base: position 1,111,335,016 of record NC_135232.1, read on the forward strand.
AGCACTAAAATTGGGTCCGGGTGCTGTCCCTTTTCCACATGCTCAATAAAATGTTTGTCTGAACGTACCCTTAGAGAATAATGGATCGTTTTTTACCCCCTTCTGCAATCCCATATGAAGAAATGCTAAAGCCATGTCTTATCCATGGGCTTGTAGCAAAGAACCATGATGACTGCCCCTCCAGTACTTCACGCTTGGAGAGCACCGTGTGCAGGACATCAATACCGCCATGCGGATACATTATGGGTTAGTTACTGGGAGAGATGCTGCGTCAGATACTCTGCGGAGGATTTGCATCGATTAATCCACAAGACTACAGGTTAGAAGAACGATCTCGTTAATGCAAAGTGATTTTCCTCAAACTGTTTCACATTACAGCGGAGTTCCCAGCTCGCGGCTCGAGGCAATCTGCCAGCAAATCTGCACCAGACTGGGAGCTTTCCTATTATAGAGTAGTTATTGCTCTAATAAGCAGCACCCAGAAGTGTTCATCCAACCCTGGAGACATCACTGTCACCGATGAATGGGTAATGGCCTCTGAAGATCTGAAGTAATGAGATTTGTGGGGTTTATTATGGGGTTGGGCGGGGTAAGACCAGTATTGCTGATCTGCCAAGAACATGAATCGTCCTTTATTCTTGGAGCTGGGAAATGTTCACAGTCTTTCCTTGTTGACTAATGACAGTCTTATTGATGCATAAGAATGCGGTGTCGGAACCTGCGGTGCACTAATGGCGCATCGACCCTACAGGTAGATCCTAGGCTGCTATGTAGGCTTTAGAAATAGAGGGCAAAGCTGTAGTTCCAATTTATTGATGGCAAAGACTGAACTGATTTCGCAAACAAGGAGTGTGGAATTAGCACAAGGATCATAGAAAGAGTATGGAGAGGAAACAAGCACATCGCATATTGTGTATGGAGGATCCTGTATTATCTGCTGTATATAAAGGTGTTATCAGTCATTGTACAGGAGGAGGAGGTGAGCTGTGACATCACCTATTGTGGATGATGGATCCTGTGTTATCTACTGTATATAGAGGTGTTATCAGTCATTGTACAGGAGGAGGTGAGCTGTGACATCACCTATTGTGAATGGAGGATCCTGTGTTATCTACTGTATATAGAGGTGTTATCAGTCATTGTACAGGAGGAGGAGGTGAGCTGTGACATCACCTATTGTGAATGTTGGATCCTGTGTTATCTACTGTATATAGAGGTTATCAGGCATTGTACAGGAGGAGGTGAGCTGTGACATCACCTATTGTGAATGGAGGATCCTGTGTTATCTACTGTATATAGAGGTGTTATCAGTCATTGTACAGGAGGAGGAGGTGAGCTGTGACATCACCTATTGTGAATGGAGGATCCTGTGTTATCTACTGTATATAGAGGTGTTATCAGTCATTGTACAGGAGGAGGAGGTGAGCTGTGACATCACCTATTGTGAATGGAGGATCCTGTGTTATCTACTGTATATAGAGGTGTTATCAGTCATTATACAGGAGGAGGAGGTGAGCTGTAACATCACCTATTGTGAATGGTGGATCCTGTGTTATCTACTGTATATAGAGGTGTTATCAGTCATTGTACAGGAGGAGGAGGAGGTGAGCTGTGATATCACCTATTGTTTATGAAGGGACCTGTGTTATCCAATGTATATAGAGGCGTTATCTTTCTTTGCTATCGTGTCATTAGTGACTGTACAGAACAGAAAATGTGAGTCTATTATTAGGCATAGGCAGCAGTGTGAAAACTGCAAGATTTCTGCTTTTTTTGTTATACAGTATGTATGTATATATATATATATATATATATATATATATATACTGATTTTGAAAATATTCTGGGTCTTACTTTCTTTGGTACTGTGATGCATTTTTTTTAGCTAAATAAATAGTATTTGGGTTATTCAGGAGTAGAGTGTTGGGCCGACATTAGGGAAGGAGAGAAGACCGTTTGGAGATGAGTTCTCGGGGAGATCTATGTCCTGCCCATAGATCTTATTGGCTTATTTACATATAAGAAAAATGTGGATTTCTCTGGAATAAAACATCAGATCACGTATATCAAGGTTTCATTTCATTCATCTTCCTATGACCTACGTGCCCATATAGAGATCTTAGGAGGGGTGATCCTACTGATAGGTTTCCTTTAAGGTTACTGTAGGTGTGAAGGGTCATAATAGATACTCTCCACCCACAGTCAGATTCCAGGGGTGACGGGGCCAATTTTTGGAGGTTGTGTACTGCTCATTTAAACAGAACCTCCATTTTCTAGCAGGGTCTTGAACCAAGTAACCCCGAGGAGCAAAGTAAAATAATGTAGTATTATTTACTGATGTATGGCGGTAGTATTATCTGGGAACTATATGTCAGTATTATATAAGGAAATATAGTTATTTAAATACTTGGACGCTATATTGTGGTATAAAATGGGTTGCACTGTATATGCTTGCATTTTCTTGACACTTCATGGCGCCATTATATGCTTGTATTTTCTTGGCACTATGTGGTGCTATTATATGGTTGTATTTTCTAGACACTAAATGGCGCAAATTAAAACCATGTAGTATTATTCAGAGGTGTATGGAGGTAGTATTATCTGGAGCTATATGTTAGTAATATATAAGGAAATATTATTTAAATACTTGGACACTATATTGTGGTGTAAAATGGGTTGCGTATGGTTGTATTTTGTTGACAGTAAATGGCGCCATTATTTTGTGCTGACATATAATACCCTCATAGCACTTAATGCTGAGAAACCCTCTTCTTCAAAGACATTACGGCACTATCATGAATAGCATTACATCTTGGTTTGCTGCGGACTGTGGTTCAGTTGCGGCTGTTATATTCCCAGAACAGAGGCGAGGATATTGCGGTCACTGGAGAAACCGTGTAATTCACCATCTCTGACAAGGAATGGCTCATGGGCCAAATAAAGCAGCCAGCGGCCCCATTTATCAGCCTCGTCCATTATTTAAGATGCATTAAAGCTAAACTAAAGAACAACGCTGGTGTTATACAAAAGCCACAAGCCGGGAAAATAAATAAAATCATGTCATGGACTGGATTGATTAATGCATGGATGGGTTTGGAAGACTCAGATGGTTAAGATATACAATATTAATAAAAAATGTAATAGGATTCTCCTGTATGAGAAAATAAAAGTTTGTTTTGTTTTTAGATTTTTTTTTTTCAGAATCAGCGCCACTGTTGTCCATAGGTTGGGTCTGGTATTACACCTCATCTTTATGCAAATGAATGAGACTTAGCGGCAATAGCAGACCCAACTTATAGACAAGATTGGGAACAATAGCCCCCCAGAACTCCAAAAAATATCGCTGCCCACTTGGATGATGTACAGAGACGGACACACAATAGATAGATAATAGAAAGATAATAGATAGAAAATATATAGATAAATAGATAGATAAATAATAGAAAGATAATAGATAGAAAATATATAGATAAATAGATAGATACTAGAAAGATAATAGATAGAAAATATATAGATAAATAGATAGATACTAGAAAGATAATAGATAGAAAATATATAGATAAATAATAGAAAGATAGATAGATAGATAGATAATAGATAGAAAATAGATAGATAAATAATAGATAGATAGATAGATAGATAATAGATAGATGATAGATAGATAGATAATAGATAGATGATAGATAGATAGATAGATAGATAGATAGATAATAGATAGATGATAGATAATAGATAGATGATAGATAGATAGATAATAGATAGATATATAAATAGATAGATAATAGATAGATAGATAGATAGATAGATAGATAGATAGATAATAGAAAGATAATAGATAGAAAATAGATAGATAATAGATAGATGATAGATAGATAGATAGATAGATACTAGAGAGATGATAGATAGATAATAGATAGATAGATAGATAGATGATAGATAGATAATAGATAGAAAGATAATAGATAGATATATAACAGATAATAGATAAATAATTGATTGATAGATAATAGATGGTAGATAAATAGATAGAATGTTAGTTATAGAGATAGATCCTTAATATCTCCAAGGACTGTATTACACTATAGATATATTTTTTCAAAAAGGAAATTTGTGTTGCTATAAAAAACAACATAATTTCACGGATGATGGGAAACCATTTATTATCGCATCCATTCAATCTGCTCTAATAAACCAGACGAGTGGCTGCGCTGTCATCAGTTTACAGCTCTCGGTACACGGTGAGGGATTTCTACAGTTCACAGCAGCCTGAGGCAGTTTCTCTTTTTTTTTATTATTGTTTTAGATTACCCGTTCATTTTCTGGCTGGATACAGCTATTTATATAGATTTTTAGCTAAAATTGTGAGCTTTGTGTTTCCTTGCTCTTTAGAGCTCTGATAAATGTTCTACTGTACTTGATACCCCTCCACACCACAATCCTGGGGTTAGGACCAGTGAGACGATCCCTCATCAAAATCACTCTGTAATATATATCTTATTAGAGAAATACACTTCTTTCTGTTCCTGCTCTGATCTTTTATTCTCAAATTTCTCAATTCGCGGCAAACATGTGCCTTCAGTGAGTACAGATTTTCCCATTACTGAGATGAGGGGATGACAGTTGGTGCTCATAAAGTTCTATGGAGAACTGTAACTGTTTTTCAGGATAATTTGCAGCAGAATGTCTGTGTCTGCCTCTAGGGCCTCCCCACTCCATAGGATTTGAAAAACACCAACTGTCACCTCATATATCAGGCTCCTCCCTCATCCATAGAACTCTAAAAGCACCAACTGTTATTTTCTATCTCACTAATAGCCAAATCTGTCTTCACTGCATACAGATTTTACCCATGAATTGAGAATGAATAATCGGTCATGGAGGAGAAAGAAGAAGATTTTTCTGATAAGATATACCGTGGCATGTAAAAGTTTGGACACCCCTGGTCAAAATTACTGTTATTGTGAACAATCAAGCAAGTTGAAGATGAAATGATTTTCTATAAGGACTAAAGTTAAAGATGACACATTTCCTTTGTATTTTATGTTAAAAAAAACAACCTAATATACACTGTTCACAAAAATAAAGGGAACACTTAAACAACAGAATATAACTCCAAGTAAATCGAACTTCTGTGAAATCAAACTGTCCACTTAGGAAGCAACACTGACTGACAATCAATTTCACATGCTGTTGTGCAAATGGAATAGACAACGGATGGAAATTATTGGCAATTATCAAGACACCCTCAATAAAGGAGTGGTTCTGCAGGTGGGGTCCACAGACCACATCTCAGTACCAATGCTTTCTGGCTGATGTTTTGGTCACTTTTGGATGTTGGTTGTGCTTTCACACTCATGGTAGCATGAGACGGACTGTACAACCCATCAAGTGGCTCAGGTAGTGCAGCTCATCCAGGATGGCACATCAATGAGGCTGTGGCATGAAGGTTTGCTGTGTCGGTCAGCGTAGTGTCCAGGGGCTGGAGGTGATACCTGGAGACAGCCAAGTACACCAGGAGATGTGGAGGGGGCCGTAGGAGGGCAACAACCCAGTAGCAGGACCGCTACCTCCGCCTTTGTACAAGGAGGAAGAGGAGTAACACTGCCAGAGCCCTGCAAAATGACCTCCAGCAGGCCTCAAATGTGCATGTGTCTGCACAAACGGTTAGAAACCGACTCCATGAGGATGGTCTGAGTGCCCGACGTCCACAGATGGAGGTTGTGCTCACAGCCCAACACCGTGCAGGACGCTTGGCATTTGTCACAGAACACCAGGATTAGCAAATTCACCACTGGCGCTCTGTGCTCTTCACAGATGAAAGCAGGTTCACACTGAGCACATGTAACAGACGTGACAGAGTCTGGAGACGCCGTGGAGAGCGATCTGCTGCCTGCAACATCCTTCAGCATGACCAGTTTGGCAGTGGGTCAGTAATGGTGTGGGGTGGCATTTCTTTGGAGAGCCGCACAGCCCTCCATGTGCTCACCAGAGGTAGCCTGACTGCCATTAGGTACCGAGATGAGATCCTCAGACCCCTTGTGAGACCATATGCTGGTGCGGTTGGCCCTGGGTTTCTCCTAATGCAGGACAATGCCAGACCTCATGTGGCTGGAATGTGTCAGCAGTTCCTGCAAGATGATGGCACTGAAGCTATGGACTGGCCCGCCCATTCCCCAGACCTGAATCCGATTAAGCACATCTGGGACATCATGTCTCGCTCCTTCCACCAACGTCATGTTGCACCACAGACTGTCCAGGAGTTGACAGATGCTTTAGCCCAGGTCTGGGATGAGATCCATCAGGAGACCATCCGCCGCCTCATCAGGAGCATTCCCAGGACTTGTACAGTAGAGAGGTCATACAGGCACATGGAGGCCACACACAATAATGAGCATCTTTTCGTTGTCATGAGGCATTTCCACTGAAGTTGGATCAGCCTATATTTTGATTTTCCACTTTGATTTTGGGTATCATTCCAAATCCAGACTTCCATGAGATATTCATTTTGATTTACATTGATAGTTGTTATGTTTTATGCGTGGAATGTGTTATGAACACATTCCTCTATGCAATGAATACAAATTTGCAACTGGAATATTTCATTCAGAGATATTTAGGATGTGGTATTTTAGTGTCCCCTTTATTTTTGAGTGCCGTGTATATTGTCATATTTTCCATTTTAAATTTTTTTTAAAAATGAGCCGATGATTATTTCCATGTGTATTATTGATTTATGAAGTAAAAACTAAAACAACAGTAAGGGTATGTGCACACGTTGCGGATTTTGTTGCATTTCCGCAGCGTTTTTGGACGCGCGGAAATGCCTCAAATCCGCAGTGCGTTGTCCACACAATGTTAATCAATGGAAAACGCTGTGCACATGCTGCAGAAAAAAAACATGCGAAATCACATTGTTTTATTTTCCGCAGCATGTCAATTTTTTTGGCGGATCTGTGTGTGTCTGCGGGGCTGTGTGTGTCTGTGTGCGGGGGGTCTGCGGAGCTGTTCGTGTATGTGCGGGGGTCTGCGGAGCTGTGCGGGGATGTGCGGGGGTCTGCAGAGCTGTGGGGGGCTGTGTGGGTGTGCGTTGGTGTGTGCGGGGCTGGGTGTGTGCGGGGCTGGGTGTGTGTGTGTCTGTAGGCAGGCATCGTCCGATGGGACTTCTATGCCTGCTACAGTGAAAGCTAGCCGGATGATGGGATAGTAGTAGTCCCATCATCCGGCTACTGTGTTCAAGTGAAAAAAAAACAAAACACATACACAAATACAGTATAGACAGTACATACAGTACATATAGACATATAGTACATACAGCATAGAGTACATACTCACCAATCACCTAGTTTCCGAAGCCCTCAATTCTCCTGTAATAAATATAAAAATAATAAACCAACAATATACTCCCTGATCCGTAGTAATCCATGTAATAACGAGTGTCCCACGATGATCTCCAGTGGAGAGCTTTCCCATCAGCAGATGCGACCGCTCTCCTGGGGCTCCGGCGATACAATGACGGAAGGTATCCTTCCGCACTGTATCCCTCCGCCGCTGTGAGTACAGTATAGTTCATACTGTCACTTGCGGCACAGCTGCGTGGGAAAATTCTCACGCAGCAGTGCCGTAAAGTGAGAGCAATGAACTCATTGAACCCTCAGTGATAACACTGCAGGAGCCTTTGTCTCCTGTCAGTGTGTCACTGGAGGCCTACAGAGTGGTCACATCTCCTGATGTGACAGCTCTATAAGAGAGATCTTCATGGGACACTCATTATTAATTGGACTGGGTCGGACAGGGAGTATACGGTTGGTTTATTATTTTTTATTTTTTGCAGGCAATCGATGGCTTCGGGGAAATAGGCGTGGTTGTAAGTATGGTGAAACTAAAAATATTAAAATACTTTTTTTCTGGCTGTGTCTTTTTTAAAAAAAAACTCTTTCACTACTATAGGATTAGTAATGGATAGGTGTCTTTTGACGCCCCTCCATTACTAACTGGGCTTAATGTCACCTTACAATACAAAGGTGACATTAATGAGTCGCCCGCCAGGGCCATGGGGTACTTAGTACCGGGCCTGCGTTCACAGGGGGATGTCACAGTGGCTGTGACCCGGTCGGTCTGTGGCCCTGGGCGCCCATGTAAAAGGGGAAGGTCTTTAAAGGGAATAAAGTTTATGTTCGTGACGCCATTGTGGTATTCGGTCAGTGGGGACCGACGCTGCTTTAAGGGGTCCTCTGGGATGATGTTATGGCAGCTAGATGGTATACCTTCCCACAGGTGAAGTGTATCCCCAGGGCTCCCGGTGTGTAGATGGAAGATACTGAATGGCGCAGTAAAGAACGAGGACACAGGTTTGCAGTCTCTTTACCTTGTTTACTGAAGACTTCAGGCAGCCACAGTCCAGGGCACCAGATCACAGGGCAGGCAGGGTCCGGCCGGATTGGAGGCAAGTTAGGAGTCCCCTTGTCCAGGTGGAAATCAAAGCTTTCCTCTAGCGCCATGATGTTGTAGTCCCTTACTGCCTATGGCTTCAGATAAGGTCCTCACATATGTTCTCTCTCTCTGTCCCCCATATAGGATAGGACATAACCCATATGACTGGTGACTTGAGTCTGTTTGTAGGGACTCTAGCACGCCCGGGCTCTAAAGGTGTCACCGTGTCTCCTGGGTATTAAGACAGACAGGTAACGTGAAGTTCAGCTGTCTTGCCAGTCTCTGACGTAAGTCGTAGAGGGCCTTGCAACCTCGATGTTCCGGCTACCGGTTTCTGTGCCTCAGAAGGAGGCAGCCTGCTCGTGGCTGGTCTCCCGCTGGTATCCTCTCCTGTGCGTTGCTCTCCTACATGCTCACTGCAAGATATTCGGCTTTCTGTGTGTCTCTTTCCAGGAACTGCAGCACTGTGGCTACACAGCTCCGTAAACCCTCTTCTTCCTCAGATTGATCCAGTCTGTTTCCTGGCAAGAACTGTTCTCTCCTTCCCTCCAAAAACTACTTTATGTTTGGGGAGTCACCTAGTAAATAGGATCAATAGCTCCCCCTGGTGGCCTGGAGTGTTAATGTTGCACAATTTGGAGAACCATGAGTCAAAAAGTTGCCAAAAGCAGTTTAAGCGAAAGATACAAAATTTATTAAAGACACATCAATGCCATGAGTAAAATATTACCAATTACATCAAAGTAATAAAGTGACTAAATCCATGGATACAGTGGTGAGCTGAGAGCACCAGTACGGGACATTGAAATCCTTAGGTTTGTAAGTATACAGTAAATATGCTGTCAACCATGTGCACTTGAAGCTATCTGCCAAACACTGGCAGCCCGGCTGAATAGTATAAACATATGCATGAATGCTACAATAATAGCCAAGAGCCAAAGTACACACAGTATAAATGAAGAAATTAGTTACCCATGTAGGATGAAATAAAGGTCCCGTCCGGATCCCAGTCACATACGCCAACGCGCGTTTCGCGTTTGAACGTTACCGCTTCCTCAGGGGGCGTGGCTTAATCAAGGTCTCAGTCCCATATAAATAGCGGTCACATCCGATCATGTGACCAAGTGAAAAATAGAAATTATGCATGCGTGAGCCGCAGAGCCCACTGTATGCATCCCAGACCTCACCCCCATCACGCCGACACCGGTCATGTGAGCGGGCGGGCGCCACGCCCACAACACATGACACGGGACCGCCGTACAGAGGGAAGGCCGAGAACGCAGTGAGCACCGCAGGCCGGCATGTAACTATAAAGTGACAGTGCTAAAAAGTGCAACAGTGTCAATGTGTTGCATGCTTGTGATTACCGGGTTCCAGTTATCCCTTCTTGCCTCCAAATGTAACATCACTCTCCCTGTGAGGAAAGCAATGCTACTGTGAAGACCAGGACCCTGGGGCGCCACATTAACCCCTTATTACCCCATATGCCACCGCTACAGGGCAGTGGGAAGAGAGAGGCTAAGTGCCGGAATTGGGGCATCTTACAGATGCGCCATTTCTGGGGCAGCTGGGGGCTGGTATTTGTACCCGGGGGGGCAATATCCATGGTCTATTCCTAGGCTATGAATATCAGCTCGCAGCTGTCTGCGTAGTCTTTCTGGCTATAAATTATAGGGGGACCCCACATCATTTTTTGGGGGGTCCCCCTATTTTAATAGCCAGTAAAGGCTAAGTATACAGCTGCGGGCTGATATTCATAGCCTGGGAAGCTCCATGGGTATTAACCCCTTCCCAGGCTACAACCACCGGCCCCCAGTCACTGGCTTTCCCACTCTAGACTTGAAAATTGCGTGGGAGCCCACGCAAATTTTTTTTCCCTGTTTTTGTTTTAAATTAAACAGATATTACGTTTAAGGCTGGGGTCACACTTGCGAGAAACTCACACGACTCTCGCACCTCAATACCCGGCACTGCCACTGGCACTCGGGACTAGAGTGTGCGGCTGCATGTATTTCTGTGCAGCTGAATGCTCCGGTCTCAGTGCCGGCTATCGAGGTGCGAGACTCGTGGGAGTTTCTATAGATCTATTATCTATCTATCTATAGATCTATCTATCTTTCTGTGTGTGTGTAAACATTATTCTTCAATGGAGTATATAAATGAAGATTTTGGACAAGAAATGACTTCACAATTCCTTTTTTTTTTTTTTCAATAATAGATCTTTATTTAGCTTTCTAAAACGCATATAAATCCGCATGAAAAAACTCATCAAAAAAAGCATCGAATCCGCACAAAAAACGCATAAAAAACTCACCACAAACGTGCAGATTTTTAGCTGTGTTTTTTGGCAAGAGATGCAGATTCTGTGCAGAAAAATCCGCAGGCAAATCCGCAACGTGTGCACATACCGTAATTCTCTAGCCGAACAATCATCCCCCGCAATATGTTTATTGGGTTTATTGGGGGCCTGCAGTAATAAAGTATTGGATCATACGGTATGGGCTAAAAAAAAGCCCAAATAAACAAAAAATATATATTTATAGATCCATTTATCCACCTAAAAATAAAGAAATTAAAACAAATAAGTAATAATCAAGTCTAACAGGGGCTGGCTGGCAATTTTCAGCCTGGGGGGCAATCACAAGGCAGTGGCCCTCGAGTTGCGGTGGCCCTCCTTTTCCCTGCTTATATCTGGCCACTGCATTAGAGAATGTGCACACGTCAGGATTTCTTGCAGAAATTTCCTGAAGAAAACCGGAAATTTTCTGCAAGAAATCCGCATTTTTTTTTTGCGTTTTTTTCGCTGTTTTTTTTTAGCATTTTGCAAGCGTAATTAGCTTGCAGAACGCTAAAGTTTTTCAAGCGATCTGTAGCATCGCTTGGAAAACTGACTGACAGGTTGGTCACACTTGTCAAACATAGTGTTTGACAAGTGTGACCAACTTTTTACTATAGATGCTGCTTATGCAGCATCTATAGTAAAAGATAGAATGTTTAAAAATAATTAAAAAAAATAAAAAATGGTTATACTCACCCTCTGCAGACAGCCGATATCCTCAGTGGCATCCGTTCCTATAGATGGTGTGGTTCAGGACCTTCGATGACGTCGCGGTCACGGGAGCGGTCACATGACCGGTCTCGCGACCAATCACAAGACAGCGACGTCATCGCAGGTCCTGAACCACACCATCTTTAGGAACCGAAGCGGCAGCATGCAGCGGTGAGAGGCGGGAACACTCCGGGGGCCATCGAAGGTGAGTATATGACTATTTTTTATTTTAATTCTTTTTTTTTTGACCAATTATATGGTGCCCAGTCCGTGGAGGAGAGTCTCCTCTCCTCCACCCTGGGTGCCAACCGCATATAATCTGCTTACTTCCCGCATGGTGTGCACAGCCCCGTGCGGGAAGTAAGCAGATCAATGCACTCCTAGGTGTGCGGAATCCCCGCAATTCCACATTTTTAATGAACATGAACAATGTCGCGGAAAAAAATGCAACATTTGTCCAAAAAATGCGGAATACACTGTAAATAATAGGAGGCATATGTTAGCATTTTTTTCGCGTTTTTATCACATTTTTATAGCGAAAAAACGCGAAAAATACTGAACGTGTGCACATGGCCTTAAAGTAGCAGAGATGACAGGCTTTAAAAACAGGCTGGTACACAGATATGGGAACTGAACGGAGCTTGCTGCATAGATATGGGAGCAGAATCGAGCTTACTCCAGAGATATGGGAACAGAACGGAGCTTACTACAGAGATATGTAAGCAGAACAGAGCTTACTACAGAAATATGGGAGCAGAAAAGAGCTTATTATAGAGATATGGGAGCAGAACCGAACTTACTAGATTCAGAGATATGGGAGCCGAACCGAGCTTACTGCAAAGATATGGGAGCACAACCAAGCTTACTACAGAGATATGGGAGCAGAACCGAGCTAACAGCAAGGATATGGGAGCAGAACCAAGCTTACTGCAGAGATATGGGAGCAGAACGGGGCTTACTACAGAGATATGTCAGCAGAAACGAGCTTACTACAGAGATAAGGGAGCAGAACCAAGCATACTACAGAGATAGGGGAACAGAACCGAGCTTACTACAGAGATATGGGAGCAGAAACGAGCTTACTACAGAGATAAGGAAGCAGAAACGAGCTTACTACAGAGATATGGGAACAGAACCGAGCTTGCTACAGAGATATGGATGCAGAACCGAGCTTACTGCAAAGATATGGGAGCAGAACCAAGCTTACTACAGAGATATGGGAGCAGAACCAAGCTTAGTGCTGAGAAATGGGAGTAGAACCGAGCTTACTGCAGAGATATGGGAACAGAATCGACCTTACTACAGAGATATGGGAGCAGAACCAAACTTACTACAGAGATATGGGAGCAGAACCTAGCATATTACAGAGATAAGGGAGCAGAACTGAGCTTACTAGAGAGATAAGGGAGCAGAACCGAGCTTACTACAGAGATATGGGAGCAGAACCGAGCTTACTGCAGAGATATGGGAGCAGAACCGAGCTTACTACAGAGATAAGGGAGCAGAACCGAGCTTACTACAGAGATAAGGGAGCAGAACCGAGCTTAATAAGTCTACTACATGGAACCAATTAACCAAAAGCACAACAAACCTCAGCATAATTTAGCGAAGTAATTGTTACAGAAACTACATAGATGGATAACAGCTAAATTTGCAAAGTAAGACAAAACAAAAAAGACTGGTCGCTACTAGACATGAGAAAGAGATGGGCCACAAGGACCCGAAAAAACGACCACAAAAGTCCATATATCAAAGTATAAATAAACCTTTATTATTCATAGTGACAAGATATTAAACATATAGACAAAAAATGGAACAAATGAAGTGGGACACCACATGGTGTGTACACCTCACCGATGTGTGATCTACCACAGGTGCACAGAGCCAGGGAAGGAAAACACCCGTACTCATACAAGAAATAAATAAAGTACCATGATAGTATTATAGTTAAACCCAACCAAATGTCAGATGGTATATAGAAAATGCAGATAGAAATGCCAGTTTTTAACAGGGAAACAAAAAGCATAGTGCATAGGTACAATTACCCCGAAACCCTGCATATAATAAGGCAATTGAGCTACATACCCCTCAAAACAAATGGGCTATTGAAAAGGGTCTTACCTCCAAAAAAGGCAGTCAGGTGTTAACTTCCCCCGGGTCCGTGCGCCCACCCCAACGTGCGTTTCGGTCGCACACCTTCCTCAGGGGGCTTAATGGAGAGGTGCCGAGATTGAGGTTTTATACAGTTCCGTACCGGAAGTAGACACCGGTCAACCGGAAATGTGTTTTGCACAGGTGTCCTGCACGATAAAATGGACTATAGGGCCAGAGAACGGGTCTGGCTTGGACAAATGGAACAGGTGTTTGGGGAGGGTACCGCTGGTGTCCAGCGGGTTGGTGATCACTTATGGGAGAAGTGTGCCCTAGTCCAAAATCTACTAGTCAAACGTACTAAACTCTGGTGGAATCGGGCATTTTTGGAAAAATATGTGTCACGTGCCATGATCCCTAGGGGCCTGAGGGTTAGAGTAGTCCCTGCATACCCAGTTGATGATCAGGTATTCATTAGTGAATGGGAGGAGGCATGTAGTGGCTGTTCTACAACATTGATGAAACTGCTCATTAAGTTGAATACAAGGTCAATTGAGGATCTTGATGGACAGATCGATGCTGCACAGGTGGATCTTCGGACAAATAGTACGGAGGATAAAATTCAATCCTTTGAGCTAAATTTGGATAAAGTATTAGATCAGACTTTGAAAAAGATACATGATAATCAAACTCAAAAATTCAATAGAGACTCTAAAGATTATCGGTCAAAGACAGTATATCGATGGGCTAAAATTATACCACAAATATACCCCAGAAATCGGGGTGGTTCCTTCTCATCAATGTCATCAGCTGGTGAAATCTCAGACGTATCTGGATCCTCTATGGTGACTCGATCAGGAACAGCATACAGGAGATCTCGTAAACGTAATTACCATCCATACAGACGTCAGGATATTCGCTCACCAGACGAGGGACAGGGTGGTAATAAGGTAATTAATCTTAGTGAACATCAATTAACATCTGCCGATTTGTCTTTACTAAATAGAGGCTTTACCTTTTCACCCTCTGCAGGTCTTGATACTTTTTCACTTGTTAAAGATCTGCATCTTTTTGCTCGATCTTTACTTTTTAAGAGGTATTTTTTTGATGACCAATTACACATTTTATTTCCAACAGAAGAAGAACAGGCAGCCCTGAGGATCTTGGAGGAGTTGTCGGACGAACATAATTCTACAGAGGGAGGTAGGATACCCCCATCGATTAGACCACGCTCCAGGAAGTTTCCCCCTCTTTCCAATTGTAGCGCAATTGATTTATTTGTGCAGGTGGTCACGAATGATTTTCTGAAAATTCCACAGCACATTCGGGGGGACAACTTGACTGGGGAGGAACGGCAACGCCTCCACCATCTACAGCGGCTTTCGGATGTGGTACTCAAACCGGCGGACAAGGGGGGTAATGTTGTCATCTGGCCTATAGCAATGTATGAACATGAGGCATTTCACCAGTTGAAAAACGTAGTGTGTTATAAGAAACTTACGTTTAACCCCTTGTCCGCTTATATTGCACACTTATCCTTGATTCTATCTGCCGCTGTCGATGGTGGAGTCATCACGAAGGACTTGGCCACCGCTTTGGTGGTCAATGAACCCACAGTTTCAACTTTCTACCTCCTCCCCAAAATACATAAAACATCAAGGTCCCCCCAGGACGCCCAATTGTGTCAGGGCGGGGAAACTTCCTGGAGAATATTAATAAATGGATTGATTCCATTTTACAACCGTTGGTGATGGGACTACCTTCCTTTTTAAAGGATACGACGCAGCTGCTCCGGATGGTTGATGGTCTCTCTTTGGACCCTGACACCCTCCTGGTTACAGCTGACGTCGAATCTTTATACACGAGTATCCGCCACTGTGACGGTTTACGGGCGGTTAAATATTTCTTGGATTCGTCTGACCACTCCCCCGACTTCAGGGCATTGGTGCTTGAGCTACTCGAATTTACTTTGACTCACAATTTTTTCACATTTAAGGGGTCCCTCTACCTGCAGCTCCAGGGCACTGCTATGGGGGCGGCCTTTGCCCCCTCCTATGCAAACTTGTTCCTGGGGCTGTGGGAGAGGGACCTCTTCCTGTCAGATGAGCGGCCGTCGTCGGTGGACTGCGTCCTTACCTGGATGCGGTACATCGACGACGTCTTCCTCATCTGGCAGGGTACCTCTTTGGATCTTGATCAATTTTTTGAGGGGATCAACAATAACAATTTGAATATACAGCTTACGGTCAAATATGACTCTAATGAAATAGAATTCTTGGATGTTGTTCTTCGGAGAGATACGGGTGACAATATTTGCACCAATATCTACCGTAAGCCTACGTCCACTAACATGCTACTACATGCCTCCTCCTCACATCCGTCTCACATGATTCGGTCTGTACCTGTGGGCCAGTTTTTACGCCTTTGGCGTATTTGTTCCACACGAGATCTATTTGAGGTGGAGGCCGACAAACTCAAGCAACGATTCATGGAGAGGGGTTACAGTCGTCGAGCCATAAAAAGGGCTTATCACAGAGCAAAGTGGTCTGATAGTGATCGATTTTTCGGGTCCTTGTGGCCCATCTCTTTTACATGGAACCAAGTCTGCTACATAGAAACTGGAGCAGAACTGAGATTACGACATACATACAGTACCATAATCTAGATTACTACATTGATAGAGTACCAGAACCAAGCTTACTGCTTAGATATGGTGCCATAATGGAGCTTACTTACAAACATACACACAATACAGCTATACAGTGCCTAGTACTATCTCCACTACACAGAGAATACATAATATTATAATATCACCATTACCTCTACATGAAACTACATTCTATACAAAGACCAATGATGCCACCATACACTCCCTGACAGAAGTTATGTTGCTTATCCATGTTATGTAAATAAAAGCTTATAACCTGATGTTAAATTCATCCATTGGTTGTATAAGTTATTCTTTTGAAACCTGGAACCCTCCAAAATGTGATTTAGGTTAAGAAAATAAATGATCAAAGCAGAAATATTGATCAGTTAATGGACACAGAATGGTCAGATTTTGGCAAGACAAAATTTTTGTTGCCCACAGACAAATAATTAACTTAAAATACAAATATATGTTGCATAACATTGGTGAATGAAGTTGTGGTGCTCATCTAGATTCTCTGGTTTTGTCTTCCAAGCTTCCTCTTTCATCCTTCCCCAAACATGCTCAATGATGTTCATGTCTGGTGACTGGGCTGGCCAGTCCTTGAGCACCTTGATCTTTTTTGCCTGGAGTAACTTTGTTGTAGAGATGGATGTATGAGATGGAGCACCATCCTGCTGCAGAATTTGACCTCTTTTATGATTTGGAATATAAGTGGTAGCTAATACTTCTTGATATTTTAGGCTATTGATATTGCCTTCCACCTTGCAAATGTTTCGCACACCCCCATACTGAATGTAACCCCAGACCATGATCTTTCAACCACCAAATTTAACTGTCTTCTGGGTGTATTTTGGATCCATACTGGCTCCAGTAAGTCTCCTGCAGTGTTTGTGGCAGCTGTGGTGTAATTCTACTGAAGAGAAATCCATCTTCTGCTACTTTTCCAGTGTCCATCTATTTAGCAGGCTGTGGGAGTTTGCAAATGCCACACGGTTTTTTATTTGCCTTTTGTTTAGTGCCGGCTTCTGGGCACTGATTCGACCATGGAGGCCATTTTGAGAAAGAATCCTACAAACTGTTCTAGTTGACACAGGTAAAGGTTTAGGTGTGCACTCAGCCTTAATATGGCGAGGTGCTGGTGTAACGGACCAATGGCCCAGAATAACAGTAAAAGTTAAATTCACTGCACTCTCTCTAGGTTTCTTATGCAAAGTCTGGTATAAATTTATTATACATAAACTGGGAGCGTAACAGAATATTACAGCATCTGTGATTTTTTATCTGCTGTGGAAGAGGGGCTTGCTTTGGATTTTCTAACCAACAAACATTCCTCCTGAGCAGTTGTGTTGCGGGGTCTGCCGGACCTGGGCTTGTCAAACACATCTCCAGTCTCTTAAAATCTTTTTTTTAATTCTTTGTACTTGACGCTGAGACACATTAAAGGTGCCCGCCACCTCTGCAGTGGATCTGGTCTTCAGCCTCTTGATAATCCAGGCTTTGGTCGCAGGGTGGATTTTTGGCATGTTGTCAAGAGCTCAAGTTGCAGTTCAAGTGAAGGTCTGGGAGCTAGGTTTCTTTTTATACACACACACTAAATAACCAATCATTTACTGAGCACAGGTAAGGATGTAAACTAGGATTGGGTGTATTATATGACCAGGCGACAAAACTTTTGTCTTGATAAAATCTGACCATTCTGTGTCCATTAACTGATCAATATTTCTGCATTGATATCAATTTATTTTCTTAACCTAAACCACATTTTGGAAGGTTTCAGCTTTCAAAATAATAATTTATACAACCAATGAATTTAACATCAGGTTATAAGCTTTTATTTACATAACATGGATAAGCGACATTACTTCTGTCAGGGAGTGTACAACTTTTACTACTAGTATACTACAATACTGATAATTAATTTTTAAAAAAGCACAACACTAAGTGCCATTGTATACAGGAACTCTGTATTTACGGTCAGTGTAAAGATACTACAGTGATCACTGGTGACATTATACACAGGAGATCTGTATAAGGTGTCAGTGTACAGGTAATACAGTGATCACCACTGCCAGTGACATTATACACAGGAGCTTTGTATATAGTATACAGTGTATAGTGTCAGTGTACAGGTAATACACTGACTCACTAGTGATGTCTCTAGCTGAAGTCCTTCATCTTTGCTTTTCATTTTCATCCAGCACAGACTGCCATCACTTCTTCCAGTCAGCACTCGTCTCTGCATAAAATAACACAGTTGCCTAGAGCACGGCTTCCAGACCACATTCCCCACTTTTTCCCTTTCTTCTACACCATGTTCCAAATTATTATGCAAATTATATTTTTCTCTGATTTTCCTAAATGGTCGGTGCAAATGACAGTCAGTCTAATAAAAGTCATCACTTGTTAGAGTATACATCAAATTTTATTGGAGAAACCTCCCAATGATAACAGTATAATCTCTAAAATGAATAAAAACTCAAAATGCACTGTTCCAAATTATTAGGCACAGTAGAATTTCTAAACATTTGATCTGTTTTTTTTTTAACCAATAAATTTTTATTGAAAGATTGCATAACAAACAACATTTCAAAAAACATCAGGAGAGGGAAAGAAAGTAAGGAAGGGGGAGAGAACATGGAAAGGGGGGCAACAAAGACCCCAGTACATAATATAATATAATAGGACCATAATGAAGTCAAAGCAAAACACATAAAATCCACAATCACAGAGTCAGTCATGACGAGAGACAATAGCAGAAGCAAAGTCTTTGCATAAAACTTTAAATTTTAAATTTTACATTTTAGATGAGGGCGAGTACAGACTGAGATATGTGTGTGGAGGAGATCCATGGATCCCACCACGAAAGAACCCTAGACTTCCGCGATAGATCCTGCGCCATAATCACCTCATAACAGAAATGTAAATCAATTTTCGCAATCAGCTCAGCCCTGGAGGGGAGGGCCGGGGACTTCCAGTACTTTGCAATACATTGTCTGGCGGCAACAAGGACATTAGAGATTACGGGCCGGAGAGAGGAGGGGAGGTCGATGAGGGAAATACCCAAAACCGCAAGCTGCCCACTCAGCAGAAGGGGGAGACACGTCAGCCCAGTAATCAGTGCCTCCACCTCACGCCAAAAAGCCCGAACCCGCGGACATGACCACCAGACATGGGAAGCCGACCCCACAGCGCCACAACCCTTCCAACAGAGGGGGGAGGAGGATGGAGAGAACCTCGCCAGACGGGACGGAGTAATATACCAGTGTAGTTGTATCTTTTTCACCTGTTCCAAGTGGCCAATGCATGAAGAGAATTTAGCGGGATGTATCATTGCAAATTGCCAGTCCTCCAAGGAAGCCTCAAAACCCAACGAGGACTCCCAGGAAGTCATGAATTGAAATTTGTCAGCAACGCCACAGGATAGGAGGGCTTTGTAAATAATGGAGATGCCATGGGACAATATAGTGGAAGGTCTAAAAAATCTATGGACCAAGTCCTCTGTCAAAGGCGGGGGGGCCCCGAATGAGCGACGAGTCCTGAGGAAACTACGGAGTTGGAAATATTGGAAAAAGTCAGAGGCGGTCAGGGAGAACCTCCCCGAAAGCACCTCAAATGACAGAAGGCCATCTGAGCCGAATAGGTCCGCCACCCGAAGCACCCCGCGCCTCCTCCAGGAGGAGAGAGAGATGTGTCCGATGGCATACTCCAGAGCCCGTAGAGAGACATAATCATGCATGAACCCCAGTAGAGAGGGAATAAGCAGCGCCCACAGTTTTGTAGCAGTCCTGACAGAGCGGAGACACCTGCCCACAAGGGGAACCCGGAGAAATTGGAGTTCTAAGAGCAATTTTAACGAGTTTTGGGGGGCAAAGTGAGATTCGATAAGAAACCAGGGCAGATGTGAGTCCCCATCCCACCATATTTTAAGAGGCTCAAGGATCGCCGCTTTATAATAAGATTGAACCGCCGGGACACCCAGACCTCCCATTGAGTACGGTAAACACATAATCCGACGCTTGACCCTATGAGGTTTCTTGTTCCAAACGAACCTATCAATCAGCGATTGGAAAGCAGAGATAAATTTCGAGGGAATAAAAAGGGGAAGGCAACGGAAGAGGTACATAATTTTAGGCAGGAATAACATTTTAGCAGTTTGTATACGAGCCATCCATGATAGAGTCGTATTCGATAACTGATCCATACCTCTTCTGACCTCTGCAAGAGTTTCCTCACAGTTTGCACGGACTATGTTGTCTAACCTAGTTATCTTGATGCCCAAGTATGTGAATCCCAGGGGGGCCCAGATGAACGCATATTTCGATTGGATTTGGACCTGAAGGGAAGTTGGAAGAAACAGAGGGAAAATTGTGGATTTTGTCAAATTAAGCTTATAATACGAAACCGCTGAAAATTCATTTAGAATGGAGGTGATGGCGTTCAACGAGGTTAAGGGTGAAGTGCAAGTTAATACTACATCGTCAGCATAAAGACCGATTTTATGTTCCGATCCCCCCACCACAATTCCCTTTATATCCGTCGACTGTCTAACTCTCGCAGCCAGGGGCTCCATAACCAGAGCGAAGATAATCGGTGAGAGGGGGCAGCCCTGACGCGTACCATTATGAATAGGGAACGTCCGAGAGCTAAAACCCGCCGAGCGAACCGACGCACAGGGGTTGGAGTACAATGCCATGACAGCTCTAGCAATCTGTCCAGTAAGCCCGAATCTCCCCAAAGTGAGTTCAATATAGTCCCAGTGTACCCTGTCGAACGCTTTTTCAGCGTCGAGTGACAGAAATACACTGGGAATACCCCCCCTCTCCACCACATCCAAAAGGTCTATCAGGCGCCTGGTGCCGTCCCTGGTCTGTCTACCCGGGACGAACCCAACTTGATCTGGGTGAACAAGACTAGGGAGAACTGCAAATAGTCTGTTGGCCCAGATCTTGGCATAGATCTTCACATCACAGTTTAGCAGTGCTATCGGGCGGAAATTCCCCGGAGATGTGGGGGGTTTCCCCTGCTTGGGGAGAGTCGCAATGGAAGCCTCCAAACCCTCAGCCCCAATACTACCTGCCGACATCCAACTATTAAAAAGCCGCAGGAGGAAAGGGGAGAGAACAGAAAAGAACTGTGCGTAGTAGAGAAAGGAAAAACCATCAGGCCCAGGAGAGGAACCTTTATTAGCATCTCTAATAATTTGTGAGAGTTCAGACTCAACAATGGGAGAGTTTAGGAATGCGAGCTGCTCCTGGGTAACCGAGGGGAGATTAGCCCCATCCAAGAATGCCAAAATTGACTCCCGCGAAGGCTGGGGAATCCCTAGGTCAGACCCGAGGTCATAGAGCGAGGAGTAATAGGAGGCAAACTCCTCAGCAATCTGAATCGGGTTCCTCACCTGGGAGCCGTCAGGCCTAAGCAAGAATGGGATCCTAGACTGAGCCTCTCTCTTCCTAACACGTCTGGCCAGGAGAGCGCCCGCTCGGTCCCCCATTGTGTAGAACTTCGCTCTAGATTTCCTCAGGTTCCTCTCAGCCCTGTGGAGCAGAAGGTTACGGACATGCAAACGGGCCCTAGAAAGGTCAGAAAGAAGGGCTGGAGTAGGAGATAATTTATGAGCAGACTCCAGACGAGATAAATCCTCCAGAGCCGAGTGAAGGACCGCATTGTACTTCCTCTTGGCCCTGGCTGCCAGTTTAATGAAGTGGCCCCTAATCACCGCCTTGTGCGCAAACCAAAGGGTGTCATCCGCTATGTCAGGAGTATCATTGTAGGCGAAAAATTCACTCAGCGCCGCCTCTATGCATTGGGAGTTGGTTTGGTCAGCAAGGAAATGGGCGTTAAGACGCCAATGCCCGGGGGGTCTAATGGCCAGGGGGTCCTTCAGGGTGAGGGACACCGGAGCATGGTCCGACCAAGTAATGCCTCCAATATCTGCTGAAGTACAGTGAGGGAGAGCCACGTCATTCACCAGCACAAAGTCAATCCTGCTATAGGAACCGTGCCTGGGAGACAAAAACGTGTAGTCTCTCTCGCCGCAATGCAGATATCTCCAAATATCATGAAGGTTGAAAGAATTGATTAAGGGCCCCGCTTCACATCTTGATAGCGAGGAGGCAGAACAGTCCAGATCTTTAGACATTGGGACATTGAAGTCGCCAGCAATCAACTGGTGACCATGTTGGATATCGTGAAGGGTTTGAAAAACCCCCTCCAGGAACCTGAGCTGCCCCACATTAGGGCCATAGATCGAGGCGATGGTATAGGGTACATTGTTAATGAGACATAACACCACAATAAACCTACCCAGCGGGTCTGCAATGGAACGGACCAATTGAAAGGAGTTGGACCTACTAAAGAAAATGGCTACTCCCGCCTTTTTAGTCGGGGCGTTAGCAAAAAACTGGTGCGGATATAAGCCTGAGTGCATTCTCTGGTTGTCACATTCCAGCAAATGCGTTTCCTGAAGGCACAAAATATCATGGCGGGATTTACCTAATTGGCGCCACACAACAGACCTCTTGCCCGGGGAGTTAAGACCATTAACATTAATTGAAAGTAGCGAGATACTCATAATAAGAACATAAAAACAATTTGGTAATCATCAAATACTGACAATCTGTGAATAAAAGAAGACACGATATGGTCAATGAACTAAAGCATACATGTGAGTAGACCGGGGGGAGGGGGGAAGGAGACGGGAGGACACAAACAAGACATACCACAAGTAACAAATAAACTAGCGGACTGGAGTCCATTCAGGAAAACCCTGAGTCCAAAAAGGTCAGAATCAGAAAAACAGTTCACCTATGGGGCACAAGAAGGCTGTAGAGATCCTCAAAAGAGGGCTCAGCACAGCAGCAAAAACCAAGAAAAAATAAAAGAGAGAAAAAAAAAACCAGAGTACAACCGTGTGGGAAAATAGCCAGGAGCCACAAAAGCCGTGGAGTCAGACCTCCTCCCAATCAGGAGCAATGCGGGCCCTGGGGCCATTGTTACCTCCAGTCTTAGTAAAGGATGCAGAAACCGGAGATTCAGGAGTCGCGAGTCCCCATTTGGAGAGAGCGGAGGCCGCGTGAGCCGGGATTAAGCAGGTAGTGATCGAACCATCTTTACGGATGAGAAGCTTGGTAGGAAATCCCCAGCGGTACTGGATACCTTTCTCTCTGAGGATGGCGGTGTAGGGGCCAAAGGTCCTCCGAAGCGCCAAAGTACCTGGGGAGAGATCCGGAAAAACAGCAATGCGTGCGAACCTATCAGGGAGCACTGGATTTTTCCGTAGAGCCTGTAGAAATTCTTCCTTCATTTCATAAAAGTGTATGCGCGCTAACACATCTCTTGGAACGGAGGGACCCAAGCCGGACGGTTTAGGGATCCTGTGAATACGATCGATTATGACCTTCTTTGGGGCAAGCTGAGGGAGAGCTGCAGCCACAAATTCCTGCAGGAATAACTTCAAATCTCCTGACAAAGTAGATTCATCAATGCCCCTGAGTTTGACGTTGTTTCTCCTGGACCTGTCTTCCAGATCCAGGGCTTTAGAGTGGGTTTTAGTAGCCATGGTTTGCAGGGCCTCATGAGCATCCCAGAGGTCATTGTGTGAAGAAACCAGCTCCGCCATCTTACGCTCCAGACGGTCTGTGCGGTTACCCAGTTCCACCACTTCCCCTTTAAGCTCAGCCAGCATATTGCGCATATCCTCCTGAATGGAAGCTCTGAGGTCTCCAAGAAGGTTTTTGAGGAGAGCAGCAGTCACCGGACCATCGGCCGAATCCGACGCTGCAGCGCCTGAACGCGACGCCTCACCGCCAGATTTGAACGCTGCTGCGTTGGACTTCAGCGCCGCACCACCCGATTGCGACGCCTGAGCGTTACGTTGTGCAGAGCGGGAAGACCTGGGGGAGGACGGCGCCATCTTAGCTGCCGGCGGGAGCTGCGGGGCAGCGGCAAAGAAGTCAGGAATTCTCCTTGAGGGGTCACGGGCGCCTGTTTTCGCTTTCCCCATGCACTCACCACTGCAGCGGGGACCAGCGGCGGTATCGTGGAGGCAAAGAATATAGTAGAGGAGGTAGAAGAGAGCCGTTTTAGGGTTCCTGGCTGAGGAGCTCCCACTCTGTGCGACCTACTCCATCAGCAGTTAGGCCACGCCCCCACATTTGATCTGTTTTAAAGAACTGAAAATGCTCATTTGTGGAATTTGCAGCATTAGGAGGTCACATTCACTGAACAAAAAAGCTATTTAACTCCAAAACATCCTAACAGGCCAAGTCACATGTTACCATAGGAACCCTTCTTTGTTATCACCTTCACAATTCTCGCCTCCATTGAACTTGTGAGTTTTTGGAGAGTTTCTGCTTGTATTTCTTTGCATGAAGTCAGAATAGCCTCCCAGAGCTGCTGTTTTGATGTGAACTGCCTCCCACCCTCATAGATCTTTTGCTTGATGATACTCCAAAGGTTCTCTATAGGGTTGAGGTCAGGGGAAGATGGTGGCAATACCATAAGTTTATCTCCTTTTATGCCCATAGCAGCCAATGACTCAGATATATTCTTTGCAGCATGAGATGGTGCATTGACATGCATGAAGATGATTTTGCTCCTGAAGGTACAATTCTGATTTTTATACCATGGAAGAAAGTTGTCAGTCAGAAACTCTATATACTTTGCCGAGGTCATTTTCACACCTTCAGGTACCTTAAAGGGCCCTTCCAGCTGTTTCCCCATGATTCCAGCCCAAAACATTACTCCTCCATCTCCTTGCTGACGTTGCAGCCTTGTTGGGACATGGTGGCCATCCACCAACCATCCACTACTCCATCCATCTGGACCACCCAGGGTTGCTCGACACTCATCAGTAAACAAGACTGTTTGGAAATCAGTCTTCATGCATGTCTGGGCCCACTGCAACCGTTTCTGCTCGTGAACACTCTTTAGGGGTGGCCGAATAGTAGGCTTATGCACCACAGCAAGCCTTTGAAGGATCCTACACCTTGAGGTTCGAGGGACTCCAGAGGCACCAGCAGCTTCAAATAACTGTTTGCTGCTTTGTAATGGTATTTTGGCAGCTGCTCTCTTTATCCAATGAATTTGTCTGGCAGAAATCTTCCTCATTATGCCTTTATCTGCATGAACTCTGTCTGTGCTCTGTTTCAGTCGCAAATCTCTTCACAGTATGATGATCACTCTTAAGTATTCGTGAAATATCTAATGTTTTCATGCTTTCGACCAAGGCATTGCACTATTTAATGCTTTTCAGCAGCAGAGAGATCCTTTTTATTTCCCACATTGCTCGAACCTGTGGTCTGCTTTATAATGTGGAACATAATTTTTAAGTAGTTTTTCTTTAATTAGAATCACCTGGAAAACTAATGATCACATGTGTTTAAGATTGATTTCAGTGATCCATTGAGCCCTGAGACACAATACCATCCACGAGTTTATTTGAAAAACAAAACAATTAAATCTTTATGACACTTAAATCCAATTTGCATAATAATTTGGAACATGGTGTACACTAGACATCTGAATACAGAGGTGCACCCACAAACAATATATAATTGGTTATTATGCAACCTCATAGATTGTAAGCTTGCGAGCAGGGCCCTCATTCCTTTTGGTATCTGTTGATCTATGTGTTTATTGTTATGCTTAATGTCCATTGTCTGTACAAGTCCCCTCTAAAATGTAAAGTGTTGGCACTATAGAAATAAAATTATCATAATTATTATTATTAACCGACCATTCCAAATATAAATTATAATCCACCACAGTGCACCCACTAACTATAAATAGCCACTTTCACCATTTAATATATAAATTAATTAGCACCTGTACTCTTTCCCCATATTCATTACTAGTCACTTCATCCTCAACGCCCCCCACTATGTACCTACCACTCTAACCCTAACCCCGATTCATTATAGTTACATGCCCCTCCCGCCCCAATTCATTGTCATGTCTTTCTCTCTCACCCTCTATTCATTATCAACTGCTCTACCCCACATTCAATACATCATTTACTCCCCCACCCTTAAAATTCATTATTTGTTCTTCCCCTAGATCATCATTTGCTCTCCCCACCCCCTCTTCAATTGATCATTTGCTCTCCCCACCCCCATCTTCAATTAAATTGCTGTCCCCTGTCCCTCACACTGAATTTATCATTTTGCAGTTCCCCCACTTTAATTTGAAGTCCCCTTACTTCATACATTGCAGTCCCCTATCACCCCCTCACTTCATCTGCAGTGCCCCTTCATCATTTGCAGCCCCCTATCCCCCTCACATTTCATCATGAGCAGTCCCCCATCAGACACACTTCATCATGTGCAGTCCCGCAGTCCCCTTCTCCCACTTCATCATGTGCAGTCCCCTTACCCCCCACTTCATCATGTGCAGTCACCCTTACCCCCCACTTCATGTGCAGTCCATCTTACACTCCACTTTATCATGTGCAGTCCCCATTACTCCCCACTTCATGTGCAGATCACCTTACCCCCCACTTCATCATGTGCAGTCCCCTTTAACCCCCAATTCATCATGTGCAGTCCCCCTTACCCCCCACTTCATCATGTGCAGTCCCCCTTACCCCCACTTCATGTGCAGCCCCACTCCCCCTTCATCATGCGCAATCCCCCTTACCCCCACATCATCATGTGCTGCCCCATTCCATCATGTACAGCCCCACTCTCCCCACTTCATCATGTGCAGTCTCCTTTATCCACTAAACTATCATGTGCAGCCCCACTCCCCCTTCATCATGTGCAGTCCCACTCCATCATGTACAGCCCCACTCAACCTTCATCATGTGCAGCCCCAATTACCCCCTCACTCCATCATGTGCAGTCTCCTTTAACCCCCAAATTCCATCATGTGCAGTCTCCTTACACCCCCCACTTCATAACTTGCAGTTACACACCATTAAATTTATTTTATAAAGAAAACAAAAAAGTTCTTCATACTTACCTCACCAGTCGCTCCCCTGCAGTGCCTCTCTGCTTCTAGCATCCGGGTCATGTCGGCGTGTGCGTGAGGACGCCATCGCGCATGCCCAACACCTAACCTGGAAGTATAGAGAACATGAAGGGAGCAGTAGCTGCGCAGCCGTCAAGGTGACAGCCAAGCATAGCTCCTGGCCCCAGCGCAGACGTGTGCGCTAACTGTGATGCGGCTGTGTCTGCTGCCAGCCGCGTCACAGTACAGCGGACATGGCTGTGCACAATTTGCTGTGTGGCTGTAGCCACCACCAGGCAGCCGGCCCTGAACAGCTGCTGGGGGAGTGGCCCGGGGGGCATTTGCCTCTTTGCCACCTGGGCCAGTCAGCCCCTGAAGTCTAATCTTTCTAAATATGAAGTTCTTTAACACGTACGTTATAAAAGTCATAAAGTAAAGAAAAAAAAATCCCAAACTGTTATTTTTTAATTTAAAAAAATGCAATAAAAATGGATAAAAAAACATTGTCTTTGCCTAAAAATGGTTCCATTAAAAACTACTGCTCAGTACAAAAAAAAAAACAAGCCCTAACACAGCTTCATGGATGCAAAAATAAAAAAGTTACTGATCTCGGAAAATGGTGACACAACCAAAAGGTCATGAAATAGTATAAAAATAGCAATACAAGTTTGGTTTAGCCAGAATCGTACTGACTTCATGTTTTCATATCATTTTTACGTCACAATGAATTCTGTAAATACGAACCCCCCCACCAAAAAAAATATACAAAATTAATTTTTTTTCACCCACCTCAGTTGTGATTTTTCTTTGGTTGTTTTTCTGTACATTAAAGCGAATGGTGTCATTCACAACTACAGCTCGTCTCGCATAAAATTATCCCTGAAATGCCAATGTCAACGGAAAAATAAAAAAACTCTTGGAAGATGAGGAGGAAAAAATGGAAATGCAAAAACTGATCTCGTAAAATTTTACCTGCTAACAGCTGCCACTAGGGGGAGCTCATCATACATGGTTGTATACAGAGTTTAATTTGTAGACTGATACCATGGCGACACATAGTTCTGCATATGGGGCTCTAGACACAAAACGACAGAAATGTTTTATTTGACTTTATGGACTATTATAAAATAATTCACTTTTTTTTTTTAGAGTAAATGATACAACATACCCAATTTCCCACCTCTGTTGTCAGATAATATGGGGATGTGTTGTCAGTATATTGTCAGATGGGACCGACAGAAAACCTTGCAGGCATTAGGGAAGGGAAGAATATGTTACATTATCAAGCCTTAGAGCAAAAAAAAACTTATTCTTCACAGGAGGCAGGAAGAAGTGAGAGAGATCGGTAAAATATGTCTGCTACAGGAGCTGAAGGAGACTTCATATTCTGGAACAGTTTCAAGGGTGCCAACACTTTTGCCTGTGACTGTATACACATGTATTTCAGGCAGAAAATTTAAAAAAAAATGTATTTTTGCAAATGGACTTCTTTAAAAATGTTGATTTTACCGGCTCTTTGTTTTCCAGCACATTCAACTTTAATGTGGTCAGTGGTCATCGGTCGGCCGGGAGTAACTCAGAAAAAGACAGGAAAAAAAAAGTTAGAAACTCACTGATGGATTCTCAGTTAACTCCTGGTGCAAATTTTTTAAAGAAATCCAACTGCAAAAAAAAAAAAATTTTGAAGCCACAAATACATGCAAGAAACAAACAAAAAAAAAAGAATAATCCTTATAAGTGGACGACTCCTTTATTACCCACCATTCAATTTTTAGGTACAAAGTACCGTATATCAGTACGGAGATGTCCTTTTCTGAATTGATTATATCATTCTGCATCCATGTCTTCCCCACTTGTTGTATACTGTGCTGGAACGGCGCCGGAACGGGAGGCTTTTTTATTTTATCGGGGCCAAACATTTAGATCAAGAACGGGTTGACAAATCCTATAAAGAGGTTGTCCACTACTTTATCATTGATGACCTATCCTTAGGAAAGTCTGATCGGTTGGGGTCCGACACCCAGCACCGGAATGTCGGTGGAGGTGGCCAGTAGTGACATGCCCTGCCTATACTGTACGTACGCCACCCTGAACCCACTCATGCCTTAATTTTTGAGCATAGGAGGCAGGACCATCATTCCCAGGATTAGTCACATAGGCATATGCTTGCAGACGCTGGTCATCCACAGGTTGCTCAGTACGAATGTAGTTGCTGCTATTAGATTTCCACGTTTTAGCTTTATTCTGACATTTGTGGCATCTTTTGCTGCAATTTCTATTTTATTTTTCTCAGTTTACAATTATTTATGCTCCTTATTTAGAGAGTTTCTGCCTCATTCGAGCTATTGTGTTACCAAGACATACGATTAGGCTGCAGACACGTAAACACAGCTGCTGTTTGTTTTATCACAGGAGGCAATTCTTCTTCTCATTTTAAAGAAAATCCAATACAATCAAAAAATTCATTTATGTCTTTGGCTTTCAATTTGACAGATTTCCCCATATTATTTCATATTATTGTGCTATTTAGTTATAATAAATCATCATGCAAAATGGAATTAGCAAAAAATGGCATTGAAAACGCCAGCAGAAACGTGAAATAATGGCGCCATACTGTAACCTAGTCCGATATCATACTAATGACCATTCCTAGTGATTTTCCCTTTTATTCGACTTCTGACCACCATTTTAAAGGGAATGTGTCATATTGTATATCCCTTCTTATCTGCGGATTACAGAGCAGGAGAGGCTGAGCGGACTGATGCACAATTTTGTAAGAAAAGATTCCGTATAACTTTTAATTCCTGCTCAGTTTGGGCTTAGGAGTCCAGTGGGCGGTCCTACACAATGATGAGCTATCTTTGCATGCACACTTAAACACGGAAAATTGTCCGTCACTAATAGGAAGAAAAGGGCAACCACAACCAATATACAGAAATATCCAGAAAAACCACCAAGCTAAAGTGCACAGTGCAAATAATAGGGAGATACACGCAATCTACCTTAATTTCAGGGTCAGCCACGTCCCGAAGGAGTGCACCCCGACGCGCGTTTTGGATCTTAATCCTTCGTCAGGATTACCCCCTGACGAAGGATTAAGATCTGAAACGTGAGTCGGGATGCGCTC
Source organism: Ranitomeya variabilis (assembly GCF_051348905.1). Classification (NCBI taxonomy): domain Eukaryota; kingdom Metazoa; phylum Chordata; class Amphibia; order Anura; family Dendrobatidae; genus Ranitomeya; species Ranitomeya variabilis. The sequence goes on from NC_135232.1 coordinate 1,111,365,316, forward strand.
TTTCGGGACGTGGCTGACCCTGACATTAAGGTAGATTGCGTGTATCTCCCTATTATTTGCACTGTGCACTTTAGCTTGGTGGTTTTTTGTGGGGCTCCTACTGTATTCTTACGGCGGGCAGCACTCTGCACTTAGCACTTCACATTGTTGCATATGTGGACACACAGATATGCTGTGCTGAACTACACATAGGCTGACATGTAAGGCATTTCTCGGCACTTGCCACTTTGCACATTATATATTGCAGTTTGCACACATACCATTGCACTTTATATCCATACGAGGGTTATGATTATTATCAATTATTTGTATTGATTATAGCAATAAACACTAATATATGTTACACTGCATATGTGATAAAAATATCATCTCATGTATAGTTATTATTTATTATTTTGATTTTTTTTGTGGTTGTTTTATTTTTACACCCTATGAGAGGGACGCACTACCTTTATGTAGATATATATAAACATAAACTGGGTCAGCCTCTACCATTTATTTTTAATATTTATTTTAATCAATTGGAAAAAATTATTTTTGTCCTGTTGTGCGCACAATTTGTTATACTTAATTTGCCAATCATATATAATAAAGGCATTTGATATCTATTTCCTGCTTGGTGGTTTTTCTGGATATTTCTGTATATTGGTTGTGGTTGCCCTTTTCCCCTTATACAAGTGGTCTTTCCACACCTTTTCTCCATAGAGCACCAATCACTGGCATATGATATATAATACAATTACTCCAATATTGTTGTTTCTACTGAGTTATCACTGGTGAAAGTGGTTGGTACATCTGTGGTTGCTTTTAATCCGTCACTAATAGGGCCGCCCACTGGACTCTTAACCCCTTCACCCCCAGAGCTTTTTCCGTTTTTTCGTTTTCGTTTTTCGCTCCCCTCCTTCCCAGAGCCATAACTTTTTTATTTTTCCGTCAATATGGCCCTGTGAGGGCTTATTTTTTGCGGGACGAGATGTACTTTTGAACAATACCATTGGTTTTACCATGCCGTGTAACAGAAAACGGGAAAAAAATTCCAAGTGTGATGAAATTGCAAAAAAAGTGCAATCTCACACTTGTTTTTTGTTTGGCTTTTTTGCTAGGTTCACCAAATGCTAAAACTGACCATTCTGATTCTCCAGGTCAGGACGAGTTCTTAGACACCTAACATGTCTAGGTTATTTTTTATCTAAGTGGTGAAAAAAAATTCCAAAGTTTGCTAAAAAAAAAATAAAATTGTGCGATTTTACGATACCCGTAGCATCTCCAATTTTCATGATCTGGGGTCGGGTGAGGGCTTATTTTTTGCGTGCCGAGCTGGCGTTTTTAATGATACCATTTCGGTGCAGATACGTCCTTTTGATCGCCCGTTATTGCATTTTAATGCAATGTCGCGGCGACCAAAAAACCGTAATTTTGGCGTTTTGATTTTTTTTCTCGCTACGCCATTTAGCGGTCAGGTTAATCCTTTGTTTTTATTGATAGATCGGGCGATTCTGAACGCGGCGATACCAAATATGTGTAGGTTTGATTTTTTTTTTTTTATAGTTTTATTTTGATTGGGGCGAAAGGGGGGTGATTTGAAGTTTTATAGATTTTTTATTTTTTTTTATATTTTTAACCACTTTTTTTTTTTTTAATTTTGGCATGCTTCAATAGCCTCCATAGGAGGCTAGAAGCATGCACAACTCGATCGGCTCTGCTACATAGAGGTGACATACAGATCACCTCTATGTAGCAGAAAGGCAGGTGTACTTTGAGCGCCGACCACTGGGTAGCGCTCAAAGCAATCGGCCATCAACAACCATAGAGATCTCAAGGAGACCTCTGGTTGTTATGGCGATGCACTGCTGACCCCCGATCATGTGACGGGGGTCAGCAGTGCGAGCACCTCCGGCCGCGCGTCCGGGAGCGCTAGTTAAATGCCGCTGTCAGCGCTTGACGGCGGCATTTAACTAGTTAATGGGCGTGGGCGGATCGCGATTCCGCTCGCGCTCATTGCGCGCACATGTCAGCTGTACAAAACAGCTGACATGTCGCGGCTTTAAGGTGGGCTCGCCGGTGCCGGAGCCCACCTTAAAGCAGGGGATCTGCCAGCTGACGTACTATTCCGTCAGCTGGCAGAAAGGGGTTAAGCAATTCAAATTAATAAATGAAAAGTTTCACTGAATCTTTTCCAACACAAGTAAATATCAATCTGCTGAGTATCTCCTGGTTTATACTCGGCTGCTAACAGACCAGACTGCATCATGTGGTGGATCCAGGTCCCTCAGGAACAGGAGCGTAACGAGGGTGCGCCATGACGGATCCTGAGTGGGAGGGCGCCAGCCGACTCCAGCTCTTATTTCAACTGGATGTGTGTCCTCAGACGCACATTCAGATGAAATGTATTATGGCACAGAGACCAGCAGATTCCCTGCACCACAATACAGTACATACTGCATATTATACAGTATATATATATATATATATATATATATATATATATATATATATTATTTTTTTTTAAATGTGCTGAAGAAGAACAATGAATATTATTACTGGAAAGGGCCCAGTATGGGGGACATTATACCAGGAAGGAGCAATGGGGGAATATTGTTATAGAAAGGGGCCCAGGATGGGGGAAAATCAGTATACGATGCAGACCAGGATAAAGGGGAGCATTATTGTAGGAGAGACATTATTATTGGAAGGGGCCAGGACAGGGACATTATTACTGGAAGGCACCCAGGATTTGGAACCAAGGGGCCCAAGATGGGGACATTATACTAGGAAGGGGCCCAGGATGGGTGACATTGTTACAGGATGGAGGGGCATTATTACAGGAAGGGGCCCAAAATGGGAGACATTAATTCTGGAAGGGGCCAGGTTCTAGACATTATTACAGGAAGGAGACAGAACAGGGGACATTATTACATAGGGAGCGAATATGCATGTGTCATGAGTTTACTGCAACAGAGGGAGTCCAGAAGACCATGGTGCCTAATATCAAGTACTACTACACTGATTAGAAGCACTTCACCTTCATATTAAACAGTGCAGGTTTCTGCTAGCAGTGCAGGGATTAATCTGCTCAGTTGAAAGCTCCCGAACCTTTCCTGTTTTGATGGTCTCAGCTGTTCAGTGTTTTCCACTCCTCTCTGCTATATATACTCACCTCTGGCAATCAGGGATTGCCAGTGTTCATTTTATAGTGCCTGGTTCTAGAGTTGGAGGTTTTGGTTGTTTGAGGAGGCGTTTGTAGTGTTGTTCAGTAGACTGTTGTTTAGTAATTCGTCTATGTGCATATCCTCATCCTCTCCTATTTGGTTTTTCTTTCCTTTACTTCCCAGTGTTCCACTCTGTTGTTTGTAAGTGCATGTTTGTATGATTGGTATTTTCATTTATCCCTTTACGTCTTCTCTTGTTAGTCTGGTTTTGTGTATTCTTATACTCTACAACTCCTCACTTCACTGGGTGGAGGAAGGGACAGATAAGGACTGATTTAGAACCTCAGCAAGGCATGTGGCCCCCGGCATCTTCACCATCAGAAGTAATCCGGGGAGCAGGGATAGCTAGGGCATCCCTAGCTTTAGGGATAGGGAAGAGACCCTAGCCTCGGGATATGCTGCAACAGTGCAGTGACAGCATATTTTTATAGGTTCTAGAATGCTACAGGGGCCCATACATCTAACCAATATATAGATGGAGGCCAGGTCCAAAAATTGCACAGGGACCCATCAAACACTAGTTACACCACTGCTCAGGGGGCGTTATTAGGTTTAAAATGGAACTTGGGGGCCAATATTTATTTTAAGGGGGCACTCAGGTCACATTATTATTGAGTCAGTGGCGCAATACCAGTTTTGGCAACCCACGCTTTGGTAACGCACTGGCATTTTAATATTGTAACAAATGCCCTTCAAGGCTTATAAATAAAGAGATAATATGGTTGTGTTGAGTCATTCTCCCAATGGCTGTAGGAAAATAAATTTATTTAATCATGGATAACCAGACACAAAGTGATATAAATGACAGGGCTTGTTATTTCAATAAAATGCAAAAATTAATTTAAAAAATGTGATCACCCCCACCCCACTCCCTCAAAAAATGAGTATAATAATAAAAAAAAATCCTGTGATCTTTATTGTGAATTTCTCCCAGCCATAATGTCTCCTTGCACACATGCACGGCTCAGTGTCAGGATGGGTTTGTCATGTGTAGTCATAATTCATGAGTTTAACACTTAGGCTGCCAGCGGGAACTGGGCCACGCTGCAAAGCAATGCATCGCCACACCCGAACCAGCAGCGGAAGAGTAAACGGGGGGTGCTCCTTGTGAAATGTCGCTCAGCTTCAGCTCAGACCCTCCATAGATATGCAGTCACAGAGGGTTCTCCGCTCCACCTTCAGAAGAAGCGTCTCCGTCTATAAAAAAAAAAAAGAAAGAAGACCGACATCATACGTTAGTAATCACTGGTATGGATAAGCTCGAAAGGACATGAGACAATATTGCAGAATGGTCCGGACTGGGGTCAGATGTTCGAGGGCCTCATTTCCTAGACGTCTCCAAGGAAGAAAACCCTTCTCCGCTGTTATCTTCCAGACAAATGCTAACTCCACCCAGTATTTATCGCTGTATGGCGGTATTATTTGGATATAGAATTGCAGTATTGTACGTCAATCTTATGACATTATTATAGGAGCACTTTCCGAAATATTATCTGGATGCTGCATATTATTTGTCAGCAGTATTATGCCAATTCATGTCAAGTATTATGTGGACACTGAATGGAAGGAATATTTCAGTATTGTTTGGTGGTGTTTGTGGACACTGAATAGCAGTTTCATTTGGGTAGTAAAAGGCAGTATTGTGAGGGATTGATATGACAGTAATAAAAAGTCACTATATGGCAGTATTGTATAAAATTTTATGACAGTGTTATAGAGGGACTATATGGCAGTATTGTGTAGGATTTTATGACAGTGTTGTAGAGGGACTATATGGCAGTATGGTGTAGGATTTTATGACAGTGTTGTAGAGGGACTATATGGCAGTATTGTATAGGATTATATGACAGTGTTATACAGGGACTATATGGCAGTATGGTGTAGGATTTTATGACAGTGTTGTAGAGGGACTATATGGGCTCATTTCCACATGCGAGGCACACGTCCGTATCTCGCATGTGGAAACCAAGCTGTGGAGCCGGCACTTTGGAGCGGAGCTGTGCAGCTCCATGTGCTCCTATGCGGCCGCACGCTCCGCTCTGGAGTGCCGGCTCCACAGCTTGGTTTCCACATGCGAGATACGGACCTGTGCCTCGCATGTGGAAATGAGCCCTATGGCAGTATTGTATAGGATTATATGACAGTGTTATACAGGGACTATATGGCAGTATGGTATAGTATTGTATGGCAGTGTTATAGAGGGACTATATGGCAGTATTGTATAAAATTTTATGACAGTGTTATAGAGGGACTATATGGCAGTATTGTATAGGATTTTATGACAGTGTTATAGAGGGACTATATGGCAGTATTGTGTAGCATTTTATGACAGTGTTACAGAGGGACTATATGGCAGTATTGTATAGGACTTTATGACAGTGTTATAGAGGGACTATATGGCAGTATTGTATAGGATTTTATGACAGTGTTGTAGAGGGACTATATGGCAGTATTGTGTAGCATTTTATAGCCGTTATAGAGGGACTATATGGCAGTATTGTGTAGCATTTTATGACAGTGTTATAGAGGGACTATATGGCAGTATTGTGTAGCATTTTATAGCTGTTATGGAGGGACTGTATGGCAGTATTGTGTAGCATTTTATAGCTGTTATAGAGGGACTATATGGCAGTATTGTGTAGCATTTTATGACAGTGTTACAGAGGGACTATATGGCAGTATTGTGTAGGACTTTATGACAGTGTTATAGAGGGACTATATGGCAGTATTGTATAGGATTTTATGACAGTGTTGTAGAGGGACTATATGGCAGTATTGTGTAGCATTTTATAGCTGTTATGGAGGGACTGTATGGCAGTATTGTGTAGCATTTTATGACAGTGTTACAGAGGCACTATATGCAAATATGATGTAGATATTTTATGGAAGTGTTACTAAGGCATTAAATAGTGCTCTTATTTGGCTCCTGGATGGATGTACTTTGAGTTCCTTGTGTGGAAGCTTTATTAGGCACTGTGAAGCAGTATATGGCTATAAAAACTAAGGCAAAAAGTGCTGAACTTAAAGGGAATCTGTCAGTAGGTTTCTGCTGTGTAATCTAAGAGCAGCATGATGTAGGGGCAGATACCCTGATTCAGACAATGTTTTACTTAGTTTACTGGGTGCAGCAGTTGTGATACAATCACTTCTTTCTCTGCTGTAGATCTAGCAGAGCTGAGTTCTGTAGAACCCCACCCACACCACTGATTGGCAGCTTTCTCTGGCTTTCTCTGCATAACCCCGCCCACACCACTAATTGGCCGCTTTCTGTGTACACTATATATTGACAGAAAGCAGCTAATCAGCAGTGGGGGAGGGGTTGGACCAGGAGACAGGAGATACCTAGTCCTGTAGTGATAATCTTCTGCTGATAAAACACTGATTTTATTGAAATAGCAAAACACAGCCTAGTAAGTGGCACATCGTGGGAATCAGGTTGTCAGCCCCAACATCCTGGTACTCTCAGATTCAGGGCATTACTGCCCTGACTGGTGTATGGTTTCTGGTCAGCAGAGGGGGCCCGCATCGGGCCCCGTCTCTTCTGCTGACCGGGCCCCAGCGGCAGGATTTACTGAACCCTGCGACCGAGACCAGGGTTCAGTTACACTCCATTGCCGTGCGGGCCCGACCCAGGACCGGGTCCGCATGGCAATAGTTAAAGCCGCCGGCCAATAGGAGGCTGGCAGCTGACGTCAGCGCGCACGTCGCCGGCGTCTGACGTCATCGTCATTTGCTGGCGAGTGCGCGCTTTCAGCCTGGAGGGAAAATCGCTCGCCGCAGGAGCACGGCAAGGTAAGAGGAGAGGTTTTTTTTTGTTTGTTTTATTTAATAGAAAGCGGCAAGCCGGCAGGATGGAGACAAGTGTCCATCCTGCCAGGGGCAGATAGAGACGGGGCAGAATGGAGACAGGGAGCAGGGTGAAAGATATGGAGGCATGATTGGAGACACAGGGGGCAGGATTGGAGGCACTGGGCAGAATGGAGACACAGGGGGCAGAATGGAGACAAGGGGCAAGAATTGAGACACGGGGCAGAATGGAGACACAGGGAAGAATGGAGACACGGGGCAGAATGGAGACACGGGGAAGAATGGAGACACGGGGGCAGAATGGAGACACGGGGCAGAATGGAGACACGGGGAAGAATGGAGACACGGGGGCAGAATGGAGACACGGGGGAAGAATGGAGACACGGGGCAGAATGGAGACACAGGGCAGAATGGAGACACGGGGCAGAATGGAGACACGGGGCAGAATGGAGACACAGGGGAAGAATGGAGACACGGGGCAGAATGGAGACACGGGGGAAGAATGGAGACACGGGGCAAGAATGGAGACATGGGGCAGAATGGAGACACAGGGCAGAATGGAGACACGGGGGAAGCATGGAGTCATAGGGGGCATAATGGAACACAGGGGAAGAATGGAAACACGGGGGCAGAATGGAGACACAGGGGGCATAATGGAGACACGGGAAGAATGGAGACACGGGGGCAGAATGGAGACACGGGGCAGGATTGGAGACACAGGGCAGAATGGAGAGACAGGGGGCAGAATGGAGACACGGGGGAAGAATCGAGACATGGGGGAAGAATGGAGACACAGGGGGCAGGATTGGAGACACGGGGCAGAATGGAGACACGGGGCAGAATGGAGACACGGGGAAGAATGGAGACACGGGGAAGAATGGAGACACGGGGAAGAATGGAGACACGGGGAAAGAATGGAGACACGGGAAGAATGGAGACACTGGGCAAGAATGGAGACACAGGGGGCAGAATGGAGACACGGGGAAGAATGGAGACATGGGGAAGAATGGAGACACGGGGAAAGAATGGAGACACGGGAAGAATGGAGACACTGGGCAAGAATGGAGACACAGGGGGCAGAATGGAGACACGGGGCAAGAATGGAGACACAGGGGGCAAAATGGAGACATGGAGGCAAGAATAGAGACACGGACAAAATGGAGACACGGGGAAGAATGGAGACACGGGGCAGAATGGAGAAACAGGGGGCAGAATGGAGACACATGGGGCAGAATGGAGACAAGGGGAAGAATGGAGACACGGGAGAAGAATGGAGACACGGGGAAGAATGGAGACACAGGGGGCAGAATGGAGACATGGGGGCAAGAATGGAGACACAGGGGCAGAATGGAGACACGGGGCATGATTGGAGACACGGGACAGAATGAAAGATATGGGGGCAGGATTGGAGACATGGTGGTAGGATGAAAGACATGGGGGCAGGATTGGAGACACGGGGCAGGATTGGAGACACAGGGGGCATGATTGGAGACATGGTGCGGGATGGAGACAGATTGGGCAGGGTGGAGACACAGGGGGCAGAATCATGGGGCAGGATGGAGACAGATATTGCAGGTTCATGGGGCAGGATAATGAGACAGATGGGGCACGATAATGGGATAGTTGTGGCAGGATCATGGGACAGATGGGGCATGATGGGGAGATCATATAGGGCAGAATGGATACTCATGAGACACACGAGGGCCAGGATGGGAGATATTATTACCATAGAGGCTAATTAACCTAATTAAGGGATATTATTACTGCAATGATGTATTTTACTTTTTGAGTATACTGTTTTAAATGGGAGAGGCGGTCCAGTTACTGTGCAGAGCGAAACTATGTCACCTTTTTTCTTCATTTGGTGTAGTGCAGAACTTTGGAAAAAAATAAGTAATGTGTTCTGTAAGCTTTGCTCTAGCTAACTGTGTTATTTCCTGCAGAGACGAGCCCTGGCTGAAAGAAGTGACGTCCGTCTGTGCTGGATGAAAAAGAAAGACTTCACCTAGAGGCGTCACTGGTGAGCCAGTGTGTTACCTATACACTGATACTATACACTGTCCTGTGTACAATGTCACCAGTGATCACTGTATTACCTTTAGAATGACACTGCATACCTAAGCACAGATCTCCTGTGTATAATGGCACATATGGTGATATTAGTATTGTGGGGTTTTTTTTATTACTGATCAGTATTGTAGTATTCAGTCACAAAGTGGTGGTAATATGTTGTCCGGCCATGGTGTGGTAGTATTTGTTCCTTGCATGTGGTATTATTGGTCACCATGTGGTGGTAATATGTGGTCTGGTCATGGTGTGGTGGTATTTGTCCCTTGTATGTGATATTATTCGGTCACTGTGGTGGTAATATGTGGTCTGGTCATAGTGTGTTGGTATTTGTCCCTTGTATGTGATATTATTCGGTCACTGTGGTTTTAATATGTGGTCTGGACATGGTGTGGCGGTAGTTGTTCTTTGTATGTGGTATTATAGGTCACTATGTGGTGGTAATATGGTGTCTGGTCATGGTACGGTGGTATTTGTCCCTTGTGTGTGATATTATTGGTCATTTTAAAAATACACCTAAATTGTATTGCATATTTTACTAAATGTTTAATAGGTTAGAGTAGAGTAGGGCCCGGCCAAAAAAATGTCTATCTTGTCGTGGTGGCGGCTTAAAAAATCTTTTGGTCAAAACAAAGGCTGCTGGTTATATGTGTGATCTGGTGATGGAAACTGTTAATGTGTGATTGGTGAGAAGTGGAGTTTTTCCAAGAGAGAGCGGTGGGACTGTGGACAGTTTGAGGGGTGGAGGCGGGGCTGGGGTGGAGCCTGGGCAGAGTCTCAAGGGGGCCCCAAAAATTTTGCCAGTATGGGGCCCCGAAATTCCTAGTGGCAGCCCTGTGCAGATTACATTGTTAAACTTGCTGACAGATAACTTTGCATGCAGTGAGCTCCCTCCACTGGTGACTGCAGGTAAGACAGGAGAGGCATTTCTGTGCTAAGCCCTGATAGACTAGAAATCACTTCAACATAAACATTTCCGTGGTTCAGTTTTGAACTGGTAAGATAAGACGAAACACACAGGTTTCAGACCCACACATGCGATGATTAAACACATGTGGGTCAGAAACGCGTTTGTCTATCCATTTTTCCCCCCATGGGGTTGTGACATTCTGGAAGAACCGTTTTTATTGGAATTTACTAAAGATTTTTTTCACATGATTGCAATTTCCCACTGCACTGCCGGCTTTCTGAGCACCGGACTTCAGAACGGGTGAGATGACTCTTTCCTTCCTTTTATATCCAAACACACAGGTGTGCGATTTCCAACAATCTCCAATGTTTTCCAGAGTGTTCTTTTATTTTATATCCTTCACAAATATTGGGGATTCATACATAATAGCAGAATTCATAGCTGCATAATAAGTGAAAGACAATCCCATCGTCCACCCAACTCAACTATTCATTTCTATGGGCATGAGGTTGATGTGAACGGATCCGAGATGTTGGAGCACACGACTTATTTTTATTAGATAGGTGCATGGGTTTGGCTTCTTCCATTTGATACATACCCGAGAGTCCAGGTTGTACGCTGTCTTTTTGAGGTCTTGCAGAGCTCTCTGCATGAATTCAAAGGCATGGCAATCCACACAGGGGCGACCTGAAAAAACATGAATCACATGTCAATAAATTCTCAATATTTGGGATTCGTAGTTTATATAGATCCTATACCTGTGCCTTTTTTTTACCCTTTTTCACAAATAAGGTATAAAAAGTAATCTCCTTCTCCTTGCTAACAGTAAGGGCACCTTCATGCGTTCTGGTGTTTGCGATACTGGTTTCCAGTACAGGTGATTTTTACAGGCTTAGTAATGGGGTGTCTCACTTACCCATCTCCATTACTAACCCTGGGGCTTGATGATAGCTGTGATTTTTGACAAATCACAGCTGCCATCAAACCCATATATTACCCCGATTGCTACCACACCAGGGCAATTGGCATGAGCAGTGTAAAGTGCCAGAATTGGAGCATCTAATACGATGCACTAATTCTGGGGTGGCTTCGGGCTTCTATTTTTTGGCTGGGGGACCCATTCCATTAATCATGGACAGTCCCAGCCTGATAATAGAATCCCTCAGCTGTCTGCTTTATCTGTGCTGGTTTTACAATATAGGGGGAACCCCACATCGTTTGTTTTATTTAATTACTTATTTAATATGCTGACTACAACTATCATCCGCGTTGCCTGGTCTCGATGATCTCAGGGAGACAAGGCGAGGAGGATGACAGCTGTAGGGAACAGCGCTAGCTGTACTGCTTTTCCCAGCCGCCGGAGCTTTTCCTTCCGGTAGTGTCACACGGATGTCATCCATGTTTCATCAGTGCGCATTTCCTCCGTGCTGCTGGAAAAAAAGGACATATCTGCAGGTTTTCCACATGGACACACAACACATTCCATGTGAAAAACCTGACGTGTGCATGCCGCCATTGAATGCAATGTGTGCGCGTGTGTCCGTAGTTGCTGTCCTTAAAAAACGGACCACATATGGACACAAAAATGGATGTGTGAAACGGACCTCAAGCAGAAATTTGTATATTGTATGCAGACAGAGGCGTCACGAAAAAAAAGTGTTCGTATATGAGATATTAATGTCACCTCGATATGAAGTGGAATCAACCTCCGATAGGCGCAATCGAGAGGTGATTGGGCATGTGCGGCTCTCTGCATTCATTTCTATGGGGGCACTGAAAATGCCAAATGGAAGAAGTGACGTCGGTCTGTGCTGGATGAAGAAGGAAGACTTCACCTAGAGGCGTCACTGGTGAGCCAATACTGCACTACTTACTGTATAACATTAAGGAACGGGCACTTGCATAGTTGCCAACTGTTCCAAATGTTTGAGGAAAAAAGACCAAATTTTTGGAAACAATGTGTGCCTGTAGCGGTTTGAAAAGGACAACATTGCCCAAAAGTGGGTTTTCTTGACCAGTTTTGGTCATTACTGAGAGATGGACTTACCGTAATATCCCTATAATGTACAGAAGTATAGATTGATGCAGACTTCAACAACTATCACTAACTTGTATTTTTAATGCAATTTTGCAAAAAACAAAAAACAAAATTCACACAATTTTTAACGAAAATATACCCATATTTCTATACTGAATATTTGTTTCCTTATATTATTTTCGGGCAGCGGAGAGTTGTTATCCTGGGATTCATTGAAGAACTGTATTTCCTCCAAATTTTACAGACTTCTATTTTATGGCTTTTTAACTCCCATTAATTTTTTTAATCCCTACTTCATACACAAAAAGAGTCATAAATACATCCAAGTCCAAAAACATGGAGATGGGCAGTATTGTAGGGCGCAAAGGTCAAACCTAATTCATGGATAGGAAGATAAAGTAGGCTGGAGTCGGAGGGAACCCAAGGGAATTTCTGCATCAGCAATTCAATTTCCTGCGGCCATATGAGAGACCATGGCTGTTGGAGAGAGCTGAGCTTAATTATGATCAATAATAATATTACCATGTTATTTTATATTAATATTAATCTAAGCACTTAATATAGTATGCTGCCCTCCACACAGTATGATGGGTCCAGCAGCCTTCAAACCAGTATGATAGCCCAACAGCTCTCACACAATATGATGGCCTCACAGTCCCCCAAATAGTATGGTGGTCCTCACAGCCCTGTACACAATATGATGCCCCCACTCAATATGATGCTTCCACAGCAACCCCAACACAGTATGATGGCTCCTACAATCTCCACACAAAGTATGATGGCCCGACACAGTATGATGTCCCCACAACCCCTCACACAGTATGATGTCCCCACAACCCCTCACACAGTATGATGTCCCCACCACACAGTATGATGACCCCACAACCACCACACAGTATGATGTCCCCACAACCCCTCACACAGTATGATGTCCCCACAACACAGTATGATGTCCCCACCAGACAGTATGATGACCCCACAACCCCTCACACAGTATGATGTCCCCACCAGACAGTATGATGTCCCCACAACCACCCCACAGTATGATGTCCCCACCACACAGTATGATGACCCCACAACCACCACACAGTATGATGTCCCCACAACCCCTCACACAGTATGATGTCCCCACAACCCCTCACACAGTATGATGTCCCCACCACACAGTATGATGACCCCACAACCACCACACAGTATGATGTCCCCACAACCCCTCACACAGTATGATGTCCCCACAACCCCTCACACAGTATGATGTCCCCACCAGACAGTATGATGTCCCCACAACCACCCCACAGTATGATGTCCCCACCACACAGTATGATGACCCCACAACCACCACACAGTATGATGTCCCCACAACCCCTCACACAGTATGATGTCCCCACAACCCCTCACACAGTATGATGTCCCCACCACACAGTATGATGACCCCACAACCACCACACAGTATGATGTCCCCATAACCCCTCACACAGTATGATGTCCCCACAACCCCTCACACAGTATGATGTCCCCACCAGACAGTATGATGTCCCCACAACCACCCCACAGTATGATGTCCCCACAACCCCTCACACAGTATGATGTCCCCACAACCTCCACACAGTATGATGACCCTACAACCGCCACACAGTATGATGTCCCCACAACCCCTCACACAGTATGATGTCCCCACAACCCCTCACACAGTATGATGTCCCCACCAGACAGTATGATGTCCCCACAACCACCCCACAGTATGATGTCCCCACCACACAGTATGATGACCCCACAACCACCACACAGTATGATGTCCCCACAACCCCTCACACAGTATGATGTCCCCACAACCCCTCACACAGTATGATGTCCCCACCACACAGTATGATGACCCCACAACCACCACACAGTATGATGTCCCCATAACCCCTCACACAGTATGATGTCCCCACAACCCCTCACACAGTATGATGTCCCCACCAGACAGTATGATGTCCCCACAACCACCACACAGTATTATGTCCCCACAACCCCTCACACAGTATGATGTCCCCACAACCTCCACACAGTATGATGACCCTACAACCGCCACACAGTATGATGTCCCCACAACCCCTCACACAGTATGATGACCCCACAACCACCCCACAGTATGATGTCCCCTACATTCTCCACACATAGTATGAAGGCTGCCACAGTTTCACACACAGTAAGGTGGCTCCACAGCACCTCCCCACACACAGTACTTTGGCCCCACAGCATCAAATACAGTATGATAGCATAGCTCCTCACACAGTGTGATGATCACTTACAGCTCCCCACGCAGCATAATAGCTCCTCAACCCCTTACACACAATCCCCCAAAAGTACAATGTCTCCACGGACCTCTAGACAATATGATCCCTCACAGATTCCCACACAGTGTTATGACACCACAGCCCCCACACACACAGTATGCTGCCTCCACATCCTCCACAGCATAATACCCAACAGAGCCCCCACACAGTAAGATGGCCCTCACAGCACTCCATACACGTATGATGGCCCCACACAGTGTGATGTGCCTACATATTCTACACAGGACTCATTGAAGCGCAGTTAGCGAGAAACGGCTGTCGTCCGTTCATCCTGCTCTCCACACTTCTCTCCGGCTCCATGTTTTTAAAGATATGAAATGAAAGTCTTTTCACAAGAACGGTGAGTCCCACCATCTTTTACTTTTCCACAAACTACATATTCTTCCCACAAATGACAATAAATAAAAAAGTATTACTCTTATTGACTCATTTTCCTGACCAAGAAAAAAAAAAAAAAATCGGACCACACTCGAATGACATTCGACTGCGCCCGATTTTCACGGACCTTCAGAAAGGAGAAAGTGGAGAATTTTTTTCCCCCTCCATGTACGAAAAAAACGGATGATACTCAGACCAAACTCTGATCAAAATAACGTGAAATAAACAGTAATAAAATAAATGCAGGACTAAAATAATTGAAATGAACATGAAATAACCCCCGCTGGAGCACGTACTTTCTGGTGGGATGGTGGTGCCCGACAGCTCCTCTGCCAGGACGAGCCTGGAGAACGGCAGGCCTATCGTTATCATCAAAAGGAACAGGGCACAGATCCGGCTTGTTGTGTTTCTATACGACATTGTGCGTTATCTGTGTTTCTTGTCCCCCTGGAACAAAACAGAATGATTTATCTTGTTAAACACGGAGAGCAAGCGAATAAACAGAGCTGCCACCTCTGCAAAGCGTGCGATTAATAATAACTTGGCTCCATTAATAATGCATCTTGTGGCCGTTTGTAAGATCGGAGGCTGTGGCTGCAGATACATGAAAGTCTATGTTAAAATATCTAATTTTCTATGTAGGTCAGTTACGGATATTAGAAGAAAACATGGTCGGCAAATCTGGTCGCTATGTCCTGAATATAGCTGAATAGATTAACATCATAAGGGATGT